>NC_134138.1:38284763-38930597 GCF_033958435.1 Carettochelys insculpta | reverse complement strand
TTATGATATTGTCTGTCTTATTATGTATCCATTTCCTGATTATTCTTAATATTGTGTTAGCTTTTTGTCTGCTGCAGCATATTAAGTAGACGTTTTCAAAGACCTATCCACAAAGAGTCTAAAATCTCTTTCTTGAGTGGTAATAGTTACATTAGATTTTATCATTCTGTATGTAGAGTTCAGATTATTTTTTTCCACTTTTTGCACTTACCAAGGCTGAATTTCATCTGCAGTTTTGTTCCCCAGTCACCCAATTTACTGAAAATTCTTTGTAACTCCTCATAGTTAGTTTTGAACTTAATTACCTTGTGTAATTTAGTATCATCTGCCAACTTTGACACTTCAGTGTCCACCCCTTTTTCCAGATCTTTTATGAATATGTTCAACAACATGGGTTCCAATATAGCTCCCTTGAGGAGCCCACTATTTACAACTTTTCTTTGTGAAAGCTGAACATTCATTCCTATCTGGTGTTTGCTGTCTTTTAACCAGCTACTGATCCATGAGAGGACCTTCCCTCTGAGCCCTTAAGCCCTTCCTTTGCTTAAGAGCCTTTGATGTAGGAATTTATCAAAGGCTTTCTGAAAATCCAAGTATACTGTATCAGCTGGATCAGCCTTGTTGATACCCTCAAATAATTCTAACAGATTGTTGAGGCATGAATTCCCTTTATAAAAGCCCCTTCCCCAACATATTGTGTTCATCCAATAATTCTGTTTATTTTTTACTAAAGCTTTGAATAATTTGCCTGGTAGTGGAGTTAAACTTACCAACCTGTAATTGCCAGGATAATTTCTAGAGCCTTTTTTTAAAAAAAATCTTGTTATGTTTGTGATCCTCTAGTCATCTGCCACAGAGGCTGGAGTATATCTATAGTATTAATAAATTATCAGTATAGTGACATCATAATTTAAAAGCTAGAGTAAATAACATATTTTCTGACTTTATCCAAAACAATACATCAGTGTACCCTACACCTGATGTGACCTTGTATTTTAAATTGCAAATGAAAACAGCCAATTTCCTGCTCCACTGTTGCGAAACTACCATTCTCTCAGACAAAAAATATATCCAAATCATAATGCACCTTTTCAAAATGATTTTGTTCAAAACTTAAAGAACTGCAGAGCAGCTTTGGAAAATGCAGAGACAATTATGTTGCTGTAGCATTCTGTAAATTTTCTGTATTTGCTTTACTCTGTTTTTTAGAATGTCTGTATCTACACAGCATTTCCCTTCCTACTCCCCACCTTGGAAATAAGTTGTGGTTGCTGCTTATTTTTCACCTGAAGCTATGATCCTTTCTTTGGAGCAAGTTCTGATGTTCCTCCTCCACGGGCATATGAGTATCGGCCATTGCCTAGAAGGGGCAGGGTACATCAGGACATGCTTTTTCACACACCACAGCTGGGGTGTGTCTACACTTGCATTTCTCTTTCAAAAGAGGTATGCAAATGAGGTAAATCAAAAATGCAAATGAGGTATAAATTTGCGTATTCTGTGCCTCGTTTGCATATTCTAATTTCAGAAGAGATTCTTTCGGAAGAAGAAAGCCAGTGTAGACACTGCTCTTTTGAACGGAAACCCATCTTCGAAAGAATCCTTAGTGTTTTTGTAAGAAGGGGCACAAGCCAATGGAGAGCTCAGTGGTGGATCTTCTATTCCATTGACCAAACCATACATGCTGTTTTGTACTTATCATTTGCAATGGGTGCTAACGTGCAGTTGCAGGGATGGCGGGGTTCTGCTAGCACTGCCCAGGCTAAAAGAGGATTCTGGTTTGCACCAAGTACTCCGGCACCAAGCCACTGGACGTCATAAAAAATAAAGGGCTTAGCCTTTTGCAATATCATAGCAGGGTTGAAGGTGACTATGATAGTATGGTAGTATGAGCTGGACATGTAAGCAGCAGGAGTAGAAGAACAAAAATATATTGTTTGCGTATTACTGACATAAACAGGGAAGGAAGTTATAATGTATCATTCTCTTCTATTCTGATCTGGTTCTTCTACAGTGTTCATCTCTGTAGTAGCTGAGCATCTTCCAATAGCGTATTAAGCAGTGTGATTATCGTATGTCACATGTGCTTTGTCTCTCTCATTCTGTCCCCAGGGAGAGAATTTTGTGTGCAGGGTAATGTTATATTTTCATAGAGTCTTCAATTGATGTTTTATTGTATGTTTTTACATGTATATATTGGTGTATGTTTATGTAAGAGAAGGCAAGTCAAAGAAATAAGTCTTGAAGTGAAAGGTGTTAAGGTTCAGAATAGTCCTTAGTTCCAGTGAGAATTCATTCCACAGTCTCAGGTCAGCCCCTAAGAAAGCACTGTCTTCTGCACAGATGTGCTTTATCTCTACAGCAGCAAATGCCGTTGTGCCTGATGAGTGGATTTGTTGACTGTGGTTTTCCTCTTGGAGTATTAGATGTTGATTTAGATATTCAGGGCTTCAGCCATTGAGCATCTCCAAGATAATGACTGAGATCCTGAAATTGACTTAGTAATCTAAGAAAAGGCAGGAGGATGTTGCACTGATCTGATGTGCTCAGAGTAGACGTTGTTACTAAGGAGATGAGCTGCCATGTTCAGTACTAGATGTAACCTCCAAAGAGTTGATGGCTTTGTGCCCAAATATATTACATTGCTATAGCCCAAGCAAGAGGTAGCATTGTGTATTACCAAGGGATACATCATTCCCTATCAAGATGGGATGAAGTTTCCTAGCCCATAAGAAATGACCAAAGTTTTACTTGCTGGATGCTACTGTGTGGGAGCTTAATATTGGCAAGGAATCCAGGAGCTTTCCTACTATTCTACTGATATTGTTAGATATATGGTACATACAGAATTGTTTCTAAATAGAACATGTTCTTCCATGGCACATGAGAATCCACTTTATGTGGAAACTTACTTAACAAACTAATCCTAAAATAACTTACCAACAAATGTGTCCTATATCAATAGAATTCCTGTATGATTATGTTCACTGGGGTTTCTTGGTTAATCAAGAATTTCACTGTGAAATTTCCAAATGCTTGATCATTCAACCTTAATTTAGACAAAACTCCTTTGAAGTCAAGTATATTTTTACCTTGAATGCAGGATCAGGCCCCCGCAGTTAAATAAGCAGAAGCCAAGGCAGTCTTCTATTACATCCTGGACATGAAGAGGGACACTAACAATTGTCAAAACACATTAATGTATAATTTTATATTATATTTCTAATAGATCATTCAGTTTGATAATGGTTTTTATTTCAGAAAAGTATTTTTTCCAGAAACAACTAAAAACAAAACGTACATGTGAGCAAAATGGATTTAATAGTGAAAAGGAAGGACTCACAAGCGTAACTAGTATGGATACCGGTTAATCTATCCTGATACAATGACACATAATCAAGACATGGTGCTGAGTTGATAGCACAGTTAAAAGACAGTATCAGCAAGCAACATCTTTTCAGCAGTTATAAAGGAGCAGCCAAAAGTAGAATACCATTCAAATACTGATTTCAAGGGAGATCCTCAGGGTATAAGTCATCACAGGGTTTAGCCTAAAATATTTAAAATATTATAAAGAATTGTGAAACAAACAGTAGCCAAAATGGAGGAAAAGGGATTTTTAAAAAAATACATGACATCCCAGGTATCTCAAATAGTAGTATAATCAATCTTCAAATTTATCAGTGCTAGAGCATATTTTGCACTTTAGAGAGCAAATTCTCAAAGCTATTTACAATAATATAAAATTTTGCAAGTACTCAATACACTTTAGGAAAAATACATGAAAAATTCTGTATTTTATTACAGTGTGGGCAAAATAACAAATGTTTGCTATTTTTGCAATAGAATGCCAGGCCTTTCATAAAACAAACTGCAGGCTTCTTAGAGTTTGCATGGTGTAATGGGGTGTGTACTTTATTTTATGTACTTTATTTATTCTCACCATTCTTTTGTGACGGCTGATGCTTCATGACTCATGGCTTCACTTTTCTTTAGTTATGGCAGCTCTTGCCCACACTCATAAACAGTAAGAATAAGACAAAAATCCCTCTCTCTTTTTCATGGGTACACACACATTCTGATTCTGCAGACATTACACAAGCAGAAATGCCAGTAAAATGAATAATGTGTGCATGTAAATGTTTATGCATCATGGAAAAATAGAGAGACACGCAGTAGCCCTTCATCCTATTACAATGAGAGTATTATCACCAAAACCAGTAAGAAGGATTATGCCAAATAGGTAAGTCTGAGTTTAACATATTACTATTAACATATGAAATGTAAAGAATATTTGCCATAGCCATTGTAATGGCAACTGCTTCTTTCTTGTGGAATTTGCTCCATGTCAGAGCACCTCCTTATGGGTGGGTCTGGGTATCAGCCCTAGTTCTCACTTCCATTGCTCACCACAGCATGGCCCCTCTTGCACTCCAGGCCTTGGAGACCTCTCTTTTCATGACTCAGCCATGTTACTGCTTAGTTTTCCCCTTGCAGGGTATCCAAGAATCACTGGACTATCTGCCCTTGTACTGTCTTGGGTTATTATCTGTAATTCCCAGTTTGCACCTCTTTCTTGGTACTGGAATCCAGGGTCTCATGTAATTCCAGGTTCCAGTGCAGGGACCCTATCACTTGTAGCATCATTTGGTCAACGTATGATGTGCAAGATGCAATGCAAGAGCATATTCCATCATACAGGCCTGCCATTAATCAAGAAATAGCTGCTCACAGCTGAGCAAATGCAGTTTCTTTTCCCCCTTAAGACCAAAAAGGCAAAAACAAAGAGGATGGATGACCAAAAAAATTCAGTCTGCAAATCAGCCAAAAAGCCATTGAATCAAGTTTGTTAAGCTTTTTGGGCCTACGCACAAAGCCTGAGTAAATGGACTTTGTACTAACATTTCTCTGCCAGCTGGACTGAGGAAGACAGAACCCCACCAAAGCATGCTGCAGCTTTAAAACTTAATAGCTTTTCTGCCTAGAACACTACCCAATGCTTGATCCCCTTACTACTCTGCCTCTCCCAACTCCAGTGCTCCCTGTGTTGTACAGGAAATGGAATTCTCAAAGAACACTCTTCCTATCCCATGGGTAGCAAACCTCATGTGCTGGCTTTCCTATATGCACAATAGCATTGCTCTGATCTTACTCAGCCTTTGGCCCCATCTATTTTTAGCTCTTGTTTATCCTATCCAGAGTGTCTTTGTTAGAATTCTTTATCTGACTTTCTTCAGTGAGAGTCATTGTCCTGGACAGAGAGCACTGGGTACAGCCTCTAATGGCAGGTGTGATGCTGAAGACATGTTTGGGAAAGCTATGAAACTGACATTACAACTTATTAACTAGTTCTATATAAACTTAGACTATTTTTCATGCTGAGTGTAACTGATCATGACTGATATGATGAGGAATCAGCTTCCCTTCTTTGTAGCCTCCTCCACCCAGAAGATTTGCTGGGACCTGAATGGAAGAAGGGAGGGCTGGTGGCAGTCGCCAAGTATATGAAAATGATGATGGGATTATCTGCACTCTGCTAGATACTTCCAGATTTTTAAGAATAAAGTTACAGCCTAACTAAAACCATATTAAAATTTCCTCTCCTTCTTCCAGCTCGCCCAAATGTGTAAGAGAGTGACTACAGTAGTACAGTTCCTAAGCCTGATAATTGGTCAGTTTTGTGACAGGTGATATTTTCTGCTCCAGCAACCATCTAACGGTCCGGGTTCCATCTAGCCACCGTCAGAGATATAGTGAGATAAGGGCTTTTCGGCATGCTGGATACACCCAGCTGTGCGTATCCTCTCAGAGATGAATTGGCTGATGCGTTGAAATGACATACCCGTACTTAAATTGGGGTTTGTGGAGAGCTAGCTGGCAGAAGCTGAACCCAGACAAGACAGTGCTAAGGTTTGTAAATTTGTGGGAACCTGCCAGAAATGGTGCTGTTTATATCAGCATCAATGGCTGAGGAAATGTGTCTGCTTTGTGACTCAGACAATGTTATGGTTCTGTTAGTTCCTTCTCTGTTTCTCAGTGTTCATGTCACAGTTGCACAATTATAGCAAGAGTGGTTTGTTTGGGGTTTTTTTTTTTCCAGTTTTTGCTTGGTGAAATGAATGCAGACTTTTTCTTGTGGATGTGGACTTGAAGATAGCTGTCCATGACTCACTCTCCTTGAAATTAGACCAAAGGTTCCCAGACTTTTTTCTGCCTTGGACTTCTTCGGCATCTGACAATTTACTAGACAGATTTCATTTTTTATATCTAAGTTTCATGTTGTTATTAGGTATTAGATTAGGTGGTTATTATTTTTTAAAAATTCTCTAATTAGAATAAGACTTGTTTTTCATTGTGCTTTCATTAAGTGTGTCACTGTACATATTTTTATGTTTCTCAGTTATTGCTGATGTTTCCTTATCACTATTTTCACTCTTGTCCCTTTGATTTTTTATTGTTTTCACATTCTTCGTCAATAGTGAATACATTTTTCTTCTTAATGCTTCCACTTTTTGACCACTCATCCTTTTTTCCTTATTGTCACTTTAACTAAAATTGCTCATATAGTCCTGAACGGAAAATATTGGTACCACCAGTATAGGAACGGCTCTGCTGGCATGATCTTTCCCACACCATGGGTGAGAGGTCGCAGTATGCAGAGGGATGCCATTTTATTCTCAACCTTCCTTCATTATTCAGGCAAAAATCCCAGTAGAGGAAAACAGAATTTTGCTTGAATGATGACAGTGTGATCAATCCCATAATCTGTAGTACAGAAGACATGAAAGAGGATATTAACTAAACTTTAAGAAATCATTTTTTTCAAAAGTCATATTTAAATAATTCTTTAACATCTTTTGTTCCTTTGGGGGGGAAAAAATCCCACAGGACCATAGTTATGTTTCTAACTAATTAAGGATACAGCCTAATGCATGCATTTTACATTACTAATACAAACTTTCTGTTATCATTGTCTGTTTTAAGAATTAAGAAGACATTTCTTTGGTGCAATTCATTGCTCTCCCATAGCTGATTTTACCGAGAAAAAATGTTTGATATTAATGATTTGAAATAAGAAAAAATCAGTTACTAGTTACTAGAAGAAATCAGTTACTAGTTAACTTAAAGGTTAAGTGTACAGCAGTAGTGGAGCCCAAAGTAACTTAACCCCTCTTTAATAATGCCTAAGTGTAAAGAATAAAGACAGCATTTTTCTTCTTCTTTTTTTTTTAAAGAAGCCACATGAAATGTTCCGAGTTAAGTTTTACCATTCATAATGAATGCAGTCTCGCCATTCAAATGCGACCATAAGTACACAGAAGATAAGAATTTAATTAAATGTAGATTAAAACCAAACAGGAAAACACACTCGCTGATAATTTTATCCCATCCTCTGGCCATATTTTTTATACTTCCTTCTTGTTCTTCTTTGGGCTATAGCTTATCAACATGCCGATAGTACCATAACTCATTACATCTGATGGTGCAGCTGAAATGTGCAAGCTTGGTTGTTGAATTTCAGAGGCACTTAAAATGCAAAGCATGTAAATGTCTATGTTAAATATATTAGTGTGGTAATGTTCATGAAAAGAAAGTGATTTCTAATAAATCCTTGTACTCCACATCATGCATGAGTATTACTCACTCACAAACTGGTTCAGAAAAATCTACTAAAGCTTTATCTGAAAAGAAATCACTTCTGTTTTCATGTGTGTTAGACCATCATTTTCATCTTAATTTCATTCAGTGTAATAGACCACTGCAAATTGTAGAAGCTATTCTAGTTCTTGTCTAGATCAACATATGGTATACAAGTGATTGTGAAATATTTGATTTATCTACACAGCCAATATTGGTGCATTACATGAATGATTTATGTAGGAGGCTGATTATCATTTTAATATTGTAAATATAAAATATTAATATTTAAAATGAAAAGTGTTCCCAGGGTTAAATACATGTTTCCTGAAAATTGTCATCAATTGTACTGAATTTTACTGGTAAACACTTCTGCAACAAGTTATGTAGCTGAAGATTATTTCCATAATGAAACAGAAGTGTGTTCTTAAAAGAAATTAACCTATGTCCATTGTTAGTTATTTTGTGCTACTTTTTTCCTCATTGAATGTACTATGTATTTCATGGGGAGATGTTGAACAGTTCAAATCTGTGGAGAATGTCACTCATGATGGAACAAGCACCAGACTCAGCTCAATAATTTTGAGATCAAAGTACTGGTTTTGTTAATTAAATATTATGCTAAGGTTTAGAATGTCAATGTATTCTTTAATATGCAGTCTTGATTTATTAAGCACTATTAAAGCATAACTGAAATCATTTATATGCTCAGACTGTCTTGTATTTATAACCAAGACCTCTAAGAACTTGGAATATCCTTTCATTTTGCAATAAAGAAAGAATTATTTTTTGAAATTTAAAAGGCAGATACATCATTTAAGCATATATTGCAATGAGGTTTTTAAGATGGCTTGGCAGTTGCAAATGAAAGAAAAGGACTTGTAATTTTGCGGCTGCACTTGACCACATAACATTTTCAAATAAAAAAAGATGTATCTGCTATGTTTTATAACCAGGTAACAATGGACCTAGACTTAGTTACTGAATTGGAGAGGAAATTACTTCATGTCTAAAGTTTCACAACATCTTCATGCTATTTCTAACATAGACAGTGCTTCATAAGAGCCATACCCAAACTGCTCTTTCTCAAACGTTGGGCAGAATATGAAGCTAAGACCTATAACATCAGACCTGACAGTACCAGAAGTACAGGATGCTTACAATAGTTTGGCTTAATTCACTTAACCTTTTCTGTATGTTTACTTTTATGATAGAGGTCAATACTGCCACTTATCAGCATGTAAAGGCTCCTACTGAATTCCCCACATGGAGCAATGCTGAGACTAGGCCCTTAAGATTTCCACTGTAAATAATTCACATTACTAATAGTGACATATCATTAGTTTGTGTCAGTTGGAACTAAATTTGAGTCTGAAATTAAGAACATTGGAAATTTATGAGTCTGCAAATGCTGAAGCCATTTGACATTTTGAAAAAGGTGCAGTATTGCAAAAGCTTTTTACGCCATATAAAAAAAGAAAAGAAAAGATATTCAAAAGGCAAACCGTGTGCTTAAATAAACAGAACAATGAAGTAAATTTCCTTGCCCTCTCAAGGCCCACATCTGCTTTATTATGCACAGTAGAGAAAAGAGAAACAAAGTACTTGGAGGAGAGTTAGGGAACCTTCTTTTTAATCTAGAGCCATTGACACAGAGGAAAAAAAATCAGTTATTGCCCACAAATAGTGGGGAAAGGGTGAAGCTTGGGATTTTGCCCACAGTGGGACAAGCTGATACTTGTAGGTGGTTGGAGCGGAGCAGAATCTTGAGGCTTCCCCAAGGTTCCAGGGTGGGCCCAGAAACGAGGGGCTCAGGGCATGAGAGGGGGTTCCAGTATGGAAAGGGAGTTGGGATGTAAGGGCTTCAGCTAGGGTGGGGCCAGGGATGGGGGATGTGGGGTGCAGGAGGAATATTAAGGCTGGGTAGGGTATTGAAGTTCAAGGGAGGGTTTGGGGTGCAGGCTCCAAGAGGTGAAATATGGGTACAGCAGTGGACCCCACATTGGGGGATGGGTTTACAGTTTTAAAGTGGGCTCAGGGATGTGAGAGAAGGTTTGGGGTGCAGGCTCTGTGAGATAGTTTGGATGCAGGAGTGGGGAGGCTGAGGGTGTAGGTTCTGGCCAGGCAGCGTTTACTTCAGGCAGCTCCTGACTGGCAGCGCAGGAAGGCTGAGGCAGGCTCCTTGCCTGCCCTGGCTCCATGCTGCTCTGGAAAGTGGCTGGCCTGTCCAGCCCTGGCAAAGGGGAGGCTCAATAGCTTTGCATGGTGCACTTTGCCTGCACTCACAGATGCAGTCCCTGCAACTCCATTGACCACAGTTCATGGCCAGTGCGAGCCATGGAGCCAGCCCTGGGATGTGGGAAGCAGCACATGGAGTTTTCCTGATCACCTCTGCGGCTAGGGACGTTCCAGCCACTTTCAGAAGCTGGGTGGAACCATCTGAACTTTTATGGCCTGTCAACCCTATCTTCCCCTGCAATGGGGAGAAGCGCTGCTTGCCAAGCTCAAGATTTGGAGCCCACAACACAGACAGTCGCTGTGGGCCAGATGAAATTAAGCAGCAGGCTGAGTCTGGTCTGCAGCCTGTAAGTTCCCCCAACCACAACTTAGAGAGATATGACAGGGCAATAATATCTTTTATTTGGCCAACTTCTGATGTAGAGACAAACTTTCAAGCTTATACAGACTTGAAGAGGATCTCTGTGTAAGCTCAGAAGCTTGTCTCTTATCACACCTACCTCGTGTAATATCCTGGGGCTGAAATGAGTCCAACAACACTGCATACAAGCCCAGATCTTTTGAGATAATGAAACTTCATAAGAGAATACTTACTCTTGCCACAGCATTATCATTACTAGCTTTAGGTTTTATACAGTGGGTGTAATTGACAATGCAATATTTGCCACTCCACACATTTTGTGCTGCCCAGTTATTCCCTGGTCTATGCCCAGGAAGATGAGGCGTTAAAGGATGAGTTTTTAGTGGTACCTCTGTCAGGAATTACATCTAACACTGCATATTTTGATAGTACAGAAAGTTAAAGGGAGAAAGATGCCAACATGGAGAAGTTAATTCTTATCATCTGAGTTCTTAACTGTGAAGAAAAAATTCCTTCCTTCCACATCTGCATATGGCAAGGTCTGAAATGCAGATACATTTCCATACTCTGTGATCATGGGGTGGAGAATAGGCTACAGAGAGACTGTGAAAAGAAATCCTTCACTTGCTGTGTTTAGACAAGTCTTATTTCTCTGTTTTTGTATGGTAGGGTTCATATTTGGCCTTTTACTAATATAAGATGAAATGTAATGCAGTAAAACTGCCCTCTTCTGACAGACTCAGGTTTGCTTAGGTGTGTCATGTACCCTATACTTCTAACAGCTAATGGTGATTATTTTTAGCTCAGATAATAAGAGGCTGTCCTTTTGGAGCAGGACAATCTGTGCCATCCTTAGTAACGTGATCTAGTTCCCAGGAGATGTATGTATAAATAAAGTCTGCATGCGGCCATGGTTTATTTATATTTTACTATTACATATTATGTTTTAGAAGTTCTTTGCTGATACGCAATTTTTTGTGCTGCAGCAGAATTTCTCTGTGACTATCCCATATGTTTAATAAATGGAGGTATGTCTTGTACTACATGTACAGAAAAAAATGGTACTGGTGTAGTGAGGTATTTTCCTGCCCATTGTAGTTGCCTTTCAAAAATGCCCCCTGCTAATCACAGTACAGTCTGTACACTCTCTCAGTATTTTGGCTGGAGTGTGAGCTCCCCAGTAATTCTCCCTTTCCACCAATCCTTCCTTTTTTGTCTGTTTTAGAAACACTGCCATACGGAAGCAGATGGATATCAAAAGATAGTTCAGGCAGCTCGAACTGTGCTTGTATTTGTGTCAAATATCTATCTGCAGCAGGTACAATACAGAAATATCATCACATACCATTAACAATAGTATTTTACCTTCCTGTTTTTGCCATTGCAGTGCCCAGCCTTGAAGTCAGATTGCGGTTCATGCATGTTGCAACTCAAACATTCTTCCCAGAAAAACTAAAGTGACAGGTGTAGCCACTGATGCTTTAAGCAAATACTGTGACCCAAAGACTTGCAATCTGCTACAGTCTATACTGAGCATACTGTGACAACAGAATTGTGCTGAGAAAAAGACTGAGAAATGCTGGATAAAAAACTTTTTCCCCCTGAAATGTGTTTTCAGTTTAGTTCTTGAACTAGCATATATTAGGATAAACTGGAAATGAGCATCTCCCAGAATGTGAAGTAGGTTTCTCTTCTCTCTGTCTAGCACATCAGATTAAGTATTAAATGTAATATAGTCTGGTTTTGTATGTTACAATATCTAGCAATAGGTATATTGTTCCCTGTGTAATGTGGATCCGTGGGTTAATTTTTGCAGCTGAATCCTGGCTGCATTATAATTGCAAGAAGCATTGCCCTAGTGATTATTTCTCCTGACTTCCCTATTTCTGCAAAGGAAGCAATTACAAAGGATCAAAGTGATAATACAGCAAACATCAGTTTAATTCAGATTTCTGTGATTTATCAGTTATTATATTTTTTATTTCTCTGCAGATCATTGATTCCAGTTTGATTTTGTTCATACTTCAAATTTTGTCTAATTCTAGGTAAATATAAGTTAGATTTTTACATTATATCCTTCAGAGGATTTTATTTTTTCATTTCAATAACCACTATTTGAATAATAAAAAACGCATTACTCTATTTGTAACGTACTGCTTATATGACAGTTTTTGAACTTTAATATTCCTTTCTGTAGTGTGCTGGCTTAACAGCCTATAAAAGAGACATATTGTTTGTAATGTTTGTTACCCGCAACAAACAATGCAGCTCTAGGGTTTATGAAATGGCAGTAGTTCTCTAAATTTGTGATTCTTCTGTGTTCAGCAGTCAAGAACAGTTGTACATCTGCTCGGCACAGACTTTAGGAGACTATGAACTTTAATTGAGGAAAAATAATGAGGGTTCAGGGACCACTGTTACATAGTCTGTTGGTAAAGCAGGTGCCCTGCTGCCAGATCAATGGATTATTTACTCCTTTGTCATAAACAAGAAACGGTTGTGTATGGAGACTACATTCATATTCTAAAGACAGGCTGCCTTTTCCTTTTTTTTGTAGACATATAGCACTCTAAACACTTTTAAAATTTATGTGCAGTAGCTTTGCTTCTTAATTTAAATGATACCATGTTAACATTACCAATAATTTTAAAAGGAGCATTTTATATACTGAGATGATCATGTTGCCAAACATCTTAGATTATGTCTTAATTTCTTAATTTATTTAATATCACTGGTTTTCTATATATTATATATCTGCACGCCCATATTTTATATATATGCATGCATGCACACTCATTTTAGATATGCGTAACAGATGTCTATACAGAGAAAGGCAAACTGAGAAAGGCAAACTGAGAGGAGAAATAGAGAAGAGGGAGGATAGGCCAATGATTTAGAAGCTGAACATTGTAACAATAATGTTGTTTCAGGACAGACTTTATCCAAATTTTGCACATCATTGAAGTATAATTTCCTGGTGCTTTAATCATAAAAAATTCAGAATGTTTTTCCATGTGAGTCAAAAAAGCAAGCTGGGGGTTTAATAAATGCTCTTAATCCTGTGTGTGCTAGTGGCTATCTTTTACACACCTGAGGACTGTGCAACCTAAAAGGCCAAGGTTAGCCAAAAAGGGCATGTTCTACTGTAATAGATATTCATTAGCAAAGCAAACTAAGGGCAGTGTGCAAGACTGCCTGGAATAAGCTCTAATTTCCACTCTGACAAGTTACTTTAGTCTTACATAACTGTATGCATTCAAGAAAACATGGATACTTAAGTCCATGGTGCCAGAGGTCATGGGATTAAATTTCTGGTAATGGGATGTATGCTAAGAAAAGGTGATTCTTGAAACTAGAATTCTTGATTCTTAAATGAATTCTAGAAATGACAACTCACAAACATTTACCAACATTTCATCACATTATTTACCAACCAATTATAAACTTTTAATATCAATTTGTGGAAATATTTTTTTCTCAGTGAACTTTTCCCCTTTTTTTAAATTTGCAATTCTGTGTTAATCCCTTTGGGAACTTGAATTGAAAATGCTAAACATGAATTACAGTGGCAACCTCAAACTGTGCATAAAGAACCTACAACAAAAGTCACATGCCATGTGAAAAATGTAAATATTTTTTCAGCAAATTGTTCTTGACTTTCTAAAATTATATTGATTACAACTGCAATCAAATGTAAATAATTAGCCAAAGGAGCATTTTTATAGATATTAAAAAAACATATTTTCTAAATCTCATTGTTTCATTTTATATATTTCATCCTGCCTGGCCACAGATCTGCAGAACTGAGACTAAAGAGTATTTTCTACTCTGTTGCATGGATCTTACTGCTATTTATCCATTGCATTCCTCTTGTTTTTAGAAGACAATAATAATAGCACATACATTGTTAGCTAGACTGACCTTGATTCTATTTTGTGTCTGGAAAGTAAAGAAGATTTAAATCTGGGGCAGTTGGGTAAAATTAGAACTATTTAAAGTGTCAATCCAAACTAGGATTTTGCAGTAGCAGGGAGCATAACCAACTTTGCATTGAGATGCACGGCATACAAGGCAGCTATTAATGTGGGAGAAGGCAACCGACTGGATATTTTTTGGTAAAACAGTAAACCCTCGAAATGCACGATTTTGAGTTATACTTAACTCGCATTAACATGAGTTGAGCGCAACTCAAAATCCCGCTCACCCGAGCCCTGGCTCAAACCAACCCCACCCCCTCTGCCCTGTGCAGCCCCGGTTCAACGCCTCTACCACAGTTCAACCCCCTCGTGGCCCGACTCACCACCCAAGCATGGCTCAGGCTCAGCACCCCCACATGTGGCTCTGGCTCAAACCCCATGACCTGGTTCAACCACCTAGTCCCAGTTCGAACCCCCTGCATGGCTCCAGCTCAGCTCCAACCCCTGGTTCCCTTGTAGCCCTAACCCACACCAGGCTTAAGCCTCCTGCCCCTCCTCCCATGGTTCTAACCCACCATGGCCGTGTCTACACGTGCACGCTACTTCGAAGTAGCGGCGCCAACTTCGAAATAGCGCCCGTCACGGCTACACGTGTTGGGCGCTATTTCAAAGTTGAAATCGACGTTAGGTGGCGAGACATCGAAGTCGCTAACCCCATGAGGGGATGGGAATAGCGCCCTACTTCGAAGTTGAACGTCAAAGAAGGGCACGTGTAGACGATCTGCGTCCTGCACCATCGAAATAGTGGGGTCCGCCATGGCGGCCATCAGCTGAGGGGTTAAGAGACGCTCTCTCCAGCCCCTGCGGGGCTCTATGGTCATCGTGTGCAGCAGCCCTTAGCCCAGGGCTTCTGGCTGCTGCTGCCGCAGCTGGGGATCCATGCTGCATGCACAGGGTCTGCAACCAGTTGTCGGCTCTGTGTATCTTGTGTTGTTTAGTGCAACTGTGTCTGGGAGGGGCCCTTTAAGGGAGTGGCTTGCTGTTAAGTCTGCCCTGTGACCCTGTCTGCAGCTGTTCCTGGCACCCTTATTTCAATGTGTTCTACTTTGGCGTGTAGACGTTCCCTCTCAGCGCCTATTTCGATGTGGTGCTGCCCAACGTCGAAGTTGAACGTCGATGTTGCCAGCCCCGGAGGACGTGTAGACGTTATTCATCGAAATAGACTATTTCGATGTAGCGTGCACGTGTAGACGTAGCCTACGAGTCTTAATCCTCCCCAGCTACCGCTCCCACCCCAACCCAGGACTTAGCTTCTAAAAGGAACTCCAGGTGCTCCTGCTGCTTTCCCAGCTGCAGAACATGCATTCTGCCATGGAAAAATGCCACCCCCCAACATACACAAAATTCAGTGGGAGGCTGCATGGGAGACCACAACCTTTGCATAACTCAAGGGACTACTGTATGGCAATGGAGGTGTTTGTTATCAGTAAATGTTCTGCACACTGATGTATTCTTGGCATCTCTATGTTGTACATAAATTAATTCTATTTACTGTATAGCAAATCCCAGTAGAAACTATGTTTCAGATATGTTAACACATCTCATATTGGTGGAATAACGGTAATTGACTAATGATTTGTTTATTCCATTGTGTAGCCTAGAGATTGTCAATTAAGTGCTTTCATTTTGATTAGATATGAAAGGAAGGGGATTTTGAAAAAAGAAATACATGGCAGTTATTTTGCAGTTTAATGAGACCATGGATACTGTTAGAATTCATAAACGTTGGTGGAATAGATTCCTTGTAGAATTTGATAATGATGTTTCTGCTAATACTATGGCCATCTAATGAAATCACCTGTAGCTGTAATGAATGATCCTAGAAACTTTATGTTCCTGCTTGATATTACTCAGGGATTTCATTTACTAACTTTATAGACCATTTAAAACTACTGTCAAAAGAAGCATTTACCACTATTTAATATTGAAAAATACATTCAGAGAAAAAGAGACTTGTCTGGTGTGTTGTGATCTGAAGCTAGAAGAAATAAAATTTCTTAATCTTTAGAGCTGTAACTAGAACTGATATTTTATCTGCTACTTTTGTCAGAAGCCCTGCTTCCTTAAGAAAAAGAAATATATGTTTTCAAGTATGTTGCTTCTGGTCTGACCACCATGAGTTTCATCTGCACTTGTAAAAGCTGGTGTAATAGCTGAATGCATTTTACAGAGCCATCTCCGTAGTGAACCATAGGGGTTAATCTGTACTTCAACAGGATCTAAAGATTAGCTCAAATCCCACCGTTTTCTCTCTCATAGTTTTCAGTTTGAAATTGTATGCTGTCAATGACAGGTTCTCCTTTCCTTTAATATCTTTTTACTGTGGTTTGTTGGAAGGTTTACAACAATTTTCTAATATTATTGAAGATGTGGGCATAGAAGTTATATAGACAAGATTTCATAATATGTATTATTCCAGCTAGTATTATATTTTGTGAAATAAGGTTCTAGTTCCAAAAACAATTTACCTAGGGTCAAAGTAACATTTGATATCTTGAAGTGTTTTACCTGTGTGATCTGAGATCCCATCGAGGTATTTTCATTTTGTGTCTCCTGGTATTATGCTGTGACGCAGCTGACTAACTAAAACATATAACTGCTACCACAGACGACACCTTATAAAACAGTGGTTCCCAAACCTTTTGGCATCACACCCCCCTTTTGATTTTTGAGAAACCCTCACGAACCCCACCTCTTCTTTACCATCATCCAACCCCACCTTAACAAAAAAATTCAATTTGTAATTTGAAATAAACACAAAAGTGTGATATAAAAATGTTATTTAAAATTAAAAATGAGCACAAATAATTTTTCTTGGCCTCTTGTGGTTGCCTGGTGCAGCCCCAGCTGCCTGAGCTCCATGCCAGCCTCCAGAGCTGCCCATGCCAGTCTCCTGCCCACCTGAGACCTGTGCTGCCTGAGCCCCACGCTGCTGGGGCCAGCCATCCGCTCACCCACCAGGTGCTGGGACCAGCTGTCCACCTGCCTGTTGGGCACCCGAGCCCCACGCTGCCGGGACTAGCCTACCACCCACCAGCCATCCACCCCAGCCGCAGGCCATCCACCCAAGCCACCTGCCCCAGTCCCACACTGTCAGGGCCAGCCACCCATCCGCCATCCTGAGCCGCCTGAGCCCCATGATGCTGGGGCCAGCCACCCACCCACCAGCCTCGGCTGCCCAAGCCCCACGCTGCTGGGGCCAGCTGCCAGAGACCCACAAGGCCCACAAGCTGGCCAGCCACCTGAGCCCCGCAAGCCCTGCGAGCCACCCACCCAAGCCCCTCCCCTGCCCTCCTACAAAGCCAGGCACCCCCAGCCCCCCGTCTAACCCCATTCTCCTCCTCCTCTTCCCTCCCAACCCACACTCACTCATTTGCAGAAGGCAGCTAGCTTCATGTGGGTCTTCACTGACTGCCTGCTTTTTATAGTGGCTGCACCAGGTCACCCATATAAAATGGCAGGGGCTGAGAGCCAGAAGCAAAGGCTGGATCTTTCTTCAGGTGGGGGAAATGATGGGGGGGCTGGGTTGCCTCGAGCCCCCCCACAAATTTCTTCACGCCCCCCCCTCCCCAGTTTGGGAAACTATGTTATAAAATAAGTATATCCACCTGGGTAGTCCATGGGCATTGGGTGGAGGTGAGCACTAAAGAATTATGTTCAGGTATCTGATGAGGTGGGTCTTTGCCCACGAAAGCTTATGCTCCAATATATCTGTTAGTCTGTAAGGTGCCACAGGACTTCGCATGATAGTCAGGTATGTGACAACTGTATAAAAATATTGTCAGTCTTGGCTGCATGTGGAAGTTGCACCTTGTCACCGGGCTGGATAGAGATAAACGAATTGATTCGCCAGTGCTTCCATTAGCTTGTGGTTTCTCATGGGAATTACAGATGCTCTTTCAATGTACAATGGGATTTTCTTGAATAATAAAGTGTGTGTTCTCAGTTGTCTCTGACAATAATAATTTCATTAATTACATCTAGTAGAAGGACACCTAGTAGAAGGACAACCTTCCTTAACCCTAACACCATTCTTTTTTGACTGCTAAGAAGCCCAAAAGGGGCAAAATAGAACCAGAAATCGTCCCTAATAGCCTCCTGATGGGTAAAAGTAGTAAAAAAACCTGAGATGTAATCTCTGGTAAGACCTCTGAGAGGTGTGTGAGGGAACAGATGGAAGAGCATGAGAGGGCAGTTTTCATCGATTCATAAATTTTATAATCAGAAGAGATCATCATGATAAAATGGTCTGACCTGCATAACACGAGTAACAGAATTCTGCCCAGTGATTCTAGCATCTATCCAAATTTTCATGGGTCAGTTAGAGCATGTGATCTTGATTTAAAAATCCAAATGCTTAAGAATCTACCACTTCCCTTAGTAATCTGTTCTAATGATTACTTAGACTCAATTTTTTTAAATTGTGTTTTATTTCCAATTGAACACTGGTGACTTCAACATCCTTTCTTCTATTTTGTTATGCCTCTCTGTGATAGCATAGAGAGCAAGTTTGTGAAGAGACAGAGTGCAAGCATGGCAGTATGAGAGTAGAGAGGCCTGGTTGTAGGATAATTTATTAAGTAACCGAAGATTAGTGATACCAAAAATCTGATTTTAGTGTGTTTCCCCAGGGTTGATCTTCTGTAGTTTTGTTTCACACATGCATGAAACAGTGCTTTCTGGGGTCAAGGTCAACCCTGGAACTCCTCTCGAGCACTGAGGATTAAGGAAGGTTGATGGGAGAAACACTCCTGTCAACCTTCTTCCATTAGAACAACCATAGCAGTAGACCACTGATAAGTCGATTTTAGCTATGTAATTGGTGTTACTAAAATTGCATTTCAGTGGTCAACTTCTGTATCTAGCATAGGGTTAAGGAAGGTCGTCCTTCTACCAGGTGTCCTTCTACTAGAAGTAATTAATGAAATTATTATTCTCAGAGACAACTGAGAACACATTCAAGAAAATCCCATTTTACATTGAAAGAGCATCTGTAATTCCCATGAGAAACCACAAGCTAATGGAAACACTGGCGAATCAATTAGTTTATCTCTTTCCAGCCCGGTGACAGGGTGCAACCTCCACATGAAGCCAAGACTGACAATATTTTTATACATTTGTCACATACCTCTGATTGGGATGAGGGCATTCCCTGCTTGGCGTAGTCACAGAGCAGTAGCTGAGTTAGTCTGTCTTCACAAAACAGAAAAGCAGTCCTGCAGCACTTTAAAGACTAACAAAATAATTTATTAGGTGATGAGCTTTTGTGGGACAGACCCACTTCTTCTGATCTGGAAATTAGTTTATTAGCCTTCAAAGTGCTACATGACTCCTACTTGGCATATTAGTGTAAGGAGCTTTTCAGGGAAGGTGATATGGCCAGAGCACTATTGCACTAGTGCAAAAGTGATGTAAAGCTTTATTTTGTGCAGCTCCACTACATTCTGCCATTGGGATACTTGGTTTGATTTCCTCATACAATAATTCGATCTAAGGTTCATGACAGAAGAAAGCAGCCTGTGTGTTACCAAGTGCACGATATGATAGCCACAGCCACTGGGTAGGCTACAAATATAATAAAGATGCTTTATAGGATCGCTGAAGCTTGGATGTGTATTCATAGACTGTAAGGCCAGAAGAGACCATGGCAATCATCTAGACTGACCTTTGCATGGCAGAAATCAAAGAATTTGAACCAGCCAAATGACAGACAGTACATATTTCTTGAGCTTAGCCCAAGAGTCAGCAACCTTTCCAAGGTAGAGTGCTGCAATTTGACCTTTTGACCTCTATGTACAGTCCTAGCACTGATGATACTTGTAAGTCAGTAATAGTCCTACTTACAACAGTAGTAGGCATCCTTCAGTCTGCATAGACTATGGATCGCATCCTTTAAAGTTTCAATTGAGGACTTCATTTATAGCGTCTATTGTGACTATGAAGACCCACACGAGAGTGACAGTCCTTTCTGCATCTCTTGCAGATGTAGTGGGTGTCTGGCAAGTCCTTATTGTGCTTTCTGTGCGCTCGCTTCTCCTCTGCTAGCTGTCTGATCTTCATCTCGCCCTTCTGAAGGCCCTTGTGTAACCCCTGCCTCCATCTGCTGCGGTCGTCTGCTAGTTCTTCCCAGTTGTCCAGCTCGATGTGTGCATAGCTGGGATTCCAGCTTGCTCGAGGACGGCGATGTTGGTCACTCTGTCCTTCCATGATATTCCAAGGATGCGCCTGAGGCAGCGCAAGTGGAAGACGTTCAGCCTCTTTTCCTGGCGGGCATACAGGGTCCAAGTCTCGCTGCCATAAAGGAGGGTGCTGAGGATGCAGGCTCTGTAGACTTGCATTTTGGTTTGAGTGTACTTACAACAGCTTCATTAATAAATAAAAATGCAGAGCTTTACCATTTAGGTGGTAGATGGTAGCATTAGCTGGTCTTTTGTTAATCCACAGGTGGCATGGCTTTGAGCAAGCTCCCAGCTACATGGGAGAGGAGGGGCAGGATTGAACTCCCGCTTCACATGCCAGTGAAAACCAGCTCGCCTGCTAGTCTTGGCATCAGTGCTGGCAGTTTCTGACCCCTGGCTTAGCCCCTTGGTGGGCACAAACCACCTTTCAAAGATAGTTGCGAAAGAACTAAATACAAAGTTTGTGCACAAATAGCTATTAGTATAGCTCTGAAAGGAATAATTCTCAAGGTACACTAGACTTAAGGAACAATAGAATTATAAGAAAGAACTTCACATATGTCCACTGTCAGTCTTAAACACTTTTCAAGAAGTGAGGATTCCTACACAAAAGCCCAGACCCAGTTTGTCATTCAACCCACAGGTAAAAAGTTCATGGTGAAATGTTCCCTAGAGTAAGTGAACTGAATGAAGGACTTATGGAGAAAGGCTGTTGTCTGCCTGGTCTTGTCTACAAACTGAACATTTTTAACTTCATTCCCTGAATTGTGATTTTAACAGGTTCAAACTTATATGAAACAAAAGTATATTATAAATTAGAGAAAATCAACACAACCTGGTTGTTGTAATGAAAAGTATATAATTCATTTGTATTAATATGTATTTTTTTAAATAAAATTCATTGACTAGCTTAAAGATTATGTAGAAAATTCACTTCCTGGTTTTAACTACCCTCTTCTTTCACATCATTGTCCCTGAAATTTGGTTTTCATTAAAAAGAGACAGAGAGGTCTGATCAGTTATATGATGAAAAGCCATATTTCTGTGGTTTCACATAATTGAAAAGCCATCCAGTTACAGCAGAGGAAACGTTTGGTTAAACTTAGAGTCCCATGCTCCCATGCAGTTCTGGGAGCAGAGAGATGAAACGTGATGTGCTGACTTGAGGGAAATGTGGAAGAAGAGAAGAGGCAGTTTTACAATAAGCTTTCATCATTCTTCCTATTTGCATGAAAGTCTCTGCACTGGGGATTTCTTAAGGATACAGAATACATTTTCTTTCCTGTTCCCAAAGCTGTGAAAGTAAGTTACTGCAAACAAAGTCTGATGTAGGTTGATCAGCTTCACCTTCTATGCAAGGTAGCCTGGCTTGCAAGACCTAAAAGGCTGAGCAAGCTGTGCTTCCTAGATTTGGGTAAGCAGGTGAGAGATTTTATTCATTTTGGAGCCTGAATACTCATTGCACACATGGAAGAAAGATCCTAATATGAATCATAAGCTTGATGTGGAACCTTAGGTTGTTATGGAATAGTGACGTCTAATAAAACAGTTGGCTGAATTTATCGCATATAGTAGCTGATTTTGTTTTTAAGATTGGTTTGGGAAGAAGATACCTAAAGTGTTGCTTCTGCAAGGAAACCTAAAACATTCTGAATAAATTCTATGAATGAAATAGAAGGTTGTTGTTGGGATTGTCAAGAATCAAGTAAGGTACTTTGCAATTAAAGTAGGCATGCTATCTTAAGTCTTTATTCCAAAAAGTGTCCATATGCAAATAGAATACATTGCACTGCAGGCCTTTCAGAAATGCTATTTTCAGACTCTACCTTCTGATGATTAGTGGTCTCTTTTTTCTGCAAAGTTCTGTAGAGAATATATTTTAATTAGCTTCCACTTGATACCACTTCAGACACACTGCCCAGCTTTGACCCAATGTCTGATCATATAGAATGCATTACAAAAGAACTGGTCATTTGAGTGCTTTAATATAGCTTTGCATTAATGTGAGACATCATTTAGACAAGGCATTAAAAGTGTGATTTTAATGACTGAAGTGTGTAGGGTGGGAAGAAGCTTAATCTTTATATGGAGAACAATTTCAATTAGCTCTAAAATATTAATTTGTTGTTATATCTATATACTCTAATGTATTTCGCTACAAAAAATCTTATGAATAATACATTGCTAGATCTCAGTCTAATTCCTACATTGTAACTAATACTGTCTATCAAATGGGAAATAATCTTTTAACATTCATGATTCTGTCTAAAATTAAAAAAAAATGATTACTGGTGACAATTATGTTCCATTTTCCAATCTTATTTTCAAGATACCTTAAATAAAGCATACATCAGCAGACTAATCTGTTGCTGAACAGTTGTTAACCAGGAAGTTGTCATTTGTTTCGGAAATAAAGTACATTTGTTTATAAAGTGAATGGAAAACACAGTATTCTTCACAGAAATAATGTATTCACCTAAACAAAGGCTAAAGACTTTAGTGTGGAAAAATATGGACTGTAATTCTTTGATAGCAGTTTTGGTAAGCAAATTCAGTGTGACTGTAAATTGTGCATCCTCGAATTTCCCCGTTAGCCTTATCTACCTGGTATGATGATGTCTAGTAGTATTATTACACCTGGAGACTAATTTTCTTCATATTGTACAGGATTGAAATCTCATGTTAAAGTCACTGGGAATTAATACACCTAAAACTAAGTGAAGCACAGAAGATGTTTTATTTGCCATTACACGTAGAGGATGGAGGGTGTTAGCTCATGGTATCTTGGCAAGCTGGTACTTCTTGATGGTAACTTGTATCTTGGACACCAAACCTTTATGTTAAAATGGTTTTAATTGAGAGAGTCTTGTGCAGTGTCACAAAGCTGCCCTAAAACCGATTAGTCAACCAGTTAGAAGTTTCCCCCTTAGGTCTCACTCTCCTGCCCCAACCCTCTTATGAATTGTTGATCTCAACTAAAGGCATTGTTGATAGGATCTGTTGGCTGCCTGTGTAAATCAGATAGTTAACTTGGACAATTATAACAAGGAGTCCTGTGGCACATTAAAGACTAAGAGATGTACCTGGGTATAAGCTCTGGTGGGCAAAAACCCATTTCATCACTGCTTCTTTGCCACAAAAGCTTATACCCAAATGAATCTGTTAGTCTTTTAGGTGCCACAGGTCCTCATTGTTTTTGCAGATACAGACTAATACAGTTAACCTTCTGATATTTGAAAATCATGGTATTGTACATGCCAACATAGGCTGCGTCTACACGTGCACGCTACTTCGAAGTAGCGGCACCAACTTCGAAATAGCGCCCGTCACGTCTACACGCGTCGGGCGCTAGTTCGAAGTTAACTTCGACGTTAGGCGGCGAGACGTCGAAGTCGCTAACCTCATGAGGAGATAGGAATAGTGCCCTACTTCGACGTTCAACGTCGAAGTAGGGACAGTGTAGACGATCCGCGTCCCGCAACATCGAAATTGCTGGGTCCTCCATGGCGACCATCAGCTGGGGGGTTGAGAGATGCTCTCTCTCCAGCCCCTGCGGGGCTCTATGGTCACCGTGGGCAGCAGCCCTTAGCCCAGGGCTTCTGGCTGCTTCTGCGGCAGCTGGGGATCAATGCTGCAGGCACAGGGTCTGCAACCAGTTGTCAGCTCTGTGTATCTTGTGTTGTTTAGTGCAACTGTGTCTGGGAGGGGCCCTTTAAGGGAGCGGCTTGCTGTTGAGTCCGCCCTGTGACCCTGTCTGCAGCTGTGCCTGGCACCCTTATTTCGATGTGTGCTACTTTGGCATGTAGACGTACCCTCGCAGCGCCTATTTCGATGTGGTGCCGCGCAACGTCGAAGTTGAACATCGACGTTGCCAGCCCTGGAGGACGTGTAGACGTTATTCATCGAAATAGCCTATTTCGATGTTGCTACTTCGAAATAAGCTATTTCGATGTTGGCTTCACGTGTAGACGTAGCCCTAGTGAACTATTTCACTGCTAATCAAAATATACTAGAAAGAAAGGGGCAGAAGCCATTGATGAAGTTCTGAACTGTCTACTCCATGTGGCTTTTCATTCTGGTGTCATGATTGGTCATAGGGGCTGAGTCTAGACTAGCAAATTCTTTTGAAAGATTTTTCGAAAGAAGGGGGCTCTTTTGAAAGAGCCTATGGATCGTCTACACACAAGAGTGTTCTTTTGAAAGTAAATCAAAAGAATGTAGCACTCCCTTCAAAATCGCTCTTCCTTCCCCGTTTCAGGAAAAGTGTTTCCCACCCCCCGCCTTTAGAAAGCTTCTTTTGAAAGAAAACGTGTAGATACTTTTCAGGGCCCATCTTTCAAAAGAACAGTCTTCATTTTCGATCCCTGGCCCATCCTTTTGAAAGACTGGGGGCTGTGTGGATGCTGTCTTTCGATCTGCATTTTTGTGTGTGGATGCACTCTTTTGAAAGAAATTCTTTCAGAAGAGATCTTCTGGAAGAGCTTCTTTCAAAAGATCTCTGTAGTGTAGACATAGCCAGGATGGTTTATGGCTTATTATTGGGATTTTTCTCCCCCACATTCTAGTTTTGCTGCCTCACATTGTAGTTCGTCTCCTAATATAATCCAGATTCTCTGCTCATCTAAATTAGTGCAGCATCACTGAAGGCAGTGATGTGATTGACTTCTATTAGTCTGAGATCTCATTTAGAGAATACTAGAGGCCCTGTTGCAGCTCCTCTTGCAAGCAGAAGTTGAGCCAGAAGAAAGTTCTAGGCAGAAGCCTTTTATACTACACATCCAAAGTGTATGGGCCGAGTCCTCCTCTGGCCAGGGAAGGATCTCCTTGGGGGCTGGGGCAGGCCCTGTGCTGGCTGGGGGATGGGCTGGAGCTGTCAGGGTGGCGCTGGGCTCTGTTGTGGGGGGCGTTGGTGGGGCACCATTGGCGGGAATAGGCCAAGCCCTGTGCTGGCTGGAGGAGGGGCTGGGCTGGCACGGTGTGTCGGGGGTGGGGAATGGGTGAACCGACATGGTGGAATCTTGCCTGGGCATACAGATGGATGTACACAGCAAAAATAATGTGTATAATAATCTAATGGCCTGTCTAGAGCAGAGATGGGGAACCTCCAGCCCATAGACTGCACAAGATTTGTCGGATGCACTGAGTTCAGTGAGTGTTGGAATGGGTCCCTAGATCAGAGATGGGGAACCTCTAGTGTGTTGGTCACACATGGTTCATCAGGGTTAGCCACAGATGAGCCACCAGATGGTTTGTTTACCTGAGCACCTGCAGGCATGGAAACTTGCATCTCCTAGTGGCCACTAGTCCCAGCCTTGGATACTCACGGCTCTGCAGCTGGCATGCCGTAGCTTCCACACCTCCACCCAGTCCAACCTTCATTGAAACATGTGACTTTTTCTATTGATTCAGTGGGAGTTTGATCATGCCCCTGGAGCTGCTTTCATTTTTTCCACTAGACACGTACTTACATGTGGCTATATGGCAAAGCCTTTACTGCTGCTATTGGTGCTTTGCTACATTCATCAACATATATTGCTGTAATTAATACCTTCTCTTATGGAGACTTAAAACCAAAAAGCAGTTCTGTAGCACTTTAAAAACTAACAAAATGATTTATTAGGTAACGAGCTTTCATGGGACAGACCCACTTCTTTAGATCTGGAAAATTCTGATGAAACTCAGAGACTTGCTTTGTCAGGGGCATTTGCTAAGTATCTTCAAGTGTACTATCACTCTACTGCAAAGCCAGCAGTTTACAGTTACTATTTACCTTTTTTAAAAGAGCCAATATTTAATTTGATAAATAATTTCCTTTTGAATAATTTTCCAATTTTTCATTTTCTCCAGCCTGTTCATTTTGCTTCTTTGCAACAATTGAGGAAAGTCAAAGAAAAATAATTCTTAGAATTCTGTAAAAGCAGAAAAACCCAACTGCAGTTTTAGAATGACGGTAAAAGAATGCTTTTGTAATAGATTTCATGCGGCAGTTGGCATTGGCAGTATTGCAAAAAGAGAGGTATTCTGTCGTGCTCAGTTTGATCAAGTGCTAAACCCGTGTGATCAATAGAGAGACAGATGTCGGGTGCAGATGGCGATGCCGTGATACCTGGGGCAGAGTGGGCCTGCCAGAATGACAGAATGGGAACAAGGAAGAGCAGCAAAGCAACAGAATGTGACAAATGAAATTAGGGTTTATGCTAGTCGATAATTTACAACTAATAGAAAGTGACAGAATTTTTCAGCATACAGCACATTTACTCTGGTAACACTATAGTCAATGGATTTTTCATGCAAACCTATAAGAACTATAGTAAAGACTAGACTCCACAGACTCCAGCTCTGTGTTTTTTATGATGTTGCAACTAACAGAATTAAACAAAGCTAGGAACACAGAACCTGAGCAAGGGCCAGGTAGGTGGAAGGACATTAAATCCTCAGCTTTGAACTGAAGTTTTCACCTACTCACTTTGTGTCAAACACTCATAAGAAGAAAGAAACAACTTGGAGAATCTATGAATATAAAATAGAGGTCCGTATTTGTCACATAAATAAGCACTGAATGTCCAGTAATAAATTGTACTTTTGAAATTGTCATCTATTTCATGGTTTTATTAATTGAAATTAGTGAAAAAGCACATTGAGCCTTCTCTTCTACTCCCATTTTTAGTCTAAAATTCATAGCTAATGCATTTGGCAGCTGATTGTGTTATATTTTATGCTGGTATAACTCAAAATGGGTTGATTGGTAGCTTGAGGTTATAACATTTATGTTAAAGGTTAAAATCACTTTTTATTTCCTTTTCTGGCTTTGCTGAGTCTCAGGAACTAAAAAAAGTATAAAAGGAGTTTTACTACATTCAAGATAAATTATACCCTGTGTCCATTACACTCCTCTAGTTTACCCTGGTGTCAACGTTAATAAAAGAAAGCTCCCAGCCTATTAAAATCCAACATTGTGAAAGTTATATTTATGACTGAAAATGTAATGTAGTGGTGGAAGCTTTTATTGTGCAATCCAACATGTTCTTTTTACAGGAGAAAAGGCATGGACACTTTTACAATAAAAGAGCAATTAGGCCCTATTTTTCAGGCAGTTTCCACAGGTACCGGGATTGAAGTGTCTTTCTAAAGCCTTCTGTGATATGTCATTCAGCAACCCTAACTCTGAATCAGAAAACAAAAATCTCTTCCTCTTCCTCCCCATCACCCCTTTCCCTCACCAGCATTACGCCCTGCCCTCTAAAAGAACATAAAAACATGTATCTTCCTTTACTCATATAGGAAAATCATCTTACACAACTGTCATATTAACATCTGGATTTAGCATGCAGAGTGTACAGATTGTAAGTCCATTGGTAATACACCCAGCCTTTCTCCAGAGAAGTAGCCAAATCATACGAAGAAGACAGTGGGTCTTCTCCTCAGAGCACCAGCACAACAGCATCAACTCTGAAAGCCAAGTTGGGAGAAGAACAGTCACCTGGGATAGTTGGAATCTGGCATATTTCAGATGCCATTAATCCGTATTTATGTACTCCAGATGCTGCACTGGATGAAATGGACTTACCTATTGCAGAGAGGTTGCCTCTTCAGCAACGTATGGAACTGAAAAAGAAAGAGTAAAGCTATCAGCAGGAATTGACACTAATCTAAGAAACAAGTCAGAGCCATTGGTTTACTATGGCTCAGTTGGCTCTGGCTGCTACCATGTAAGAAGAGTTGAAACTGTTTAAATAATATGTGACCTTTTTAGAGATTTATTTTGATTACAGGGTAAAGCATTCTGGAAATGGTCTAATTAATATCACAGAACAGGAAGGGATATCAAGAGGTCATGGATTACAGTCCACAGCCCACAAAGCAAGACCTATCACCAACCATGATAGATTTGGGTTTTTTTTGTTTACATCTAACCTCCCCCAAACCCTCCATAGCGCCCGTCAATGATTCAGCTCAAATGCCTGGGTTTACAAGGCCAATGCTCTAACCACTGAGCTATTCCCCCCATGATATAGTATGATACAATGAATTCTTCAAAGGGTGATTGTGCATCAGGTTTCCTGGAAACTGTTATGTACTTTGAGCAGAATATTAGTAAACTTTCAGTATCCAGCCTCTTACAGCTGCCATTGTTTTTAACTCTAAGCCACTGAAAATTTGCACATTGTTTCTCAGATACAGCAAATTTATATTAAGTTTAATATGTGGTTTTCTCTGGATTTCTTCGTGTATTATCAATTGCATATGCTATATCTTGTTTGAGATTCTAGGTTATCTGCATATTCAAGCTGTCACACTATTTAGAATCACTGTAGTCATCTCATTTCATGAGTATCTATGTCATCATTGTGGATATAATTCACATTCCCTGCTAAGTTGTGAAAGCCAGAGATATAAAATAACTCTGATGCCTATTTCTAGCTGTGTATAGTGAAATTGAATGAAATAAGCTCAGAGGGCAACCATTCAACTACAGTTTGAGATGCGATTCCTAGCCAAGGCTTTTCTAAACATCTTCTGTAACAGATCACCTGGACCTGTAGATTGTGAGGTAGGAGTAATTTCTTTGGAGTCCACATCCACAGGAGTTTGCAGCTTAGCTGAGTGATGTTTTTGTCAAATCTGTAATTAAGAAAAGTTATTGGTTGTGGAGGATCTCCAAAGACATTCTTGTAACTGTGAGCATATCTTATATTTAACTAAAAGATGAAACTTTGCTATCAGTTCAGTAGAGTTTTGCCTGAGAGACACAAAACAGAAATTTTAGCTCTTTCTCACTTGATCTCCAAACTAGATTAAATGCACTGATGATGCTGATCAGTGATCAGGATGTGTACGTAAGTTAACTTTACCTATTGCAGAATGTCCAGCTCTGGAGCAATTTGAGTAAAAGTACAAAATAAGTAATTACTTGAGGTTATAAAACCCATAGACATATTTAAGATCCCTGGTATTAAACTTGTCACCAGGTGGATTTTTTTTGGAGAGAAATGTTCACTGCTATTTTGTAGAGCCTATTCTTAGAATCTTACATGTGGATGGCACCTATATCTTGTTAAAACTGGCATATCTCCGTGTAAGTAGGCACAATTCCATGTTAACAGATGGCTATGAATATAGTCATGCCAAAGAAGCAGTCTTTGTACCAAGTTTGATTATTAGGGGCTGTATTCCCATCCAAGAATGTTTAAAAGGCATTCTGTATAAATTGTTTGCATCTATTGATATGAGCATAGGGGAGAGCTAATTTTGAAACCAGAAAGCCAAGGCTAGTGTAGCAAAGGAGGTTAATAAAGGAATATAGACACCTTCACTTCTAGATCACTCAATTAAATTCAACCAGAATCAATCATGCTGGAAAGTCATTAACTTTCCTTAGCTTTTTGATGGCCTGTGTTAGTGGTCTCCATCAATTTCTAGTGAATAAGTGTCCCCAGCACAAGTGTCACTTTAGCTGGCAGTCTCACAAGACTAGCTTAGTGACTGAATAACTGTGAAAACTGATCTACCCTCTTACTCATAACGGTGGGGTCCTTTAAGGTCAGGTTGGAAGTGGGCTTGATTCAAGAAGCAGAAAGCATCAAGAATCCTAGCAGTTTTGTAAGATCTCGTTCTATAGTGACAGATTTAAGGAAGTCACTTTGGTTAAACAACAGGATAAGGGTTGACTTGATCACAGTTTACATGGGGAACAAAACAAATATTTGATTATGGGCTCTTCTATCTAGCAGAGAAAGCTGTAATGTGATCTGATGATGGGACGTTAACACCAGACTAATTTAGACTAGATATAAGGGCCATGTCTACACTGAAACAAAACTTCAAAATGGCCATGCAAATGGACATTTTGAAGATTACTAATGAGGCACTGAAATGCATATTCAGCGCCTCATTAGCCTGCTGCCGGCCACGGCTCTTCGAAATTGCTGCATGTTGCTGCCGCGTGGCTCATCCAGATGGGGGTCCTTTTCTAAAGGACCCCTCCAACTTCGAAATCCCTGATCATTTCAAAGATTTGTGCTAGTGGAGATGTAGCCAAGGTTTTCCTTTTTAACAGAGAAGATAAATAACATTGAAACGATTACCAAAGGTCATGATGGACTTGCCTCTGCTGTCAAATTTAAAATCAAAACTGCTTTTTCCCTAAAAGACATATTCCAGGAACTATTTTGCTGAAGTTCTTTATGCTACAGGAGAGCAATCTAAGTTATCACAATGTCTCCTTCTAGTCTCAGGACCTATGTGTATTAGCATAGTGGCAGCTGTATGCACTTCGAAAATGCCGGTTTCAAAATGCATGCCGCCTGTGCAGCCAAGGCCTTTCAAAATGACCCCCCTGATTTTGAAAGTCCCTTCTTCCCAAAACCAGATGGGAAGAAGGAGCTTACAAGTCAGGGGGTCCTTCTGAAAGACCCCCGGCTACATGGGTGGTGTGCATTTAGAAACCAACACGTTTGAAGTTCGCGCGTTCACCATTATGCTAATGAGGCACTGCATATTCATGCTAGAGCCTCAGTAGCATCTGCCGAAGTGGCTCATTAGCATGCCTCCTCCAGAAAGAGGGGCTAGTGTGGCCACAGCCAATATGCATTTTGAAGCACTTGTTTCAAAATACGGCATCTACACAAATAGAGCCATTGGATGCGTTATAGCTTATTTCAAAAGAGTCTCTATTCAGCGTCTTAACAGCACCTATTTCAAAATGGGCACTATTCCTCATTCAATGGCATTTACCAATTTCAAAATAAGCCAACCACTCCTTCAAAATAATTTTGAAATTGTGGTTGCATTGTGTAGATGCTAGGAAGATGTTTGCAGAAAAATGGTCTTCCCAAAGGGGAATTTCTGAAGGAGCCCCATCTACACAGCTGCTTTGATTCTGGAGGGGGATCTTCTGGAAGAGAGATCTTACAGGGGTATGCTAAGGAGGAGGAATGCAAATGAGGGAGATCAAAAATGCAATGAAGCACTGATTTACACATCTCATGCCTCTTATTCATAATATCACATGATCATGTTTTCAGAAGAGACTTTTCCGAAAGCAAAAACAGCTGTGTAGACAGGTTTTCTTCAGAAAAAAAAAATCGAAAGAATTGTTCTTCCTGAAACAAAATAGGAAGGGTTCTTTCGAAAACGGGGACTTTTTCCAAAGGAACCCCATCTACATGGCTGATTTTGCTTTTGGAAAATTCTCTTCCAAAAAGTGATCATGCGAGATTATGCAAATGAGGCACGAGAGTTGTAAATCAGTGCTTCATTTGCATTTTAAATCTCCTTCCTTTGCACTTTTCCTATGAAAGGAGAATGTAGTGTAGACACAGACCTAGAGGGAAATATGCTTCTTTCTCTGGATCTTGGAAAAAACACAATAGTTCATTTTGTCACTTATCATGTTGAGTAAACCCATAGTCACTCTTCTTATTTACCCTCCTCTTCAGACAATTGGGGTCCGTCTACACTAGCAAGTACATTTGAAATTAGGATCGTAAGACTGAGTTCTTTCAAAAGAAGCCGTGGAGCGTCTACACTGACACAGCGCTCTTTCGAAATTAACTTTGAAAGAACTCCCCCGTTCTTTCGAAGTTGGTCCTCCACTCTCGGGATGGGAAAAGCGCCCTCTTTTGAAAGACATTTTCGTAACAGAGCAAGTGTAGACGCTCCGCGGCCCTGTGTTTTGACAGACCGGGTCCTCCATGGCTGTGATCAGCTGGCAGGCGGCAGCACCACTTACAGCACAAGTGGAGCTCTATGGCTCCAGCATCCGGCCACTCTTCAGCATACAGGCTCCCAGAAGCCCTCAGGCAGGAAGCTGAGAGCATGCAGGCAGCAGGAAGCCCACGCTGCCACCTGCACAGCTCCCAGCTGCAACGCCCCAGGGGAAGCAGCAGCACCTCCGGCACCATGGCCAGCAGCCGGGACTGCCACCCACCCCAGGGGCCATCCAGGGACTGGGGGAAGTCCCCACAGGAGGGGAGCCAGCCCCCCAAATGTTGGGCCCCTTCTGGACAGAGGTGGAGCTGCAGGACCTCCTTGCCCTCTGGACAGATGAGGAGGTCCTGCAACAGATGGGGGTCCGGCGCCGAAACACACCTGCCTTCGAGCGCCTCGCCAAGGGCCTCACCGGCCGGGGTCACCCCACCCAGGCCCTGGACCAGGTGAGGTTGAAAGTGAAGGAGCTCTGGCAGAGCTACTGTTGGGCTCAGGACACGGCCGGGTGGTCAAGGGCAGCACCACCAGCTGCCCCTATTATCAAGAACTGGACCGCCTCCTTGGGCCCAAGGAGGCAGGACCCCCAGCTGTGTACCTGGAAACTGCCGACCCCCCGACCGAGCCAGAGGAGATGGGGAAAGGGACCGAGGGAGAGGACTGGCCCGAACCACTGGCCACCTGCAGGTGCCCCTCAAGGGTCCAGGACATGAGAGATGATGAGGGCTCGAGCGAGGGGGCCCTCATCATCAACATCCCCTTGGGCCCATTCAGCCTGGATCCCTCCGACTGCACCTTGCCCAGTTTCCCGGAGGGACCCACAGGTATGTATCGTGCACACTGGTGGCCGCAGGGCCGGGGGAGGGGGCGTGCAGTCCTGCCCAGGATGGCCACAGCCCACGCGCAGGGATATCAGCCCCAGGGTACAGGCAGGCCAGACGGCCCCGCCACCCCCATCTCAGAGGGCTGACGTGTGGCACCCAGCACCATGCGGGCTGGACAGTCCATGGGCCGCAGAGGGACTGAGGGAAGCAGAAGAGAGCCAGTGCTCCCACAACCCATACGGGGAACCCTGGATGCGGTCCCTGCCGGACCACCGGGATGGGGTGGAGGAGTTCAGGGGGTCCCTCACCGGGACTAATGGCCCGTTCTTCTCCCCTTATATCTCCACAGCTCCAGCAGACAGACCAGCCCCACGACGGGCCTGGGGAGCCTGACGATGGAGGGTGAGGGGGGCGGCCCAGGCCTTGGAAATGTTCCTCGGTTCCTCTGCCAGCTCCACCAGGCCAGGGAGGAGGAGGCAGGGGACATGGCCCACATGGCTGCCCTCAGGGAGCTGATGGGTGTTGTGCGGGAGTGGCTTGCCATGAAGCAGCAGGCATGAGACCAGGGGGGTCCAACTTGGACTCCCTCACCCAGGCCATGGTCGGCTACCTGGACCCTGCCACTGCTCCATCATGGGTCACTCCCACACCCACAGGCCCCATCGCCCCCCCCACCGTTCCCCTCGCCCGTGCATCCACCCTCCCTCCCAGTGGTTCCCCCCCAATCCCACAGCCCCCTGCCTCCCCCACAATGGCTCCCCCCGAGGAGGCCAACCTCGAGGCCCTGCTCCCTCTCCACCACCCCCTGTCCAGCCTCCTGCACCTGGCCCGGTGGAGGCCGAACCCCCTCCCCGCCTTCCCCTGTGCCGAGCCTGGCACAGGTGCGGGGACCATGCCCAAGCCATGCCCCTACCTCCCTGTGCCACTAGCCCTGGTGGGGCCCCCGAACACGTGGAGGTAGGGGCAGGTGTGGGTGACGGGGCTCCCAGCCATTGAGCCCCCTGGAGGGGTGAAGGTCCCCCACCCTGGCCCTCCGTCCGCCCTCCCCCCTCCCATGTAAATAGTTCTCCCCACACATGTATCTAGTTCTCCCCATTCACCCTCCCCCCACACATGTATATAGTTCCCCCAGATAATGAGGGGCACAGTTTTTCCACATAGTAAACAGTTTATTTTTATGGTTTACCCTGTATCCCCCGTGCATGTGTGCTGGTGGGTGTGCATGTGTGTGCAGGGTGTGGGTCGGGGGGTGTGTGTGCAGGGTGTGGGTCGGGGGGAGAGTGCAGGGTGGGGAGGGCTACCGTGGCCCCAGCTCAAAGGCCTAGCACAGGGCCTCCCTTACACGCACCTCATCCTGCTGGGCCTGATGGCACAGGGCAGCAGAGAGCTGTTCGGACCCACGCCCCGCCTCAGCAGCCCACTCCTGCATATACGGCTTGTGTTTTGCCTCCACCACATTATGGAGGGTGCAGCAGGCCCCAACCACTGCTGGGATGTTGGGGAGGCCCACCTCCAGCCTGGTGCAGAGGCATCTAAAATGCCCCTTGAGGCGGCCGAATACCCACTCCACAGTGTTCCGGGCATGGTTCAGCCACTCATTAAAAAGGTCCTGGCTCGGCTGGCTGTGCCCGGTGTATGGCCACCTCAGCCAGGCCTACAGGGAGTAGGCCGTGTCCACCACGATGCAAGGTGGCATCATCGTGTCCCCGATGGGGAGCTCCCTCTGGGGGATGAAGGTCCCTTCAGCCATATGACGTCCCAGCCCTGAGTTCCTGAAGACCCTCGCATCTTGGGCATGGCCGGATCAGCCCATATAGATGTCCTTGAACTGGCCATTGGCGTCAACCAGGGCCTGCAGGACCACCAAGTGGTAGCCCTTGCAATTCACGTAGGCCCCGCAGCTGTGCTCCGTGGCCCGGAGGGTGATGTGGGTGCCATCCAGGGCCCCAAAGCAGTTGGGGAAGCCCAGCTCCTGGAATCCCCAGATGGCATTGTCCAGGTCCCCGACGCACACCAGCTGCCTCAGGAGCACCTTGTTGACCACCTGGACCCCTGCAGGGCAGAGGGGGGTGCACTCATGAGCGTGGGGTGGGGTGCGGCTTGCCCACTCGTGCCCGTCCCCATCCCCGCCCCTGGCCCCGGGGTGCCCGCCCTTGTCCTGATGGTGCCTGTCGCCAGGCTGGCCCCCACCCCCTGCATGCAGTCTAGATGTGAGCTGGGCACGCCTTACCTCAATGAGGATGGCCCTGATGGTGACTTTGCCCACCCCGAACTGGTGGCCAATGGATCGGTAACTGTCTGGGGTGGCCAGCTTCCATAAGGCAATGGCCACCCTTTTGTGCAGGGGAGCGCCGGCCTCAGGTGTGTGTTCTGGTGCTGGAGGGCTGGGGCAAGCCAGTGGCACAGCTCCAGGAATGTACCCTTGATCACCCCGAAGTTCTGTAGCCACCGGTCTTCGCCCCAGTCCTCCAGCACCAGCCGGTCCCACCAGTTGCTGCTTGTGGGGAAGCTCCACAGGCGGCGGATGACCAGGGGAACCGGCCAGGGACATTGCGCCCTGAGGATGGCATTCATGAGGGTGGCTATTGTGGTGGCCACCCGGAGCTGTTGCAGCATGGCTGGCAGGACCATGGCCAGCGTGCTGGCCACGGCTGCAATGAAGTGGGGGTGCTGCTCGGGGCCCAGGATGCCACCTACGCTGTCTCTCTTGCTCTCGCTGTCTCTCTCTCTTGCTCTCGCACTGCCTGGGGGCAGGGTTGCTGGCTCTCGGAGTGTGCAGGCTGAGGTACAGGAGGGGGTGCCTTTTAAGGGAACAGCAGGTGGTGGCCCCTGAAGGGCTCGTCTGCCATGCGACCCTGCCCGTGGCGCTTCCTGTCCCTGCTCTTTCAAAAGAGTGCCCTGGCGTATGTAGACGCTCTCTTTCGAAATTGTGCTGGGGGCCTTTTGAAAGAATGGACTAAACCTTCGGTCCCCGCTGGTGTGTGTAGACATTCCATTTCGAAAGAGCATCTTTCAATGTTCTCTTTCGAAATACGTTCTTTCAGAGCAGAACTGTAGTGTAGATGCAGCCTTGTGGTGCAATATTTACGTCTGTGGAATTCAAGGTGCTGGATGCACTGTAGTCACAATTCCTTTGTGACCAAGAGAGAATCATCCAGAAGAGGCAAGAGTAAATCCAGCCAATTTACCAATGTTTTGAAATATCGAACGTGCATTTATTTGTGGTATTTTTAATGATGGTAGGATCTGTCCTTTAGCCACGATCAAACTTGCTTCTCTTTAGCCTCCTTCACAATGATGTATTGAGGATTTCCTCCTGGGCTTGTCTACACTACCACCTTCTTTCAAATGGCTCACCCTGCCGGTACTTCGAAAGGGGAGCATGCTGGGGCAACTTCTAAGTCCCTTTACTCCTCAAAATTTGCCTCAGCACTTCAAAGTACCAGCGGGTGACCCACGACTAGATGCATGCTGGTACTTCAAAGTTTGCTGCGGCGGGGGGCGGGGGGGGAATTTGCTTAATGAAGGGCTGCCTATGCACCGCAGCGTTTCATTAGTGAGCTCCCAACACCCTAATTACCATTCTTCTTTCAAAGGAAGGTGGTAGTGCAGACAAGCCCCCTATGTCAGTAGGATTTTCCTATTATAGGAATTAGGGGAAAAACTGATTACTGGGGAAGTTCATGAGAAAGTAGAGGATTGAAAGCAGGAAAGAGCGAAGGAGAATGAAAAGATGAAGCTGAGATGATAATGTGAGTGAAACTAATGGGTAGACTATGAGACAAAAATGATTCAAGTAACACCTGAAAATAAGAGGAGGTAGATTGTGTAATTCTGAAATGAAATACATAAAAGAGACAGAAAAAAATAAACTCATGCCTTAATCTCTACTGCCAAACCATACCCGTTAAGTTACAGATCTGCATGCCCCTGAAAATCAGAGCAATAAAGGGACAGATTTCTTGTCACTGGGAGAGGGGCATGCTCCCCTTTCTTCCCCACCCCTTTGGCTTGTGGGAATAGGCTGTCTTCTCTTTTCCTGCAGGCTTCTAGGAAAAAGGCCTTTCATAATGTTTTGCCTTTTCTAGATGTGGGGATGGAAATCCTCATCGCTGTACCTCACAATCTCTTTTCCTTCTCACAGTCCCTGCAACTTAGGCTGCATCTACACTATGAGATAAAAGCAAATTTAAAGGAGTTAGCTTGACATTAAAATGTCACTGTCTTCTCTCTAAATGTCATTAGCTTGATTTAGTCTGCCCTAAAAATGATAACAAAATGTTGATATTAACGGATAGCATCAATTTAGAATTTAAAATCTCAAATAAAGGCTAGTATGGAAGCACCGTGTCCTTAATTTGAATTAATTAGCCTCCACAAGTTTCCCATATGTATCCCACAAAGCTAGGTGCTGCACCTGGCTCCCAGCTCCCCACTACTAGCAGGAGCGGGGAAACTGACCAGGTCTGCTGTTCTGTCAGTTTCCCAGGTCCTGCAGCTTTGTTGGAGCCGGGAAATTGATCAGAGCTGGTGCACCTGGCTCCCGGCTCAGAATGTGGGCCTGAGGGAACTGTGGGATAGGTTCTCACAATGCATTGCTGCAAGTCAATGTTTGGTGATTTCAGTATGGAATCAATATGTTGAACTTGTTGGGTGCATGTGGGAAGTGAGGATACTCAACATCGAATTTAAAAAAACCAGCATCATAAAACTGATTTTAATAAATTCACATTTCTCTTGTAGTGTAGATGTCGCCTTAGAATCCCTACTCTCTCCGACCCACTAGAATCTGTACATTTCTCTCTTACCTGCTAGGATGCTTCTCCATTTTTACCTACCTAGGGGCCATGTCTACACAAGCTCCCTTCTTCAAAGGGGGCATGGAAATGGCACGGACCGGGGAATATCAGTGAGGCATTGCCATGCATATGCAGCACCTCAATAGCATACTGGCTGCCGTGCACATTTCAAAGCTGCTAACTTCCAAGTGCTGACAGTCAGTCTAACTGCGGGCTCTTCGAAATGCGTACACAACTTCAAAATTCCCTTACTCCCAAAACAAATTGGGACAGAGCCAGGGAGAACGGGCACACTGATGTCAACAGCTTCTCCTGTCCCACAACTATTGCTACTGCCTTGTTCTGTGTATGCCCCAGTGGTGCTAATTCCACCAAATCTAATGTCATTTACACTCATCAAGTGCATTTGATTCTTGTTGTAATTGCTCTACCTACCTTCCCTAACATAAGATAGATGCTGGAGCAGGAAAGTCTGTTTTGTGAGAATACCATGAGCAGTTCTACTCCACTTCTGGACATATGGCCCAGTCAGACAAGTTCAGAATAGGTTTGGAGACCGGATCATGGTGTAAAACTACAGGCAGCCTATTACAGTGCATCCCATTACAAAGTCTGACACCACCCATCCCCCCGAGTCAAAGGTCTGTTACTGGTTTTTAGTCCACGTTGCCAGCAAAGACATGGCTCATATAAAGCCCTTCAAATATTTCCTTGGTGTGATTAAAGTAATGGTCATTATAGAGACTGGAAATTCATTTGATCAAAAGAAGGATCTTGGTGCTTTTGACGGGTATGCAGCAAAGCAATGTCATCTTCAAAAACATACTTCTGAGAGTAAGTGCCTGTCTTTCACCCGGCATGAGCAGCAGTGCCAAACACTGAGATGAAGTAATTCATGAGTCAGTACTAGGTGAAAGAAGAAATTCGGTTTTGTTGCATTTAAAGTTCTCATTAAAACCAACTGAATAATCCCACACTGACACTTCTCAGAGTAAAATCCCAACTGAAGAAAAAGTGGTAAGTGTGAAATCCAAAACATTACTTTGACTAATGAGAAATTTGGCAAACCCAAACATTTATCTGCTGGATGCAATGCAGAATTCCTACAAATTTAGGCAAAAATATCTGCAGTCAGTTGACATCCTGGGTCGAAAAATAGCTTTTTGTTGTTAGTGATTGCTAGGCACAATTGTCTTTGTAGTTGGATAAAAAGTGGTAAAGTTTTTTTCTTCGTGCTAAATGGCTTGTAAACATAGATTATTAACAAGCAAGCAGGAGCTAAGAACAAAGATCTCAAGTGATGAGCTGCCCCAAGCCTGTTTACAAGTCAGATATTCTTTTTACATAGAGTTCTGTATGGTGACTTTTTAAAATTTAAATGAGAAACATGGCCAGCAATGCATGCAAAATGTTCATTCATTGTAGTAAACTACAAAAACATTGCTTTTATGCAATGAGAATGCAATTGTAGAATTTTAAAAGGCATAGAAATAAAAGACTCAGGATTCAAGTGATTTAAACAAACTCACTAGGATACAGTAAATGATTAAAATACAATCTATAATTACATTACACTGGTATCAGGTAAGGATAAAAGCCTATAAACACACTGGGGTCAGGGTAAGCATAAAAATGAAACAGTTATTTGAATAATCTGAGATCAAGTTGCAGTAATTAAAAATGAATGTATTATTCAAATGAAGGAATTAGGTTACAACACTCGTCATATGAAAATATTATTGTGACAGACTGAAATAAGTTGGAAATTATTTTGATAAAAATGGGTAAAGAAATATAACTACTTACATTGGTGAAAAAGTAGACAGTGACTGTGGATCAGAGTATTTTTGTATATCAACTATTCACACTCTTGCTTCAGATTCCTCACCTGGATTGTCACCTTGCTACTAGTTCTTTCAACCCTCACCACCATTCCTAGCTTCCTTCTGGACTCTGCTGTCTTAAATATAAATACTAATCCATTAAGAAGTAAAATTGCTGTGGCTAAGGAATGTATTTACATGCAGATGCACCCAGTAAGGATCTGTCACATGTTATTTGCTGTGTTGTTGTAGCCCTGTTGGTCCCAGACTGTTGGAAAGACACAATGGATGAGGTGATATCTTTTACTGGACCAGCTTCTCATGCTGAAAGAGAGAAGCTTTTGAGCTACACAGAACTCTTTTCAGGACAGCTTCAGGTCTTGAAAAAAGAGCTCTGTGTAATTTCAAAGTTTCTTTCACAAGAGAAGATGGTCCAATAAAACATATCACCTCATTCATCTTGTCTCTCTGTGCCAGAATGTGGCATCCTGAGCTCAACCACTTAATCCCATACATACTCACTGCCATTACGTTATCTTTTGTTGCTGTAGTCCAAAGTGCTTATCTAACCCATTCCCCCTTCTTCTTTGTCACCTCCTTTTCAGTTTTGGAGCTCAGTTCTATAATGCGGACTCACAGTGCATATCACATACCTGTGTGACCAGTTGCACTGACCTCAAGTACTTACTAACAGATTAAATACTTCCCTTGGTAAATAAGAATTACAAAATCTGGTCCTCAGATAGTAAAGGATGTGAGGCAGAATTTCTCCATTGTGCCAGATTGCTCCATGAGGTGCCATGATGAAGACCTAAAGCGCAGAGGGATAATTAATTATTAATTATAATTAATAATTAATGAAACTATACGCTGATTGACTTTTTGAAGTAGTGATCTTTGTATTCCTTGTATTAATTGAATTTTTAAAATATGTTTAAGGTTCTCCATCAGCTCCCTAAACTGTATGGCCCTGAAACTGCTGTCCTCATTGAAGGAATGGGTAGCTGTGATGTTCTAACAGCAAGGGTCCTTGAAATTACAATGATGGATTCTTTCAGAATTCTTTTAGGAATGGGGGTAATATATGCCAGAACTAGAGCATGGAATGGGGACAAGTTTAATAATTTGTTTCTCTTGACTACTGCAACCTTCATCTCCCTAACCTTCCTGATAATGGCATACAGAAGTGTAATGAGAAAATGATTCAGGCCCCCAGCATAACCATGTTTGGTCCCCTTTCATTTCTTTTCTTGCTTCCTGTAGCTTTCCATAGTGATTTGATCTTTTCATTATCGCTGTTAAAACCTGCTGGGTGCTCCTTCAGACCTGTGTTTTCTTTTCTTTGTCTTCCCCCATTGCACATCCTCTTGCTTAGAGTAATATACTTTCCTCAGTACCCTTTACGTAGCTGCTCCCCACCCTCAGCCTGTTGTTTTGTTTAATCAAGCCATCTATGCAGGAAATTCCTTCCTGATCTGTTCACCCTACCTCATCCTCTCTTCCTTCAATACCTCCTCTTCTCACCTTTTGTGCTCTGGAGAACAGGTTATACTTATTAGATGTAGTTTACATTTCTGAGCTAACATTTAACAATTGTTTAATTATAAAAAAGGAGTGAATGTGATTAGAAGTGAAATAGTCAATCATGTACCCGCAACAATCACAAAAACTTTCCGGACAAATACATTAAAGTTATGGTTTTACATATAACGTTTTGTTTTCCCAGTCTTCATTCTCTTTTCACCTACTTGCACAGCCAATGAAGCTCTTACTGTTGTGCATAGAATACATGTAAAATATGCTATAATTTATTTATTCAAATCTGTGGAGATTATAAAATCCTCCAAACTAATCTGAATTAATATCTGAAAGAGATTGAATACAGTGATTCCTGTGTGTTCATGTGTCCTGGCACAGTAGCTGCACAATGTCCCTGTAATAATTGCATGAAGAATTTTGTTTACCCAAATTAGCTACTGATTAACTATACAACTGACATCTCATCATAATGAAGAGCTTTTCTTTTTACACAGATATCATCCAGACATGTGGGTCAGTGTAAGGGTTTGAGAAAATTCTAGGAAAGGCCATCATTTCATGAATTGTGTGATAGCAGACACACTGCACATGTGTGCGTATTGCAATTTGTACATGTCATTTTACTGAACTGTAGGTTAACAATAATTGATAAATAGCATACCAGTCTGTAGAAAATTAAAAATGAGAAGCAGGAAGGAGAAGAGAGAATATGAACAACATATGAGGACTGGAAAATAGAAATGAAAGGGAGTTTAAAAATGCAAGGCAATCACTGTGATGGGGATAAGATACCAAACGCTGATCAAGTAGGTGGTGAGCTATAGACCTAGAATATGATATGATGCTGAAAGACATTTTCTGCTGCAAGGGCTGGTGAATGGGTCCAAACTGTCTCTTTCACAAAGGGTGGTGTCTTCCATTCTGAAGATAAATCCTAAATCCAATTTCCATTCCAATAAAAATCTGGCATAAGTTAAGAACTGTGAGGACATAATTTAAAATAAGATGACACAGGACTATCCTCTCAAAGCCATAGAGTCTCATAGAAGGAATGTAAAATACGCTATAAATTATTAGTTCGAATCTACAGAGATTCCTTCTCACAAAAGGAACAATGTTCCATTTTAGTGAATCTGAGATGTGGATGCAGATGGTTTGTCCACATGTGGGCTAATTTATGACAGTCAGAAAAAAATGTGAAATATGGAACATCTCCAACAGGTTGTAGATATTATGAGTGTCACTGCCAATCAACAGGACGATGTTTCGTAGAATTCATTGTCTTTCGTGCTGGGTTATGTGCTGGTTAGCTGATGATGAAGTACATTTTTACATTGCACCAGATTGCTTCCTATCTCAAAGAAATTCCAAGATGTTAATTATACTTTGTCCTGGAGTAAACAGAATGATGAGACATATGCAATATTTAGTCACCAATAACATTGTCCAGTGAAGCGGTAAAATAAATCTTTGGGTGGGGAGGTGGTGTGATTAGAGTTGCATCAATGTATTGCTTTAATAGCAGGTTAGATTTTTGAAGCACTCCAGGCAACTTGAGTTGTAGTTATTACAGGACTTCCAATATGCTACATAAAATGCTTCATTTCAAAGAAGATGTCCTGTATCTTTGATGAAACCTCTCTGCAATCACTGATATAAACTAAAATCTGATCAGGGAGGTGTCTGTCTTCTTTATTCTGGATGCACATGGGCTCTCCACACAGCCACTGCAGCCCCAAAAAAGGGGAGAGTTTTGTGGTAGAATTTTATACCAATGTAAACACCAGCTCCTCTAAGATGCAGCTCATATGGGATCACTGTGTCCTTCTCTCTGAATTTCTGTTTTATTTACCTGAGATACTTAGAGGTAAATTTTCAAGACTTGCTCAAAGAATAACTCCCTCTTATTTTAAGTGGAGTCATACAGCTAAAACTTAACTCAATGCATCCTTTAATGCTATTGTCCTTTTACTTTATTTATGTCATATCCTTTGATTTCCTAGCAACATAAGCTACAATTGTACACTTGAGACTGTTAGACAGGATCATGAGATGTTCTATCAAGTGCATAAAAGTATTGTTCCTATACTGCACGCAGAGTCTCACTAGAATGAATGTGAGAACTACCCTCTTTATTTAATAGGATTTTATACTGGGGAAATTAATAGCAATAAATAGCTTTTAGCAGACCAATATGCTGAATCACAATACATGGGTCCTGAACTTGCAGGTTCTTCTCTGTGCTTGCAGCACTCCATTGTTAGGCTTGAGTCCCCAGAAGTCCAGACATGCTGTTGATGGAGCTGCACTGGTAGGCCCTCTGAAGGTTGAGGGGTACTCGCAGGTGTCCCTTGTAAGAGGATTCCCAATTGATGGGAAATGGCTCTGGCATGATACAGAAAAACTCAGGAAGGTCTGAATCTACCACTCTCCTGGGCTGCCCACTAATCGCCACCTGATCTCACACTGTTCTCTGATCAGCAGGTAGCCCTCAATGGGAAGCAGGAAAAAGAGGGAGAATGCTATTGCTAAGGCAGCTTATCTGTGTGCAAGACCCTCTCTAAAAAGATCATGGCATTACACATGGGGCCCATATTCTCAGTGTTAACAATTATCATTAATAAAATCAGAGGTTAACCTTTAGTCTCCCAGAAACAGCTCAGCTACTTAAAGAGTAGAGAATGGCAGGTGTTTCCTTAGTTTTAAATTGGTAGCTTTGTAATGGAGTGATTTTTAGCAGAAAAGAGTGCCTGGAATCTGCAGTTATGTAATGGATCTACTCTAAAACACATTGGTATCTAATGACCTGAAAAAAATGGTGGTGGGGTGCCTCCCATAGCTCAACATATTCCACAGCTCACCTTTCAAAGGGATGTCCTGCTTATAGATTTTGGAAGACACATGATTAGGCCACAGTAATCACATCCTGATCTCCACTTTCTGACATGGATTCTGGCCCATTGGTCATATTGGACTGATTAAATAAGCTGGGGGTGAGGTGGAATGGGGTGGGTTTGTGTGTGTAGAAATAAACATTCACTTTCCTGATGGCTTTGGTGTCCAACGTAGAACGTTCTGAAATACTGTTATGACAACTAAAAAATTTGCTATGACTCTTCATATAATGTACTCTATAATTCTTTTTAAAATTCAAGTTTAACAATATACATGTCAACTAGGCAACTCAGTTTCCTAATTTATTTTTATTTGTTTGAAATGCATGTGTCTGACAAAGTCAAATGTTGCATGAATGTGCTGCTGCTAGGGGGTTTCTTCAACTTTGAAAATGAAGTAATATATCCTCCTGGAGCAAAAGAGAGATATTTTCTGATTGTTCCTTTAAATGAACCAGTAAGATTTCAAATTACAATATTTTTGTTCTATGCTTCTTTCTGAAAATTTGTTTGTTCATTTAGATTTTTTTTTCCAGTGCACTCATAATACTCTTTAGACACCGGTCTCTCCATTCATTTAAGGTATTTCCAATTAGTCCATCATCATGGTATCAAACAAAGAGATGGAACTATCTTATGTGACTTACTGGTACACCTATGACTGTTTAGCACTTTAGTACCCTGTACCTGTAGGTCAGATAGTGTAAACCCTACTGCTTCATTGTTCCCACACAGAAATATGACCCAATTCTTAAAAGATAGTAGACAAGCATCAAGCATGAAGTTATAGTATATAAAGGGTTACAAGAGTGTTCAGTCAGTCTGCCTGAAATCGCCCAGGATTATTGCTCTTGTTGCAACAAAGTAAAATGTTCAATGCAGGGTAAAAATAAATAAATAAATAGTTTCTGTTTCTTCCCTCCCTGCCAGAAAAGTGTTCGTGCTATGCATAGAGTGCCATCTGCTGGCATTCTGTGTCTTTTTCCTGTGGCCTTCTTTTACTGACGCATTCCTCAAGAACTGAACACTAGAAGTCATTACTGAACCAGGAGCATATGCAAATAATTGTCCACATTAAGAGCAGAGATTGTAGCAAAAGGTATTATAACATTTCTGTTTCAAGCTCTTATTCTGATGTGGTGTGAGAACTGCTTTAAAAATATGCTTCTGGGAATTCATTTGGTATGGAAAAATCTGTCTAGCAATTAACTTAGTTTACAAAATTCCAAAAAATAAATATTTCTAAAAGAGAGGAAAAAATAATATAATGGTTCAGGTGATGTGTTTTAACCACTACTCAGATGGCATTAAAATAACAGAGTTTTTAAAAAAGTAATTAAATTTGATAAGAAAATGTCTCTATACATTACTTAATCAATTTCTGTGATGAGGTATTTAAATAAAAAGAGATAATTAAAATTTAGGTATAAATAACTCTAATAATAATAAAGAACTGTATTAAAATATTTTCCTAAATTCATATACATTTAATAATATTTCATGATCCATTAGATAAAGTAAAAGAACACATATGAAAAGCATTCATGCAAATATATCTATCAAATAATGAATTTCTGTCTAGAAACATTAGAATACTTAATCAACAAGTTGCCAACATAAAATTAGATCAATTCTTGTCTCTAGTTATGTGTGTGTGTGTGTACATGTAAAACTAGCGAAAAAAGCTTACATATATGTATAAGCTATAAGAATATAAATGTATATCTTATATTTTTACATGTATGTCCATATATGAACATGCGTGTAAAACCTTGTTCTTATATATAATACATTTGCATAAATACAATGCACAGTTCTATGGAATTTTTAAATAAACAAAAAATGAAATAAAAAAGCAAGGCCTAAATCTCTTAAGGATCAAGCCCTTAATTGTTTGGATACAAAATTCTCATTAACGTCAAGTTTTTATAATGACAAATTCTGAAAAATCAAAGCTACTGTTTAGATTTAACTACTGCATTCATCCTAAAAAACAGACACAGCAGCACACATCAAAGACACTCCTCAGTCAAAACCTTAATTTTTCCAACTCCTACTGTTTGTAACATAACTGTACAACTCTGTAATCATTATGATCCCAATCTTGCAGCACTTACTCAGGAGCATACTCCTTAAGTGATGTCCTAAATTGATTTATTTATAGGCTTTTGTGTTATGTACATCACGGTAGTACATGAGCTCTTTACAGTCATCTGGCCTTACAACATAATGAAAAAACAAATGAAAGCTATGACACTAGCTGTACTCTGGACTATCTTGACCTATCTACATATAACCACTTTATATACTTCCTGTTGTGCCTTTTCCCTACCTTTCACAGGTGTTGGTATCTGGTTCTTGGTCTTTCAGGACCCAATCCTGTAAACACATACAAGTATGAATAATGTTTCTTAATAGTTCCATGGTTTGGTGGGACAGGTTAGATGTGCAAAGGTACATAAATGGGTGTTCGCAGGATCAAGTCCTTAGATTCTGATCATTTTGGAAAAGGTGCTTTAGGAATTACCTAGCTGTGCATTTTGAGCTGTGGGAGTAGGAATAAATGATCAAATATCCCTGTAAAATTATCATCAGGTTAGGCATCTTTTTATTCCTTTTTTCAAGTCCCTGTTTTGCACCCATTAAAGCCAATATGATGTTTTCCCATTCACATAAGTGGAAGCTAGTTCATACATTCAAGGCCAAAAGGGAACATTGTAAATATCTGGTCTGAGTTACCATAGTATACCATAGATAGAACTTCCCCAAAATAATTCCTAGAGAAGATATGTCAGCAAACCATTCTATCTTGATTTTACAATCGTCAGTGATGGAGAATCCACCATGATAATCCATCATGATGCTTTGTAAATCATTATGGTTACCCACACACCTTATTTCCAGTTTGATTCTTTCTAGCCTCAGCTTCCAGCCATTGGATTTTGTTACAGCTTTCTTTGCTAGACTAAAGAGCCTATCCGATCCCTACTAAGTAGATTATTTCAGTTTGGGGCTGAAAAATTCACTCAACCTAAAACATTGAGTGAAACCAGCTGTGCATCGCTAGTAGAAACCTCTTTAAAAGCCCATTTTATGAACAAATTATAGGTCATTGCCACAGATTTTCATTTAGTCCATGGTGCAGGTTGGAGAAATATTTGATCACATGGATGGCACTAAATCATAGTGTGATTGTCTGTCAAATTCAATTTTTAATGCAGAGGCATCTTGAGAAGTTGTCTTTCTGTGAAGATTGTCGATTGTACTGGTTTTTCCCTTGAACGTGATTGACTAATTTAGGCATCTACTAATAGGGCCATTCATCTAGTATTAGAACATGTGAGTCTATCAATTCTGAAATTCATTGAAAGTCTGCAACTTTTCTCAGTATTAGGAGTGCAAAGAGCTTGAAGAAAGAATGGGGAAACTCACTCAATTTTCAGGAAGTCGCACCATGGGGCCTGCAAAATGCTTTGCAGACTGTCTCTTTAGTTCCACACAATCACTGCAGGATCCCACAAACCACACCACAGGGAACCAACATGTTTTAACTGATGCCCTGTTGAAGTTAAAGCACCACTTGAAGAAATGAATGCATAAGAAAGAAAGGTAATGGAAAGTGACAAGCTGAAAAGGAATTGAGATTTTCATTTGCAAGGTTTGTGCTTGAGGGGGCGTCCATCAGGAAATTCCTATGGAGTGGCAAAAAGAGAAAAAATTAAGGAACAGCAGAGTATGATGAACTTATATAATTCCTTTTCTTTAGCAGCAGGCAGTACTTATTACTTTTTTTTTTACCAATTTTGGAGCACTCCTAAGCGCTGAAAAAGGAAATTAAGTGTACAAAACCCCGCAGCAATAATGAAAGTATGGAATGCTCACAGATTATTTATAAGCATGCAAGTTATGTAGTATTGGAGATTTTCTCCCTTCTGTTCCTGTGTAGTGATGAAGAATGGTATTTTAATAGGCAGATGGTAAAGACAATTACAGTTTGGGGCTCAGCTGGGAGTTACATCAGTTTATTGCAAATTATTAGTTGATAAATGCTTTTGTTTACAAGCAAAGTCTTAAGCAGCTTTGTAATCAGTTTATCAGCTGCAGCCTCAATTTTGACAGCTTGCCTTTGGGATATGCAGTCACTTCTTCCATGGTCATTTAAAAATCATGATGACCATGCAGTCAGCTAGATTGGCAGCTTGTAGGCACCTGTATGATGTTCAGTAAACTGGTATTTGTTATGAAGCATATTTTGAAAAAATCGCCCAATGCAGAATCCTAATAGCTAGTCACTTTTCGTATGCACTAGTTTATTTCATTTGTCTCTAATTCACAGTTTTAAAAGGATGCTGTTTGATTAAAAATAATTTTAAAAATATTTTGAGTCTACTGATTTAAATCATCTTCTTGCTAACTTCACTATTTTAGTCCTACATTACTAATAATGCCTCCAGATTATTAGATGTAGGGTGACCATACCTCTCTAGGCCACATACAGGACAGGGGGATGACACTAGTGTTCTGGTCAAAATGGGACAGATGGTCACCTTCCCAGTCAGGCAGTAGCTGCCCGGTGGGGGCTTCCACCTTGCTGAGGGAGTGCAGTGCTCTGTGGCTATGGGGAGGTAGCAACAGCACCCAGCTTCCCGAAGCTGGGGGGAGCTGGGAACAGGGCAACAGTCACTGGTCTGGCTCCCAGCTCCCCCAAAGCAGTGGGGAGCCAGGAGGCAGCTGCACCAGTCAGGCTCTGGCTCCCCCTAGCTAAGGGAGTCAGGAGCCAGGCAGCAGCCATGCTGGTCAGGCTCCAGCTCCCAGCGTCTCAGGGAGCTGGAAGCCAGGAGGCAGCCCTGTCAATCAAGCTCTGGCTCCCCACGACTTGTGGAGCTGGGAGCCACATGGCCACCGCACAGGGTGGGCTCTGGTTCCCTTGAGCAGCAGGGAGCTGGCAGCCAAGAGGTACGCCTCCTCCTGGCTTGCCCCGGGCATGGGTAACCAGGAACCTGGCAGAAGCTATACTGGTCAAGCTCCGGCTCCCTGTGGCTCAGGGAGCCAGGAGCCAGCAAATACAGGGCAGTTAGCCCCTTTTTAGAAATATATCAGGATGCCTTCCTGGCACCTGAAATGAAGGGCTGTCCTGGCCAATACGGGGTGGATGGTCACCCCAATCAGATGAAAAAAATATTGTTAAGAGTCTGTCTATATTTGCCACATTTGCTTATTTATTTTTGGCATTTCACACAATTGCAAAATGAAAATAACTAGTCACTTTCATGTTTCCTTGTCATCATTTAGTAGGCCTTCTTACTTACAGGTTTTTATGCAGAGGCTAATACTACTGTGTTTACATTTCAGACTCAGCTGGGGAGTGCTTATTTATTTTGAGAGTCTGTTGTTTTTAACTCATGTAATTTTTTTGAAAAAGGAAAGGTTTCAATAGTATATAGTTTTGCCAAAGAATATTTCCTTAGAATTATATTTGGGAACATATTTGAGCTGAGAGTTCCCTTATAAGTGTCTTTTGACTTAGCTGTCTTTTTTATAAACTACCACTGGAGTGACGCGTGTTCCTCCTCCCATTACAGTCAATGGAAGTGACTTCAGTTGGGGTGAAAATTTCCATGTGATGCAAATTAATAAAGAAGAGCCTCCTTGTATGTATAGTTTTTACAGTGTCCCTTACATCCTGTTAACAGGAGCAGAAGTCACTATAATCTGTCTAGGAAAACTGGTTCTATTTTATTATTGTCTATGGTGATGGGAGTGCCTAAAGTCCTTAGTCAGGATGAGAGAGCTATTATGGAAGGGGCTACACAGATCTAGAGGAACCACTCAGTTCTTGCTCTGAATAATTTGTAAATTCACCTCCCGACCCTAAAAAAGAGAGGTAAGCGCATTCACATTTACAGGAAGGCTACGGTTACACTAAAGTGCTCTGTCAACAGAAGTCACTGTCGGAAGAGATTTCCTGACAAAGCTTCTGTCGACAGAGTGTGGCCACACACTAAAAGTGAATCAAAAGCGTTCTTTGCTCTGTTGACAGAGCAGCTTGATTGCCCACTCAACAAAACAGGCACCGGAAGCACAGCAAACAGGGCTGCCCATTGTTCTGGATGCCCTGTCTGTCGAGAGAAAGTGCCCGCCCCACCAAGAGCATCCACACAGCTCTTTTGTTAACAGTCTGTCAACAGCAGCATTATGCCTCATGGTGGAGAGGCAGAATGCTGCTGGTGAACATGCTGAGTTTTGCTGACAAATTGTCGACAACACACATTTTGTGTGAGCACACTTCACGAGTTTTGTTGACAAAACTGGGGTTTTGTTGGCAAAATTCCCTAGTGATACCGTAGCCACAGTGAGCTGTTCCACCAGTGTATGGCTGTGATCTCAAAATAAGCTCTGTGTTCCATTCATTGTGGGATTGGGACCTCATTAAAGACAAGATTCAACAAATGAGTATAACAAACAGGAGGAGGAGGGAAGACAAGAAATCAAAGCACGTGTTTACGTAGTTACAGTGTGTACAATTCAATAGTTCCAGATGTTGAATCAAGGGTGATTAAAATTTATGAGACATTCCAGTTAATCCATAACCCCTTTGGCTCTCTTATCATTTGCTCCACCCCTACAAAAAGGTGACCAAACCCATAACCTATTATTTATGTATTTGTTTGTTTTCTCCATTCCACAGAAGACTGCCCCAGTGCCCCTCTACTTAACATTCTTTAAAAAAATAGACTGTCCTCACAACTTCCTGAGGTGATGGACTTACCCTTCTACATAAACCCTCCTCCTCCTTGTCCTCCCTGGACATCTTCCACATTTGCTCTGCATCTGTCCAAACAGCACTAGCAGATCCCCACAAGCATCAGGCTCAAGAGTGGAGAAAGTCCTTTGAAAAGTTAAAGTATGTGTTCTGATTTCCCTGGAGTTCAGACCTGTGCATGTGCCATCCGGGCATGCTCACTCTCTCACTTCGTATCCGTCTTTCCCAAATCTCCTCCCACTGGCAATCTCACAGTCCATAAATCAGCACAGTACATCTAGAATTGTTGGCATCAGTGTGCTTCCTAAGGCTACGAAAGAGCCATGCTATTGACGCTGCTGGCAGGGAAGCAGGGGTTCTGGAAATGTGCACCTTACGCTTTACCTCTATAACAGTGGGCTCATCAGCTAGTCCTCTCCTCCTGAATCTTGGTGCTGCTGACAAAGATGGCTAAGTCTCATTCCTGTGATTGTCTCAAATAGCTGTTTCTCCTGGGGAATTCTGTGAGGGGCTCCAATCCACTTGTTACTGTAAGGAGTCAAGGGAGAGAAGAGTTTGCCAAGGCAGTGTATCTCAAAAGTCCAGGCTTCATGGATGTGGGGCGGTGGGGATGGGGAACTTAATGCACTGACAGGTCCATATTACATTGTTCATTGGTTTGTCATTATTTTCTAGATAATACTTAGTCCTCCTTCAATGCAGGGGATGGGACTATATGACCTATGGAGGTCCCTTCCAGTCTATGATTTCTAGCTCATAATGGCTACGTCTACACGTGAAGCCTACATCGAAGTAGCCTATTTCGATGTGGCGACATCGAAATAGGCTATTTCGATGAATAACGTCTACACGTACTCCAGGGCTGGCAACGTCGATGTTCAACATCGACATTGTGCAGCACCACATCGAAATAGGTGCTGCGAGGGAACGTCTACACGCCAAAGTAGCACACATCGAAATAAGGGTGCCAGGCACAACTGCAGACAGGGTCACAGGGCGGACTCAACAGCAAGCCACTCCCTTAAAGGGCCCCTCCCAGACACAGTTGCACTAAACAACACAAGATACACAGAGCTGACAACTGGTTGCAGACCCTGTGCATGCAGCATGGATCCCCAGCTGCCGCAGCAGCAGCCACAAGCCCTGGGCTAAGGGCTGCTGCACACGGTGACCATAGAGCCCCGCAAGGGCTGGAGAGAGAGCATCTCTCAACCCCCCAGCTGATGGCCGCCATGGCGGACCCCGCTATTTCCAAGTTGCGGGACGCACAACGACTACACATTCCCTACTTCGACGTTGAACGTCTCCTTAAAGAGGTAAGGAAGTTGTATTCCGAAATATAAAGTAACATGCACACACAAAAAAAAACCAATACTGTAGTCACTCTGTAAAAGAACTCCTTCAGCTCATTTGTTAGGGTTGATGTTAAGGAAATACAACGCGTTTGACATTTATGGCAGCACTTCTGTTTCAACCCTTAGCAGCAGAGCCAGCTTCTGGTGATGTGGGAGGATATTACAGTTTTCCATTCCATTCAGGCCTTTTAAGTAGGAATCTCCGTTTGTGCCAAATATTTAACAGTTTTCTGCTATGGACTTTGTCCATCAGGCAATGGTTTCACCTTAGACTTTTTACAGTCATCTAATAGAAAGATATGTATTCACTCTGATAAGCTCAGGATTTGAACAAGTGTCCCAGAAGAAATAAATAAGCCTCTTAAATGCACACAACTTCTAAAAATGTGGGTTTAACTGTCTCTCCCTGTAGTAAATAAACTGTGACAGCTCAATCAGGAGAGAGTGGGGACAAATAAAATTACCGTATTATTTTCATGTGAATATTTTCTGAACATTGATGTAGTTTAACTCTGTATCTAATGGAATTTTACATTTTAGTTCTGGTATTTCTGTTAGAGAAACAAATACAAATCCTCAAATGCATAAAAAAAACCAAGCTGGAAACAAGAGTAAAATGAGAGGTCAAATCTCATTGCTGGATATACCAGTTCCACTTTAGAAACAGGCAGTTTATTTGGGGTTCAGTAGCTCAAGCAGTATTGCAGTATTAATTAAAGAGAGCTACTGAATTATTGTAGCTATCCTTTAGACAGTGGTTATGCTATGTACTGGAAAAAAATATATCTTACTGAAAGTTTTCAGCATAGAATGCTTCAGTTTTGATTCTACAACTGAAGAGACATTTTAAAAGCTGTACTGAGTAAATAAACTACGAAATAGGCAGCCTACCTTTATGAAATACGTGATTCATATAACATCATGTGCTCTTTTATCATATTGCTAAAGGATCAGTCTTTGGCACTGAAGTCAGTATCAAAACTCACATTCACTTGGACTGAGGCAAAAGCTATTATTCTCTTGAGTTAATTTTTTTCTTTATTTCCAGTCAGGCATCATATTTCTTAAAACTCACTGATCTTGGAATCATCACTTTCAGACCACTCCAATGTTTAATTGAGTGCATCTTCCATAGTACTACAGAATATAGTTTCTTATTGTAGCATCTGGGTTTTTTAAAAAAAAAATGTTTCACACTTTATTCAGAGCCAAATGTACTACATGTGATTGCTTTTACCCTTACTGTTTTAACATTATATTATAGGTTTTAATATTTCTTCAATTAATATACTGCAGTTATAAAATGCAACAGCAAAGTTAAAATTAGAGGGTATCATTTGACGATCTCTTTGGTCAGTAAAAAAAGGAAAAATTATGCAACATTCTAGGAAATCATCTCATTACTTTTAATTTAGCATTGTAAACTTTGTTATAATTCCTAGAGGTGCCCAAATTCTCATGCCTGGCTGTTGAGTTGCTCCCTGAAGAGTTTTTTGGAATCCTGGCATTAAAATACTTAGATGGCAGAAGCGTCCTACGAAGTGTATTTAGATTGTGCATACAGGTTTAAAATGTTGAGAATTTTTATCAACAGAAAAGACTGTTCACAAAATGTTTTTGATTTATTGCTGTGTACACTGCAGATCCGTATCATTTATGCTTACAATATTTTATTCAAAAACTTGTATAAACCATGAGTTGGCATGTTAGAGAATACTGAAAAGGCATTAATCAACCTAAATAAACAAGTACACAGATCTAGCTAACAACTATGAAGTAGTTAATAAAATTTTAAGCAATTTTATTATAGAAAAAAGGTCTAAATGAGTAGTGCTTAATTATCTGGACTCCTCTGTGCTGGGCTCTCTTTTGATTGTATTAATGAAGCAGCTGGCCCATTGTTTCTCTTTAATTCCTCTATTGTTTTAAGAATATGTCACAGCTCTTTATTCTTTTATCAGGTGCTGTGCAGGAGGATCCACACAATACCTCATATTCCTACTGTATTTGCCAATGCACAAAGAAACCTCCAAAGCATTTTTCAAAGAAGGGGCACACATAATTTATAAGTTCTATTCGTTGCACTACTTTACTGTCAAGAATTTCAACAGTATTGGATTTGAATTCATTATAATTTTTATTAAACAATGTGGCTACATATAGATATAAGTACTCTGTTAATGTCGAAAATTAGAGATCTGGGCAGTAACTTCTGTCATACTGAAATGGGGGCATTCATCAGTATAGGAAATTATTCTGAACAGTCACAACGCTATGGTGTGCTGGCAGGGGGGGGGAGCAAAAACAAATGTGCAGATTGTGTCCTGTTATGGATTTGCAAATCCACCGCAAATGCTTAAAATCAAATACAGAGCAAGGATGATATAAAATAAACAAACTTATTTCCCCCAAGGCTGTTAAAAATACCTTTTTATAAAATGGGACCATTTCATTCAGAGAAGGTGGAGATTTAATTCAGTTAATTGTACCTGGAAGTCTTTATGGTCCATAGACTAATGCAAGCTGTTGATTAACTGACTTCTGATAGTCTTCTGACCCTCCTTTTTAAAAACGTATGTATACAGGAAATGGCCTCTTATGCTGTTGCAGTAACACAGTCAAAAACACTAAGCACAAAATATAGGCAGCCAAAACAATACTTTCAGACTCACTGGCACAAGGGGTTTGTATGCTGAAACTGTTTAAGTATGATGATTGGTTTCAGTAGCAATGATTTATTTTCTAACCTTGTATACCTAAGATATACAATCAAATATCCAGATTCAAAAGGTTCAATAGATTATTTTGATTAATAAGTTTTGTAAATACAAAACTGTGGCAGGATCAGTTGTATATTTTTAATAATTGTGTTTGTTTTCATTTACAGAGTAAGACAGTGCACTCCCTTGATGGAGTTACTCGTGTCTGTGTAATTCAGTTAAAATGTCCTTGCATTCCATTTAACCATTGCCTGTGTTTTTAGGGGAATTCGAACTATTTTTAGCAACCTGATCTTTAAAGTGGGTTCTAATAAAATCAACAAAGTTCCTATGAGAGACCATATGCTGCTGCTGATTTTTAAGCAAAGCTTCACCCATTTTAAGTCCATGGGGAACTCTGCTTAAAAATCAATGCCATTGTACAGCCCCTTCACTGTAAAGTTCTCAGAGAAAATCACTGATACAGAAGGAAGTAAATAAAGGCTGAGTTATGTATAAAATCTCAAAACTGACTTCCTCATTGTGGGGAGAGAAAATGAAGAGGCTATTGAAAAATCAAGCAAGTTTCTAATATATAGCTCGATATGTGTCATATAAAGTTTTATAGTAGTATACGTATCTTATCTCCTCAGTGTTCGCTGTCGTCCGACAGACTGAAGACATAGTATTACCACATCTCAATGTGATTTAATTGGTTCAATTTACTGTATATGTTTTATGCTAAAATTGGTTCCATATCTCGATAAGTCCAGAGGTAGTTCTGTTAGTGGTTTACAGCTACCCGTTGGTTGCACTTTATTATTTTTACAAATCAAATGTCTGTCACTCATACAGATAAATTAGAAAAGAAATCTTTAAATATAATGTCTCACAAAGATTTTTGCAGCATGGTACGTAATTATTATCCTGATTTTTGCCATTGAAAGAAACCATGAATTGCAGATAGCATGAATGAAGTTAAATGTTTTTATATTAGATACATTTTGCTTATACAATACTCTATAGGTACAGCCGTACAATATAATTGAAGCTTTGTCAGCTCTGTAGCCTAGCAACAGATAATACTGTTAGGTTACTGAATTGCTCCTGGTTGACAAGTAGGGAGTATTTTTGTGTTTATCATGTTTGCTAATGATGGGATCCCTTCCAAAAAGCTTGTCTTAATCTTAATTAGACTTTATCATCAGAGGTCTGCATGACATTGTGCAGAGACTGATTTCATAAATAATAAAAAGTGCAAGTGAAAAATTTGGCAGGAGAAGAAGATATTTAAGGCCACTGATTCTTGTACGAGCAGCATGAATTTCCAAAATGTAATCAAGTTTGAACTGTGACTCTATTCTTTATTATCAAAACTTGCAGTACACTTCACTGCAGTTTTGACAGCAATTATGAGTATGATTTATAAGCTTCCTGTTAGGAACCAGATCTGTTTGCACAAGAATCTTGATCGTTAGCATTACAAAGAACAGTAAGTCCATAGTTTTTCAGGGACATCTTTTTCCTTTCCATAGAACCTTAAGTTGTTTTGGTTAGTTTTATTTTGAAGTAGCAAAGAGTTACTTGTGTTTGCAGTGTAAGAGACAGACAAAGAGGATCCAAAAATAATATTTCCATTTGGTGGAAGCTATGAAAGTATCAGATAGCTGATTCAGTGTGTGATGCAATTTGATAAAGAAATCATGCCAATGCGGTTGGAATGTAATTTTTTGCTCTAGTTTGCACAATATGATATTATTCCACTTGCCCAACTTTCTCTGATTAAATAAGCATTCTAATTACTTGCATAACTAGTTAATTATATTTTCATTCAAATGAAAGCTAATAAGGAGTAGAAATAAATGCTTAAGCAATATCCGTTGATACTTTTTTTGTTGATCTTGGATTTGATGCCTAGATAATATATGTTAACTCAGTTTTGTTTGGCTGATTTTGTAGCTATCATTGTAGAACAGCTACGGAATTATACTTTCCATTTCATGGGTAGCCTCCAGGTCAGAATCTCTGTTGGTGTAAACTGACTTAGCTTCACTGACTTGTGACAAAACTGTTAATTTACACCAGCTCAGGATATTGTGATATGTGGCTTTGATTCTCTGAAACAAACTGTCCACGTGACTCTGTAAGCTATGCTGCCCCTGATGATCTTTGCTGATGTGATGATCAAATCATCTGGGGTCAGATTGGTCAATCTTAGCAGCCATGGGATTACTTGAGTAAATTACTTGTCTTCAGTGTAAATAAAGAGTTCACAATCTGTCCTGAAGGGCCTGATCCAAGGCACGTTTCATTAGTCAGACTCTGTCTATTAACCTCAGTGAGCTTTGGATCAGGCCATCAAGACTCGATTTTGCCTGGCGCATCTGGGTCTGCGGCACAGGAGATGGGGCAGGAAGCCTCATGCCAGCCTAGTCAAGCACCAGCACAAATGCAGTTTTTGCACTAAGTGCTCTCCTTAGTCCCGTTGGGGCAGTGAAGAGTGGCTGTTGCCCTGCCCTGGCCCCATCTTCACCTGCCCATGGCAAGGGACAAACTTGCAGTGTGATATGTGTAGTACACCTCATACCTATGGATGGAAAGTGCTGTGCAGCTGTTATGTTTCATGACAAAGGGATGGTACCAGCATGTCTGGGAGCTTGTCCATGTCTTGGAGCAGCAACTTAAAGGCAGAATTAAGCCTCAGTGACAGTAAACTACATGTATGTATAAACATATGTGCTTGACCCAGCCCATCAAATTCCACTTGCTACAATATTCTGTGTAGATTAACACAATGAAAGAACAAATGTATTTGTGAGGGAGGGGCATAATTCTTAGGAAAAATCCTAATTGGCTGTAAGCAGGCCCACTGACAGAGGGATGGAGGGAGGAGGTTATTTCGCCAGGGCCTGGCAATTCTAAAGGGCCCAGAGCTCCTGGCTAGGGCCACCACTACTGCAACTACACTCTCCTTTCCCGCCCGGGATGCAGTATGTCAAGGTTGTTCCTGAGCAGAAAAGTTGGTTCTTTTATTGTGGCACATTTCAATCCACACCCTCCTCTCATACAAATAAATTATGTGTTCACTGTATTCACAAGTAAAATACTGTAACTGGCTACAGAGCCACAAGCTAAAATCAGCTAGGTCACAGCGGTTATATCTAAGAGAGACTGATTATGTCCCCTCATCTGGTTCTCTTCTCACACTGGTTTTGCACCAGTGTAACTCCAATGGCTTCAACAGATGTTCTTGGGATTTACTCCAATGTGAGTGAGACACTAATCCAAAACATAGTCGTCAAATGCCTGGTTGGTTTTAGGTTTCTGGAGTTGTAGATACAGTTGTATTGTCTTCACTTTTCACCTCGTTAGTTCCAAAAGGAAATTGAGGAGAGTTGCCATCTTTGTATGCCCTAATTCCAGAAAGCAGAGACTCTTATGCTGCAGTGGTCCTGTTAGAATAAATTGTTTGTATACTGTGTAGCTACCTTCAACTGTTGTAATAACGAAGGGTGAAAGCAAAAAAGTTTTTTGCTTTGAAACTTTTATACTACTTTGAGGTCTGGAAGCTCAGCTTTATTTTTCCACTGAAACACATTGTCACTGATGCTGTTTTGTTTGCTCATCTTTGAAAGCTAATAGACTGGTTTAATTAATTGTCCAAGATTTCTCTAAAACAATGTCTTAATTCTTCCATTTAGCTGTGGCATATCATACACTGTTGTTATCTCCTCCACCAGATTTTTGCAACAAGTTGTTTTAAAACTATAATCTCTTTGAGGGGAAAAAAATGAAGTGCAGTTGAAAAGGCAGTTATGCTGAAAGATAAACACAGCAATATTACTTATCAAAATGAGTACAGTTTTGCTTGCCTAATGACTACAACATATAGCTTTTGCTATATATACAAAACCTTGGGGAACAAAAGCTTTATAATGTATAAAGTATGCAACATTATTTCAGGCATAACTATACTGGATATGTATCTAGGCCTGAGAGTGTAGATAACACAATATAAGTGCTTTGCCTGTCTAAACATGTTAAATAAATGAGCATTCACTATCACATTCAAATACATTAGTAGATGTACTTGCATTCTTAATTTTCTTTTTAATGCACTGCACGTGACATTTGCAGCACAGAGCTATAGTGTATTTTAGTGTTTGATTAAAGTTTTTCCCTTTCCTCCCCTTTTAAACAAACCTTTATTTGAATAATCCTTTATGAAACAGATCTTTGGCATATCTTCTTTCCAGGAAGTTCAGTCAATGTAAGCAGAGATAAAACAGTCATGTTATGAAAAATATTACATAATGAAAGATTTTTCAGAAAAAGATATTAGCAATCACCAAGGGGAGGGAAATAACCTTATGAGGAAATCTTTTTTGCATCTTCTGGAGTTTGTTTTTGTTTTGGTTTGATTTGGGGTTTGGTTTGGTTTGTTTTTTAATCTGCTCTGGAGGACGCACTTGGAATAAAACAGAAACTGTGGTATGAAAAAATACACAGGAAGTGCAGGAAAAAATAATATTTGGAAAGGTGCTAGTTACAATAGTTTTGCTTGTATCTGAGTTCTGGTAATGCCTGTTTTAGGAGACAAAAAGGATGAATTAGGGTGATCATACTTAAGTTAAATTTATTGTAGAGTATATGAATATATTTTTGTCATGGCTTCCTTAACAATATTTTGAAAATTCTTTCACAGCTAGCAATAGAACTTTAATGTGAGTTACCTGGAGATGTAATCCATCCCACTTAGAAAAGGAGTATAAAGACACAGCACCTTTGTTTGGAGTTCAGCTGGAGATGTATGTTTCCAATTAAATCTTTCTGATTTTATTTTTCATGTAGGGGGCCAGCTGTGGTGCACCACTACCAAAACCATCTCTGAGGGTGAAGAGCTAATTGCCTTTGTTGTGGATTTTGACTCAAGGCTACAAGCTGCCAGTCAGACGACTCTTACAGAAGGGATGTATCCTGCACGTCTGCTGGACTCAATACAACTGCTCCCTCAGCAAGCTGCTATGGCATCCATTTTGCCTACAGCTATTGTCAACAGTAAGTGGATAATATTGTACCATAGCTTTTGTTTTCTTCTGTTTTTTGTTACATTTCCTTTTTTCGATGCAGAAACCTGGGGTGGTGGCTGTACACAATAATGTTTGGCCCTTGCTCAGACAGCAGCTCCTGTAAACCTATTTGTGCAGTTGGCAGAATTAGAAAATCATAAAAATTAGAGATATAAAGACCTGTTAGGTCACCCTGGCCCACCCTCTTTTAGTGAGTGAAGGCTGGGTCCTTACAATGCATTTTAATATTTATCCAGACTAGTTTCCATTTCTCAAGCAATATAAATAGCTTCTATACCTCCTCTTTTGAGACTGCTTCAAAATGCAACAGAAGTCATTGCCAGGAATTGTCTTTACATTAGCTCCAGTTTGTGAAATAATTTGTATTGAAGAAGGATGCTTAAGCCCATTGACATTAAAGCTGTGGTGGGCAACTTGCAGCTCAAGAGCTACATATGGTTTGTCAGGGTAAGCTACTGGTTGGCCGCCAGACAGGTTGTTTACCTTGTATGCATAGATATGGCTGCCTGCAGCTCCCATTGGCTGCTGTTTGCCATTCCTGGCCAATGGGAGCTACAGGAAGTGATAACCAGAAGGTCCCTGCAGCCCATACCAATTCCCATAGCTCGTATTGGATTGCAGCCCCTGAGAGCTGCAGGCAGCCATACCTGTGAATGCAAAGTAAATAACCTGTCTAGCTGTCCACCAGTGGCTTACCCTGACCAATTGTAGATGAAAAGTTCATGTGTGGTGACATATTTTGATTTAGATTACTTTAAGCAGTATCACAATATGTCACTTGAATTGATCTAATTTTTTTTGTTTCAGAAGAGTTAAAAAATTGAACTGCATTTATTTCTGTTACATTGCCTTATAGCAGTTGTAGGTCCAGTATCCATATTCTCTTGTGAGTGGAGCTCCATAGCAAATGACCTCTGTCATTGTTCATTTCCTTTATGTGGTGCATCATGGTAACCACATGACTATACATGCATTATAGGAGATGTAGTCAGGTCAAGGAACTTAGCTAATTGGGAGGAATGGGAGCTGGAGCTCTGCCTACCTTAAGGTAAATGGGAAATACTCAACTGTTTTGTTTTGATCAGAAATATCTAAGGCTGTGTCTACACTTGCATTCCTCTTTCAAAAGAGGCATGCAAACGAGGGAAATTGAAAATGGAAATGAGGTACAGAAAGAAGAAAAGCAGTGTAGATGCAGCTCTTTCGACAGTAAAACCCATCTTCAAAAAGCACTCAGATTAGAGGGCCCTTGCCTGTTGTTGAAGTCCGTGCACTTTATCTTTGCCCCCCTCCACTGGGGGTTTGGGCTGGCTGAGGCTTCAGTCCCTCACCACCCTATCCAGGGTCATGTAGTAATTTTTATAGTCTAAAGGGGATCACAGTGCAATTAAGTTTGAGAACCCCTCGTGTAAGGCCTAAATTTTTCTGAAATATCTAGTGATTTCAGATTACTCGATTTTGAGAAGTTATGTCTTAGGTGAATTGGATGTTTAGACTGAGCGGAGGAGTCACCTGTTTAAAATGAGACCACTTTAGGGTGCCTCTGGTCATACGCCAAAATTGAGCCATACAAAATCACTAGTCACTTATGAAAATCTTGGCAGAAACTCAGATTTAAATTATCTTGGGTGAAACCTTGGCTCCACTGAAATTAGTGGGTATTTTGCCGCTAACTCTTGTGAGACCAGCATTTCAATAGGTTCTGTGTTCACCAGAAATAGTTAGGTCTTTCTTCCTCCTGAGAAAGCTAAAGAGAATTCCAGGAGTGGGGTTCTTTCTCACAGGATGATAAAAACAAAGGACCTATCTTCTACTTGTAAACATAAAGATTCCCATATTCATCTTCCGTGGCGCTGTATGTTATGTGTTTTACATTCCATTGGGATGATGGGTATTGACTAATTATAAAATCACAGCTCCTAGAAACTCTTTTTTTGCATACTGAAAAGTGGAATATTAAGGATCAGCCAACAATAACTGGTCATAGCATATTTCAAATTGTAACAAGAACCCAAGGAACAAAGGAAGCACAAGCTTGTTGGTTCGAGTAATAAATGCATTATGAGATTTTAGGCCCCAAAGAGACCATTATGTTCCACCTGACTATCGATGCAACAACAGCTGTACTCAGTGATACCTGCCTAGATCGCAATAACTCATGGTGGAACTACAGCACAGTTTTGGAAAAACATCCAGTCTTAGTTTAAACCATGCAAGGCCCTGGTTCTGCAAAAAGGTATGTACATGCCTAAATTAAGCACACATATAAAACTTTGCAGGATCAGGGACCAAGTGATTGGAGAATGTCTATTGTTAGATATTTGCATGGTGCGTTAATACAGCTGAAACAAACTATGAACTGTATTTCACTTAAAAATGTTGGTGTCCTAAAAAACTTACTTCCATGGGGTTTTTTTATTAATTGGTTATTTTATTTAATGCACATTGGCATGTAAAACAGACATACAAATGTTTTACTTTATTCTCGAAAATGACATTGTATGAAACCTGTGGCTGCCTTGCCAACATTTTATTAAGTAAGCTAAGCTGTTTCTTTGGAAATTTTAAAGGACATGAGCCTATCATGTGACTTATTTATGCTGAATGTGCTGTGACTGACCTGCATCTGGTTATATTTGCTTGTAGAGGATATATTCCCTTGCAAATCATGTGGCATTTGGTATCGGAGTGAGCGGAATTTGCAGGCTCATCTCATGTACTACTGCAGTGGGAGGCAAAGAGAAGGGTCTCAGCTCTCAGAGGAGAATGAAGATAATGCTCATCAGATATCCAGTATTTGTCCCTTTCCGCAGTGCACCAAAAGTTTTTCTAATGCAAGAGCTCTGGAAATGCACCTAAATTCTCACAGTGGTAAGTGCAATGTATCCCCACTGTAGATTTAACTAGTCCTTAAACATTACCCTATAAGTCTTATCTTCTTCAATAAGCCTCTAAATGTAAGCAATGCAATCAAGAACTGGAAGTAGATATTAAAGTCAGGCATTTCTGGACTATATTATATAGCCCATGTACTGCTCATATGTAATCTGTTTGTCTTTGGGACCTATTTAATCTACCAATACTGCATTTATCTGACCTCCTTGTGCACTTACATAAATCCAAACTGTTGGTCATTTAATGACTTAAAGGCACTCAGATGTTTAAACAAAGGTGTAAAGCTTTGTCCACAGGTGCAGGAAGGAGGAAGGCAGGGCTGCTGCAGCATTTCTAGGTTTGCACTCATCTTCTGTCTTCTGCCAGCTCCAGAAGCCCCACATCCTGGCCTCTGGGCAGCTCTCCCAGTGTCTCAGTGGCCTTGCTGCAGGCTCCATTGCCTCCATCCTTGGAGTCCTGCCCACCCTTCTGGGGATCCACCATCCCACCTCCCGCACACACCTCCAGATTCCTGCTGACCCTACTGCAGGCTCCCCTGGCTCCTCCAAAGTGTCTCTGTAGCCCTGCCATGGACTGCTCTGGCTCTCCCAGGAGTCCCACCACCCACCTGCCCTTCCACTTACACAGTTGGCCCTCGGGGTCCTGCCAGCCACAGGGTTCCACAGCCTTCCAGGGCTCTACAGCTGACCCCAGCTGTGGGCCAAGCCTGAGGCAGTGAGAGTTGTCTGCTCTCCTGAACAAACTGAAACCCATTTGAATCAGTGGTGTCCAACCATCCAACGGGGAAGACTTATCAAACTGATCTGAACAGGTCCAAAGTGTGTGGAGGGGTGCAACTCAGCACCCTCACTCCAAAAATAGATCCAGAACCACGGGCTTTGTCCCTTCAGAAGGTTAGTATTTAGTTATAGGGTGTGCACTAGAAACTCCTAAGTTATTCTAGATCTAACAGTGACTCCCACTGTAGTCTTGTATCATATCTCAGCCTCAGAATTCAGTTTCCTTTATTATAAAATAGAAATATTACTTCCTGTTCATGAGAGAGCTGCGATTTGGCATAAAATTAGACCCATTATAAAGTATCTTGAAGTGTTCTGTTTAAATTTAGCTTTGATTTGCTCAGATTATTGAGAAATCACAAGTTGTGAATGCTGAGAACGTTCCACAGTTAGGATTCCTCTAAGCATACAAAGTGTGCAGATGAGAAAGGTTGTGCTGTCAACCCCAAGAAGTTTACTTGTCTGTATAGTGAAATGTGTACTAATGTATGCCTGGTAAGAGGCAAGGGTCTCCAGAATTCTCTGTGGACCTCAAGGAGTGAGTGGGAGTTATGGTGGGATTATGTATATTTTAAACTTTCACGTTTGAGAGCCTCAGACCAATGTATCCTCACAACTTGATGCCATCCAAGGTTTCCAGCACAAAGTCTCTCTCTCTCTCTCTCTCTCTCTCTCTCTGGCAGATCTATTAAAGGCCAAAGAGTTCCACTGATGGAACTTATGCAATTTGCAGGCATACCTTTGCCAATTGTGTACATACATTGAAATTACTGTCTTTAATTGCATCATTGCATCCCATTTTTCAAAAATTACATTATAATATAATTACATTTTGCATTTTAGTATCATGGGGCATGTCAACACTATTGAGTTATTTCAAAACAGCTTTGCTAGTGTTGACACTACACACACGCTATTTCGAAATATAATTTAATTAGCAGGTTTGTTATTTTGAAATCAGTAAACCTCATTGCAAGAGGAATAATGGCAATTTTGAAATAGCTATTTTGAACTAGGTGCTATTAAAACCTGGATTAGTACTATTTTGAAATATCCCATGATGGCGTTTAATGGCACTATTTCAAAATAGGCATGTGTCCAGAAATGCTGTTTCAAAATAGCTGGGTGCTATTTCGAAATGTATTTTGTGTGTAGTTGTGTTATTTCAAAATAAGATTTTTGGAATTATCTGTAACCTTGTAGTTGTGTGTAGTACTTTATATATGTCCTTGAAAGTCATTTATATGAAAATACCTGGTAAACCATAGCATATTACATTTCCAGGCTAACAGTGCAGTGTAAAAGGGAAAATGTGCAATATGTATCTGCTCTTTCCCAGAATGTGCTGCTACTTGAAAAGTTCATGTGTAGTGCATGGATAAGAAAATGATGAAAATGCATATTATGAAAGGAAAGTTCATATGACAAATCTGAGACTAAATGAATGAAGGGGACTTAGCTTCAGCAATGCTTAATGTTTAGGCGTCATGAGCCCAATGGAATACACTGCTCTGAGTTGGAAGCCTGGGCTCCTTGTGTAATTCATGAGAGGAGTTAGGTACCTATCAAATGCATTTCAGTAAGTGGGGAACTGCCTAAACTAGCCAGTAGGAATTCCTGACTGGGGTGGGATTTATGAGCCTAAATTTGGAAGGTGGGAGTATTCAGCAGTCACAAGATTTAAGCAACTAAGTCAAGTCATCCCTTTCTTGGAAAAAAAAATGGTAGGAGATAGTGGTCTCCTGGTACCCAACAGTTGAGCAATTAGGGTACTTGCCTGAGATGTAGGAGACCCAGGGCTGAATCCATATTCTGGAGCAGAGAGTGCCCTGAGTCTCATGTTGTTGGTCATTTTGTGACAGGCAACAATCATTCTCTCCTGCTAGAGCTGTTCCACCTTTATTAAAATGCTTAAATATTCATTAAGCCAGAGAGAATGATTCAATAAGCCAGTGCTTTGGTCATGCATCCGGGAGATCCAAGTTCCAGTCACTATGCCGGTAAACATTTAAGTAATTTTTATGGAGTAGAAACGAATGTGCTCAGGATTAGGCAGCAGCTGAGCAGTGCTTGTGGGGATCTAAATGCGGACTTAGGAAACGAAAGTGTAAGTTAGGCACCTAAGTCCCTTTATGGGTTTAGCCCTAAGGTAATAAAACACCTGGCATTTTTTTCATGACACAGAAATTAGTGTAAGTGTAGAAGGATAAAAATACATGTTTACAAAGTGTTTTTTAGGCTTAAAGAAATAAATGTACTGTATTATATTGTATTAACTGAGAATTAATATGTGATCTTGTAATTAAGGACTGTCTCATACTGATTAAATATGACAGGACACAGTTAAAAGATTTGCAAACTGCCTGACTTTTGAATGCAGAACTAAGCAATGTTTACCATGCTGGTAATGCTGTTGTTAGTGCACATTATTTTTATTACCCTTAAATCAATGGAAGTTCATATTCTCCACAAAGATTATTTAGAAATATATTGCCTTATGCTACATTAATTCAAATGCTATAAGAACATTTTTATTTGTGTGAGAGAAATTATGGATAGACTAGAGCAGCATTTCCTAAACTAATCTGGCCAGAGAACACAATCTAAATATTACTGAAATACCATACTATTTTGATAAACACATAATTTCTTATTTAATATTTTAGAAGGAATTTCTTTTACAGAACACCTAGTCACATTGCATGGAACACCAGTGTTCACGTTACACAGTTTGAGAAACACTGGACTAGAAAAATTATTTTGGCCTAAATAATTTGTTTAGGTCTCTGATAAAGGTCAAGGCCTTCCTTTTCAACTCAGTGAGACTATTCACATAAGTAATAGTTACTCACATGTGACGGAGGCTTAAGAGGACCCCATTAATCAGACAGTAAAGCAAGGTGCCTTCTACCTATCTCTAGTGAGATAGAAATTAGATACTGCACTGTTGTTCATTTTGAAAGCAATGAGGGATAATCTCAGTGTTACATACTGTTCCTGTTTCAGAACAGGTTCTAAATATAATGTTGCAAAATCTGTGTAAATTTCTTCTGAATGTTTAATGGTGGCCACATCAGCCTGTGTGACAGATGCCACATTGGCAGATATCAGGAGCTGAACCAGGGACTACACAGGAAAAACTATAAGTCTCTATAGATTGTTCTAAAGAACTAGGTTCTAGCTGAGTGTTATAACAGACCTACATCCTCTGTGAACCAGCTCAGAGGTGGACATAGAACACCCACTAACCAATGAGTTACACACTTCCATGGGCAGGTCATCCCGAACTTTTAAGGCCCACTGCAGTTCATATCCTGAACGAGCCCCACATGTAATGGCCACAGGGCACTTTGACCAGCTCAAGGTCTCAAAGAATGAGTTAACGCAGCTTGAGCTAAAGTCTCATCATGACACAGTGCTTTGCACTGCTCCAGTGTCACAGTCCAGGAGTAGACCTAGTTTAACCGACCACGTGCAAGTGCAAGTACACATGATATTTTAAATCTGAATCAACCACAGATAGTTTTCCCTCCAAATGTTTCTTCATTAAACTCATAAAAGCCATGGACTCCTCTTTAGGCAATAAAGGTCTTTATTGTTCTTCCAGCGGAGAACTCTGGCCTTGCAAGCATTTACTGCTTGCATACACTCTGAAATACATTCTCATTCTCTGCAGAGATTGTGGGCAGAGTTTGAATTGCTTCTGTTTTTTCACTGCTCTTGATAGGAAGAGCTGTGGTAAGTTCATATGTAAGAAAAGTATGTCTTATTCCCATGGCTGGCATTTTGTCATGGTGGCTGTGAAATGACTGTAAAAAACTTATTTGTTTAGGTCTCCAAACTGACTGGCTTTGCCTGCAAACTGAGTGGTATGTGAGATCACACCTCCACTTGGATTTGTCCTATCCACCTGTCTGTCTCTGTTCACAGACAGAGGGATGGGCAAAACGAGAGTAGCTTCACAACCTCATGGACCAGGTCACAACACCCAGATTGGAGAGCCAGGCTCAGACTAGCAGGGCAACAGCTGCCACTATGGATGAGTGTGGTGTGGGCTCACTCTTCACCTCTCCTGGACCTAACCTTTGCACAACCTCCTCCTCCTTTTGTACATGCTGATGTAGCAAAAACTGCACTATTTGATGAACTTTCTGTGACCTTTCTCACACCTTTGCCATGGAATTTACCAAAAATTTCCATTCTGAAATTGGAGCATTATTCCATACCTGCAATAACTGCATGTGGCCTTTAAATTTAGATAGTGCAGGGCTAAAAGAAATACTTCCTTCTATGACCTTTTTCCTCCTATTCTAGCTGTCCTCCTTCCTTAGTCTCTCAGCTCTCCTGCTAAATTCCCAATCCAGAGCCCTGGATCTTCTTTCCCGCATAGGCAACCCATCGCCCAAGCAGGTGCTGGCCATCAGTAATGGAGGTCATTGGCAATGTGCTGCATGCAACTCCGCCTCTGATTCAATGCTCTTTATAGGACCCATCTCAGTTTCAGGACAATTGATCACTATTGCCTAGATGTGCTTCTGTGAACAGAGAAAAGTAAACATACTCCTGAACCTTTTGATTTCCCACAGCCCTATTGAATATCCAGGTATGGACCATCAGACCTCAGAGCTGATTGATGTATTGGGAACACCAGGTTTTCTCCAAGTGGAAATTACTATTTCTGAAACTGAATCCATACTCCTGAGTAGCTGGAGCTGTTCCACTGATCTTTTCCCTACTCTCACCTGTTATTATTAATGGGAAGCTCATTGCTTCGTATCTGAAATGGCAAACCCATGCTGAACTCAATATGGAAAATGAGCCAGTTCATGGCATATGTAGTCACAGTTGATTACTCTGGGAACCTCCTCGAGTAATTGGTTAAAACACATTTGATTTGATTCATACATTACCTGACTGATCAATAGGGATGAACACATGGGAAACATTTTCATCAGAGGAACATGAGTTCTTCTCCTGATATTTATATTCTCTTTGTGATTGCTCTTCCTGGTATTCTTCATGAAGGGAAAGTGCTTACCCTAACTTGTTGTGTGTTGTTTATCTTGTCCATAGGAGTGAAAATGGAAGAATTTCTCCCACCTGGTGCTAGTCTGAAATGCACAGTTTGTAACTACACAGCAGACTCAGTAATTAACTTTCATCAGCACCTGTTTTCACATCTCACTCAAGCTGCCTTCAGATGCAATCACTGCCATTTTGGCTTCCAGACTCAGAGGGAGCTACTGCAGCACCAAGAGCTACATGTCTCTGGCAACAAGCTGCAGAGAGAAAATGACATTGAGCACTCTCCAGGTGGTACTGAGGAAGCTTTACAGCCAGCAACAGACCTTCTGAACAGGAACGAAGTTCCTCTGAGCCAAAAGACCATGCAGACTAAGGATGCAAGTTCGGACACTGAGCTTGACAAATGTGAAAAAAAGACTCCACTTTTCCTTCCAGTCCAGAGGCCAGAAACACAGCCTGTGACAAATAAACAAAGCTTTTCATACACTAAAATAAAATCTGAACCATCTAGCCCAAGACTTGCCTCATCCCCAGTTCAGCCAAATATTGGCCCTTCTTTTCCTATGGGACCTTTTCTCTCTCAATTTGCTTTTCCCCAGGACATCACAGTGGTTCCTCAAGCTTCAGAGATCTTAGCGAAAATGTCTGAACTTGTCCACCGGAGACTGAGGCATGGCAGCAGCAGCTATCCTCCTGTAATCTACAGTCCATTGATGCCAAAAGGGGCTACCTGTTTTGAATGTAACATAACATTCAACAATTTGGACAACTACCTGGTACATAAAAAACATTACTGCAGCAGCCGGTGGCAGCAGATGGCAAAGTCACCAGATTTTTCCAGCATTTCTGAAAAAATGCCTGAGGCTGTGAGTCCCAACAACGGCCAAAGTTCTTTAAACATTCTGAATACTACTCCCCATACTTCAGATGCAGATAATCAGCTTCTTCAGACATCTTGCATCAACTCCTCCACTGTCTTAGATTTGATTGGGCCAAACAGTAAGGGTCATGAAAAAGAATTTTCTGCACAGGCTAAGAAGCTTTCGGTTGCAACCAATAATGATGAGAAAATGAATGGAAAACCTGCTGATGTGAAGAACCCCAATGCTCCTTTAGTAGAAGGAGAAAGTGATCCCAGCAAAACCACATGTGAAGCTTGCAATATTACTTTCAGCAGACATGAAACTTACATGGTCCACAAACAATATTATTGTGCCACACGCCATGATCCTCCACTGAAGAGATCTGCTTCCAGCAAAGTGCCTGCTATGCAGAGAACAATGCGTACACGTAAACGAAGGAAGATGTATGAGATGTGCCTACCAGAGCAGGAGCAAAGGCCACAGCTAGTTCAGCAGCGGTTTCTTGAAGTAGCTAATCTTGGCAACCCTTGCACATCCACTCAAGAATCAACAGAAAGTCTTGGAGAATGTTACCATCCACGCTGTGATATCTTTCCAGGAATAGTCTCAAAGCATTTAGAAACTTCACTGTCCATTAGCAAATGTATTCCAGTTTCAAAGTGTGACACTCCACACTCCACAATTTCTTGCTTGGAGATGGATGTACCCATAGATCTCAGCAAAAAATGTTTATCACAGTCAGACAGGACATCCACCTCTCCAAAAAGGCTGCTGGACTACCATGAGTGCACAGTTTGCAAGATCAGTTTTAACAAGGTAGAGAACTACCTGGCTCATAAGCAAAATTTTTGCCCTGTCACTGCACATCAGCGTAGTGACATGGGACAGCTTGAGAGCAAAGTGTTTCCAAACCCAGAAAGTGAACGAAACAGCCCTGATATCAGTTATGAAAGAAGCATAATCAAATGTGAGAAAAATGGAAACTCGAAACAGTCTTCTCCCAATGGAAACTTGTTTTCTACCCACTTAGCTACTCTTCAAGGACTTAAAGTCTTTAGTGAAGCAGCCCAGCTTATTGCTACAAAAGAAGAAAACAAACATTTGTTTCTTCCACAATGCCTTTACCCTGGAGCAATAAAAAAAGCTAAAGGAGCAGATCAGCTTTCTCCATATTATGGAATAAAGCCAAGTGATTACATTTCTGGTTCTCTTGTCATTCATAACACTGATTTAGATCAAAGCACAAACACAGAAGGTGAATCTCTTAAAGGCCAGATACCTTCAAATGGGTGTGCTGTGCAGAAGAAAGAGTCTCTTCCATTATTGCCAAAAAACAGAGGCATGGTAATAGTTAATGGTGGACTAAAACAGGAGGAAAGACCTGCAATAAATCAACAGCAAGAGAACATTTCCCAGAATCCGCAACATGAAGATGGGCACAAATCTCCCTCTTGGATCTCTGAGAATCCTTTAGCTGCAAATGAAAATGTCTCTCCAGGAATTCCTACAGCTGAGGAACAGTTGTCTAGTATAGCAAAAGGTGTGAATGGTTCTACCCAGGCCCCAACCAGTGGGAAATATTGCCGACTCTGTGACATCCAGTTCAACAACCTTTCAAACTTTATAACTCACAAGAAGTTTTATTGCTCGTCACATGCCGCAGAACATGTCAAATGAAACAGTGAAACCTTTGGTACCTGTGTTTAGTATATTGTTCCATACAGTCTAAGGAAAGCTGTTTGAATTACATCTGGACAATCAGATAATTCATTATTGCTGAGTTGAAGACTTCAAGGTGTAATTTCATTACAGTCCATTAGTAAAGTGTATTATTGGTGCCATTTTCAAAAATATTAATTTATTTTACCAGCAGTATTCATAGCTGTAGTTATGTTATTTTTTATTTAAAAACTTTATATTAAAGTCATCTGTAATGTTATTGTATAGTTATTGTGTAGCACATATGGTTTGCACTGTAAAGTAGATTTTAAAGAATATAGTCACAAACAATACAGAAAAGCATTTTAGAAATAGCTTCAAAAGCACTTGTGTATCCTGATTTTTTTCTTCTATGCTGTTGCAGATATATGTATATGCTAAAATATAACTTGCAAAAAAGTTTCAACTATGCTATAAAGTTCGCCTTAAAAATTCAATTTTTTGAACTATTGGGCTCAGTTTGCACTTTATATTTTAGCAGATACAGTACTTTAGTCATTAGGCTTTGCATTTGTATGTAGCAGTATGTTTCTGTCCACTTTCTTAATCTGAAACGTACGTTAAATGAAGATGGCAATTTTTTCCTTGTAAAGTACTTGTCTTTTCTTTCGCTGATGCATCTCTGTCTCAGTTTTTAAAATTTTGCTGTTAAATGCAATACTTTATAAAGAATGAACAAAATTACTGGAAGCAGTATTGTACGTAATGAAGTCATATCAATCAGTTTTATCTTTTGAAAGGCACAGTCTAAAATGAAACCCTAAACTTAATGCTGCAAGTATGAATCTAATTCATATATAAGATGTATTTAAATATAAGAGTAGCAATACTGCAACTGGTGATCACAAAGATAATGTTCTACTTCTGATAGAAACAATTTCTCAACAAATGTTGTTACTATGCATGTATATGGATGGAATAAAATTCCAGATCATTGGAGATGTTTGGCAGTAATTGTTTGTTTTGTTTTGTTTTTTGTTTTGTTTGCAAAGGGTGTAGAAACCAAAAAAATTAAGTGGGGCATTTAGGGAAAGGGTAATATCATTTACTCTGTACAAGAAGTAAATATCTCTCCAAACAATTTAAAAGGTGAGAATGAACAGGTTGAGGCCTATTATGTGCATGATGGTTCTTGAACTGGAACCAAGAAATGCATACATCAGTGAAAAACAAGGGCTGTTTTTTGACATGCTGAAGTCAGTGGAACAGCACTGGTTTACACCAGCTGAGAAGATCACCCTGTGTCTTTTAATCCCACCAGTGATTTATAAAAAAACAAAATGCCAGCATTATCCAAACGAACAGTACTTTCCTTTATAGTAATTGATCTTTTGTTTTAAAAAGTTGCACAGGCTAGGTTAATAAATAATAAATGCTCGTCAAGAATGGATGTATATTAGGTATCAAAGTGGTGAACAAAGACTGTTTATCCTGATTTCCCAACCATGCAGTTTATTATCCACTGTTTCAGACACATTTAATGTGGGGGGAAATATTGGTGCATTTTTATCTTATGCATTTGTAAGTAAGCCCTTCGCATGAGTATGTCAAATAAACAGCTTTAGTTAGTTCATTTTAGTTCTTCCATCAGCTCAGTGCAAACACTCAAACACAAAAAGGGATAATATTTGTATCAAATAGCCATGTAGAGCCTGAAAACGTTTTATTTTTCAGTTGTGGAGATTTCTTGCTGTTTCTGGACAATACGAGGAATAAAAGTACTAGATTCAAATTTTGTAAAAAGGGTTTGATTTGTTTGCATATTCAAGAAACCAATGTAAAATGCCTAATACACACCTGCATAGCTGGCTTGTGTATACTCAAACACAAAGCACCAATGTGGGCTGCATCTAGAGCTTACTCAATTTTCAAAATGAAGACCCAAGAATTTTACAATCTGTATTCATGCTAATTTCAGCCCCCTTCTGCATTTCAGCTTCAGGCACACATATGGAATTATTGGAGCTTCACCCGTTAGTCTTTGGTAAGAAGAAGTGGTGACCTCAGTCACCATTTTATGGGCCACATTCTCATTACGTTACATTACTCTGCAATAACCAGAGTTAGTCTGCTAGTTTAAGTAGATTAGATTTACACAGCGGCAACTGAAATTTAAAATATCTTATTAAACTTGAAATATGTCATTTCTTTCTATTCTACCATACACATTTTAAGAAGCAAAAAAAAAAAAAAATGCACACACTTTCAGAGTACATTTAAAATTGAAGAAGGCTTAACCTGGACTGAATTTGGTGATTTAGAATTTATAGTGGATTCTATAGATCAGTCTATATTTCACTCTCCTTTATTTAGACATAATACGCTGAGGCTACCTATACGCTAGAGATTTTTGTCAACAAAACTCAAGGAGCGTCCACATTACGAATGCATTCTGTCAACAGTAAATCGACAGAACGCGGCACTTTTGTTGGCAGCGTTCCATCATTCCCCCAGGAAGCAGAAAACTTTTCTCGATGGAATCTGAAACCCTAGGAGGATATCCTGTTCACAGAAATTACAGCTCTGTGCTGCCTGTTCCATCCATTCTTAAAGGCACAGGGAGCCCTAGAAACTGAGACTGGCAGGAAGCTGAGAGCAGGGAAGCAGCCCAGCAGCACGCTTCTCTGCACCTTGCTCCAGGGACACTCCTTCCTGCTCCGCCAAGCTATGGTAAGCCAGCCAGCCAGCGAGCCACTCAGCAAGCCGGCCAGCACACGACTTCCAGGAGTATCTAGGGAACTACCAGAAGAGTGTCCGGGCAGTCTTGCCACTCTCTGTCGACAGAGCAAATTGACAGAGCAATCCACTTTCATGTGTGGCAGCAGTCTGTCAACAGGAGAGTGGTTGTTGGAAGATATTTTCCAACAGTAACTTCTGTCTACAGATCACCATAGTGTAGATGTAGCCACACAGAGTAAAGACAGGTAGTGCTGCCCATACAGGCAGCATTTAATGACATTAGCCAGTTGGAACTGACCTGTTAGAGCAAGAAATCAACTTTGGAATCCCAGCTACCACAACCCTTTGTGTTAGGCTGAAATGGTGCACCCACTAATACCTATGGATGAGGGAAAAGTTTGTTAGTCTCCAAGGTACACAGTACTGCTTGTATGGATGGCGGTTTGGAAAGAGCCACCAACCTGCCACAGTTTTAGGTTCTGAGGCTATTTCAGACTATGTGCAGGCAAAAATCCCATTCAGATTGCTGGGCATTTTTCCCCACTCTAAGATTACAGAAGAAATGGGGCTGGCTCTCCACTCACTTACACAAGCTTTACAGAGATCTAACTTCATTGACTTCAATGGAGTAATAGTGATAGAGTGACAGGAGACTCATGCTTCTGCTGTGTTACTGATATTTTACTTCACCTACAGAATGCCAAATCAGTGTAACTGCACTATATTACAATGACTTGGTAGGTAGCAAGAAGGAATCACTAACATTTCTTTTATTTCCTTAATTTATTTCATAAATGTTATACATTAACTGTGCACTTCACTAGTCTAAGTAACCCGATGTTCCAATTACTTTACCTTCCTTTTTCTCCTTCCATTCCCCCAATTGTTTGTTACATCAATTTGTTACATCTTATCTTAAACAATGTTGTGAGTAGGGAGTGTCTCTTGTAGAGCGTTTAACACAGCTGAGTCCCTGTAATTTCATTAACCAATAATAATTAAAGTAATATGTCAATTACACCTTTTTGTCTAACCAGTTAATGACTTATACCATCTGTAAATTCTGCCCCTGGATTTTTCAGGATGTTGCTAGAGCTGCTCAAACTAGCTTACAACTTATTTATTTGTTGTGATTTTTTATATTTGTGGGATTTTATATATTCATAATTTGTCTAAAAACTCAATAACGGGGAAAAGTGAAATCCAGAGTGAGCAATTCAACAGAGGTTCTGAACCGAAAGTACAGGGCCTCCTGGGGTCCATGAGTGTGTTGCAAGGGATCTGCTAATCAGGGACAGAATTCTTCACTAGGTCCCTGGACAGGAAAGTTGAACCTCACTGCATGGGGCTGAAACCCGTATCCCTAAACTCCACCATGCAAGGCTGAAACCGAAGCCTAAGCAAGTTAGGTTTGCAGGAAGCGGGGCCTGTGGCATGGAGTCCAAATGATATTAACCAGCAGCAGATTTAAAACAAACAAAAGGAAATATTGTTGCAAACAACACACAGTCAACCTGTGGAACTTCTTGTCAGAGGATGTTGTGAACGCCAACATTACAATGGGTTCAAAAAGGAACTAGGTAAGTTTATGGAGGCTAAGTCCATCAATTACTATTAAACAGGAGCAAGGGACAAGTGACAGGAAATGGATCACTTCCTGATTACCTGATCTGTTCATTCCCTCTGGGGCAGTTGGCAATGGCCACTGTCAGAAGACATGAGAATGGACTAGATGGATCTTTGGTCTGACTGAGTATGGTCGTTGTTATGTAGCCCTCATAATCACCAAGAGCTAGTACTTTCCTGATTGAGGAAACACAAAAGGTAAAAACCTGATGTATTTTTCTGAAAGGCTGTGGATTCAGTTTTTGGCCCCATTGAGAACAGTTCTGTGAATATGCACGAACAGGCCTCTTTGTGATGGCGGTAGTCTTAAATTTGCTCAGCAAGAACTGCAAATGCTAAAAGAAGTTTGGCTCATTTCATTGCCCAAGTTGAACAACTCTAGTTTTGGAGGTTTGCCTGAAATTCACACATATATTTCAATGCATACATTTTTATGTGTTTATCACGCATAATTTTACAATATGCATAATCCAAGCTGCAAGAGGCATAGTCACATAATTTGTCTGTTTCTTTTGTAGTAACTGTGTTAATATCCAGATGCTTGGGACAGCATTCCATTGCTATAAAAATGCATATATAAAATCATAATAAACAAATATATTCACTAATACAAAGTTATTGAATTCACTAGTCTTCCATTTTTCTCACCTGTCACATAATCCACACTACTTTAGCGGTCACTAGGTGTACTTTGTGCAAAGTGCTGAGTCAGGTGACCTATTAAACAATGTGTTCCATGCAAAGGGAAGAGCAGAAATGAAACAAGAAGTTACTGATGAAGATGGACAGGGAAGACTGTGCCATTAGTAGAATGTGGACACTTGAGTGGAGATACTCTAACAACTCATCTTGAAGACGTAGCCTTGGGTGCAGCATGCATATGTATGGCTAGCTGACTGTGGATGCATGAAGAGGGTGACCAGACACTCACCAGCTCCAAGGCAGGGAACAATCTTTTTGTTATGTGTTTATATACCAGTGAACACAATGGAGTAAGATTCTTCCATACACATAGTAAAAATGCCAGGTCACACACAAATACTGTTTGTTTTTTCATGCATGCTGATGTTTGCCCTTTTCCCAACCATTTGGGGGGAAAAGTAAAGAAAGAAAAGATGCAAATATGATACAAATATAAAGACACAGATAAGATTTGTACAAGTCATAATTCAGAATCCACAAACTTAGTTTTCCAACAATTTGCCCAGCTCCATTATGCTAAAAATAGCAGCTCTGAAGTCAGCTGGCCCGGCCACGTGGGCCACATGCAAATGTGCTCTCGTTTCTGACACGCTAATATTGTTGCGAATTTCAAAGGTCAAGTGCTATCAAAACTGTCTTCTGCCTAGCATGAGCATGAACAAATATTTTCATGCTTTATAAGGGAAAAAAATTAATCTGTGCCCAAACTTCTGTTGTGCAGCTCTGACTGAAGAGTGGCTGATGCGTGGATGCCAGGCTAGAGGAGGCTAGCCCTCATCTACATCCCTCCATCCCCAGGCCCTGCCTTTTCCATACCTCCCGTCCACTGGTGCCCAGAAATCCCCCACACACCATGGCCACCAACCCATGACCTAGATAAGTAACCCCAATCCCAGTGGACTGGAGGGTGGGCAGTACAGCTTCAGTGTCCCGTGCTCAGGAGCACCGAAAGAGCAAGTGGTGCAGCCTCCACCTGAGTGCCGGGAGGGTAAGCATCTCAGCCAGAGCCAGGGTCATTGTACGGGGGGACTACAGAAGGGCTTTGGGGGCAGCATGGGTGGCGCCATGCAAGGCTAATGGGGGAAGCACAGCTTCCTCCCAGCCTACCACCCACCACCCTTGTTCAGAAGCACGGGCCATATGGAAACCACAGTCCTCACTCTAATCATGACCAAAAAAAGGCTTCCTAGTCCCATTCCTCCTTTGAAGTATGAGGTACAAGGGAAATAAATGAAGCACCTGGGACATGAAATGGTACTAGATCTTCAAGGCTACTCAGCCATAGTAGATGGTTCCTGTATGGCTTGGTTGGTTCAATTGAGGTGGGAGGATTCACCTTCATTTCATTTTCTCTCTTGTTTTGAGTAAGACTTGTTAAACCCTGTCAATTACACTATTAGGAGGAAATAGGGAAAATACCAGTGGACTGAATGTGGTCCCATTCTTGCCTGAGGGAGCAAGAACGACAGTCTCTTTTTGTGTGTAAACGTTGTTGATCTGTTCTTAATTCTGACAATGCTGCATCTCCTACTCCCTCACCCTCAAGATATAAATGTGAGATCTAATAAAGGACTTGTGGGCTCAAAGACTGATCAAAGAAGAAAACTGCTTGGAGAGAAGTTGCCCCATGCTGGAATTGGTGGTCTCATACTAAGAGGTGAGGTGGGTTCACAGCCACCATATTTCAAGCCAAAAAACAAACAAAAACAAAAAACAAACAAAAATAATCTTTGAACAAAATGAACACTTGGGGACACTTTTTAATCTGATTTGGCATCATATCTTAAAACTACTTTCTGAGCTAAGGGAAGGTGAAATTAGACGTGACTTAATACATGAAAACTGAACTGATGCGCTTTCTTTTTCCACAGGGAATTTAAAAAAAAAAATCGATGATTTGGCACACTTGGAAGTGTGGGCCAAGATTTTAAAGGTATTTGGGCAGAAGCATCATCTGGCATAATGCAAAGAGACCGTATGCCCTCACTCACTTAGGTTTGGCCTCCTGCTAGGTTTTTTATAGGTGCTCTATGAGCTCCATTATGGCATCCACTTTTGGATCCTCTGACAGGGTAAAATGTACTCCCCTATAATGTATGCTGAAACAAATTCCCTTCTCAATCCCATTGAATTTTCTGAAGTGATGCCCCTGTACCTAGGTTCCTAAATGAAAATAGGAGTCTTGTGGGATCTTCAAAAATACCTAGCAACCTAACTGTATTACTTCATAAAGACCTTTGCAAAACATGACACCAAGTACAAAGACATACAGAAGAATAAAATGGTAATATTGTGTTCCTCCTAACCCCACAATCTGCACTGCCTAAGGACTCACTCCTTGAGTAATCAAAACAAAAAAGCAGTCCAGTAGCACTTTACAGACTAACAAAATAATTTATTAGGCAATGAGCTTTCGTGGAATAGACAGGGCCAAACTCTCTATTACATTCAAATTCAACACATTAACATGTGGTTTGAACCAGGACGCCAATTCCCTGGGCCATTATATGGACTCTTTTACATACTTTGTTTTATCTGACTCTTGACTCCTGCCCCCACCGCCCCTCTTCTCTTCTGCTTTGCGTACCTTAATTACAAATTTTCTGATTTGTCAACCTTGATAACTATTTTTGGTTCTCGGTGACTTAAATATTGAGTCTGTTCTGGTAAGGTTATGGTCTGAAGAAGTGGGTCTGTCCCACAAAAGCTCATCACCTAATAAATTATTTTGTCAGTCTTTAAAGTGCTACTGGACTGCCTTTTTGTTTCAATAGTATATAGACTAACACAGCTATCTCGCAGTTACTATCCTTGAGCAATAAAATTCCTGTTAGGTCTGAGAAAGTCACTGCACCTAAGACATTGCTCAACTCTCATTTGGCTGAAAATCAGCAAACTACAGGTACTTGTACAGAGCAGCATTATTTCAGAGTAAATTATTCTGAAAATCTACATCTACACTAGAGAGTTTTGTCAACAAAATGCGGGGAGCATCAATGAGCCTCAGGCGTTCTGTCGACACCTAGCCTCAAAATGCTCTGTAGTACACTGTAAATTTGTAATGAGATGGAGCTAGAAGATGCTTTGCAGTATTGTGCATTTTTAAAAGCCATGTTACAAAGGTTTCAAATTACCTCCACGTGATACACGTTAAAATTCAGAAACGTTGAAAATCATGATGAGTCTTCTAAGACATATAAGGCATCATTTGATGATAAAGTGAAGAAAGGATCAGAGACCTGTAACCAATTACTTAACCTCTTTGCATGGGAACATTTCCTGAGTGTAGGCTCTTGAAAAATTAGAGCAGCTATTTGAGATAAATCCCTTGGAACTCTCAAGAAAGCAGCAGATTTCTATGGTCAGGAAAAGTATGACCTGCTCCTTGGGGAAAATGAAAATCTCCTGCCCTGGGAAAATTTGGAAGTAATGTGCCTCTGGAAGTAAAGGGCATCTGTCATAAATGCTGGTAAAGGGTTAAACCTAGAGACAGTGGGTTTTCTGTTGACAAGCAGGCAGGTGTGCCAATTGGGAAGAGACGGGGGATTTTTTAAATTGAGGCAATTCCCTGTTGAGAAACTCCTTTGTGTGGCCTGAGGAGAGACACAGAAACGAATTAAGGCTGAACCAGGTTTGGAAGATTTCAAACATGTCCATGCCTCGAAAGGAATCTTGGCGCACTAGCTGTGTGAGTACAAAGGAAATTTAGTCAGATGTGATCAGGTTACTTTTTTATTTTGGGTTTGGTGTGGGACTCCTCAGGCTGGCTGATGCACCCCTCCCCATACACTGTAACTTTTAAACTGAATCCCATGGCAGTTATTCTCTGTGTCTTAACCTCACACTTTTTCATTTGCTTTGTAATGCCTCGTAACCAAATAGGCTTTATTACCTAAATCTTTTTGTTTTGTTAATAAATCACCTTTTTAAGACAATGACTTGATACCTGTATCCTACAGAAGGGTCTGTGTCTAAGCATGCCTACGACTGAGCGGTCAGCTTTCAGAGATTGCAGCTTATTTTTTATCCTTTGTTTACAAGCTCTCTCCTGAGGGAGGATTAATAACTTGGGGTTACCCCATGGGGGGAGGCAGCCCACCTGTGTCTGCCCGGGTTCTAAAGAGGGGTTTTCTCATTGGGCGGCGGCAGCTACCTCCCGGGGTCAGCGAATCTGTGACCTTGGGAAGCTTTAAAGCAGAAGCTTATAGAGGCAAGATATTTTTAAGGTCTCTTGCAAGACCCCCACCTTCTGCGCTCCAAATATCAGAGTGTGGAACAGCCTTGACAGCATCTGAAAGCCTGGTGTGCTGGGAAGCGTTCCAGCAGAGAGGCTAATAGGTGCTGCTATTTTGATTGTGTCCAAAGATGTTAATATAGCAATTTGTAGTAAGATGGACTCCAGCTCTTTGGTCTCCCAGAGGCCTATGAAACCAGAGAATTAGCTGAGGGGGAAAGAGGGGAAATGTAGGTCCATGAATGGAAGGGAAGGAATCACCTCCCTGCCTGAGATTCCTCTGCTGCAAGCTTTTGCCCGCTGCCAGCACTGACAGAAGACACCTCTCTAGAAGCTGTAAGAAAAATTATTTCCAGGGGGACCCCAATTAAGGCAAACAGAAGACGGTTTTCTGCAGAGGATGGAGCATTGTGCAGAGCCGCTCCCGTGAGGAAAAAAAATAGAGGCCCTGGGAAGACTTAAATAATTGATGTGCCTGCTAAATATTTTATGAGGCAATGGTGTTTAGCTGTGACTATCCTTTCATTGGTTATTTGGGGTCAGAGAGCGCTTACAAGGTTAAAACAGTCAAAATTGGGTGAATGAATGCAGTCAGGGGGAAGTAATAGAAAGCCTCCCATTGCTTTCTTGAGTTATAAACCTGACACCCACTGAACAGAAGTACTCTGTCACAGAAAAAAAGCATATTAAGTCATTGTGTGGGCAGCCAAGCAGCTGAGGCCTTATCTCTTGAACAGAAAATTCAGAGTTCTAACTGACCGCTCTCCATTAATTTGGTTACACAGAATGAAAGTTCCAACCTGCATCACTGAGCTTCAATCTTCAAGAATATGCCTAGGAAATTATGTGTATTAAGGAAAAAAGAAAATATAGCAGGGAAGAGAGTTTTGAGATGATGCCTACGGATCAGCTGGGGCTGACTCTCTTACATCACTGGAAAAGAAAAGGCCTGACCTATGAGCCCTTCCCTACCCACTGCCAAGTGTTCTCAGTCATGGAACAGCAACTCCCACCAGACGTAACAAACTCACTCCATCTAACATATAGCTCTTGGTATTTATCATGGTATTTATATTTGTAGAGTGTATGGAGTCTGGTATCAAAACATGAATCATACTGGTCACTGTGAGCTGTATGTACAGGTAACAATTAAGAAGTTGGATATGTCCACTGAATATATGCATAAATCAAGCAAACCAGGCAGGCTTGATAAGCAAGGTTTTCCTAGACAATGGAATGGTGAGTTACCTGTCTGCCTAGGTGTCTGATGTAAATTGAACATGGTAAAAGGCAATGCAAAACAAGCTTGATTTGTGCATTATGTCACCAGGAAAGGAAAATTAACACGTGGCTGAGAAAAACAGCATGGCCAGCACAGCCTTTGCCTACCAGAGGGAGAGAAGAACTTTATTTTGCTGGATTATAGAAGCACGGGAGAGGAACCTGTGGATACCCATTTCATTGAGGAACACAATTAGCCCAGGGAGTGATTTGTGAGAAATTTGGACCCTGATTTAACTGAACATGAGCAAACTCTGAGAATGAGAAAAATGCTTCAGCCAAGTGACTGGAGACTGCTAAAGCTGTAGTTAGGACATGGATGAGCAGACTTTTTACATTGGGCCCCACTTTTCAACCCTGCAGTTAGCTGCCCCCCCGCCGCTAACCTGTGGTAGGACCTCAGGAAGAGATGCAGATGGGATGCTCAGGAAGGGGGCGCTGGGGGTCTCCAGGGGGTGCCCCAAAGGGGGAGGCTGCTCAGAGGAAGGATCCCAGGAGGCCACGTGGGGGATTCAAGGGGTGCCCTGAAGCGGGGTGAGGTGCTTGGGGTGATGTCTCGAAGGTCAGACCCAGCTGCATCACTGCCTCCACCTCGTAGGCGTTGCCCTTTCTGCACTGACAACTGCGGAACTTGGTGCTGCTGTACAGAAGGGAAGGGAAGTGGTGACCCTGGGCTGCACAGTGTTGACAGGCAGCAGTGGCATGAGGCTGGCAGCAGCCCTGGACCACTGCAGGCAGCAGCACTCGCTCCACACCAGCATCTCGGGGGGTGGGGGGGGTCCCAGGCGCCAGCATGACACAAGCTGTGAGAACCAATGCGGCTGCCTTACCAAGCTGGAAACTCACTGGCTGCCCTTGTCACCTGGCGCTCAGGGCCTCTGCACATTCTGATTGGGCTAGTGGGCACTGTGGCGGGGGTTGCCATTCCCATTGGTCATTGTGTTCCCTTGACAACAGCCGTGGTAAAGGCTGCAGGGGAGGAAGCAGAGGGCTGTGGGGAGGTCGCTCTTGTTCCCGCCCACCACTTGGCACACCCTTGGGTTAGGCTCTTAGAAGTGCGTGATGCTTGTGTTCTAATTGTAACCTTATCTGTTTCCAGTAGCCATAATGCCTTGTTCTTTATTAAAAACTTTGCCTTGGTTTTACTGTAAGTTCACCTCAGTGCTGTAATATTGAAGGTAAGTGTGATGTGTTAGCAGGCTGGTGTGTAACACATCTCTGGAGCCAGAGCCCTGTGTTATTTCTGGGAGTGTCCAGTGGCAGAGGCTGGATCTGCAGAAAAACACCATAGGAGGTAGGTGTAGCAATTGAAGTGCACCTGATGTTTACCTACAAGGCCAAGCAAAGGCTGGCAAAGCTTTTGAGGAGATTTTGGGAAGTTAATAGACTGAAGGGCCAAGGAACTGGCTCACAGTGTATCTTCAGTAAAACTCCTTTTCTCTGAGGCAGGATGAGAAGGTGACTAATACGCCTGAACTCCTGGAGAGAACTTCACAGGTATGCTTCTTTTTTAGTGATAGGTATATGTAATTTGTTCATAATGCTTGGGTCCCTGGGGTTTTTCTAGGTGTAGTCTCAGTGTGGTTCTTATAAGATCAGAGTCTGCTGTCCTTACATTGAATAGTACTTATTTAGACAAGTTCTTCAATTAAATGAGACTGTCTGGGTCCTCTTCATGACACTCAGCATAAGTAAGGGCTGCGGAGTCGGGGGGACCCTTGAGATTGGGAATCATCTCTGGTCTGTAACAAAAAGCTAACTGGGGGAAAGGGGTCAGTGGAAAGTACTCTTGTATGGTTTACCAATAGAATCAAGGGTCTTGAGTTAGGGAAGGTTATATTTCCATTTTTACTAGTAGGACACATGAGTAGGGAAAAAAAAGGCCCTCATGTTTGTGCTTGTGTTTACAAACAGGTGCTCTACAATTCAAAAATAAATGCAAAAAAGTCTATTAAGGCAAAAATCTGTCACTCTTCCATTGCAGGGTTGCTCCCTAGATATGCCAGTGTTTTACAAACATGCTAATCCCAGCCTTGCTCATCTTGTCTTATAGAAACTGTTCCTTGCCATAAAGGGCACTGTTCTAAAAACAGTAGTGCATGGTGACTTCTGAGAATGCTGAATGTTCCGTAGACCAGCTTAGTCACTGATCTAAAACCAGGCCATGCTGTTATCACTTGAAAGTTGTTACCAGTATGTTGGTGAAATAGGTCAGTTGTCTCTACTGATCACCATAGCGATAACATCGCACTTGGCTCACAGATCAGCATTCTTTTTGGAAGCTTTAGCATGGAGCTCAGATTAAAATGACTTAACTAGACTGCTTCCCTTATGGTGCTTTCTCCAGAACATGATTAAAGCATATTTCAAAGAGGGAGCATGGTGCTTTTCTAACCCCTGTAAATGCAAGGCACTGTAGTTCGTGCATTTGCAACAGCACAACTGCCTCCTCTTAGTGTTTCTGGTGATGCAAGTCACCCCGCAGAGCCATCGCTTCACTTGATCTCCACAGCTGCTCAAGGAGCTGATAGAAACCATTGGGCAGAGCTGGCTCACAACATATGGATGGTGGAGAAGATGCATTTCCTTTGCACTATAATAGAAAACCTTTGGAATGGATGGGGGGAAGGCAGAGGAGGCTGGCAGATTACATTGCTTCAGTCATGGATTCTAGTCTGAGGAGAGAGAGGCCGGTGGGATGGGGGCTACACAACTCCTGAGAGAACTCCTTCCTTCACTAAAGGTGTATAACAGCCACAGATCCGAGAATGGTCACAGGCTGCCCTTACAGTCCTCTGAGAGCAAAGTTCCCCCCAGCCCCCCCCACCCAAAAGCTGCAGGAATGTCCAATATGGGAAAAAGCTGGGGTAGTTGATGAGACTGAGAAAGGGGCAAAGAGGGTAAGACATCACTGTTGTTGGATTGGTGGAGGGTAAGTAACAGCTACACCATTTATTTCTGACCCTGGCAGCCATAGCGTCCTAATTATCTTCTGATTGCCCACAACCGTGCACCCCCAAGAAGCGTCACAACAATATGACGGCTTTGTTTGTTCATGCCTTGTCATTTGAGCACTAAAGTTTCCCACTTGTGGCACTTCTGTAGCATTTTTTTAAAAATCCACTCAGGGTGAAATCCTGCCCTTTAAGACACATTCACAACACCCTTTGTCCTGAGTGGGAAATGCAAGCACATATTTAAAGGCAGACAGAATTGGGCTCCCACTGGTTAGTTCATTGCTACTGTGAAGTGCTCTGATACAGAGGTCAGAATTAAAAATTCAACAGCCCTACTTCTCCCTTCAGACCACACAAAATTAGAAGTAACGTTCAGAAAAATGAGTTGAGTGGCAGCTGCACAAAACTAACATGAGACCAGACTCAGGCCCAATAGTTACCACCTAATTTTACCCCTTTCCTAATACAATGATCAGTGTGATTGAAAACTGTGGTAACTCAGGACTAGACTCTCAAAGGTATTTAGGGGCCTAACTCTTATTTAAATGAATGAGAGCTAGACACCAAAGGATCTTCAAGAATCTGTGCATCAGACACTGCAGTGCAGTAAATATTCACAAATCTTGGCATGGGCTGTTCCAGGGCTGTGGGCCCAAGCCTTTCCCCTCCAGTTTCTTTGCATGGCCCTAAGGGAGAAAAACAACTGGTAATCCACTTTAAGAGGTCTCCAGACATCTGTTTCCAACTCTCAGCACAGTATGTTCAGTACCAAGCGTGCATGGCCGGAGCACTGCCAAGTTCCAGCAATCATCAGCTGATGCGTTGCCTGTTAGGTAACTGCACAATCTGGGGCAATTTAGAGCAGCAGAAAGGCGATAATGATTAAATTTTAATTATATCTTTGAGTAGCTTATTCCTTAGAATTGACCACTGAGGTATACAAAGTTTTAATTTGAAATCAGATTGATTAATCTGTGAATGGTCATATGGTAGAGGCAATGTGGAAGCCTAATGGCAAGCCAGATTCACGTAACTAAACGTTATCTATACAATTAGTATCACTGAAGCAAATAGGTGCATTTGAATTACTTACATGCATAAGGATTCACAGGCTTAGATCCATCATCTGCAACAGCAAGAATGGAAGCTCACAAGAAAAGCTTTGTTTGAGCAACTTCACTAAATTTTTCAGCAAATGGGAAAGAGCTTTAGTTTCTGAAAGTACCAAATATGGTCAATGCATTTTCTTGAACATATATTCTATGAATCTCTTGCTTTTCTATAGAAAGATGGTATTTTCTTGGCATTTAGTACTGATTAGTTGATTTTTAGATTTAGTGGGTAAATCCATGAAAATATAAAGCTTTTAAAAAGGAAACTGTTCTCTTTTACAATATTAGTTCATACATTAAAATGTTATTTTAGTTTAGTATAGCTGAACTGCTTCACTAGGACAAATCCAGAAATAACAGCACCACATTGAACCTACTATTTTAGGCAAATATTTAAATACTTTTGTTGGTATTTAACCTTTGTATTGTAGGAGTACACAGAGCCAACCAGTCAAGTCAGGGACCCCATCATGCTAAGTGCTATATAAATACATAGAAAATGACTCCCTTGTTTGCACATATATTTGAGAATAATGTATACACACACACACACACAGAGCTTATTTTTAAGTCTGGTCTACCAAAATATAGTGCAATTTTTATCATTAGCACTCAAATTGGATGACAGGTTACACAAAAAAGCTCAAATTAAAGCGTGCAGCTAGCAGGCAAACATGAAATGGCTTCATGGTACTAAATATGAATATATCAACCAATAGTTGTGGTACCGTGTTAATAATAGTAAATATCACATTTGTTTTAATGATAAGGAAAATTGGAATTAGCCATCATAAGCGGCAAAGCTAAATTAGAACCCTTTCTTAGGGGGATGAAGATGCCTGTTTTGTTTTCTGAGCAATAAATGGAAGACAATTTGAATCTTTTCTTTTCAGCAGATAAGAAGGAAAATGAAATCCTATGCAACTTTGTCCAATGACACAGCTAGTTATTACTCTGAACCTTCATAAAGATACCATTCTGGATGTATAGCTGATATAAAGAAGCAGAGTTCAAGCACGTCCTGAAGATGGTCAGAACCATCAGCAGCAGTTGACAAAGATGTGATGAAATCTCTGATAAAACTAAATGATTTGTTTCATTACAGTAAACATTTTGATGTAAAATGCAGCATTCCGAAAGCCTGAATAACCCTGATATCTAAAGTTCTTGTAGAAACAGAGATGAGGTAAAGTAAATACTTCCACAAGTACAAAAAAACCCATTCCTTCTTCTAGTGGATTACCTACGGCAGCTCACAAAGCACCCATAAAAATTCCAGTCAGGCATCTGGGACCTACATGTAATGCCAACATATCTCCCATTGAAATGACTCATGGAATCACTCACTTCAATTGCAGCTTCTCAGAGCACCAGCAGGAGCAAATGTCTGCATGACCTTTATAAGGATTCCACTATATTTATGTACTATACTAATGATCATGTCAGTGGAACTGGAGCTACAGGCTGCAGAGCACCAATGACTGCCTCCCCGTACAAATAAATACCAAACAGCAGTAAGTAGCAGCCCAGGCAAAGTTGATGCCTGTCACTCAATCAAACAGCACGAACTTCACTTTCACTTTCACTGAGCCACTCCTTGCCATTTTTGTGCCTTTCCACAGCATCTCTCTAAACTGTGTGGCTGGCTTATGCTGTCCATTACAATAATGTAAATTCAGAATGAGTCTGTTAGGTTCAATGGAGTAATTCTGCCTTCACAGTGATGCAACAGGAAGTGGAATTTGGTATAAGGTCTGGCAGATGCAGTTGCAATACCTCCAGACCAGGTAAGAAAGAAAACAGGAATGGGCTTGTAGACAAATCCTAAATTTGAAAAGCTTTGGGTAATAGTGCAGATGGGATCCAGATCTGAAGGTGACAGTTGTCCCATAGGCCTCATATTGCTGCTTCTCTTTCAACCAGCCTCAGTCTGCCTGCCTTCCATTTTCCTTTCTAGCCACCATCCTACCCCACAACCTCCTTTCTTTTTCTCGTGTCCCATCCATCAATATCCCTCTGCTATGTACGTTCTCACTCCCACTGTCTTACTCATTATTAACTCATCCCCATCTGCCTTCCCACTTTGTTCCAGGCCCATCCGCGTAGTCCTTTAAAGAAAACCTCACTGGCACAAAGACAAAAACAGAGAAAAAAGCATTTAAAACATGGATTGAAAAGAAATGATGTGTCAAATACCATCTGGATCCCTCTCTTTGTATCTTGCATCTCTTCTCTCCCACCCTCATTTAGAGTGCCATCCTAGCCCCATTTATATAAATGGCAAAATGCCAGTTCAGTATGCGGAGACAGGATTGCACCTTTATCCTGTGTAGCACAAGAAGCATTGGGCTTAAACTGCAGCAAGGGAGTTTTAGGTTGGTCATTAGGAAAAAGTTCCTAACTGTCAGGGTGGTCAAACAGTGGAATAAATTGCCTAGGGAGGTTGTGGAATCTCCATCTCTGGAGATATTTAAGAGCAGGTTAGACAGACATCTATCAGGGATGGTCTAGATGGTGCTTGGTCCTGCCATGAGGGCAGGGAACTGGATTCAATGACCTGTGTTTAACAAATGCTTCATACAATGGGCTCCCAATATCAGCTGGTGCCCTAGGTCCTGGTATCAGAGAGGTAGCCGTGTTAGTCTGTATCTTCGAGAACAAGAAGTCCTGTGGCACCTTATAGACTAACAGATATTTTGGAGCATAAGCTTTAGTGGGCAAAAACCTACTTCATCAGATGCATGAATGGTGGTGGTGGGGGAGTTCCAGAGGTGTATTTAAAGAGTGGGGTCCCAGTAAAAGGGAGGGCCAGAGCTGACAAGGTCTATTCAGCAAGGTGGAAATGGCCCATTATCAGTAGTATGTATCAAAAGAAGAAAAACACAAGTCAGATCAGACAGGGGGATGTGACCCATTGTCAGAGTCCGATGGGGGGATATTAACACCCAGGACAGAGAAGCTACTTTTGTAAGGGGCCAGCCACTGCCAGTCTCTGTTCAATCCTTGGTTGATGGAAGCAAATTTGCAAATAAATTACAGCTCAGAGATTTCTCTAGCTATTTGATTGCTGAAATTTCTTTGTTTTAGGACTGCTACTTTTAAATCTGTTACTGAGTGTCCATAGGTTTCTGTACATTACCTTTCCTGATGTCTGATTTACGTCCATTTATTCTTTTACACAGAGACTGTCCAGTTTGGCCAATGTAAACTGCAGTGGGGCATTGCTGGCACATCATGGCATATGTTGTATTAGTAGATGTGCAGGTAAAGGAGCCCCTGATGGTGTGGTTGATATTAGGCCCTGTGATGATATCGCTGGTGTAGATATGTGAGCAGAGTTGGCAGCGAGGTTTGTTTCAGGAATTGGTTCCAGGTTTAGAGTTACTGTGTTGTGATCTATAGCTGCTGGTGAGAATTTGTTTAAAGTTGGCAGGCTGTCTGTAGGCATTCCTCAAACTACAATAACCACCTCAGGAAGTGAGGAAACAGATTGACAGAGCCAGATGGGTACCCAGAAGCCACCTGCTACAAAACAGACCTCACAAGGAAAACAAGACACCACCACTGGCCATCACATACAGCCCCCACCTAAGGCCTCTCCAACACGTCATCAGGGATCTGCAACCCATCCTGGACAATGATCCTTCACTCTCACAGACCTTGGGAGGCAGGTCTGTCCTTTCTTATAGACAGCGTGCCAACCTTAAACAAATTCTCAGCAGCAACGAACTATATCACAACACAGTAACTCTAAACCTGGTTGTGGTAGGAACAAGGGGCTTTTGATGTTTGCAGGGTCCTTTCGAAAAGGACCCCCCCCTCTGTGTAGCTGAGCCGCACATGAGCGAAACGTGGCACTTTCGAAGTGCTGCAGCTGGCAGCATGCTAATAAGGCACTGAATATTCATTTCAGTGCCTCATTAGTATTCTTTGATTTGGCCATTAGCATGGCCATTTCAAAGTTTTTCCTAAGTGTAGATGTAGCCCAGGAGAGGTATAATGCCTCTGTCAACAGTGTTTTGTCAACAGAGTGCCCAGGTCGATAGTTCTGTTGAGAGATAGGGCTTCTGGTTCCCTTGGCAGCCCTGTTTGCAGAGCTTCCAGTCAGCCGTTCTGTCACAAGCAGGCCGGGCAGCCTGGCCACTCTCTCTTGACACTTTGGATTGGCCTATTGAGCTGCTTTTATGTGCAGATGCAATCTGTCGACAGAGGTACAGCCGAGAGTTCTCTTTCAGCCCTCATGCATCTGCTGCTGGCAGAACGTCTCCTGCAGCGAGGACTCATGCTGCACCTTCTTCAGCAGCTCCCTGCCCAGGTCAGTCGCTCATTCTCCTTGGTCTCTCCCCTTTCAGAACTGTCTGGCTCAGTGAGAGGTGCAGAGGTGCATCCCCTGGCCAAACTAGGGGAGGATGTGGCTCTGGCACAATCAGCTCAGTGGAGCTGTCAGTCCACTCCTCGTACCCAGGAATCTGGAAATCTGCTCTGAGTTCAGGCCTGTCAAGGGGTTTCTCTCTGCCTCTTGGTGGGGGCTATCCTGGATGCCTCTGTGGCAGTCTGCTGCTAGTTTCTTTCTCTTGCCTGCTCACTCAGCTTTAGCAGCCCTGCCAGTCTGCTTGCCAGCCCTGTGATCCTCCCAGCTACTGTTAGCCAGCCACTGCAGTGCCCAGATTAACCCTTTGGTTTCTGAGCTAGCATGAAGGCTCTTACACCCCACGACAGGCTCCCTTTGAAACTCTTCCTCCAGCTGGAGCCGGTTCTGAAGGGGCAGTGGGATGGGATTCCAGCGGCCCAGGTGCATTCTAACCACTCCTGGCCCAGTGAGGGTTCTACCTCCTATCAGAGGCACCTAGAAGGCACGGCCCCTGCAAAGTCTCAGGCACATGATAACAGCATCGGATGGGGTGGAGCTGATGCACCACACTGACCATGATATCCTCCTGTTTCAAGGGTGTAGTAGAGACTTGGATGCCCTCTGCAGTCAAGGAAGATTAATGACAACTGGCACCCTGAGGTGGAATCCTGCCCCCACCTCATCCCATTGTATGTGGAGCTCTTTCCTCCTTTCCCCCCATCTCCCTATGACAACTATTCCTGACCAATTTCTTGTTGTCAGATTTCTCTGTCTGGTTTTGATGGTTTATTCGTCCAGTCCCTTGGGTTGCATCCCCAGCCCCACAGGATGGCAGGGCTCCCTAGGGTGGAAGGAGTAGGGTGGGAGTTTGACCCTAAATGGAGTAGGGGGAAAAGCACAGAGAGACAGACTCATCTGACAGATGGGGCCAATCTGACAGGATTTGGTGAGTTTTAAGGGGGCTCCCATTACCTAATGGGAGACAGTTTCAGATGGGAGGTGGATCATGTCATTGGGGTCCCATTGCCTGGCTTCTGTCAGTGTCGGTGTGCTATTGAAGCCCATTATCCAGGTGGGTTTCCTTACCTCTGGTGTAGCAGCCATTTGCAGACCTGGTTAATCTCCTCCCTGGCCGATCTGCTGATGTTCTTGGCTGGGTCACTGATGGAGAGTAACAGCTAAGCCACCGAGTTCCCCACTTTGGTGACTTGTGCTCAGTTCTAAAGGAAGAGAAGAAGAGGGGGGCCTATCAGTATTCTACAGCCAGCTCCCAATCTCCCCTGGTCCAGGAGTCTTTCTCCCACAAGTCCCCCTGCTGGAGACACTGGAAGAGCTAGACCTTCAGCTACTTCTGCTCCCAAGGGATCCTGGGCCAAAGGGACATGAGCATGGCCCTATGTGAGGATTTACACCCTCTGGTGCTGCAGGAGGACAAGGAGGGACCCAAGGCCAGGAATGAACCACTGTCACTGGCCAACTGGAGGGCTTGTCTTACTGGAGTACAGTGGATATTTCCCAGACCCATGCAGGCATTTCTTACAAAACTCTTAGAAGGATGGTCCAGAAGGGTGGTGATCAGAGGAATGATGGGTAATGCATAGCACTGTAAACCCTGACAGAATTAGCAAAGGCTCTGCCATGGGTCTGCAGCTTGGGAGGAAGGCCATTTTATATAAGGCAGCATTTGTTGTTGCATCTTTTAGAGCTTTGGGAGTGAGTGATCTGGTGTCTCTGGCAGCTATGGACAGGTCCCAATGTTCATTAAACATGAGACATCAACTACCTGCAGGAATGCAGTTTAAGGTAACTCAAGAATCTAGACGGGAAGAGGGGATTATGAGGTGCTGAAGGAATGTGCAGGCAAGTGCTTGAGTCCTGTAAAGGTGACAGGAGAATCACTAAAAGTCTGGTGCCTACCTCCAGGCCTACTGGCCACACACCGTGATGGTAGCTTTTTGATAAAATAACATTTTAGCATACTGGTGAGAAAAATCCTGCACCACTGTGGTCTTGAACAGGTAAGTTTGATACTCATTCATCCAGGATCAGGGCAGTGATGTTAGCAGTTGCGAAGGGTTTTGGCCAATGGAAAGAGCAGGCCACAGGTCACTGGAAGTCAAAGTGTTACAGGACTCATGTGGTGCATCCTCTGTCCCCCGCATGAGGCAGGTGGAAAGTATGTTAAGGCTCAGAGAGAGTTGAATCCTGGGATAGGAGGTAGGCTCAGTGCCTACCATATGTTATGGATTATAATGACAAGGAGCCCGATAACCTATACATTGCAATCGATTAAAAGTCAGGTGTTGGACAGGATGGGGGATGGGTGGCTAGTGCCTTGCTGTGTGTTAAAGCTTAATAAAAGTTGCAGCCTGATGCTTAATTCCATCCGTGTCTTCATTTTGCTGCTGCATCCACATCAAGTTTATTTTAGATGGCCCATGACCTAGTGGCATGGGATTTTATAAGTCCTCTGTCTTTAAATGGCCACAGAAGGGATTTCAAATTTCAGTGATTGAAAATTGATCCCCTGCCCCAGCCTCATGATTTAAGCTTTGTTTGGTTTTAATTCACTTTCAAATATTCAAAAAACAGGACTTTTAAAACTAGCAGGTGAGCTGAACCAGCACCCCATTTTAAATTGTCCAGAACACCATTCTATTTCCTTTTCAACTATTTCCAGAAAGTTGAAATATTTTCTGGTAAGACATAAGAAAGCACAGTTCTGGTTTACCCCCATGATTTTCCGGATGTCTAGAGATTCATTTAAATAACATGAGGTCAATTTAATCAAAGCAGTGCAGTAGAAAAATATGATGATATACCTTAACGCCAAGTGTTTATTATGGCTGGCAGGTGCATATGTGGTGGGGAGACAGAGAGTAGTTACATATAGAATAGGGTGTATATTTTGTATTGGAGTCCAGGAAAAGAATTTTATTTCAATTGCCTGCATGTGATTGCTTAAAGAGTATCAAATGTGTTCTAGTAGAGGTGAAATGAAAGGCTTTACCTGCCAAGATTGGATGTCCCCTCCATTTCTTATCCCATAGACTTTTACCTGCAACATTTGATGATTGCTTCAGTCCCGAAAGCCTTATTCAGGAAAGAATTGTGGATACAGCTAAATAGATAGTGGGAAAATTATCTTTGATAACTCATTTGAATTTGGAAATGAATTTCAATTTGACAGTGTACCTGATTCTTTCATGCTCATCTGGTAAGAGCATCTGACAACTGAACATTCTGAGCACAAATATTTGTGAAATACTTTTAAGGCTGCAAATGAATTGAAAATTTCCTATTTGACGAAAACTTGTGGGTTTCTGTTGTGTTGTGTTGTGTAAATAATTCCGGTGGAGAATCACAAAAGCGATGTGATTTATTTTAACTAACACAAAATAAATTTCTGTCTTTGAATATTTTTATTACCTGGTAAATTATTCATGAAAAGCTGTCGAGCAAAACCTATTCACTGAAGACATTTGTAATTTTAAATAACAGGTGCACTCAAGAATGTCATGAAAGATACAAATAAAAGCAAAATTTGTGGAATAAGTCATTGCTAGTGAATTATTGTTTTGGCTCTATTCCAGAGGAGGAAATACAGATTGGACCAGAAATGGCTAAAACCTCAAGTAGCAGGCAAGAATTCACACTTCCCTTCCTACTTTGCATAGTATTAGAGATGTTGTAGTCCACTGCTGCAGGAAAACCACTCACAGCTATAGTCTATTTTTCCATTGTTTTGCTGTAAAATATATTTCCAAAGTGTGCACTGCATGATGAATTTTAGGCACAAAAACTAGCTTGGGCAGTACATATGTGTTTGCATAAATTCCTCACACAAATATGTCCAGCTAAAGCCATATATGGAGCATAAACACCTGATTTGTACCCAGGTGGGACATTTGCATGCATAATCAGGTATATGCAAATCCATGTGCACTGCTGTATGCTTGTAACTTTGGAAATCTCATTCCTTGTGTGGTGCAGAAACTAGGGGTGGTTACTTGGTTTCCATCAGCATCAGCTCCACTATAAAAGTTGTTCCAGCATTCCTGCGCACATTTACTTGTAAATAACAGAATTGTATACCCCATCTGGCAAAGAGCTGTTCATGCAGGCTCACCAGTGAGCAACCCTGGTTAACAGGCAGCCCCACGAACACAATGGATCTGCCTGCAGAAAGCTCAGTGCAGGATCAGGATTTTAACTATTTATGCTTCACAACATTTGTTTCACTTCAGAGTTTAACATGTGGCTTTTATGAACATGAGGGTTAATTGTCATTTTTAGCAGCTGCCTTTTACTTTACTCTCGGGCATCAAGGGACTTTAAAGAAGCGGTAAATAACAACCACTTTAAAATCCCTTTTTATTGCCAAAGCTTTGTGAAGGGGCTTTACTATGAATAAAAATTTGACCAAATGTATTTAAATTGGTTGAGTGGCCCATAATTACTTTTGACTTGGTGCACACAATGTATGTATTCCCTCTAGATAATCTATCCCTCCAATACCAGCAGTAAATTTTTATCTCCCCTACAACCTTCTCTCATCTGCAGATAGTCATCATCAGCAATTAAAAACTGCCATTTGTATCTACAACTGTTTAGACCACTGAGAAAAACTATCTTGCTGGAAAACCCAATCTTTCTGAAGAACCAGTGATTACTTCTTAACATCGGCAATGCCACACACTTCTGAAATAGGTGAAATGCAGTAAATTACTCACACAATAGCTGTATCTACGTGACAGAGATCTTTCAAAAGAAGTTCTTCTGGAAGATCTCTTCAGAAAGAACTTATTTCAAAAGAAACTTCTTTCTAAAAAGTGTATCCATACACAAAAAAGTGGATCAAAAGAGCGATCTGCTCTTTTGAAAGATAGCGTCCACACAGGCCCCGCTTTTTCAAAAGAATGGGTCAGGAGTTGAAAATGAAGACTACTCTTTCAAAAGAAGGACCTTGTGGAGCATCTACACACATTTGCTTTTGCAAGAAGCTTTCCATAGGGGGTGCTCTTCCTGAAATGGGAAAGGAAGAGTGATTTCGAAAGCAGCATTGTATTCTTTCGATTTACTTTAGAAAGAACACTCTCTATGTGTAGACGATCCCTGGGGTCTTTTGAAAGAGCCCTCTTATTTCGGAAAATCTGGTGAAAGAACTTGCTACTTTAGATGCAGCCAACGTGTCATAGCATGTAGGAAAATTTAAACTCTTCCTGCCATACCAACTGTCTGGTTTGTTTGTTTGTTTGTTTGTTCTCTAGCATGTAAAGTGTGACTGGAAAGCATGCAGTTTTTGGCAAGTGATTCTAATCATTCTGGGTACTATTTGGAGGGACTTTTAATATTTTTTCTGTAGGGATCATCCTGGAGATTGTCATTTATTTTAAAAATAAGCTAAGAAAAAAGTCTTGTGGTTTATGCTGGATTTGATCACACTGCCTAGCAATCAAGTACTTCTGTTTCCAGTTACAAGATAATCTAATACCAGGAAATTTGCATTTTTCTCCTCTTCCCTTAATCTGACTTTTATCTTTGTGAATGACATTGCACATATATAGTTACCCAAAGTGAATATTTTGTTTATGTATATGGATTCTTCAGATTGCCCGCATTAACAACTCTTCACCTTTAAACTGATTTATAAACATGTAAGAATAAAATGTCAGCATTCATTTGTCATTTCACAATAAACTGTCACCATTCGTTTCTCAGCTAAAATAGAATATCTGTCTAAGGATTTACATTAGGCTTTATAATAAAACTAGATAAACACCAGCACAACCCAGCCTCAAAACCTGATACCAAGCATGCCCACTCTATTAACACCTTAATGTGCATTCCAGGGAACATCTCACGATAATCTATTGAATTTGGTAGAACTGGTGGCTGAAAAATGGGACTGACTCACTGAGTCTCTTCATCTAACACATCAACATATGCTGTACGAGCCCGTAAAAGGGAATGGACATAGAATAAAAGGATAACTAGTAGACACTGGCAACCATTGGTGTATATGTATGGAGTATATGAGTGAAGACTAACATTAATGAAGTTTGCAAGTGAAACATATAAGCCATGGCTATAGTCCAAAATGTGGAGAAAGGCAGATATACATTTTGGCTGTGTCTACACTAGCTCCCAACATGGAAGGGAGGATGGTAAGTAGGGTGTCGGGAGACTGTTAACGAAGTGCTGCACTGCATATGCAGCACTTCATCAAGCTAATCTCCCCCATGGCGACTTCAAAGTGTTAAACTTCGAAGCGCCAGCTTGCGTGTAGCTGAGGCTCACACACCGGTATTTTGAAGTTCCCAGGCTACTTTGAAGTCCCTTTACTCCTCAAAAGCCGACACTTGGAAGTATAACACTTCTAAGTTGCCACGAGGGATATTTAACCTAATGAAGTGCTGCATATGCACCACAACACTTCATTAATAATCTCTCGCCACCCTACTTACCATGCTCCCTTCGAAGTTGGGAGATAGCACAGACACAGCTGTTGTTTCTAGTTCCAGAAGGACGTCACCAGGTCTAGGTGGAGTCTCGGAGCTTTGTTGTAATGTGTCACATCAGGATTTCTTCAACTGTTCCGATATGAGGAGAGCTCACCTATGACCCCTCTGGCCTAGCATTCATATTCTGAAAGAAAAAAAAAGTGGGGATATCCTAACAAAATGTCAGAAGATTGCTATTTCTGTGGGTTTGTGAGCTCCAAGGATAGAGTTTTAGTCCCACGGATGATTAGTTTGGGGTTCCCATATATGTATTTTTAGTTAGTCAGAAGCTGGCTTGTGTGATGAAATGCATTTATTTTCCATCATTACTAGTGACAGATTTTTCACATCTGCTGTTTCCACAATGGGAATGAAAATCCTTAAGTTGTGGCAACTAAACTTCAGTGTTCTCCTAGGGTGAAGTATGATGTCACTGCATATTAACTAGTATTGCTTCACTAATAAGAGAAATGTTTTCTCCTACATAAACAACTTTATGGCATATGGATTTAATCTGAAGGGCTTCCACCCAGACACTGGACTGTCTTAAGCTTCCGTGAGCTGTAGGGCTGAGCTAGTGAAGAGATACAGCTTATTTTTGCATGAGACATGAAAAGCAACTTTTTCAAAAGCATGTGAATAAGTAGGTTGGCCCACACCTTATGTGCCATACATTAACATTTTCTTTTGTGCTAAACATCTGGCATGGGTCCAGCTCCAGGAGAAATTTGCTCAATGTCAGCCCTATTTCTGAGGGTAGTCAAGCTCCTGAAGTCATATTTCACATGGTTTGTGGGTAAAAGCTTCTGATCCTGGACAACTTCCTGCTACTGCTTTGAATTATACTTAACCAGTAAAAGAACAGAAATAGAACCATGTGACTCAGGTGGCCAACCGTAAGATAAACAGGACAGTTTAAATTTTGAATATCAAGTTATTGAATATGTGCAAAAAGTATTTGTGATCAATCTACTGTGTAAAGAAAGGAAAAACTATCCAAAAATGTGTTGAGTAAATTCAAATAATAAAAATCTGAAGAAATCACAATATGCTTTGTGACTCAGAAATTGTTCATTAGGAATTATTGACTCAGTATTGATAGACACATGGCTAGAGAGATCTCCAGTAAATATTTGCTGTATATAATCTCTCTCTCTCTCTCTCTCCCTCTCTCTCTTCCTCAGTAGATGGCTAGTTCACACATTATTCAAATAACACAAAAATATTTTTTCACAATTAGCTGAATCCCTTAGATCTTAATGTCGCACTCCTGGCCATGGGCAGATTAGTGTGAAATTTAATTTGTGCTAATCTGCCCAAGACCGGGGAAGCACAAAATATACTTTATGCTGTGTTTACCCACTTTACCATATATAGATCTATGCATGAGTGACACATCATGCAGCTCCAGGTTTGCTGGAGTGAATATATATTTATATTAGGCACAGATTTTATTATTTTATTTTGCTGCAATGTAACAAGAGCTGAGCTATTAGCAAAAACACATATTCTTAGCCAAATGCACAAAGAAAAAAGGAAAAGCACTTAAGCAGGGTTAGCACACTCACACACACACTAAGCCATAGAATCGTTAGCTTTCCACTGCTTTTGGAGGGACTGTGTCTTGGGAGAATTTTTTTTTCTAGTAATGGATATGCGGCAGGACTCCCAGCAGCAGAGAAAACACAACGAGGTATGTTTCTTTGGGTGTGGAATTTTGGAAAGTTAGTGATCTAGTAATTGTGAAGTCACTACAATCTGGAAATTGTACATCTGAAAATATCTTCTACTCTTGTTGCCATTGCAGCAGGAGAGCTGTTGAATTTGCTACATTTTGTTATACAAATAGGCCCTGATCTCCTTCAGAATTACAGAACTATGTATATAGTGTGAACCCACTTGTGCGTCAGTAATTCCCCCTATAGGAATGTTCTGCCAATACGTTGCTACTGTTCAGAAATATCAGGGTTCAAAAAACACAATCATATTTATTTGAATACATTCATTTTATCCACCAATAAAAACTGACAAAATAGTAAAATTAATGCTAAAACATTACACAGTCCCATGGCAATTTATCAATGATATTTGGAAGCATGTTTATTACAGAAGTAAGGACCATTTTGTTACTTATAGAAGTTTGGCTCATGGGCATAAAAAAAAGAAAAAAAGAAATCTGTACCAAGAGAGTTGTTTATAGTCAGAATGGATCTGAGTGTATTTCCATTAAGAGTTTGGCAGAGTTCAGCTTTTATTTTGCTATTCATGGGTAATCTTCTGTCTAATTTACTGGTGCAATATAATAAAGCAAGATGAGTGTTGTAAGCTTTGTGAATGAGGACGGGATAAACAGAGGATAAACACGTGCCCCAATATTGCAGAAAACTTGGACACTTTTCTGTGGGATTAACTCCAAATTGGACAACTGAAACACCGTGAGAATTTATCCATTGTTCAATCGCAATCTGCTATGGACTTGCACGCTAATGTCCCAAACTGCTATGTCCCAAACGGATCCGCTTTATTTTGTATAAAGGATTCAACCCAATTACGTGTACTTCCTAATGGACTGGAAGAATAATATTAGAAGTTTGCTGGCAGCACTGGGTAGGGACAAAATGCCCTCAAATTTACAAAGAATCCAACCAGCTGTGCTGTCTTGAAAAGGTGATTTCATTCAACCCATAATAAAGGGAGATTTTGATGCTAGTTTATGCAGCAAATGTACTCTCTTGTTGCTCCTTTCTTTTATGATTGCCGGCATTCACATTTTCCTGTTACTCATGAACAGATAATATTCAGGTGGCAGATCCACGATTTTGCTGAGGCAGCTCCAGGGCACATTTTTTCTTTGTCACCAAATATAAACAAATGCCCATTTTACTTTGAAAACACACTCCCTTTGCTTTCAGAGTGCAGTATCTGCAGAACAAGTGAATTCATTTGACCCAACATCGGATAACGTCAGTACATGCTCTAAGCTCTTTGCCTGTAGCAAAACAGAGACTGGTAAAGGCTACTAGAGGGAAGAACACTGGTAACAATTATTGTACTCTATTTCACCATTATTATTTTTATGCATAGTATTATAGCGCTAAGTGTGCTGTGGCAGGACTGGTTCTCAGTCTGGGCAGGAAGGGCTGTAACAGTTTCTCCCAGCACAGGAAGTCCCAATATAGCACACCTATGAAGGCCTAGTAACTGGAGATAGGGCTGGTTCTGTAAAAGGGTGGAGCCAAACCCAGACCTGCATGGCACACTGATGTAAGAAGAGTTTCCTAGCCCAACAGTGCAGAGGCTATTTACCAATAACACTGATGAGGAGCCTTGGCTGCCTGGCTCCTCTGAAAAAGATGGAGGCTTTTTTTTTTTTTGGGAAGCAGGGCCTGAGTGAGTGCTTCCCTGATATCTAATGATCATCTGGGGAAGAACAAGAAGTCTTGTGGCACCTTATAGACTAACAGATATTTTGGAGCGTAAGCTTTCGTGGGCAAAGACAAAAGTTGAGGTGGGTTTGTCTGTGGGTGTGACTGTCTCTCTGTCTGTCTGTTCAAGAGCGCCTCCTAACAGTAAGTGCTGGGACCAGCAAATATGGTGTGCAGTTTTCCCTTATGGTAACTTAGCGCAAGGAAAGCGGTTGGTTGTGCCAGGACAATGCGGTATGTCTGGAATGTGGTTGTTTCCCATAAAATTGAAAAGGAGGGCAGTGCTCTATAATGCCCACATGGGGGCAGCAGGGGCTATGCGATCTCAAGCAGGAACATTTATAAAAGGACCACAGGGGGTGAAGGGCATCAAGGGGCCAGAGATGGGGACTGGGCAGCTAAAATCCCATTGGGACAGCAAGGGGCAGGGATGCAGAAAGGGACTGATAGCCACTAAATATTTGAGAGTTTGCTTATGGCTGTCTTTCTGTCTGTCCCCGCCTGGGAGACATCCACCCCTGCCCTGGCTGTGCCCACTGCATTTTCAGAGCCCATGGACAGGCGCTTCTGACTTGACCCCAAGCTGCTGCAGCGAGAGAGAGCTGGAGTAGTCCTCTCTCCCTGGGCCACCTCGCATACCGAACGCCCTCTTCTCTAGCCCTGCCCAAGAGCAATGATTTAACTGAGAAAAAAACAAAAAATAATTAAGGACCCGAGCAACACTGGGTAAATCTTCTAGTGGTTTTATATTTATGAATTCCCAGTTTAGTGCTTGATTATAACCCTCCTTTTATAAAAATTTATTTTCTACACTCAGACTCTGTTTATGAGAGGGGAAGTATTGACTCTCGAGACTCCCAGGGGGCAATGGGTAATTCTTCCAGGTTAATAGGTGGGGGCTTGAGATAGCTCTGTGTTTTATTTTTCAAAAAGAATCCCTGGTAATTGAACCTGGCCCTGGCCCCTTTTACTGCCAGCTTTAGCTGACAGAAGGGTTATACTGCCTTTGTTTCCAAGGTGTACACCCTAGTTCCTAGGGCTACGAGAGGTTTAAGAACAAGAAGGTTAAGTCCACTGCAGAGACTACTCACCTTTCGCCTTACAGGGAACAGTGTGGTAAGCCCACCTCATTTTAAGAGTTACAAGATTATTTTTCTTGCCTCTTTATTTAGACTGCTTTATGCCCTGGGCAAGGGGCTTCTTCTCTAGGGCTAGGTTTACACTTAGGAAAAATTTCAAAATAGCCATGCTAATGACCAAATCGAAGAACGGTAATGAGCATTCTGATCAGAACAGGTGATAGGAATAAAGGGATTTCAATGCTTGTGGGGTCCTTTCGAAAAAGACCCCCATGTAGACGAGCCGTGCGTGAGTGAAACTCAGCACTTCGAAAGTCATTTCAGAGCCTCATTAGTATTCTCCGATTTGGCTACTAGCATGGCCGTTTCTAAATTTTGGCCAAGTGTGGCCACAGCCAATAAGACAGTCAGAAGAGCATCTCTGTGGGTAAACGACAAAGTTAAAGCAGTGAGAGGCAAAAAAGGTCATCCTTTAGAAAGCAGAAGCTAAATCGTAGTGAGGAAAATAGAAAAAAGCATAAATGCCAGCAAGTGAAGTGTAAACATATAATTAGGAAGGCCAAAAAGGAATTTGAAGAACTATTTGTAGTACCCAGAGGCACTGAGCCCTCATCTGGGGTGAGTGAAGTCTCTGCTCTTGAGGCTTGGCTGAGAGCCAGCTGGCCTTTAGCTTGTGTGGTAGACTACAGGACTTCAGACTCTCTGCTTGCAGGTTCTATCGCTGGGGCCTTCAACCTGGGTCTGTCAGTGTTACATATTCAAACACTCAACATTAATAGCCAAAAAAAAAAAATTAAGTACATTAGTAGCAGGAAACCTTCTAAACAACCAGTGAGGCCAATGGATGATTAAGATGTTAACAGAGCATTCAAGGACAATAAAGCCTTTGTGGAGAAACTGAATAAATTCTCTTTTGGTCTTCACAGCTGAGGACATGGGAGAGATTCCCAAACCTGACATGTTTTTGTTAGGTCAAAAGTCTGAGGAAATGGCCCAGACTGGGGTGTCATTTGACACCTTGTAAAATATCTCAGCTCCTATTGGCTGATTTACAGTTTCCGGTGAATAGGAGTGCAGACATTTTGCTGGAGGGCAGGAGCAGCAGGGAAAGCCTCCCCCTACTCCTCCTGGCATTCAGAGTAGAGCGCACAGTGAGCAGAAAGCTTGAGCAGCTGGCTGCTCTATGCCTGAGGTGGTCTGTGGGCTGGATCTAGTGTCTTGTTGGGCCTTATCTGTCTCACCGGCTGTACCTTGCCCACCCCGATCTATAAGAAGGATGTGTTAGTTCAATATGTAGCTGTTTCTATGCAACGTTTAAATAATTCTGGTTCTGATCCTGTCAAGGGCTGTGAAAGACAAATGTATTAAGTATTCTATAATACAGCCCTCTAGTTTTCTTGCTCTTGAGTATATGTGCATCGCAACAGTTCAAACTGCAATTTTAAAACCCCCTTTTTAAATCCATGGCCCCCTATGGTAGGTCTTCAGGCTCGATACTTGTAAAAGGTTAGGAGCTGGGGGAGTCTAGGGTCAGCTAATTCTGTTTCAAGTCTGATCTCATTAAGAGAAGGTATACTGGGACATATTGATCCCCGGGGAATCTCAGCAACTGTGATCCTAAAGGATATCACATACAAGTTAGATGATATATAAGACAAGCTACAATTTACCTTAGTTGGTGAGCGCTGAGGGAGAGCAGAATGGAGCTGATTGTCAGAGCTCTGAGGAAGAGTGCTTGAGAGTGAGACCCTAGGTAGCAAGACCTGGCTGAGAGGAAACCCTAGAATCTGGTGTGTAAGGTATCTGAACCACTAGTTATGACCGGAAGAAGAACTGAGCACTGGAAACAGCCAGAAAGGACTGCTGAGCATAGAGGAGAAGACTCTGAGATACTGGCCTTAGTTCCAGCCTAATGTAATTATAAACTAGCCTCTGACGAGGGGAAGTGTATTGTGAAAAATGTCTTCAGTATATTTGATTAACTAGGGGAGAAGGGAAACTGATGCAGCAGACACTGGGGCGGGTAAGTGTCTGACACAGCACACCACAGCTACACAGACCCACACAGTAACAATGGGGTTGGAATTCATAAACATCTGCTCTAATGGGAAGCCCTCTTTCACTTGAGCTAAAGCACATTCTGGCTACATCTACGCTACAAGATAAAATTTCAATTCATTAAAAAACAAGTTTATAATGCCGTTTTTTAAATTCGATTTTGACTATCCTCACTTTTCACAGGCTCCTAACAAATTCGCCACATTGCTTCCATACTGAAATCACCAAACATCGACTGTTGCAGCAGTGCATTGTGGGAAACTGTCCCACAGGTCCCCACATTTGGAGCCAGGAGCTGGGGCAGCAGCGTTGTCAGTTTCTCAGGTCCCTGAAGCTTGGAGGACCTGGAAACTGACAGTGCAGCAGCCCTGGTCAGTTTACAGGCACCTGCTAGTAGCGAGGAGCTGGGAGCCAGGTGCAGCAGCGCCGTCAGTTTCCCGGGTCCCTGTAGCTTGCGGGACCTGGGAAACTGACAGTGCAGCAGCCCTGGTCAAGTTCCTGGCTTCCCCATGCTGGGGACCAGGAAATTAACAACGCAGCAGCCCTGGTCAATTTGCCAGCTCTCGCTAGGAGCTGGGAGCCAAGTGCAGCATGTAGCTTTGTGGGATACATACGGGACACTTGTGGAAGCTAATAAATTTGAATGAAAGACTTGGCACTTCCACACTAGCCTTTATTCAATATTTTAAAATTGAGATTGATGCCATACCCGTCCATTAATAGCCACATTTTGTTATTGATATTAGGGCAGATTAAAGGGAGCTAATGACATTTACATGAAGACAGTGATGTTTTAATGTCAAACTAACTCCTTTAAATTCTATTTTATGTCATAATGTAAATACAGCCTCAGCAATAGCTGTTGTGAGGTCTGTAACACACTCTTGGGGAGGGTCTGAGTCCTTCCAGAAGAGGGCAACAGTATAACATTAGTGCAATATTTTAGTAGTTTATACCCCCCACCTCAGATATAGCAACAAAAATTAAAATATTGAAATATAAAATACTTTAAAGTGATATCTCCTTTTCACATACTATTTTGCTGGCTGGAGGCAATCTATCTACAATATTACCTAGCTCTTGGATAATGTTTTTCCTCCGCAGATGATTTCCAAAAGATCTCAGCAGAGCAGCATGAACTATTTTCAAATGAGTAATCTAGTTTTTCCTTTTCGCTAATTATCAATTAATGGGAGTTTTCTGCAAATTTATTCATTATTTGAAATTAAATGACCAATGTACGTAAGCATTTTTCCATCAGTGGATTACTTGCTGTCACAATATTCATTATCAGTATTTGCAGCACGAGTGCTCTCTGAAACCACATGGCATTTGTTCTGCTCTTGGACTGGATGACTTGCAAATCAGTGAGGTTTCAGTGTGACATCACAAAAACTTCCAGCATGACTCCTTATACAATTACGTATTTTCATGCACAACACTTCCCTCAAACAGCATTCCAAACCAGGATTTGCTTGGACAAATGTTTCTGGGAAACGAATAAATGGAGTTTTGAAGAACATCAAAGCAAATTGAAAGGTTTCATTCAAATGATTATTTGCAAAGATTGATTTATTCTGGCTTTCCTGCCCAGTGCCATTCTCCAAATCAGGAAGGGTCTTAAATACTGAGGCCAAGATAACTTAACCTAGGTGTTGAAAACTACGCAGCGCAATGTGCTACAACTATCCTAAACTCAACACTCTCCCCAGCACATACCAGCATTCTCAGAGATACAGTTCCCTCTTTGTTCTTCTCCTGGGGAATACCTCCAGTGGCCCCTTGCTCTGGGTTGAGACTAAACTCTTAAGCCAGACCTGCATGAGTAAGTGGTTTGTGTATATAGATTATATAGGTCCAACACACCAAGTCTTTCTCACACAGGAGCATGAAAAAGACATTGGCTGCTGCTGATGTAACAACTAAGAAACACTTGCACCACGAAGATCACCTAATAAGGCTGCTCACAAATCCAGAAGCCTGGGACTCCTTTCTTATAATCATGAATTAAAGTCATCACAAAGATGTAACTTCCTAGACAAACTCCAGGTTGGACCTCCCAGGTCCCAAGTGAGGGGATTTAATGGACATGGGAAGGTCCCCTGCTACTGACAACCAGCTGACCTCCAACCCAATTCCAGTCCCTGCCAGCCTCACCTACCTCCAAACCCAGCCTGGATGCTGCCCACTACAGCCTTCTGCTGATTTCTCCACTGCTGGTAGCCCCAGCTCTCGCCCTGTTGCTGCCAACTGCAGGCTCTGGCCCCAGCCACACCTTTGCACCTCTGCTGCCACCACCATGGGCTGCAGCTTCAGCCATGGCTCCACTAGCACAACCAATGGCTCACACCATGGATGCTGCCAGACCAGAAAAGCCCAGTTTTTTTAGAGATAAGCCTGTTGCAGAAAGTAAGGCAATATGCTTTTGAAAGAACAGTACGTGGCCAGAGTGAGAACGCCGCTGATATACAGCGTGAATCAATGCAGAGGAACTCACTCACTACATGCCAGAGTATTCACAATGAGGGCTTGAAGATATCCAGCTACCCAGCACACCTCCAGTTCTGAGTGAAGGGCTGTGGAAGATGTAGCTAGAGAGGGACTAAAAACTCAACTGATCTAAAACTATAAGATATCTTTCACCTCGAGCATTTGAGTCCAACAACTCCATAACAGCTAGGCACACTCTCACGGGCTGGATGTGTGCCGCACGTGCAGGTGAGGAGTGTGACTGAAGAGGTATGAGGCCAGTTCTCTCTGTGAATACACAGGTAGTCAAGAGCATGTTAGAAAGAGTTCCCTATTTGCAGGAGTTTTACTGTAAGAGTTAAGGGGATTTTCAGAAATACTGAAACTCTGTCACCACAACCAAAGAAAAGTTGCAGGGGGCTCTGTACGGCAGCAACAGCACAAAGGTGCTGAGGTAGGCGCAACAAGAATCAAGCATTACCTGAGGTACAGCACAGACCTGAACAGAGCCCCTGTCTTTCAGGCTTACTTAAGAGAATTAGTTGCTTTTTTTTTTATCCTTCACACTGGACAACCAAATCTGGGCTTAAAAACAGACGATTCAATCAAAAAACTGGATAGGTAGTAACCATACCAGAAGAGGCAATTTTCAGTTTCTAACAGTCCATGTCCAATCCTTCAAACTGAGGCTTTATCAAACCTATTTTTTTTAGCCAGCAGAAAATCCTCAGCAGCAGAAACTATTTAAAGTCCCTGGTCCAATATTGAATCCTGAGATTTGGCAGCAGCAGATTTCAGCTGGATTTGCTGGGCAGTAAGTAACTCAGTAGCAAATTTACTCTGTTTAATACAATGGCAACAATTCTTGGAAGTAAAAGGAATGACTTCAGATGGTGCCAAAATTTAAATGAAAAAAATCTAACTGTAGCTGGCCTTGCAGCTTGCTGGCGGCACATCCTGTTTTCATGAGGGAGACCAATGCTCAGACATTCCTGCTTCACCAGCCTGAGATGTGTCCTGAATGTGATGTATAGGCATGCTGCCTTTCCAAACTGATACAGAGAACCTTGATGCTAGACATGTATGTGGGTGGTGCGAGGAAGGGGGCGAAAATAGAAAACAAGCGATTTTCCCCCAGAGAATGGACTGAGGAAAAGCCCCTATCCAATCTGGGTAGGTTTCTGTCCAGAATTACTTGGGAGAATCTATGATACCATTTTTTGTCTTCTGTTAGTTAATCTTCAAGAAGGAAGATACACAGATGGCTGGTAAAGATAGCAAAAATACCTGTCACTAAAGAATGCAAGCTTTATTTTGGGAACAAGAGAAAATACATGTGCTGTGGATATAGGGAAATTGATTGCCTCTTCTCAAAAGTGCAAAGTTCCTAAGGAGGTACAGTGGATGCTTCACTGGATTGGGATTATCTAGTCAGTGAAAAAACATACATTCATTTCATGCACTTGTTTTCCACATAAGGAATCTTTAAACCCACAGCTATATGTCTTTGTTTATATCTACTGAAAACGATCATCTAGTGTGCCTATCATTTTAGGTTGCTGTGAGGCTAAGAATTTCTTTAGCCACATACAAGTGCAAGTTGTCTTTCAATACATAGTCATAAATATTTCAAAACGAGGCTTTATCATGGGAACACTATCCTGATCGCAATTTTGCCATAAAAGTTTACTAAGAAGAATGCGCCTGGAGATGCTTGTATTAGAAGAATGTATCTAATGTATATAATTAGAAGAATCCCCCCCTTAACAGGCAAACTATTGTTCCTTTTGATGTATGTCTCTGGCATCTTACCTCACAGTGCATTTAGGTTCTACATGGAATTCTGTAAGGTTTGAAATCCGCTCTTGTCAAATCTGTTTGCTCTTTCATAAATACTGAAACAAGTACTTGCAGAGTTCATCAAAGAAGCATAGATAAGACAAAATCATTACTGATTTGGGCTACCCCTCTCCTACGTGTATTGTGCTGCAAGTTGGTATATGGTCAGACCACTCCACCACAGAGCAGAAGGGAGAGTTACACTGGAGTTTCCAGTATAGTAGTTTAAGAAACACCTGTGCTAACAACCTGTATTGACCTTCAGTAAACGTTCACAGTCCCAATGTGCCCTGTGATTCCACCCCTGCTACAGGGGGAATTAAGCCTGTACCAGTCCTATACCTAATGTGATGTACTTTGCTCAGCATGTCACTGCAGTCCTTGAGGGGTCAGAACCAAAGCTCTACCCATTCTGCACCTGCCTATCGACAATGCAGGTGCTACATCTCTTTCTTGCCAGAGCTAATGTGAGCACTGAGCCTCAGCACCATGGCTATATCTACATTAGAGGGTTTCGTTGCCAAAAGTGGCACTTGGTCACTGAAACCCAGCCAGCGTCCACATTCCCATGGCGTTCTGTTGACAGTAAATTGACAGACCGCAGCACATTTGTCAACAGCATTCTCCCACTCCCTATGAAGAAGAACACTTCTGATGACAGAGATCTGTGGACAGAAAGCCCATCTGGACGTTCTGGGAGACCTTCTGTAGACAGAAAATGCCTCCAGGGCACAGCTCGTGCCCCAGGGGACACCCTGTCTACAACAAGCATAGCTCTATGGTCCCTCCGTCCAGCCATTCTTAAAGGTGTAGAAAACCATGGAAACCCCAAGGCAGGAGGCTGAGAGTGTGGGAGCAACCCAGCAGCATTCTGCTCATCCCCACATCACCAGATCCACTCTTCTCAAGCCAGCTTGCACAGATGTGAGAGAGCCAGGCTCCTGGAGCTTCAAGGGAGCCACTGGAAGGGTCACAGAAGCCACCCTGGGGCACAAAGCATTAGGCACCTCCTGGACTGGGGCTGAGGTCTGGGCCCTGTTGGACTTCCAGGGTGAGGAAGAGACCCTCCTCAACCCTCAGCCCCCAGACTGGTCCCCGAGCAACTGCGGAGTCCCCGTGAAGCTGGGCCCACTGTACAGGCCACACCCGCCTTTGCTGCTGGGACAGCCCTGCCCTGTGGCCCAGAGCACATTGACTGCTGCTCACGTGGGGAAGCAGGGCTTTAGTGGCCACGTTGCATGAATGACTCATGTCTCACCTTCTTGTCTTCCTGACAGCTGGACCTGCAGCGAGCAAGCGCCGAGCCAGCCCCAACTCCCAGCCAGGACAAGCCAGCTCCACCCCAGGACCAGAGCAAGCCAGCCCTGAGGCAGCAGCAGGGCAAGCCTGCAGCCGGAGGGGCTATCGCCAGGGAAACCACCTCCAGGGGCCCCACAGTGCTGCCCTCTGGAGGCTAAATGACTTCCTGGCGCAGCGGCTGTGGGACAACTGGGAGTGGTGGCTGTGATACTGTGCTCGACTGATGTCCTACTTCAGCGCTGCCACCAGTATCTGACAGGACCTGTTGGCCCAGCTGCCTGTGGCTGCTGCTGCCACCCCCACCGCCTCCCCACCCCTGACACCCCGCCCCCGCTGCTGCTGCCCCCTCTGCCCCTGCCCTTGCAGACCACCCCACAAGGCTTCCTGGAGTATTGGCAGTGACTGAAGGCCATGCCCACCCCTCCTCCACCCGACCATGCCTGTCCTCTCTGCTTTCCAGGTCCCCCCCTTCTAAGCCCAATCCCACACACCTCCCTGTGCTCCCAGCCCCGGGGGGGACCCCCAGACTTGCGGTGGGAGGGGATTCCGAGGCTGGCACCACTCAGGTTCCTGCTTCCCCAGAGGGTCACAACCCCGCCCAACCCCTCCATGGGCTGGTTGTCCCTGGCCCAAGTGCCCCCCCCAAACCATACACCCTGTGTATAGTTTGCTGATTGTAAATAGTTTGTTCTTACACTTCTTATTTTCAAAGCATTTCTCTTTGTTAAAGTAAAAAACTTAGTTGACCACCAGCCCTGCATCCCTGGCTATTGTGCAGCGGTTGGGGAGAGGGGAGGTGGGCGTGGTGGGGACAGGGTCGGGCATGAGCCAAGGCCACTGCTAGGGCTTCCCTAAGGAGATACATTGGGAGTTGCCATAGAAACTCTCCCTCAGGGCCTCACAGATCTTCAGCCCATGCCAGTGGGCCTGGTGGATCAGAGCTGTACCTGGCTGCTCATAGACGTGGCAAGCATCTGCCCCCCCACTCCAGGCATGGGGGAGGCTTCCCTGTCCCCCTCCACTATGTTGTGGAGGGTACAACGTGAGGTATGTTGTGCCCCCCCGCCACATCCAGGTGAGTGAGAAGGCACTGAAAGTGTTCCGTCAAGCGGCCAAAGGCACGGGGACCTGCCTGAGTCAGGCATTAAAGAGTTCATGGCTGGGGACCAGCGGCCAGTGTACGGCTTCATCAGCCAGGGCATGAGGGCGTAAGCCATGTTCTCCGTGATGCCGCATGGCATGTACACATCCCTGACCACCAGCTCCCGCAGGGATTGAAGGTGCCCATCTGGCACAGGCTGGAGGTGCAGAACACCCGGGCATCATGTACCCGGCCTGCCCACCCAATGTAACATCAATGAAGTGTCCATGGTGGTTGAGCAGGGCCTGCAGCACCATATAGAAACAGCCCTTGCGGTTGATATACTTGGCCACACTGTGGTCCAGGCTGTGGGGTCTGTTGGTAGCCACGAAGCAGTTCAGGAACCCCAGGGCGGTGAATCCAGCCACTAACGTGTCCACATCTCCCAGACGGATGATCCTCCACAGCAGGAGCATGTTGATGGCCGTCAAGACCTGAAAAGGGAGGGGATTGAATAACCACATCAGGGACTGAGGGAGGGAGTCCCCAACCCCCTCCCATCCCTCCCCCGCTGAACTCGCCAGGTTCCTCCTGCCTCTGAGAGGCCACTCCCCTGGCACCAGGCTGTGTGAGAGTGGGATGATCCAGTCCCACAGGGAAGGAGCTTCTCCCTGCTGAACCCCCCCCCTTGCACCCCTGACCCTACCTCCTGAGGGTACCCCTTGGGTGCAACATCTCCCCCCCCCCGTGCTGGGACTGCAGCCTGAGAGTGCCTTACCTCCATGAGGATGGCCCCAACAGTGGACTCCCCCATGCCAAACTGGTTTCCCAAAGATCAGTAGCTGTAGGGAGTGGCAAGCTTCCAGAGGGTGATGGCAACCCATTTCTTCACAGGGATGGTGGGCCGCAGGTGGGTTTCCTGTTTCCAGAGGGCAGGTGTGAGCCAGGCACAGAGCTCCAGGAAGGTGGCCTTCTACATATGGAAGTTCTGGAGCCGCTGCTGATTGTCCCATTCCCCCCATGACCAGCTGGTCCTACCAGTTGTTCCTGTGCACCTGGGAGGGCAAGTACAGGTGGGCCCGTGCAACAGCATGAGTCTCAAAGCTGGTGTCTGGCTCGCCCTCGTGGAGGAACAGGAGGACAGATGTGATGAAGTGCAGCAGATGCTGAAGCATCTCTGGGTGGGGCCAGTGCAAGTCCAGGGGCTGCTCTGGCACCATGGCTAGCTGGAAAGTGTTATGTCTCTCACCAAACATTGACGACTTGCTTTGGCACCTGTGCTGTCCCCCATGGAGGTAGGCAAGCCTCAGCAAGGGGCACTGGGGCTCCTGGAAGGGCTTGCTCGCCATGCAACCCTGTCTGAGGGTGTTATAATGTATGTACATGCACATCTCGAAAAGCTGGGAGGGACTTTAGGAGGTCATTGAGTCCAGTCCCCTGCCCTCTCAGCAGGACCAAGCACTATCCTCTTTGTTAATTTTTTTTAAATTAAATCTGTTTGCCCCAGATCCCTAAATGATGCTTTCAGGGATTGAACTCATTAGTTGGGGGGAGGGTCAAGGGGCCAATGATCAAACCACTGATCTATACCTCCCCCTCTCTGGGGCTCTGGTGGCTGTTGGGTCAAGAGAGCAGCTGGATAGTCTGCCTGCTTGTTGTCGGTGGTTCAGCTCTACATATCTATCCACTTTGCTGTCTGGCTGCAATCTGTTGACAGAGGTTTTGTCTGAAGATATTTTCTGGCAGAAATTTGTGGTGACAGATCTTCTACATGTAGCCCATAGAACCAACCTGATCTTACTTATATGTAATGCTGTTGAAATATTTTATTGTAGGAATCCACTTTGTTTGCAAAAACAAGCACACATATTCTCCCTCCTTTTCAGGAAAAAGAACTTGCAATGCACCACTCTATATAGAGTGAGTTAATTGTCCTTCTAAGAGCAATGCGCCAATCAAAACATCAGCCAGAGCGTCAGCAAAGCAGTCAGCGGGCAAACATGTTCAGTATGTGGTTGAACAGCCTCTATATAAATTAATCTCTTAGCTGAAAGTGCAAGTGGCAAGAAGAAAGGCAGGGCCAATCTGTAAATGGTGTATCGTGTGGCGTATCATGGTTTCACACCAAACTAAATTCATGTAATAGTTGTAAGCATTTTTCTCTCATAAGTATTTATTTTATCTAAACAGTTCTGACCAGTTGTCCATGAACGCTGGATCTGCACTATAGCTAGGGGTACAGTAGCAATAGATAACTTGTGTTAGAAATGGGATTTTATTTAATGCTTGAGGTTGGATCTTTATGTTGATTTGCTGTGTAACTTACATATGTTTGTTTTCCCTCACTAGTTCATCTTTCTAACTTCCTGGGATGTTGCTTTGACATAGTGCAGACTCATGGGATTATGTCACCTTGTACCAGACTCTATCTTGGAGTATTAGTATTTCTCCTCAGAGGGGATGAGGATCAAACTAGGAAACCACCGGGGCCGTCGCATCGGGGCAGCCCAGCAGCAGAGCAGGGACTGGCCCCAGGATGAGCCCAGGATGAGCCCAACACCGCCGTAGCCATCCACGGGTGTCTGCTGACCCCGAGCTCCTCGCCACCCTCCAGCGTCAAGTGGAGGTTTCGCAGTGCCCCCTGCACATAGAGGAGCACCAGCTCCACTTGCAGGAGCGAGTGCTGGCCTGGCGCCGGGAGGCTTGAGGGTCCTTCATGAGGACATTCGAGCTGATTGCTGAGCACATGGCACCCCCTGCCACTCTGGCTGCCGTCCCGCCAAGCCACCCTCCACCTGTCCTGGAGCCTGCCGCAGAGGGGGACCGTGGGCCTCAGGAACCAGCCCGGCCATACCTGCTGGTTCTTCTGGCCCCCACCCAGCCTCAACGGGGCCTCTGGCCCAGACGTGCGTCACGTGCCCCCCCACCAGCCCACTGGTCACTGGACAGTAGAGGCAAAGGAGGCCAAGGACTGTGCCCCCCCCAGACTCCCCTTTGTACATATTCCCCCCCATTAATTGTACATAGTTGCCTTGTCCCACCCCACATTAGTAGCTGCCCCCCCAGGTGTACATAGTTCCCCATTAATGTAAAAGTTCATCATTTTGTTTTCAAGAAGGTTTGGTTAATTTCCAACAAACAAACGTGTGGTGGGTGTGCTCTTCAGTGCTCAGTGGTGTGGGCGTGGGGGCAGGTAGTGTTGTGGGGGCTGTGTGGGGGGCGGTGGGTGGCTCACCAGCTGGCTCTGCCAGCGTTCACCCTGCAGCCTGGTCAAAATGGGCCTGCAGGGCCTCCTGGACCCAGGTCCTCTCAGGGTCAACTTGGTGACTGGGGGCAGCGGGTGGCTGGGCATAGGCCCTGCCAGCCTCCACAGCCTAGTCCTGCACAAATGCCTCCCCCCTTGCTCTCCACCAGGTTGTGGAGTGCGCTGCATGCGCCCACAACCTGGGGGATGTTGGGGAGCCTTGCATCCAGGCGGGTGAGGAAACACCTCCAGCGGCCTTTGAGGCAGCCGAAAGTCCTCTCGACCACATGGCACTCATGGTTCAAGCAGGTGTTGAACTGCTCTTGGCTGGCACTGAGGTGGCCCGTGTAGGGGAGCATGAGCCGGGGCCGGAGGGGGTATGCCACATCTGCGACGAGGCAGAGGGGCACAGTGGTGTCCCCCAGAGGGATCTCCTGCTGGGGGATGTAGGTCCCCGCTTCCAGCCAGCAGCACAGGCCCGAGTTCCTAAACACCCGGGCATCATGGGTGCTGCCAGGCCAGCCAACATATATGTCCAAGAAGCGGCCCTGGCTGTCCACCATGGCCTGGAGGACCACGGAATGGTAGTCCTTCATATTCAGGAAGCATCCTCCACTGTGCTCCGGGGCACGGATGGGGATGTGGGTCCCATCCAGAGCCCTGAAGCAATTAGGGAACCCCATGCTGTCAAACCCCGCAATGGCCACATCCAGGTCCCCAAGCTGCATGAGCCTGTGGAGCAGCAGGGTGTTCATTGCATGGACCACCTGCAGGGGAAGGACATGAGAGCACCCATGAGGGGTGTGCAAGGTGTGTCTGGCCCTCCCCCCGGGCTCCCCTCCCTCCTGGCTCCCCCTCCAGGGTCTCCCTCCCCCCGGGCTCCCCCCGGGTCGCCCCTGGGCTCCCCCTCCTACCTGGGATCCCCCTCCCCCCAGATTCCCCCCTCCTTCTGGTCTCTCTCTATTAGAATTCTTTGAAGGGGTTAATAAACATGCGGACAAGGGGCACCCAGTGGACATAATATACCTAGATTTCCAGAAAGCCTTTGACACGGTCCCACACCAAAGGCTTTTATGTAAATTAGGTGGTCATGGGATAGGAGGAAAGATCCTTTCATGGATTGGGAATTGGTTAAAAGACAGAAAATAAAGGGTGGGAATAAACGGTTAATTTTCACAATGGAGGAGGGTAACTAGTGGTGTTCCCCAGGGGTCAGTCCTGGGACCGATCCTGTTCAACTTGTTCATCAATGATCTAGAAAATGAGGTAAGCAGTGAGGTGGCAAAGTTTGCAGATGACACCAAGTTGTTCAGGACAGCCAAACCAAAACAGATTGTGAAGAACTACAAAAAGATCTCAGCAAACTGAGTGATTGGGCAGCAAAATGGCAAATGAAATTTAATGTGGGTAAGTGTAAGGTAATGCATGTTGGAAAAAATAACCCAAATTACACGTACTACATGATGGGGTCAAATTTAGCTACGACAGATCAGGAAAGGGATCTTGGAGTTATAGTGGATAGTTCTCTGAAGACATCCACGCAGTGTGCAGCGGCAGTTAGTAAGGCAAATAGGATGTTAGGAATTATTAAAAAAGGGATCGATAATAAGACAAAAGATATCATACTTCCCCTATATAAAACTATGGTACGCCCACATCTTGAGTACTGTGTGCAGATGTGGTCTCCTCACCTCAAAAAAGATATATTGGCATTAGAAAAGGTTCAGAAAAGGGCGACTAAGATGATTAGGGGCTTGGAACGGGTCCCATATGGGGAGAGGCTAGAGAGACTGGGACTTTTCAGTTTGGAAAAGAGGCAATTGAGGGGTGATATGATAGAGGTATATAAAATCATGAATGGTGTGGAGAAAGTGAATATAGAAAAATTATTTACCTTTTCCCATAATACAAGAACTAGGGGACACCAAATGAAATTGCTGGGTAGTAGGTTCAAAACTAATAAAAGGAAATTTTTCTTCACACAGCGCACAGTCAACCTGTGGAACTCCTTGCCCGAGGAGGCTGTGAAGGCCAGGACTCTATTAGGGTTTAAAAAAGAGCTTGATAAATTTTTGCAGGTTAGGTCCATAAGTGGCTATTAGCCAGGGATAAAGTATGGTGCCCTAGCCTTCAGAACAAGGGCAGGAGATGGATGGCAGGAGATAAATCACTTGATCATTGTCTTCTGTTCTCCTTCTCTGGGGCACCTGGCATTGGCCACCGTCGGCAGATGGGATGCTGGGCTGGATGGACCTTTGGTCTGACCCAGTATGGCCATTCTTATGTTCTTATGTTCTCCCCCTTCCCCTGGGATCCCCTTACCTCCATGATGACAGCCCCAGTGGTGGACTTGCCCACACCAAACTGCTGTCCTATGGATCGGTAGCTGTCTGGAGTGGCCAGCTTCTAGACAGCGATGCCGACCCGTTTCTCGATGGTGAGGGCATGTCGCATGGGGGTGTCCTAGTGCCGCAAGGCAGGGGTGAGCCACTGGCAGAGCTCGAGGAACATCTGCCTGCTCATCCAGAAATTCTGGAGCCAGCGGTCGTTGTTCCACTCCCCAAGCACCAGCTGCTCCCACCAGTCTGTGCTAATGGGGTACCTCCATAGCCGGCAGTGTGTCCAGCGGTGGGAGGCTGGGAGGCCTGCATGGTCTGCGGCGGCTTCTTCATTCCCCGAGGACAGCTCATGTTCTTCTAGTAGAAGATGCTGAGCTGCCTCCTCCATGGCACCAAGCAGGGCGGCCACTGCTCCAGGGGCGGGTGTGTGGGCCTCTGGCTGCTGCTGCTGCTGCTGGGGGGTCCATGCTGCTTGCACGGGGTGTGAGTGGTTGTGGGCTCTGCAGACCACATGCTGTGCAGGCTGAGTCTGCCTGGGAGGGGCCCTTTAAGGGGGCAGCTAGCTGTTGCCCTGGAAGTGCTAGTCCACCCTGTGACCCTGTCCACAGCTTTTCCTGGCACCCTTATTTCGATTTGGGCCACTTTTGAGGTAGACGCTCCCCTGCAGCGCCTATTTCAATGTAGTGCTGTCCTATGTTGACGTTGAACGTCGATAGCACCAGCCCTGGAGGATGTGTGGATGCTACTCGTCGAAGTAGCTTATTTCGATTTCGCTACATCGAAATAAGCTATTTCGATGTAACATCCCAGTGTAGACGTAGCCATAGTGATAATTGGTCCTGTTGCTAGGGGGAATCAGTGTCTCCATGTGTGAGCATAGGATGCTAGGTGTGCTCAAGATTAGCTTCCCTACTCAAGAAACTATTACTCAATTCTGACAATCTAGCCTGTTTCAAATCTTTCTTCTTGTGGAAATTTGAGGTGTTTGAGCAAAATAATACTGGCAGCATCTTCAAGTAACCAGTTTCCTGGACCCTGGTCAGTCTAATTCAGGCTTCAGTATGGGACAGAAATGGCATTGGTGGTCAGTGACCTTCTCCTAGCACTGAGTAAGGCTCACACCCTAACTTGTAGTTTAGTGGGTGTGACATGTCTATATACTTTTGGGCACCTGGCCCCATATGGGACCCTAGTGATTGGTATGTCTACCATGGGCTTTTGCTGTGGGGGTAGTCTCGGATAGGATGGATAAACTGGCTTTTGTTTGATCCTTTTTAGACAGAAATTGCATAGTGTGACTTTGAGGAATTTTTATTTTATTTATTGATTGATCGATTTTATTATGCTCCAAGGTCTCGCAGTGCTAGCTTAACAAAGGTTTCCTTCTTGTCTGCCTCCGGCTCTGTAGAAAGAGGAGCTGCTTGACAACTCAGCACTGCCATAGTTCTAGAAGATCAAAGCTCCTGGGCGTTTTGAGGGCAGGGTTAGAGGCAGAAGTGGGTAGAATAAAGGAGCAGCGATTCTCTGCTTCTCTCTCCCCATTCATTCCTTAGATTTTTGCACAGGAAGCAGAAGGCGTTCTGTGGCCCCCATAGGGCTGTCAGTGAAGGTGCTACTGAACAGAAATAGAGGGATTCAATAGCACTATGGGTCCTGCGCCACCTGTGCTTCTGAGGGATCGCCAGCTGTGCCGAACAGGGGGACCATTTCTGCAGAATGAATCCATGCAGCTTTGGATCTTTCCCATGTACAGCTGGACATATGGTTTTAGGAGCCTCTTCCTCATAGAATCATCATAAAATCACAGGGTTGGAAGGGACCTCTGGAGGTCATCTCGTCAGCCCCCTGCTTCAAGCAGGATCAACCCCCATTAAGTCATCCCAGCCAGGACCTTGTCAAGCTGGAACTTAAAAACCTCTAAGGAAGGAGAATCCACCGCCTCTCCAGGCAACACATTCCAGTGCTTCACCACGCTCCTGGTGAAGTAGTTTTTCCTAATAGCCAACCTACACCTCTCCTTCTGTAACTTCAGACCATTGCTCCTTGTTCTGCCATCTGACACCACTGAGCACAGTTTCTCACTATCCTCTTTAGAGCTCCCCTTCAGGAAGCTGAAGGCTGCTATTAAATCACCCCTCAGTCTTCTCTTCTGTAAACTAAACAAGCCCAAATCTCTCAGCCTCTCCTCATAGGTCATGTGCTCCAGCCCCTTAATCATTTTTGTTGTCCTCCACTGAACCTGATCCAGCAAATCCACATCCTTTTTATACTGGGGGGGGGCCAAAACTGGGCACAATATTCCAGATGTGGCCTCACCAGAGCTGAATAGAGGGGAACAACCACTTCTCTAGATCTGCTCAAAATGCTCCTCCTAATGCACCCCAACATGCCGTTAGCCTTCTTGGCTACAAGGGCACGCTCTTTACTCATATCCAGCCTTTCATCCACCATAATCCTTAGGTCCCTTTCTGCTGTACTGCCAAGGCCCCCAAGGCCCTCTTTGCTAGCAGGTTAGAATTCTCTGACAGCTTTGTTATCTGCTTAACAAAACCTGCAGTTAATATACCATGAAGTCCATCCACAGACTGAGGGCTTCTCCCTCCGCACCAGTGTATCCTGGATGATACTGCTCACTGTTAATGCGTCTTTACATTGTGAATATCTAATAGCAAGCACTCACTAGTACCTTTTCCTGCCTATGTTTCCAAATTGGTTCTGTTCTGTGACACTTCATGACAGTCCAAGTTGGACTATCATAATACCGCCTCGTGCACACTCTCTGAACTCTGTGGAATAAGCTTTCCAGCTGCTCTATTCTTAACTCTCACTGTCTCTTTAAATATGTGAAACATTTTGCATATGTGACCTAACTGTCAACTCCTGTTGGAAAACATGTGTGTTTTGTACTTCTCAGCTTCAGTTAAAGTGAACTTGAAACCACAAGAGGGCAGCAGTTCAGCATACTCCACCAAAACATCAGCTTTCTGTTTTAATGGAAGACTCAGAACACTGCAATAAAATAGTCTTTATGCACCAACATAATTCATAATAACTTTCCTTTTTCTGTATTCCTCTGCAGTGCTACTCCCTGTGACAAGCTGGTTTGGACATGGAATAATTAAAGTAATATTTAGATCAGCTGCCACTGTACCTGTTTTTCCTATCCCTTGTAGTCAAGAAAAATCTTTGTAAATCAGACTTGCAAAATTCTTCTTTTCCCCTTGTTCAGGGTAAATAATTTTAATAGAGAAATCTAATATTATGAATGTCATCATTTTAGCAAACCGCCACAATTCCTCTACCACTCCCATTGATTCCAGGTTTCTGGGCTCATAATTTTTGTTAGAACTCTGCAAGGCAGAGTCAAGCAAAAGATAAAATCCAGTTCACATCATTAAGCTAGTGTGTTCATCTACACATGAAAATATACTCAGGGCATGAGAATCTGGTTTAAAAGAAAATATGAAATCAGTAGATTTAAAAAAAATACTAACAATTTTGATGTGAAAAGAATCTCTCAAAAAAGTAGCATCTGATACGCATGCGAGGCTAAAAAGGCTAAGATCAAAGTTGTTTAATATGGATCAAATATGATTGTGCAATAAGTATCTGTAATACATAATAAATCAAAATGAACTATATTAAGAGATAAAAGTCTGACATATGGACAATATAAGAAAAGTAGTTAGATTTTAATTTTGTTGGTGCAGAGACCGTCTTTCTTTGTTGTTTGTACAGTGTTGGTACAATAGGGTCCTATTTATTTCCTATGGACTATGGTAATATGATAATTAATAATTAGTTATCTGTAAACTATTCACCTTAGCTGGACTTCATTAAACTGACTAAGGAACCAATTCAGCACCCCTTTACTTAAGTTTTACTTTAAGTTTTAAGCTTTACTTGAGTTTAATGGGGTTGTGCTTCCTCGCCCCGCCCCCCCCCCGCCCCGCCCCGCAAGTATGAAGCTCATTTGAATACTTGAATCAAGCTGAAGGCATTTTTTGCTTTTGATAACGTAATGATTCCACATATCCACAAGGTGGTGCTATTAAACCTTGTTTGCTCAATATAGCACTGATTTAAAAGAAAAAAAGAAAAAGAAAAAAGAAAAAAACAAGGTGGAGAGCAAAAAAGTCTCTGAACAGAGATGACAAGATGACCAAGATGCTGAATATATATATATATATATATATATATATATATATATATATATATACATATATATATATACACACACACACACACACACACACACACACAAAGCACACTTGCCAGATTTTCTGACAAGTATAGATGGAGCTTAATTGCAGAGAACAAAACCTTCATAAAAATATTAGAGGATGACTGCAAAGTACAATTGTCTGGGGCAGATATCTAACAAATCTACATGAACAAAGCTTAATGGCAATTTTTAAATGGGAAATTCAGCCTTTTCAATTTACAACAGAAGAGTCCTTTGTCACCCAATCTCACCTAGATTAAAATTGGACCAAACGATGTCAGCAGTAGAACTATTAAAATCAGAGTCTAGTCTTTATTTTCTGGTTAAAGATCAAAAGCAAAGGATAGCAGTTGTTCATGCTGAACCTAAATCAGAGAAAAGAAATTACTTGCTGATGTACAAGAAAATGGAGAAATGAAAACTTAGACCCATTGTCATCTCTGTGCTCAGGCTTTGAGGACAAGGTTCTTTTGCTGCAATGAAGAAAAATACTCCCAATAAGAATTGAAGCCATTAGAAAACATCTGTAGGAACGGATTAAACAGAACAAATGATATGCAAAGAAATGAAGCAATTGTGCCCTAATGCTTGGTAATATTTTAAATATTTCAGTTCTTGGATGGGTAGCTTGGGCTTGCACGCCCCCTTACTTAGATGGAGAATCACTCACTCAGAGCAGGATCAATGCAAACAATGAGCCTGTGTGTATTAGCAAGTGTTCAGTTCCAAAGGATGAGCACAGGCTCTGCTCTCTGGTCCTAATAAAGAGACAAAATTGTAATTTGAAAAAAATTAGAAAAAAAACACTCAAAAGAGATTCTTAAGAAGGAAGTTATGATCCACTGGTTCCAAGCATGGAATCAGATGACCACCCTATTATCCCCATACACTGCTTGATAGAGGAGATCTAGCTAGATGGGAACTCCTGAGATGATCCACATGTGAAAAAGGCTGAGACAGTTCTGCTTTAAAGATATCCAAGGCAATTTTTTTCTAAGTATTATGATATCATTTCCTTTTAATTTTAAAAGGTTCATGGGAATCATTAAACAATGAACTAACATTACAATATTAACAATTTAAGCAACAAAGCTCTTTTTCTTCTCTGGGGAGAAAGACGGTTCATTAGCGCCTGTCCTGGGATGACAGAACTGAGAGTATCAGAGAGGTAGCCATATTAGTCTGTATCTTCAAAAACAACAAGCGGTCTTGTGGCAACTTATAGACTAACATATTTTGGAGCATAAGCTTTCGTGGGCAAATACCCACTTTGTTAGATGCATAAGACTCTCATGCATCTGATGAAGTGGGTCTTTGCCCACAAACGCTTATGCTCCAAAATATCTGTTAGAACTGATAGTATTATCCATGGAGACTGAACAAAGGGGGCGAAGCTACAAAAACAAACCTATACTTCAAAACCACCCCAATATATCGAAACAAAACAGCAGTCATGTAGCACTTTATAGACTAGCAAAATGATTTATTAGGTGATGAGCTGTCATGGGACAGACCCACTTCTTCAGATATATGTCCGTTGAGGATCAGGTGCACAAACTTTAAATTTTATCTGAGGAATTAATTTACTTGTTTCCTTCTAGTTTTGCATTTATAGCTCAACTACTGATGCCACCTCTCAGAAACAACGTTTACCCAACAATTACAATTGTGCAAAACTGAAAGAAAATAGCTGCAAATACTTTGCTATCGGAGATCTGTTTCAACAAGCTGAAGATCAACTTTGTCTTGATTGGATAACCTGCCATCAATATCTAAGAGGAGGAAATTACCAATAAGGTAGAATTAGAAATAAGTTTCCCCACAGCGTGGAAGTTTTATGTTAATGTTAATGATTCAATTCTTAAATTGAGTACACTTTGAAAGAGCACTTTTAAACAAAGCTTATCTGTAAAGCTCCTATCTAAGTGCTCCTGCCTTTATTTCTTCTGTTTCTATTTCTGACACTTGTTGATATTTAGACACTTTACAAAAGGAGGTGTCACTCAAGATTCATATTCTACAGGTATCTGAAATAAGTTTGCCCACTTTACAAAACCAATCACAGTGCTTTCATGGTGCAGAACTAAAACTTGAGCTGGCTGTTACTGCAGTAAAAAGTTTATTTGTGTATAGAAATTAGGTGCACTGAATTTCATGCACAAATTTTTGAAAAAGATACCTTTTTATGGCAACACGATGATAGAATGACTGTCTTTGGCTTATCAGCTATTCTATTGCTAGAATCATTTGCAAAACCTCAAAAAGTGCTGTGCACTTTATATATTGCTGGCAAAGAAATCTAAAATTACGAAGTCTCTGACAGGTCTTATTTGTCTGTAAATGTCAGCCTGCAATGAGTCCTGCTTCAACGAGATTAATGGCTGCAAGTCCCGTGTAAAGGTACAACATCTATGTGAAACCTACTTCATCAAACTACAGTTTTGCTTAGCATTTTTTCCAAATCCTAATAGTGGTCTGATGATATGCTTGCCAACACAAAACATATTAATAAAACAGTTTATAGAGACAATTCCCCAAAGAAGCAAGTAATGTCTGGGGCTGATAGGCTTCAGGCTGCCAAAGTTTGTCTGCATACTGGTGAATACAAGATGTTTTGCTTCTTTTATATATAATTGAATTGACAGGGTCTTGAAAGTGGCACAGTTTGAAGGCTATTCTCATATATCTTATCCCCTAGGAGACCCAGGGGACAAAGCACAAATGATGCTCTGCCAGACTACATTGTCTGTGACATTTAGTATATCATGACATCCCATCATTTCGTGACTTTTTTTTTCCCCACAAAGAAGCTACATTTCTAAGGAAAATATTAAAAGTGTGATAGAGAAATCCAAAAAGGGCAGCCATCAGGTGGGTTCAGAAAAGCATCCTCATTTTTGGCTGTTTATTCAAACCCTTGGAGGCTGCCAACTAAACTCTGTGCTCTCCCTGAATCATTACTCCTCCTTTGCTACTCCCTACCTGTTGTTTTTTAAGGGGTAATCAGGGTGTCCTTCTTCACACAGATAATCACTTACTCACAACTGTAGACCCAGAGACATCAGTGGAACTAGTCGGATGAAAAACTTCTCAATTATGTGAGTAAGAACTCCACCATATTATCTTTCTGCAGGGATGCCCACTTCCCCAGGAGCCCCCTCTGTTATGATGGTGCTGGAGAGCTGGCCCATTTTCCCTTCCAGCACCATAGCTGTTCATGAGACAAACTCTCTATTGAGATGAGCACCACAGTAGGAAAAAAAAATTGAGAGTCCCTGTGTTTCAGGTCACACATGCCACATCCCCTTTTGGGATGGCTTGCAGGTCATCATAGGCCCATGGCCAAGTCTGCATGACAACTAGGGGTCTGAGAGTAATATGACCTAACAGCCACAGTCAGTCTACTCACCCTCCCTACCACAGCAGTGTAGTTTAAGTTGGAGTCCCTATCACCATCCTCTATCAGGGTTGTGCAGCCTATTGACCAGCACCAATAGTAAGGGTCAGTAGTCCTGCTCTCACAACCAGGTCTGTACAGCCCATTGGCCGGAGTCAACACAACTGGTGAAGTAGGCCACCAACCCAAGGTGGGCAGCAGTCAGGATGGTGGAGCCAGACCCTTCTTCTACTGGAATGCTGTCAGTGGTGGAGTTGCTCCCACAGCAGGGATCCAGCCAAAACATGCCAAGCTAGTGTCCAGTTCTCCAGTCACTTCCCTGAAGAGATACTGTGAGTTATTTTCTACCTGCTTCTCTGAAGGTCATGGTCTCATGATTCCCATTCTCTCTCCTCCCCCTGTGGCATCTGGAACCTGGGGGTCATGCATCATCCCCATCTGGCTGTCCTCTGAACCATAAAGACCTTCAGTAGCTCATCCTCTGGGAGTCCACCCCAATCAGACTGGGCTGCTCCGTTCATCCACAGCACACCCAGCTGGATCAAGGGAGCATAGCCTCCTTGACCCAAGGAGAGTATTTAACCCCTGCAGGCCCCTGATCTGTCACGCCTTGTCTGGTCTGGCTATGGTCTGAAGAAGTGGGTCTGTCCCACAAAAGCTCACCTAATAAACTATTTTGCTAGTCTTTAAAGTGCTACTTGACTGCTTTTTGTTTTGCTTGTTTACCCAGTATATACAATGGGTCACGTTAGCATTGCTATTATTAAAGCTTTCAGATTGGGATTTTCAAAACCACCCATTACTGCCCTGGCTTGAATGCCTTTGAAATCAAGGTCCACTTTTTATTCCTGTGATTGAATGCAGCGGCAGCAAATCTAAAACAAATCCTTGTGCTTTTGAAAAATTCTGTCCTAAGCTTTTTTATTGTGGCTTTTCTGTGATCACAGTTGCGATAACATTTGTGTTTTAAAATATGAGTTCAAATGTAATTTATTTAGCTGTTGGTATAAGTTATAGTTTTGATTCTAGAACTCTTACTCCTTGTTGGCATACAAATGTGTGAACAGAGTTGTATTTGTTTTTTAATTTATTTTTCTCTGCAGCATGCACAGCTTTTCTCTTAACGCTTTGCACAAGAAAGAACAAACTAGCAGAAAACAATGGTAAATCTCATGAAGCTTACCACTTTCATGGCTCCAGCTCTATCTTCAGGTCTCACCTGGCATGTTACACATCTGATGCATCTGATGAAGCGGGTCTTTGCCCACGAAAGCTGATGCTCCAAAATATCTGTTAGTCTATAAGGTGCTACAGGACTTCTTGTTGTTCTCAAAGATACAGACTGACACGGCTACCTCTCTGATACTTTTACACAAATAGTCATCAGCTACTTGTGTTGGGGTCTATAAGCCCCAAATTGCAGCAGTCATGAAAGAGTTAATGGGGAGGATTGAATTCCTCCCAACTGTGACTGGCTAGCAACAGCTTGAGGAGAAGGTTACAGCTCCACCAGACAGGGAGGTCTGCTAGAGTCATTATCTCAAGGAGTCCCGCAAGGAACTGCCTAAGGAAGAGACCCAGAAATCTGACATAAGGACTAGGGTAAGACTGCCGAGCAATAGCAAAAGCAACATATTTTATCTTCCCAGCCTATAAGATGGGGTGGAGAAAGATAGACTTCTGGAGGATTATTTTGCCATGCTTTGGAGAGACAACTATAAAGTGTCAAAGAGCAGCTGGCAAAGATTCAGTGAGTGTGGAGACTGGTTTCCTACAGGATAACGTCTCATTATAACCGCTTGGGTAAGAGGTGACACAAGCCTTTTTACATTGCTATATAAAACCTTTTGTTTTAAGCCACCCTGAAACAGCACTATTGCCATGTCCACTTCAATCTGCGCCAGTGAAACATGGAAAAACACTGCATGAATATCACATAAGCTGAATGTGTTCCACCAACGATGTCTGCGTAAAATGCTTGGTGTTACCTTCATCGATCGCATTACTAACGAAGAGATTCTACGAAAATGTGGTCTGCGGAGAATGCAGAATATTGTGGCAGAGCGTAGATTGCGTCTTGCTGGCCACATCTTGCGTCTTTCAGATAATCTTCATCCAAAGGTAACAATGCGATGGACGCCAGCTAAAGGAAAGAGAAAGAGGGGAAGACCACTGAAAATGTGGCAAAGCACGGTTAAAGAAGACTTTAAGAACATTGGTATAACATGGGAAGAAGCAGAAACAGTGGCATCAGACTGAAATCTCTGGAGAGCGCTTGTTGCTCAATGTGCCCAGCTGCACAGGCGGACCTAAGTCTAAGTGAAACAGAGAGAAACATAGTGAGGATTGACGCTAGAGCTATCTTTAAAAAGTAACTATGCCCAGTGCCAAGCAGCTGTGGGTGCCTGAATCAACAAAAAAGGAGCCTTTTTCACATCTTGAAATGGAAAAGAACTTGGACAAGACCTGAGACAATGAGTTAATGCTGTATTGAATCCTCAACTCTGATGTTCTCATTCACAGACTCTGAAACTACCCCTCTGTGCAAGGCCTGCACAACACTGTATGCAATGTTTAAAACTCATGTGGATGCTCTGTGAGGGCCTACAGCTTCTCACCCTGTCATCACATAGTCCACTGAGGTATTACATTGGACCTTCATGGACTGATATTCATCACACATCCCGTGAAATCAATGACTCACAATAGCTGGGTGTAAGGTCCTTTGTAGAGTCTCCTCCAAGGATCTTTAGATTTAATCACTCTTTAGGAAGCTTCAACTGCAGCAGTACTTTCAATAAACTTAATCTTTTCATTTTTAGTACACATTTCTATCCAGAACAAAAACTAGTTTGAATTATCCATCTTGCACACGTAAGTAGATCCATTGTTTACAGTCAAGCCCTTGGGTACAATCGCATTTGCTCTGATCCTACTGACAGAGACCAAAAACTACAAGATCTTTATCAAATATTCATAAACCTGAATTACCCACAAGGAGAAATAAAAAAACCAAATTAACAGGGCCAGATTAATATCCAGAGTCCAACTACTCCAAGATAGGCCCAAAGAAGCCAAGAACAGAACACCATTGGTCATCACCTACAGCCCCCAACTCAAACCACTGCAATGCATTATTAAAGACCTACACGCTATCCTTAATCAGGATGCAACACTCCAGAAGACCCTGGGTGACAGGCCAGTTCTCTCCAACAGACAACCTCCCAATCTTATGAGGATTCTCACCAACAGCCACAGTCTATACCGCAGGAAGCCCTGTCCTGGGACTTCTCCTTGCAACAAAGCCTGCTGCCAGCTTTGTCCACATATCTCTTCTTGGAGATACTATCACTGTACCTACCCAGGTTAGTCACAGAATCATGGGCACATTCTCATGTTCCTCAACTAACATCATGTATGCCATCATGTGCCAACAATGCCCAGATGGTTTGTATATGGACAGACTTCCAACTCTCTTAGACAAAGAGTCAATATGCCCAAAACAAACATAAAAACACTCCTGATTCACAAACTAGACAGCCTACATTTTAATGGAGTGGGCCATTCTGTTAATGACTTAAGAGTTTGCATCTTACTGAAGAGGAATTTTCACACTACGTTGGAAAGAGAGGCTGCTGAACTTTCTTTTATATTCAAATTTGACACATTAACATGTGGTTTGAACTGGGATGTGAATTTTCTGAGACATTATAGAGGCTCTTTTGCATACTTGGATTAATCTAATTCTTGACTCCCTTGCCCCCTCCCACCCCTCTACTCTCTGATTTGCTCACCTTGATAATTTTTTTTCTGATTTGTCAACCTTGATTCCTATTTTTGGTTCTCTGTGCCTTAAATCTTGAGTCTGTTCTGGTATGGCTATGGTGTGAAGAAGTGGGTCTGTCCCACGAAAGCTCATCACCTAATAAATTATTTTGTTAGTCTTTAATGTGCTACTTTACTGCTTTTTTGTTTTACTAAATGAAACATTTGTCGAAATATCCTCACACAACTAGCACCTGCTTCCTACTATGTGTCTGATTCTCCTTTCTTTACTATGGTACTACTAAAACTTTTACTCCGTGTGGAGCACAGGCCTCCTACAAGTCTCCTCCACGTCACTCTCTCTTGGGACAAAACTTCTAGCTGGCTCCAGGAGTACCCCAGTTATTGTCCTTCAATCTCAGTAGACCTTCTCCACATTGTTCGAGTTCTTCCTCTTTTGTGTTTTCCTTGAGATGCTCTGTTGAATGAAGTGGACTTAGAGTGGTGTGATTCCAGTGTAAGAGAAGAATCAAGCCCAGGAAATGAGGACAAGATTTAAATTTTAACCCTGTAATGTTAATAATTGCTGTGAAGATGGATTTAACTAGGGTTGTTTTCTATGCCTGATATACTACTTTGACTTGGAAACAAGTTAGCTAAATTGTAATGCCCCAGCACACAGAGCTGATTGGAAAACAACTAGCTTATATTTACTGAGTTTATCTATATGTGTGAGAAGAACCTAGAAAATTGGGGCCCTTACTATAATTTAGTAATAAAAATGAGTAACTCTCTGATAGCCTAGAAGGTAAAATAGTAGAACAGAGATTTAAAGAAATCAACATTTGCAGAAATGCCAAGAGAACAGTTTGCTGAACTGTATGCTCATGGGATAAAAAGCTTTTCTCAGTTAGGCCAGTGGTTCAAATCCAAAGCAGGTGGATAGTGACTGAAATCATTCTTTATGGTTTGAATGATGTTCATTTGCCCATATGAAATTATTTCCATAGGATTAGGGTATTAGTCTATGTTATTAATATCTGCATCATTATTGTCATCGAATCCTGGCTAACAATTGTCACTTAGGGCCTAGAATCCAACAGCAAACTTGAGCCAAGCTTAATCTTTCTGGCGATCCTTCCAGGGCATTGTTGATGCACATCAGGATATTGGGATGAGAAATCTTGTACCAATGCTACCAATGCTGTGTGTGTTCTGTGTACAAAAGTACTTTGTTTCCATAGCTGACACCCTTTTATGAGCACCAAATTAGTTGTAATGAAGAGGAAGTCAAATAGCAGAGAATATTATGTAGTTAAACGTCTCTTACAAAATCAATAAGAATAAAACAATATAACAAGAATAGAAGACGCATGTGTGCTCAATAAATTTCCATGGGAGAAAGATTAGACCTAGAATGCAATTACTCGGGTAAATTCATTGTCATTTATTGCCTCCACATCAGTTCCTGCATTGATTAGAAACATAGTCTAAAAGGCCAAACAATATTGGGATGTTACCAAATATATATGTGTGTGTGTGTGTGTGTGTGTGTGTAAAAATAAAATATTTTATAATATTATAAAATCACATCATATTGGACAAACAAGGGCCAGAGGTTGAAAAAAATCATTAAAAGCCTCCTAGCTATCTTCATGTGCCAAATGGCCCACTCTCTTGCAATATATCATTTGCACTGCTGACTACATTACATTACTTTGGCTAAATAGAAGTAAGTGTCTCAATTTTATACCTAGACTATTCTGTATGAGGAAACTATCCTGCACTAATGGAGGGATAGAGCTGCTGATCTAATGTCTCTTCCACTATAAATTCTATGAGCCTGTATAAAACAGATTATAATATCTGAATTGAAAAAAAAGAGAATTCTTATTTTTAATTGAGAAAACCAGGTGTGGCTAATTTCAATGACTTTTAGTATTGAATTAAACAAAGTCAGAAGCTGGAATTAGAACTGACAAGAACTGGTCGGGAAATTTTTGATGGAACAGATTTTCTGTGGCAGTTCATTTTGACTAATCTTTCTCAGTTTGTAGCATAGGATTTTGGGTTAGAGGGACACATGCCAGTCCAGTGGCCCAGTGGTTGGGGCACTCATCTGGCACTGGAATGCTCACCTCAGATATTGGAGGTTCACCTTCAAGTCTGTAGTCTAAAGCAGGGAGAATGTAGATGTTGTATGACTTTCGGTGCCTACAGGACTAGACTGCAGTCAACCAGCATTCTTATGCATTACTGCGGTGTGGAAACTGGGAGTTTGTGGTTTAAGTGTAAATGTTTGTATGGATCTCAGCCTACTGTCTGATAGGACCTAAAATCCCTAGCAGACAAAGCATTAATTACTTAAACTAAGATTACACTAGCGAGTTTCATAGACAAAACAGGGGTTTTGTAGACAAAACTAGTGGAGCGTGCCCACATAAAATGTGTTTTGTGAACAGAAACTGTGGACAAAAAAGCTGCGTAGATGCTCGGGGGGACCTTTTTGTCAACAGAGCACATTAAAAGATTGGTCCACTTTTATGTGCAGATATGATATGTCAACAGGAGTTTTGTCAGAATGTCTCGTCTGACAGTAACTTCTGTAGACAGATCTCTGTAGTGTAGCTGTAGCCTTAGTCTGTGGTTACACTGGAGCGTTTTGTCAACAAAACACTCTGAGCATTTATACATAAGATAGGTTTTTGTCAACAGTGTGTTGACAAAACTCAGCACTTACGCTGGCAGCCTTCTGCCTCAAAACTTTGAAGCATAACACCTTCATGGACAGATTTCTGTTGACAAACCAGCTCTGTAAACGCCCCCAGGTGGCCTCTGTTGACAGACAGGGCATTCACATGGATGGGTACTCCTGTCTGCTGTGCTTCTGGGTGCCCCTTTTGTAGAGGGAGCAGCCGGGCAGTCTGGTGGCACTGCTGACAGAGTGGAGCACTCTCCTGATTTGCTTCTATGTGTGGCCGCGTGCTGTCAACAGAAGTTTTGTCAGGAAATCTCTTCTGACAATGACCTCTGTTGACAGAACACTGTAGTGGAACTGTAGCCTTATGGAATGAGCATGTAGAAAAAGAAAAAAGACCAGTACAAACATATATGGCTACATCTACATTAGAAGCATCTGTCTACGGCGGTTACTGTTGGAAGAGATGTTCTGACAAAACTTCTGTCGACAGATCGCATCTACACATAAAAGCTGATTGAGCTTTTGATCCGCTCTGTTGACAAAAGGGCCCCCGGAGCATCTACAGAGCTTTTTTTCTGTTGGCAAAACATGTTTAGTGTGTAGCTGCTCTACAAGTTTTGTTGACAAAACCTCAGTTTTGTCTACAAAACTCTCTAGTGTAGACATAGCCTTAGGGAACAGGCTGGTCAGCCCATCCATTAACAAGTAGAAAATGTAACTTCTGGCAATAGCAAATTACTTTTATCTTCAATTAAAAGCTGACCACTTGGTGTTCCAGACTTCATACAGAGAGAGAATGGCAGGGTCATATGTCTTGATGCTTTGGCAGGTTGATTGAAATAAGAGGTCTTTGAATTAGTTCTGATACTTATTAGGTGTCCCACAACTATGCTTTCAGGCTACAGTTACACTACAGCACTCTGTCAACAGAAGTCACTGTCCTGACAAAACTTCTGTTGACAGAGTGCAGCCACAGACAAAAGCCAAATGGGAGAGTGCTCCACTCTGTTGATAGAGCAGTCAGACTGCCTGGCTGCTCTCTCCATGAAACAGGCACCTGGAAGCACAACAGACAGGGCTGCCCATTGTTCTGGATGCCCTGTCTGCTGAGAGAAGCCCCCCACCAGAGCTTTTTTCTGTTGACAGCAGGCCTTAACGCTTTGAGGTAGAATGCCACTGGCAAAAGGCTGGATTTTGTCAAGAGACTGTCGAAAATCCCATTTTCTGTGTGCATGCGCCACGATGGAACAGTGGTTTTGCTGGCAAAACTTGCTAGGGTGAACATAGCCTCAGTAAAACTAGGAATTGTACCTATAAGGAAAAACAGGTGCGTGTAGATACCATGACTTGCATGGGGAAAGTCCTCCCTGCATCTGCCTCTGTATTTCTAATGAGGTGTAGGGGTCTTGTATGGTGAATAAACTGAGCAGAACAAAATTCTTTATTGAATGTTAATGAAATTCGCACATGGTGCTAACTGGAAAATGTTCTCAGAACAATGAGGCTGGTGAAACCTACACAGACTATGGTAAATTTCTAAAAATAGGATACATTTTGGAGAAATGCTACCTAGTTCATCCAAGAACTAATCATCAGAAATACAAGTTCATGGGAGAGACAAATCAAAGAATCACTAATACCAAAAGATACCTAAATGTGAGAAAAAGTTGCAATGCAAGCATTATATGCAGCAAAAAAAATGCAGACACAATTTTACTTTCTCTATCAAGAGACTTTTTAAAGAGAAAGCTGGGAACAGTGTCACTATGTAGTCATGGGTCTGATAAGCTCTGCGATGTGCAAAGCATATTAGAAATAACTTTACAAGGGTCGTTGGAGGGAAAGGTGAAAACAATTGTAACAGAATCAGTCACCAGGTACTAGTATTTTCTAGACTAAGTGAATTTCAGCCCAGTTCAACCTAAAATGAAATTCAGAGGGAGGGACTGTGGAGGGGTTAGGGGAAGAAAGAGGAAAATACAGAGTAAAATAGCCAAAGAGAAAATAACTAATAAATTGATACACAAAGGGAGGGACAAGCTGGAATATTAAAATTTGGCAGTGATGTTGAACTGCACATTAAAGATGAGCTTACAAAGTAATGCAGAAAGAGGGAAATGGAAAATAATCAGTTCATTTTTCTCCTTTGATGTCTTGCTGTATTAAGCTTTCCTTTACCCACAGGCACCCTTTTCCTGTTACCTATGATAAAACAGCTCAGGTGGCCTGTGTAGACTTTTCAGTCACCTCTTGCATTACAGGCAATCCAAGCATATGTGCATTCCTCATTGTCAGAATATGTTATCTTCCTGCACTTTTCTATTTTTAGCAGGGTTATGTCTGAAGAGGACAATTTTTCAATAATCCCCAAAGGAGTCTGAGTCATAACACAGCTAGCTCGATCGCCATGAGAGAGAGCATCTTGTCTTCTGGATTTTGTGCTCTGCATTGCCCCAGAAGTGGACAATTGTTTCAGTAGTTCAGTGGAGATGTAGTTTTCAATGTAGCTGGGGCCTCACCGACTCCTGCCTTTTAGGCACATTACTAGTAACACATTTGAATGAGGAGCCACAATGTGAAAGCCACACTGTGGGCCCTCAGGATGGATGCCTAGTAGACTGACAACTTCCATATTCTGAGTAAGCTCGTTGCTGGTCTAACTATGTGTAGCCAGACAAAGTAACATTATGGGAATGAGTTTCATGCACTTTTGAGTGCATAGTTCCCAGTCAAAAATGTCCTAGAGGCTTCTAAAGTGGGAAGAGGCTACGTAACCTGATGTGGGTCACATGGTGTGTTCTTTTCCTTGACCAAACTTGCATATATATGTTTTGCTTCCCAATTTTCAATGTGCCCATCTCCACACCTTGTCCTATTGTGATGGGGATGTGCCAAAGGTGACCCAAGGAAATAGTAGGTAAATTTTTAAGGTGGCAAGTTCGAAACTGGTGACATGGTAATAAGACTGCGGAGCTCATTGCCACAGGATTTCATTGAAACTGAACGTGACAGAATTTAAACAGAGGTTGGGGATTATTACAGAAAAGTCACATAGAAGTTCTGGTAAAGGCCAAGTTTTGGAGCAGTATTAAACCTCAGGCTTCAGGGTTAAAGTCAATGTATAATTACAAAGTAGTAGGAGGAGCCTAACTATGGGGCCACAGATAATTCCACTTCTGTTTGCTTACCTCTGAGGTACCTGTTGTTGATCACGCTAGCTTCCTACCAATTCCACAGTCATGAAAACCATGTCCCTGTGAAATCTCCCGCGTCTCGCCCTTTGCTGCTGGGAGTGCCCACGAAGGAGGTGCTCCTAGCTGCAAGTCCAAGCCAGGCTGGAAAGGGACTGGACTTGTCATTCCATTGCATAGCTGGTTTCAGGCAGAGCTTAGCCCCACCTCTGAGGGCCTTCTACTGTTGCAGGGAGCTCTGGTGCTGGCAGCAGCACTGAAGGTTCCTGCAGGTGGAAGAGGCTCATGGACGTAGGTCCGAACTCCCTGTTGTGGCTGGAAGTGCCTCAGCCAGGGAGCTCCTAGCCATGAGTCTCTGCTGGGCTAGGGCAGGCAGGACTTGCTTTTCCCTTGCATGGCTGCTGGGTGTGGGGCTAGGGGAGGAAGGTCAGAACCACCTCCTAGTGCATCCCGCTGCTTCAGGAAGCTGTGAGCTGGGCAGCAGCCCTGGCACTTCCTGCAGCTGAGGAGGCTTGTGGAGGTGCATCTGATCTCCCCAAGGTGCTGGAAGCGTCCCAGCCAGGGGAGTGGGTGCTCCTATCTGTGACTCCCCACTGCCAGAAAAGGGGCCTTGATGGTTACTAAACTGTGACATTTCACATCTAAACATCTGCAAATGACCAATTAAAAACCCAGTAGCCATGAAATTAATCCACATGGACTGTGAATTTGGCAGGGCTAAAGACAGAATGCTGCCTCAGGTAGTTCTTGTGTTTCAACCGAGTACAATAACACTGAAGAGTCCTCCCCACACCCCTCACTTCCCTCAACTGCCGGCACCACCTCCCCCCAGCTTTGATTGGCCAATGGGAGTCGCAGGCTTGGCATCTGCAGGCAAAGGCAATGAGTGGAGCCACCTCCCTCCCCAGGCCTATGGGGGCATGATAGCAGCTCCCAGAAACTGCATGGTCCCTCAGCCCCATTGTGTCATCAAACCAGAGTTTCCCAATATAAATGCCCCACATCCCAACCTCCTACCTCAGGCCCTATCACCTCCTACACCATAACCTCCTGCCAAAGCCCTGAGCCTGCTCCAGCACCCTCCCACCCAGACCCCCCACCGCCACCTCAACCTCCTGCCCTGAATCTTGCACTACAAACCTCTTGGCCCCATTCTGGAGCCTCTTCCTGCAATCCAGCTCATCTCCAGCCCCAACCCAGACCACACTTGCTGAGCCAGAGTCCTCCCAACACCCCCACTTCAAACCTCTGCCCCAGCATGGAGCCACCTCCCCCACTCACTGAACCTTGGTCTCCTTCCCCCCATGTGATCGTTTTGTTTTAAACCAGGAGACAGACATATACAGGGGCCCCATAAAACCTAATAGCCCCAGGTCCACAGAAGAGTTAATTTGATCCTGCCAGGACAGCAGCTAAGAGCAGTCAGCTCCTGCATGCTCAGCACATGTTGCCATAGCCTTAGGCAGGTGTTGTATTCAGAGAGCCACGTGGAACATTCTGCATGAGGGAAGGGGTTCTGGGGGCTCTGCAGAGAACTGTAAGCTTAGCTTTATGTTGCTGAGAGCAGGTCGGGCATTGGCATACCAGTTACATAATACTGCATGGAGTGCCATAAATGCTAAGGCCAGTCCTGTGTGTCCTATGAATCCGTGAGAATCATTTGTGTGCATAATGATCTTTTAATCATTTATAACTTTTCTCTTTTCCTTTTATTAATAAATTTGAGATTTAATTTTTAAAGATTGGCTGAAAGCCTGAATTGGAAGATCTGAAATATTCATTGACCAGGGGAGTAATGTGTCTAATCCTCTAGGATCAGAAGAACTTGATCTATGGTGAACAGAGTTTTAATAACATCTCGCTATATTAGACTTGTCTGGATGGCAGCCGATGGCTCGAGTGCCTAACAGAGCTTTTTGTAAACTAACGTGGTACTCCAGAACTGCTTTTGTTACCAGCCTGGTAAGTCTAATTATGGAATAAACCACCCATTTTGATGCTTGTCTCCCCGTACTTTGCAGTCTGCCCTGAGTGTGGCACTCTTACTAAAGTTAGGGTGACCATCCATCCCGTATTGGGTGGGCCGGTCCCATAGCTGGGACCCCAAAAAGGCATCCCGATGTATTTTTTAAAAGGGACAAATTGTCCCGAATTTGGGCCATCCTCCCCAGATGACGTTTTCTGCCAGCAGCTGCACAGGCGCAGCTGCTGGCGGGAGTCACTTCCCTGAGCCTCAGGGAAGTGGGGGATCCTGGGCAGCTGCTGCATCCCTGCTGCTTCCCTGGGGCTCTGAGGGAGGGCTGGTGGCTGCTGCTTCCCTGGGGATCTGGGACAGGGCTCGTGGCTGCCACTTCCCCTAGGCTCCCAGGGAGCACTGGCAGCTGCAGCTTCCCCGGGGCTCCAGGAGATCGCCAGTGGCTGCCGCTTTCCTGGGCTCTTGGGGAGGGCTGGCAGCTGCCACTTTCCTGGGGCTCCTGGGGAGGGCTGGCAGCTGCTGCCTCCTTCCTGGCTCCCCAGGGCTTGATGGATCTGGGAGAAGCCATCCCTCACCCACATGTCTCCATGTCCTGTATTTGAGACAGGGAGATATTGTAGCCCTAACTAAGGTCCGTCCACATACCAGGGTCACAGTGATCATGTAGTCTGATGTCCTGAACATCACAGACAACAGAACCTGACACACCCACGCCACTAATTCATACAGAGGGGAAGGTTCTAATACAGATGTCATCAAACCTTCATTTAGAGACTTCTAGGCTACGTCTACATGTGAAGCCTACATCGAAATAGCTTATTTCGATGTAGCAACATCGAAATAGGCTATTTCGATGAATGACGTCTACACGTCCTCCAGGGCTGGCAACGTCGATGTTCAACTTCGACGTTGCGCAGCACCACATCGAAATAGGCGCTGCGAGGGAACGTCTACACGCCAAAGTAGCACACAGCGAAATAGGGATGCCAGGCACAGCTGCAGACAGGGTCACAGGGCGGACTAGCGCTTCCGGGGCAACAGCTAGCCGCTCCCTTAAAGGGCCCCTCCCAGACACACTCAGCCTGCACAACACGCGGTCTGAGGAGCCATAGGCACACAGACCCCGGGCGACTCAGGCATGGACCCCCAGCAGCAGCAGCAGCAGCCAGAGGTCCACCCAGCCCTCCCGGCAGGAGCAGGGCTCGCCCTGATCCGTGCCATGCGGGAGGCAGCTGAGCACCTCCGTGCTACACCGGAGGAGGAGCTGCCAGCAGGGCTCAACCCCCAACCCTGCAGCACCCAGACCCCCCCCCCCCCCGCCTCACACGCCAGCGGCTGTGGAGCTACCCCACCAGCACCGACTGGTGGGAGCGGCTGGTGCTTGAGGAGTGGGACAACGACCGCTGGCTCAGGAACTTCAGGATGAGCCGGCAGACATTCCTGGAGCTGTGCCAGTGGCTCACCCCCGCACTCAGGCACCAGGACACTGCCATGCGGCGTGCCCTCCCTGTGGAGAAACGGGTCGGCATCGCTGTCTGGAAGCTGGCCACTCCCGACAGCTACCGATCCGTGGGCCAGCAGTTTGGTGTTGGCAAGGCCACTGTCGGGGCTGTCCTCATGGAGGTAAGAGAACCCATGGGGGGAGGGCAGGGCAGGGGAGGGGGGCCCGGGCAGAGGAGGGCAGGGGAGGGGAGGGGAGGGCAGGGCAGGGCTACGCACACCCTGCTCACCCCTCATTGGTGCTCTCCCATGTGCTTTCCCTGCAGGTTGTGCGTGCCATCAATGCCATGCTCCTGCACAGGCTCATGAGGCTGGGGGACCCAGATGCCACCATCGTGGCCTTTGCCACCCTGGGCTTCCCCAATTGCTTCGGGGCTCTGGATGGGACTCACATCCCCATCCGCGCCCCGCATCACAGTGGAGGACGATACATGAATCGCAAGGGCTACCATTCTGTGGTTCTCCAGGCCTTGGTGGACAGCCAGGGCCATTTCCAGGACATTTATGTGGGCTGGCCTGGCAGCACCCACGACGCCCGGGTTTTCCGGAACTTGGGCCTGTGCCGCCGGCTGGAGGCGGGGACCTACATCCCCCAGTGGGAGATCCCTGTGGGGGACACCACCATGCATCTCTGCGTCATCGCAGATGCGACATAACCCCTCCGGCCCTGGCTCATGCACCCGTACACGGGCCATCTCTCCGCTAGCCAGAAGCGCTTCAAACAGCGCCTGAACCATGCGCGCCAGGTGGTGGAGCGCTCATTTGGCCGCCTGAAAGGATGCTGGAGATGTCTCCTGACCTGCCTGGATGCGGGCCCCAACAACATCCCCCTCATTGTGGGTGCCTGCTGCACCCTGCACAATTTGGTGGAGAGCAAGGGGGAGGTCTTTTTCCAGGGCTGGGCTGTGGAGGCCGGCAGGGCCGACGTGCAGCCACCCGCTGCCCCCAGTCGGCAGGTGGACCCCAAAGGGACCCGGGTCCGGGAGGCCCTGTGGGCCCACTTCGATGATGAGGCCACGGGGTGAACTCTGCCAGGCCCCCCACTGCCCACCCCTTCCTCCACCACACTCCCTGCCCCAACGCCCATACCATGGAGCACCCAACCGCACCCCCCGCCCCGGACTTTTCCTGGACAAATGACAGCACGCACTTGTGGCTGAACTTAAACTGCTTTTTCTTTTAGAACTTTTTTTGTTTTAACTATAAATAAAACAAGAACAAACTATATACAGCATGTGTGGAACAAAAGTAAGGTGTACAAATAAAACAATAGTAATAAAAAAGTTTGTTCACTAATAAAAAGAAAACCAGGGATGATAAAGGGGAGAACTATTTACATGGGGGGGCAGGGCAAACGGGGGGCACAAATAAATAAGTCACAACTATATACAAGGGGGGGGAGCCCACGTCCCAGGCCCCTCGCCCCTAAAGTCCGGCACTGGGCGTGGGCGGCCGGGAGCCCCGCCATGGCCGCAGCCCTGTCCGGGGCTGGCTGGGGGCGGGCCGGACCGGAAGATATGCTCAGCGAGTCTCAGCTGGCTCCAGGGGTCCCTTGGCGCTCCGGCCCTCGGTGGTGGGTGGCAGGGCAACGGCGGACGGGACGGCGACGTGTCGAGCAGCTGGTGGTGCGGCGGGTGGAGCAGGCAGGGCGGGCGCTGTGGCGGCCGGCGCGGCATGGGGGGCCAGGTAGTCCACCAGGCGGTTGAAAGTGTCCATGTAGGCCCCCCATGCCTCTTGGCGCCAGGCCAGCGCCCGCTCCTGCAGTTTGACACGGCGTTGCTCCACCCGCAGGCACTGCTCCGCCACCTCCAGCTGCCGACAGTGGATGGCCAGCAGCTGGGGGTCCGTCGCCGTCAGCTGGTGGTGGAGCGGGGTCCGCCGTCTAGCCCGCCTTGGGGCCGGTCGGTCCTCGGCCGAGGGGCTTGCCTGGAGCGATGGCCCCGGAGGGGTCTCCGGGACCACTGATGCCTCGTCGGCGCTCTCTTCCAGCCCTTCCGATGGTGCAGGTGCAGGACACAGGAGAGGAGCGGGGGAAGAAGAATGGAGACAGGCGTTAGTGGGGGCCCCAAGCCGTGGCCTTTGTCCCCCCAGCCGTGTGCTGCAGGTTCCCCATCCCTGTCCCTGGGAGATGCTGCTGTGATGGATGGGCTTCAGGGGTCCCCCTGCACTGCACCCCATCCCCTGGTGGGAGCGACTCTCACTTCACTCCACAGGGTCTGACAGGAAAGGTTTCTTAGGCCACAGATGCCCAGTTTCTCCCAGGAGTGACAGCACCAGCTGTCGGAAGAGACAGTCCTTCTAACCCGTCCTGGGGAGAAGACCCCAAGGGGTGCCCCTCTGGGATGCAGCTTTCCCCCTGCTCAGGCTGGCTGCCTTCCAGCTCTCCCTTCCCCTAGCCTCTACCTGCGGCCCCTGCCCTCCCCCCACCCCCATTTCAAAGCCAGCTCGGCTCCTCTCTCCTCTTTGTTCAGGGCAGAGGTGTCACCTGCCAGCTGTAGCCCCACTATCATCCTTTGCCCCTGGGAGCTATTTGGCTCTTGTTGCTCATATGTAGCCTGAGTCTCCCTTTCGCACTCCCCCCACTCCATCACATGCTGCTGCTGTTGCTGTTGCTGCTGCTGCTGCTGCGGGGTGTCCCACCCCCTCCTCCCAGGGGCCCCTCGAGGTTCCGCTCCCCCCTGCCCCGGGGATGGGGCATGGCACTGTCGTGCGGGTTGGGGCGGGGGCAGGGGCTGATGTACTGCTGTGAGGGACATGGCCCTGCTGTCCTTGGGGCTATGGCCATGTGAGCATGTCGGGGGCCCTGGACACATATCTATTACCCCCGCCCCTCAAGCCCAGGGGTGTACACCAGAGGGGGGGACATACCTGTCAGTCCACTCCCACAGTCCGGAGATCCCCGGGGGGCGGAGGCCCGGCTGCTGCTCCAGGATGGCAGGAGGAGGATCTGCAGCCCGGATTCTGCGGAGGAGGAGCCCCCGCCCCTCCTCCTCCTCCTGCTGCGATGGCCTGGGGGTGGGCTCCGGGGGGGGCCCCCCGGGGTGCGGGGCTTACCTCTGGGGCGGACTCCGGCTGAAGGGCCTGCTGGGGCTCATCGGCCGAAGTATCAAGGGTGGCCGGAGGGGAGGATGTGTGCCGGGGGCCCAGGATGTCCCTGAGCTCCCTGTAAAAGGGGCAAGTGACGGTGGCGGCCCCAGATCGGCTGGCCGCATCCCGGGTGTTAGCCGGTGGCCGGGTAATGTGCGGTGAGGTACTCCCCTGGGTCCTAAGCAACCCAGTTTTTTACTGTTAGAGCAGGCAGCTCCTAGCACTCTCACCCACGGCCAGGCTGTAGTAACCAAACGGTTAAAGTTCTTTTGTTGTGCCGGCTGTGTTGCAGTGACAAAAGGGTTAACAGCAGGGTCAGGCTCAGAGCTTAACTAGTTACAAGTTTATTTAAGCTACAGTTATAAGTGTGCGGTTACAAAAGGCTATTGTTTACCTCTTATATGCTAGCAAAGTACAGGTGTTAACAAGTTACGTTACAATCCAATACAAAGATATCTGTTACCATCTAACACAATGATATCTTGACACAATGACATCTAGTTACAGAGCTCTAATTCTTTAGCTGTGCACAAAAAAAGTCAGAGACCTAGCATGGGTGTATCTTACCCTCTCTGCGTCTCTCAATACCAGCGTAGCCAAGCCGGATCGGTCACTCAATTCTGCGGAAAGACGAATACGAGGTTGGGCGTCCCCAGTAGTGGACCTCGGGATGCAATCACCTGACCCGACCAGCAGGTAGTTGGTGGAATGCACTCAGAGTTAGAGTTCTGCTGGACCCACCTTTTATACCCCTTCTGGGTTACGTATTCTCTTTCTTATCTATGGTGCCAGATCATACTGGTCTGTCTTTGTGACGCCAGTTTGTTACAAGGGCATTTCTACTTAAGCAATTTAGGAGTACAGGACATTCTTTTGTGCGGGCGGGGCACGTCCCCTTCTGGGTGATTGTGTGTGTGCATCATATTGATCAATGCCAGCTGGGGTGATTTCTGAGGGTCCCCCCCGCTCATGTTGACAGTCTGGCCTGTTAGCCTTCCATCTGTACTTTCTGCTTCTCAGGGTCATGATAAGCTAGCATACCTGGGCCTCAATGAGGGCATCAAAGACTGTGCTGTCAGCAGCCATTTCCGTGCCCTGTGTGCTCCTCGGTGGAGGGGGGCAGCGAGCAAGCTGGCTTGTAAGGGGGAGACTTTGTCTGGCTACACCGGGCCCGGGCATAACCCTGCAGCAGCTCATTCACCTTACTCCTGACGTGATCAGGAGTGCGGGCAGGGTGACCCTGGGCAGCCAGGCCGTCAGCCAGCCGAGCGAACACATCCGCTTTCCGCCTCTTGCTCCCCATTACCTGGAGCACCTCCTCCTCGCTCCAGAGCCCCAGCAGGTCCCGCAGCTCGGCCTCCGTCCAGGAGGGGCCCCGCTGCCGCTTGCCAGCCTGGCTGCCCGCCTGGCTGGGCTGGCTGCCCTGGCTCCCCTTTGGGGGGGGTCCCCTGGGGGCGCTGGGGGGGCTGCTGGGTGGCCATTGATGGTCCTGTGCCTCCTGTGGCTGCTGAGGGACGTGCAGGCTGGCCGCGTGTCTGGGCTGCTGCCTGCATGTTCCCTCAGGTTCCTGCACAGGAAGGGAGGGGGAGGGGACCTTTAAGGGGCCGCTCCACACGGCCACCATTGAGCTGAGGGGCTGGAGAGAGCGTCTCTCAACCCCTCAGCTGATGGCCGCCATGGAGGACCCCGCAATTTCGAAGTTGCGGGATGCGCAATGACTACACGGTCCCTACTTCGACGTTGAACGTCGAAGTAGGGTGCTATCCCTATCTCCTGATGAGGATAGTGACTTCGACGTCTCGCCACCTAACGTCGAAGTTAACTTTGAAATAGCACCCGACGCGTGTAGCCGTGACGGGCGCTATTTCGAAGTTAGTGCCACTACTTCGAAGTAGCGTGCACGTGTAGACACAGCTCTAGTTATGGAGAATCCACCATTTACTTTTGTTCTAATCAGAAAGTGACCTATGCTCTACACTGCAAAGGAGGTCAAACATTTCCCAGGGTCTCTAGCAGTCCGACCTGGAGGGTAATTCTTTTCTGACCCTAATAGTGATGATCAGTTAGTTCCTGAGCAGCCAGACACCTGTGAAATAACCAGTAGTCGTAATCTCAGAGCCCTTCTTATCTAGTGTACCATCTCCAACTATTAATGTTATTTGCTGCTAGCAGCTGTGGATGCTTACAATGACATATGGCCCAACTATATCATAATAACCAGACTTCTTCCAGAACTTCATTCCTCTGATTGTTAGAAACCTTTGCCTAACTTCAAACTTAAGCTTCTCGATTGCCAGCTGATATCTGTTCTTCTGTCAGCATTGGTCCTTAAGTTAAATGACTCCTTTCCCACACTGTGGTTTATCCCTCTTATGTATTTATAGAGAGCAATAATATCTCCCCTTAGCTTTCATTTGTTATAGTAAACAAGCCAAACTCTTATGTCTTCCCTCATAATGTAAATTCTCCATTCCTCTGATTGTCCTAGTTGTCCTTCTGTGCACCACTACAGTTTCAGTTCATCTTTATTAAACACGGGAGACTAGCATTGCTCACAGTATTCCAGAGAAGGTCTCACCAGCAATTTATATAATGGTAATACCACTTAGGCTGTGTCTACACTACAAAAATAACTTTGAAATTGCTCACTCCAAAGTACAACTTAGAAGTAACAGATTTCAAAGCTGACTGTCTGTACACACCCTCCTTTGAAGTTAAATTTTAAGGTAGGACAGTACTCCATTCCTGGGAATGAAGTAAGATCTTCAAAGCTGGGCTCCATACTTGGAAGTTAACTTAGAAGTAAGGGAAAACTCGTGTAGACTCTCTGCTGACTACTTCGAAGTAGTGCCTAACTTCAAAGTTAGTTCCTAGTATAGACACAGCTCTAGAATCATAGGATTGAAAGAGCCCTCAGGAGGTCAGAGAGTCAGTAACAGGAGAAACAGGAGCAATCACAACTAAATCATCTCTCTGTCTTCTGGAAGTACTTTCTCTGATGTATGCTGGGATTGCATTAGACATTTTCTTGGATGTATCACATTGGCATCTTACAGTCATTCTGTGATAAACAAATGCACCAAGTCTTTTTCCTCTTCTGTTGCTTCCAATTAATAGGCCCCCAGATTATAGCAAAAGTTTTTGTTAGTAACTAAGTGCATGACCTTGCAATTTGCATGATTAAATTTCATTCCGTTTCTTCCTTCCAAGTTAGTGTCACCTGCAATCTTTATTAGCGCATTCCCACTTTTTTGTGTCAAGGTCACTAGTGAAAATGTTAAATAAGATATGTCCCAAAATTGATTCTTGGGGAACTGCACTAGTAACCTAATTCCAGCCTGACGGTTCACTTTTCAGATGACCCAATGTTGTCCTCCCCTTTAATCAGTTCCTTATCTGCCTTTTGATTCTCGTATTAATTCCCATCTTCTCCATTTTTCACTATTGTCCCATGTGTGATTGTAACAAACGATTTACTGAATCGAGGAAGATGAGTTCTACTGCATTTCCTTTGTCTAAAAAACAATAAATCTCAGAATAATAGATAGGGTGACCATCCATCCCATATTGGGCAGGACAGTCCCATATTTGGGATGCCAAAAAGGCAATGAGTTGTCCCATATTTGAGCCGTCCCCCCAGATGACTTTTTCCGCCAGCAGCTGCACAGGTGCAGATGCTGGCCGGAGTCACTTCCCTGAACCTCAGGGAAGCGGGGGAGCCTGGGCAGCTGCTGAGTCCCTTCCGCTTCCCAGGGGCTTTTGGGGAGGGCTGGCAGTTGCTGCTTCCCCAGGGCTCAGGGAGCACTGGGGGGCTGCCACTTCCCCTGGGCTCCCAGGGAATGCTGGCAGCTGCAGCTTCCTTGGGGGTCTAGGGTATCGTCAGTGGAGGCTGCTTCCCCGGGGCTCCCAGGGAGTGCTGGTGGCTGCACCTTCCCCAGGGCTCCGGGGAAGGGCCAGGAGCTGCCACTTTCCTGGGGCTCCTGGGGAGAGCCAGCAGCTTCTGCCTCCTTCCTGCCTCCCTGGGTCTTTGTGGAGATGGGAGGAGCTACACCTCCCCCACCATCTCCCTGTCCCATATTTGGAACAGGGATACACGGTCACCGTAGTAATAGATCGGGTTGATTTGGCATGATCTACTATTTGTAAAAGCATGTTGTGGTTTTATCCTAAGTCCCATTTACCGCCAAGTCCTTAACAACTTTCTTTTTCAAAATGTGTTCTCATTTGCAATCTTCTGTCAGTCATCACCTATTCTCCTTGGATTCTTAACTCTGGCTATCTCCATTGACTCTTCTACTTTTGTAGGACTAGCTACGCTTTTCTTCTTTCTTGTCCTCCCATCTTCTGTTGCTGCCTGCGTTGCCCCTTAGCTTTCCAAATCTGCACTCCTCAGCTCCGTTTCACCCCCTCTGTGCCTCTGACCCATTCTAACAGTCATTCTTCCACTGGGCTTTTCACTCATACAGAACCTTCAGTTCTCTGGTCCAGCATCTATCAGCACCTACCTGCAATTCTTGAGGTTTCCTGTCAACCTCCTCTTTCTTTCCCTCCATTATCTGCTCAAGTACCTTCCAAACTCAACCACAGTTCCCACCCGCATCTCCAAACTTCGTATCTTCTCTTCCATCAGATTTAATAGACGGTACTTCATACAAACAAAGCAACTCTCAGGCACTCATGCACTAATCTTCATCTCTTCCATTCTTTGGATCACAGCCTCTGCAACTTCTGTAGCTGTCACTGCCTTCTTTCCTAAGCTCCTGTCATCACATACATGTACACAAAGACACACACACACATGCACACACAGCACTACTAACCCCTCCACAAACTCCACAAACACAAACCACTCAAACACCCTTGATTTCAATTCTGTTTGCTGGCTGCTGTGGTGCTTTGCTGCCTTTATAGGCCGGCTGACTAGGGGATGACAATTATGTCAGTGCCGTACACTCCCAGCAGGGTATTGTCCAAGACGTGGAGCAAGAAGTAGAACACTCTTAGTTCATCTTAAACTCATTGTCACTATGGAAGTGTTACAGGGATCTTGGATTTCTCAAGCAAAATATTTTCTAGTTTCCCAGAGCTATAGTCACCTTGAAAAAGAATTCCACATTTAAAGAGACTGGCGGAAATATGAAGCTATAACAGCTGATCTAGTGATACATAACGAAACCCTCGACATGCCCATATATGCACAGTGAGAGTGCATTACTGTGGACAATATTATTTGATTACACTCTCTTTTGGCTATCTGACTTCTGCCAGAATCAGGTGGAGGACATGGACCACAAAAAATGTAATTTTTTTTTCTGTTAAGTATTACTTGAGTCAGACAGCTTGTCCAAATACGTGTCATGGTCATAAGGCAGACTTTAAAAGGGGCAGACGTGTCTTGGAGTGAAATCCATTTTCCCAGCCGTCTTAAACACAGCTCAGTGGGTTTGAAAATGTCATGGAAATCTGAAATCTCAGTAGCTGTTCTGTAGATTGGCACTGTTCAAAGTCTGATCCGAATAGCCCATCCTTTTTGAACTGTTGAAAATGATTCTAATTACCAGCTCACTGGACATTTATAAACCAGTGATCAAGGAAACTGCATGATAAAACTAGATTACGACCAACACTGTGAGCACAGTTTTAAAGTGACTAACATTTTAAGATTTTAGTTTTAAAACCCTCAGCTCATGAAAGGGTGAGTGTGGGATGAGCAGCATCCCAATTTAACAAATCAGGTATAAGCTTGTAAGGTTCAGGTGCAGGCAGTTAGGGGCTGGGTATGGGGGTGAGGTTGTCTAGGATTCTGCATGCATGGGAAGGTTGGATGGGGGAGCAGCTCCCAGTACAGTTACTCCACCCCCCCACAACTGGCAAGCAATGAGGTCAGGAAGCAGGAGGCGGTGTGCAGAGCACCTGCAGCCAGGGACGGCATCTGTGTGTGGGTCTGACCCAGCCCAGTCCACTCCTTGTGGGAGAAGAAGAAGTCCCGTCCTCTGCTGGAGAGCCCAGACTGGACTAGAAGCTGAATCCAGTAAAGGGTAGGAGCTACCTGCCAGGGCATCTCCAGCCCCATGCTCCCCAGCTCCATGATTTACTGCTCTGTTGGCTGCTTTAGGAGCCAGAAATGACGTGGCCAGACTGCTGGGGAGGAAAACTTCCTTCCCTTTGCTTCTCTGTAAGAAAGTCATTTATCCACAGAGAAGCCAAGAAATCTGTAGGTGACATGAATTCTACATACACACAGTTGTGCAGGATTCCACCAGGAGTAACATGGGAATATTTGTCATTTTCCCTTACATAACTGGTAGAAATTTGGAGAAGCCTATTTTACTGGTAACAAAAGTGACCATAAAGCCAACTGTCAGACTTTCAGAACCATAGTCTAACCTAGGCAAAGAATGACCTACTTCATGTTATTTCTCTTCTGTAGTTTTATTCTTCTCAGTGTTGAATCCCTACTGTATCTGCTATTATAAACACCGTGGGTGGACAGTTTCACACACTTTTAGCATTTCATGTGTCTGGTAAAGATGGTTAAAATGGAAATCTTGTTTCCATTAAAAACTTCATTGATGACATGTTGCTGGGCAACAAATGAAAAATCCAGTCACATTTTGACAATTGTGTTTTCTTTTGGTGATTTCTGTAAATAAAATTTGGGATGGAAACCTTGAACATATTTGAAAGTTTCCACCATAAAATTAGCTCTTACTCACTCACTCCTTTTGTACCAAGAGTGTTTATTTCCAAGTCTTGAATAAAAGTAGGGCTGATGTTATAGTTAATCCTTCTCCGAGTGCTATTGTTAAAGTTGTGACAGTTTCCATTCATTCCAGATGCCCCTGTTCCTGGTATTAGTGTCACAACTGCTTTCAGTAGTGCTTATTTGCAGCTGCACCATCTCTTAAAGTAGTCTTTCTATTTTTAAAATCTTGAGTTGGTCCTGCTTTAACTTTCTTTAAAATAACATGCTAAATATTTAAAGCTGGCTCAGACTGTGGGGGAGTTATGCCATACTGTACAACAGTCAGAATTGGCATCAAAGAGATCTTTTTGCTGTATTCTTTACCAGGACAGAGATGTTCACAAGTCTTCTCAGGATGTATTCGTCTTGGCCTATCTCTTGTTTCTCTGCATCGCCATTGTTATTCATAAACTACACAATGACACTTATTTGGTGAGACTGAATATTTTTTTTTCTGCAGCAGCTGAAGAAAACAGGTCACTAAAATGTATCTTTAAGTTGATTTATTTTCCATAGCCCTGAAGGTGTAAAACAATTTTATATTCCTCCCTGTTCTTTTCACAGAGGTAAAAAAGGGCTTGAAAACATCTTTTGATCTGTTGGAAAAGAGAGAGTTGTAACCATTTGAACCCCGTATACATAAAATGATTGTTTCCTTCACCCACCTGCCACCACCGGAATAAGAAGCTGATCTACATGTACCATCAGCTCATGAAGAGTCTAGAAATTACACCTTTTGCACAGAATTATTATGAGAAGAGTATATCTTTCACTCTACACTTTAATGGCAGATACTGAAGAGGCTCTTAGTTGACACTTGTACTTGGAGTATGTTTAGTTTTGTTTTTAGGGTGTTTGAATATATGCAACTAGTCAAAATGACAGAGAGAAAGGTCTAAATTCAGCTATGACTAAATGTTACCAACCAAACCAGAATCACAGGGGGTAGCAAACAAGCAGAAAAGAAACTAACTAGAGCACAGTCTAGATTACCTAGTCAGAACCAGAATAATCCTGCCCCAAATCAGTCTCTAGCTTCTTAATTTCCTGAGAAACAGAGCCTTGTTGGAAGGTCAGGAGACTTGGGTGTGTCTGACAAACGGCAGAAGATAGCTCTGTCGATGAGGGCCTCAGCCTCAAATGACACACCAACCCTCTCTAGTCCATTTAAACCAGATGAAGTTCAACATGAGTACTTTATCAAACCCCAATTAGATGGAGACACGTAGTCCCTCTGCTAATCCAGACCCAGACCAATGAGGACTTGAGGTAATAGCAGTGACAGGGGCACATTTTTTAGAGTGGGAGTGCCAAGCTCCACACCACTTCCCTCCTCTTACTTCTTCCTGCAACACTCACTGCCCCTTAGAGCAGGTGGTGGCACCCAAGACTCTGAATGTGGAGCCTAGGGATGGGAACAGCAGCTGAGCACAAACCAGGGCCAGCCACAGAGCCCCATTGCATGAGGACAGCAGCTCTATGTGAGCTGGGACTGGAAATGGAGCCCCTGGGTAACACTGGGGGCAGCGACTGAGTGAGACCCAGGACCTGAGTGGAACCCCCAGGGAACAGCAGTTGGGGTGTTCAGAACATGGGTGACAGGGACTGGTGGCCAGAAACTCGGGCAGCAGGGGCATGTGGCCAGGATGCCCAAAGCCTGAGGTTCTGCAGCACCCCCTGCATTCCTACTTATGCCTGTGGGTAAGAGGATAAAGCAAATGCTTTGAACTTTGCTAACTGGAAACCACCGCAGATGTTGAAATTATTTTGGGGGGATACTATGGTCTGCGTTAAACAGATACTCAGACTAGATGATCACAATGGTCCTTTCTGGCCTTAGAACATATAAACATAAGTGTAATGTGCTGCTACCTGAAGCCCCACTAATTAAAAAGAATGTACACTACTGTATTAAGTGCCTGAACCCTTCTTTTATAGCTTGTGTACTGCAGGAAAGTACAATGGTAATAGGCAAAGGTTTAAAATAATTGATATTGGGAATTAATGGACATAGACATACTGCTACCATTCTCAATTCCTGTGTGACTAGCCTGAAACCTTTTCATACACCAAATAAATAATATTCATATATTTCCTTAGACAGCTTTTGCTTTTGAAGCACCTCACTGATCATTCAGAGAACAACACTATTCTTGGTGCCTGCTGAAGGTCATGGCTCATGCCATACTCAGCTAGTGCAAGGTCAAAAACCTACACCTCTGAGGGAATTCATCACACATAGTTTCTTCCCATTAAATAAAGGGAAGAAGGATTCTTTCGAAGACGAGGTTTACTTTTGAAAGAGCAGTGTCTATACTGACTTTCTTCTCTCGAAAGAAGCTCTTTTGAAATTAGAATATGCAAATGTGAGCTGAATATGCAAATTTATACCTCATTTGCATTTTCAATTTGCCTTATTTGCATGCCTCTTTCAAAAGAGGAATGCAAGTGTAGACATACCCAAAACGTCTTCTTAGAGCCCAGAAAGTAGTGGAAGTATTTTAGTAAGTGTTTAGGAAGTGTTGGTAATGTGCTAGAAAATATTGACTTCCTGTTATGTGCCAAATTCTCTTGTTTGGCAACAGTCAGGTGCAGAGGGTGCTGCGGGGGAGAGAGGTTCAACCTATATAAACATAACAGGGCTAATATGGAGATTGAGCAGCACCACCCGCAGAGGAAGGATGATATTGCCATCTCTGGTGATAGTGTTGAACCTAATTCTTAAACAGGAGTTGCTTCCCCTTTATACAATGTCAATTTCATTTAAAATGGAATCTTTTGAGTCCTATGAACCTTCCTTCTCCTCCTACCCCATCATGGTTATGTCTACACTAGCCCCAAACTTCGAAATGGCCATGCAAATGGCCATTTCGAAGTTTACTAATGAAGCACTGAAATACATATTCAGCACTTCATTAGCATGCGGGCAGCCATTGCACTTCAAAATTGACGTGGCTCACCACCGCATGGCTCGTCCAGATGGGGCTCCTTTTCGAAAGGCCCCCGCCTACTTCGAAGTCCCCTTATTCCCATCTGCTCACAGGAATAAGGGGACTTCGAAGTAGGCGGGGTCCTTTCGAAAAGGAGCCCTGTCTGGATGAGCCGCGCGGTGGCGAGCCGCATCAATTTTGAAGTGCTGTGGCCGCCCGCATGCTAATGAAGTGCTGAATATGCATTTCAGCACTTCATTAGTAAACTTCAAAATGGCCATTTGCATGGCCATTTCGAAGTTTGGGGCTAGTGTAGACACAGCCCATGGATTCTCCTCATTAGGGATGGTTCAAATGAAGAACATGAAGCTAAGTAAACAGGATTAACAGTTCCAAATCATGGCCTGGGAACAACAGAAATACCATTTTTTTCAGACTGTGTGGTAGACAAACCTTGTGTTAGTACAGTGGCCCCTACTGCAGCAAAGACAGTCAGAATAAACACCTAAGGAGAATGTCAATGAGATTTCCAAGGAACTATGCTCAGTCTTGGTCTTACTACTACTGTTTTTTTACTAAAAGCAATGCTATTTCAGCTAGTCGCTTCTCACTGGAAATGCACTGATGCCTACTTTACCTTAAATTGGTCCATCCCGCTAATATTGGGGTAAATTCCTCTGGGGTGTATGATAGGTATAAATGTGGCTTTTGGGGAGTTTAAATATAAATGATGCTGAGGGAGACCAGTATGCTGAGGAAGAAACCTCTGAGAGAGAGCAATTCTGATAACGCTATTGGCAAGTAGCAGCAACTCTTGACTAAAGGGTAACTATTTCATTAGCTTTTCCTTGCATTCTCCTTCCCCAGCTGCCTAACATCACTGGAAAAAATTCTCTTGTTTTTCATTAGTCATTCTTTACCTTCATGAGACGATCTTCTTGGCTGGTGTCATTGAATCATGAATCTGGAAAAGTGGCAAAGATACATTTCAAATTCTTTAACGGATTTACTGTGATGGACCTTTTCAAATGTAGCTGGTCTTCTGTCAAAATGCAGTCAGATGACCTCATCTGTCAACTACAAGTGTTCTGCCTTACAGTAAATTTTCCTTAAGCAGTTAAATGAAGCTCTTCACAATGTGACCAACAGCTTGGCAGTGCTGCACTTTATTTGGCCCCACCAAAAGCTGACAGGAAGGATGGAGCTCTCAATTTCCATATTACTAGGCATGTGGCAGATAGAATGCCAGCTTTCCTCATTATCTTGTTTCTGCAAAATTGTAACTGTACTGTAGTGGATGAGGAATTCAAGTTCTGAGAGTGGAAACACATGCGACCAATACCTCTAGATGGAGCTGACACAAGGTAATGAGCAATACATGTAGCTGCCAATTAAATTATATATCTTACCAAAGTTAGGAGAATCCTTGCAGTTACGCGAGGGTTGTATCCCGCTTCTCCTGCTCCTCATCCCACTCCTCTGTGAACAGCTGAAGCGTAATAGTGGTGCTTCTTCCCTATGGCCCTGCAATTTGCACAGCCATTATTTATACAATACCTGTTCTATGGACCTAGACTTGTTAATCTGGCGTATACAACAGGCCGATTGCTTTGATCTTGGCATTTATTTGGGCTTCAAATCGCTCAGAAATTGACAATGGGAAAAATACACTGTAAAAGATATCACATCACCCTCAAGAGTTAAAAGTGCTATCTTAAACATTCAATTTTCTGATACTCTTGTCCTGTGCGCCTGTAGAGAGCGTAATGTTACCTTAAAAATATTGCTACTTCTGTGTGTCAAATACTATCAGTTTTTATCAAGGTCTGCTATTATGAACAAATCAAAGCTGTTCTCCAGTAAATTAAGAGGTCTCTATTCAGCTATAAGGACACTAATCAAAATGGCATCTTTCCATATATTGGATTGGGGAAGTAATTGTTTTAGCTTCTTGATATCTGTTGCTTTACTGGGCTGTTATCAAAGCAGCATCACCTAGTAGCTAGCCACCCACTATAACTCACCTACCAGACCTACCTGAAAGATGTAGTATCAGCAAATATATTGCCAAGACAATCCCTAAAATAATTAGTATAATCACTGATAGATTAAAAATAAAGTCCTCAAGCTCAACTCCTTTTAAAGACGAGGCAAGAGAATCTATGAGCAAGGATATTAAACAAGCATTTTTATCTCCATTCAATTTGCCTTTTATTGTGTTGCAGGAACTTGAGGGAAAGGAACAAATGTAACAGTATGAAGTGTCTGTTCAGACAAAAAATACAGCTTTGCTTTTCTAACTACCTGGGAAATGTAAAAATAATTGACGGGCTAAGACCATATTCAGCATTTTCAGGTTCTCTGTGTAAGCAGCAGAGCTGGTGAGCATTCCAGTTGTACAAGCACTTTCCCGAAGGCATCTATGGTCATGGTCCCAAGCCAAAACTCCTGCTATAAATAACCTGAACTTTGGAGCATGAATTCATATCTAAAACAACCTAAATGTTCAGAAGTTTGGATCAGACTGTCCTAAACGTTTGACTTTACAATGCTTTTTCCTTAATCATCAATAGGGGAGCCCACCTTCCCTCCGTGCAGCCCCTTGGGCTCAACTTTTCTCATGATGAATTTTATTAGGTATAGTTGGTGGTCTTTCTTTCCAGGCCGCTGCCTGGAGGGATGGTGAAGTAGGGTTGTCCCAGGGCCTGTCAGTTCAAAGGGGCCCAGAGCTCCATCCACCACTGCTGCCAAATAGCAGGAGCAGCAGCTGGGGCTCCGGGACCCTTTGAAACTCGAAGGAGCGCTGTGCTGCCACTCCACATGCAGCTCTGAGGGAGATTCACAGAGGCAGGGTTCAGTGCTCTAAGCTCTGCCCCTGTTTTCCTTGGCCCTTCCCCTTCAAGGGGCAGAGAGCTGGGCCCCCCTCCCACATTGCCCCTGGGCTGCGGTGGCTGTCGGTGCCACTGTTCTTTTCAAGAAATCCCATTAATCGAGAAGTAAAAAATGTGCTCATAGAAGATTCCAGTATGGCGGCCACAAAGTCTCCAGATTTTTTGCTGGGACCTAATCACTCATTCTAGTTTGTATGCTAGTGACCCAGCACTCCCACCTCTGTATATCTAATAAAGGCCAATCATAATTAACAAATGGCTGAGGTTTCCATACCACATGCTCTTTGTGATACACTATATACCAGATCCAAACCGGCTTTTAAAATCCAGAGGTGCGGGTCAAAGGCAGACATGTCTGATAACTGTGGTGGAATTGGACTAGAATACTGTAACAAGAGCTGTAGGTGCTGGAGATCCTGCTGTGCAGTAATGACCAGGTTTAGAAAACTCAGGTTCTATTTTAGGACATGCCTGAGGCTCATAAGGGGTAAGAAATAATCTGACATGACTCTATTTCATGAAAGAAAGAAAGAAAGAAAGAAAGAGAAAGAAGGAAAAAAAGAAAGGATGGATGGATGGATGGATGGAATTCTGGAATTAATTATGATTAATAGCAAAGCTCCCATAGATTTCTACTAGGCCAGAATTTAACCTGTGTCTTGTATTGTTCCCCTTCAAAGCAGGGTTGCACCAACCCCTCATGACCCAGGTAGCATCCTGGTATTGTCATCTCGAGCTGCAATGCACATGCTTCTGCAGCAAAGTGTTACCTCTTCCAGTTGTTTAAATAACTGTAGCGCTCCCTTTCACTTGTGGGTTGTGATGGCCCTTCCAGCAAAAGCCATAGGCTGGGATTGATCTGGCATCAGCAGCAAGAGCCTTAATAAATATGCTTGTGGCTGTCAGATGAGAATCACACTGTTTAATGGACTGAAGGGTGGAAAGAAAGTGAGAGTGGAAATGCAGACAAAGTATTGAAATCACACAGCCCTTCAGTTGCTGGCAACTTGGTAGCCTGTAGACCCCATTTGTTTCAACATGGAGATGGGCCTCGTCATCAGCCCTTTTGCCAAGACATCCAAAAGGGGAGTGGAGAGCTTGGACCACTCCAAAGAGCGTAGGAGATGGTAGAAACTAAAGGTCACCTGGACCTTCTGCCAGCAGGGGTCATTTCTAAATGGAGCAGAAAAAGTGAAGTTTATCAGGTAAATTGATGGCTGGAGGCAGGAACCAGTGGGGAAAACACTGTGGGAAACAAACTGGACTATAGTGAAGACAGTGATCTGGTAATATCAAGCTACCTGCTTTAAATTTGAATCTATTTTGTAGTGTAGATACAGTCTAAAACACACAGCACTCTCTGATCTGCCATCTAGCCATATCTGTGTTTGACTCATACCAAAATGGAGTATTCTTAGAATGGGTTTTAAAAATTTCATGTTCAAGAAATCATCCCCAGCTGAGAGCTGCCATTGCTGATGATTAAATCCTGCTCCCTAAAGGGAAAATGAAGCTCTTTAATATTTCAATTACTCCAAAAATGAACCTTTTTAGGTAATGAGATGTTTGAAAGTTAGAATACACCAGACTTAAAGATCACTTATCTTCTACAAATGACTTATGAATCTTAGAAAAAATGGCTCCTGCTCTTATAATGCAACTTGTCTGCATAATACACCGCTAGACAAGGTAACATATGACATTTGATAGTCATTTACATAACTCATATCACAAAACATTTTAAAAGACAAGGATGTAATACAAATGAGAGCATGAGAGAGGAAAACATGGAAGCTCTGGCCAACAGAGATGCATTCAGGAAACCCATTTTAATTCTGTTTTACTTTCATGTTATAGTCTCTTTTTCTAAATGGGGTAATACCCCACTGGTAGCACCAGCACAAAGAAGGAAGGGGGAAGCTAGAGCTACCAGTTATAACTAATTTTGCTGCTAAAGCCTGAAGCAATCACTTAAATAGTGTGGAGGGGAAAAAAGCCATTAACTTTTCTTCACAGTATTTCCTGCCTCCACCTCATTTACACATTTTGTGCTTGGCTCTTTGTGAAAATGAAGTGTTCTGTGGTAAGACTGATGTAATATTGTGTGTTCCAGTTTTTCAAACCTCTGCAAGGCTATCTGCAGAAGCAACTAATAGCCGCGCAGCTGGGTATAAATCAGCACACGAAGACATATGGCCCAAATCAGTGGGGAGGATATGTCTGTATGCAGGAACATGGAATATAATAAGAAGGCTAGTCACATGTTAGAACCGCAAAATGCAAGGTGCACAATCTAGTACCCCCTGTTACATGTGTGTGGAGAAGTGCATGCATTACAAGAAAGCGAGAGCACGATTGGAACTGCAGCTGGCAAGGAATCTGAAGGGTAACAAGAAGGGTTTCTACATGCATGTTAACAATAAGAGGGTTATCAGGGAAAGTGTGGAGCCATTACTGTATGAAAGAGGTAACCTAGTGACGGATGATGTTAGAAAAGCTGAAGCACTCAATGCTTTTTTTTGCCTCAGTCTTCACAGAAAAAGACAGCTCCTACACGATGGTGCTAGCCAATGTGGTATTGGAAGGTGGAGGGCAACAATTGATGGGGAAGGAACGAGTCAAGCGCTACTTAGAAAAACTAGATGTACACAAATCCAGGGGTCTGAATTTAATGCACTCAAGTTTACTGAGGGAATTGGTAGCCGTCACTGCTGAGCCTTTGGCTGTTATCTCTGAAGACTCTTGGAGATCGGGAAGGATCCCAGATGACTGGAAAAAGGCAAATGTAGTGCCCATCTTTAAAAAAGGAAAAAAGGGCAATCCAGGGAACTATAGACCTGTCAGCCTTACCTCAGTCCCTGGGAAACTAATGGAGGGTATCTTCAAGGAATCTATTTTGGAGTGCTTGGAAGAGGGGAGAGTGATCAAGAGTAGTCAACATGGATTCACCAACGACCAGTTGTGCCTGACTAATCTGATTAGCTTCTATGATGAGGTAACAGGCTCTGCAGACATGGGGAAGTCAGTGGATGTGATATACTTTGACTTTTGCAAAGCTTTTGATATAGTCGCCCACAACATTCTTGCCCATAAGTTGAGGAAGTATGGATTGGATCCATGGACTATAAGATGTTTAGAAAGCTGGCTTGACAGTCGGGCCCAATGGGTAGTGGTCAATGGCTCATGATCTGGATCATGTCTGGCTTCAAGTGGAGAGCCCCAAGGCTCAGTTCTGGGGCCAATGTTGTTCAACATCTTTATTACTTACCTGGATGAAGGACTGGATTGCACCCTCAGCAAGTTTGCAGATGATACTAAGCTAGGGGGAGAGGTAGATTCGTTGGAGGGTAGAGATAGGATCCAGAGTGACCTGGATAAAGTGGAGGATTGGGCCAAAAGAAATCTGATGCGGTTCAACAAGGGGAAGTGTAGAGTCCTGTGCTTGGGATGGAAGAATCCCAAGCGTTGTTATAGGCTGGGGATCAACTGTCTAAGCAACAGTACAGCGTAAAGGTATCTCAGGGTTATGGTGGATGAAAGGCTAGATATGAGTCAACAGCGTGTCCTTGTAGCCAAGAAGGCTAACTGCATATTAGGGTGAATTAGGAGAAGCATTGCAAGCAGATCTAGAGAAGTGGTTTTTCCCCTCTATTTGTCACTGGTGAGGCCATATCTGGAATATTGTGCCCAGTTTTGGGCCTCCTAGTATAAAGAGGTTGTGGATGTGCTAGAGCAGCTTCAGCGAAGGGCACATGACCTATGAGGAGAGGTTGAGGGATCTGTGCCTATTTAATTTACAGAAGAGAAGATTGAGGGTGATTTAATAGCGGCCTTCAACTTCCTGAAGGGGAGCGCTAAAGAGGATGGACAGGAACTGTTGTCAGTGGTGACAGACGACAGAACAAGGAATAATGGTCTGAAGTTACAGAAGGAGAGGTGTAGGTTTGATAATAGGAAACACTACTTCACCAGGAGGGTCGTGAAGCATTGGAATGCATTGCCTAGGGAGGTGGTGGATTCTCCATCCCTAGAAGTTTTTAAGTCCCGGATTGAGAAGGTCCTGTCTGGGATGAATTAGTGGGGGGTTGATCCTGCTTGAAGCAGGGGGCTGGATCAGATGACCTCCTGAGGCCCCTTCCAGCCCTAGGATTCTATGAGTCTATGATACAGAAAGCAGAACCACAGAGAGGAAGTATGGACACCCTGGTGGAGCCTGGCAAATCTGGTTATAGATAAATGCAATTCAGCAAACTGTGTGCTTGTGAAAGTTGGGTCGCACTACTGTTGTTCCACTGTGGCATGAGATACATTCTCAGCATGTTGCAGAGGACATTATAATGGACTCTTATTTTGCCTTACTTACGGCAAAACCTGACAACCTAGCTAGCGTACACATGGACAATGCCAGAGATCCCACACAGTACATGGCACAGCATATTGCTCCTTTTGATTTAAGGAAGTCTCATTCACTGTAGTTATCTCTGTGTTCTTCTACCTGTAACTTCCCCTTATGTAGCACAGTATGTACTCATCAGATGTCCTTCTTTGTCTCTGTGTAATGATGTGTAATGTGGTTCATGTAGGATGGCAGTTATAATGCTCATGACCTCTCTTCCACTGCATGTGTTGGCTCCCTGTGGTCGCATGTGACCTGTGTAAAGCATTTATTTGACTTGGCCTTATCTAAGCCCCCAGTAGCTATATATTTCTTAAAGCCAACAGCAGCAAAACTACAAAAACAAGCCACTCCGCTACATACATCTCCCCCTAATGACAGGATGAGAGAATAAACTGCAAGTAACAGGTATGTGGACACATTGCCAAAGACACCACTGGAAGGTGTGCTGCTACTGTTGTAGTGAGCCTCTAAGACAAGAACCTGACTGGAAATGAATCACTGACCCTGGTTCAGTGGTTGACAGCTGACAATGGCACCTGATTCCCACCACCTTGTCACATCTGACTGGATGCTGGAGCCTTTTGCTGACCACAATGTGGTTAGATTTGCCAGTGTTGCTGCCTGACAGTACAAGGCACGCATCCCTCCCAGTGCTGCAGCACCCAATTCACATCTCAATGAACTGAACCCCTTCATGATTTTCACAAATCAGTAACAGTTACAAATACTGACGCTGAAGTGCTTCTAAGGTTGGCTTATACTACAATAGCACCCAAATTGTGGTAAGTGCTACTAGAGGTTATGAAGACTTATTTAAAATTTGTCCATTTCATTTAAGCCCCCATAACATCTTGATTTATTTATTAAAAATAAAGTCACTCATAACATAATTTTCATTGCCAAGGTCTAGAACTGTTAATTACATCTCCATATTAAGATACAACTGATCCATAAGGCAGAGCTCAGTATTCATTAACTTCATTGTTAATTATACAAAAGGAGCTTAGAAAAGACTCTTGTGAACTATAATTTCTCTTTTTATTAAAGTTGTCAGGTTAAATTATATGTTGGAGACATTATTTATTACAACCCAGAAAATAGCTAATACTTCTTAAACTCAAACACATAAGGAAATCAAAAGACTGGTTGCTACTTGTAATTTCTAGCACAAGGCGTGAGAATATGACATTACATTTCTTCTAATCCCCCTTTGAAACAGTGTACCTTTGACACTAAAACAACATATTCAAGTTCCTTTATTTTAGGCCCGGTGTAAAGTTGGAGTGGGGTGGGCCAGGCATTTAACTGAATTACCGCTCTCATGAGTAAACAAAATACGGAAAATAGCTTCCCCAGTATCACACGTTCTCTTTAAACTTCTGTACCATTTTCTTCTAGAACTCTGCTGGAGTGCTCCACTAGTCTATTCATTCGTGTATAGTACACACTGAGGTCTGACTTGTTGTTTTCAGAAGGAAGAACACTCCCCTCAATGGTCTAGCTGTGAAACTGAGGTCTTGGTCATTTAAAATTTCACAGGCAATTTTCACATGTGTAAACACCTTCAATAACTAGTGCTTGTGGGCAAGGTGACATTAATTTAAGGACAGCCTCCACATATGAGCAGGCATAATCTACAATAACGAAGATACCCAGCCATGCTTTTTCAAGGGGTCTGAGGATATCTACTGCTTTTCTTTTATAGAAGTGTGATTCATATATGCCAGCTGAAGCACTGGCCCGCTGCACTTTTATCTCATTGAGCCTTAGTTATTATCCCTCAAAAGACTTGTCACTTTTTTATCTGTGTGGGATGAACAGCTGGTGCATTTCTTTTTGTGGGATTTAATGGGTACGTTCTTCAATCCAGATACATTCTTCTTTAAATCAGTGATTATTTCTATCTTGTGTTGCTGAATCCACTTATTTGCGTAGAATTAATATTCCTTACTCTCTCCTCAAAAAAGTATCAGTTATTTATTTAAGTGCACCTAAGGCTTCCTCAACAGATGCAGATCTCAATTTTTCAAGAGTGCACTTTGAACAGAGGTTGATGATTTCAAAAACACTTGCAGATTTTTTTTTACTTTCTCCAGTCTGCAACCAGGGACATCCCAACCTGATGTTACCTGTTAGAATTTTCTCCTTCTGATCACAGTGATAGAAGCAGTTTTTAAATGTGACTTGGAATACAAAGTCCAGCTTCTCTCCTTTTTTTCTGGAACACCGAATGCCTGAAATGCTTATCAAAATATTCCTTCTGCTTGCTTGTTCTGTTAGAAATCCATGTCTCTTCTCTACCTAAACTAAAAGTTTAACAATTTAGCTTCAATGGTTAATGAGTTCTTGAGATAATGATCACTTTTGTTTCGATATTTAATACACTTACCTCTTCCTTTAGGATATGCGCACTCACAATAAACATCTAAGGTCCTGCAAAGGTCCTCAGCAGAAATTGAGGAAGAAAGGAATTGACATTCCTGATAATTCTACGAATGAGGGGAGGAGGGGAAGCAGGAAGAAAATCACACACACGCATACTTGTCAGGCCTTTATACATTATAAAGTAACAAAAATAAAGAACAAAATTAATTTTTAAAAAGTCCTTTGCAGGTCATTTTTAATGTGAATTCAGAATGTGCCTGCCAGGTAACCTAATAGAATAATTGATCTACTGTATTACTGTCTGTATTTGCAGGTTGGACCAGGGAACAAACATTTCAGCACTCCAAATTACTTTATTTACATTGTTCCAAGAGACCTAAGCACTGACAGATGCCAAATTTAATCATCTGTACAGACCAGATTTCTTCATTTTCATCACCTTACATCCTTAAACGAGGGGCTATTTTTCTCTCTCTTATACACATAAGCCATTTTAACTCTTTCCACTGCACAGAAAACGAATATGCTCAGTATCAGAGGGGTAGCCATGTTAGTCTGTAACCACAAAAACAGCAAGTAGTCCTGTGGCACTTTATAGACTAACAGATTTATCAGGGCATAAGCTTTTGTGGGCAAAGACCCACTTCATCTGATGCATGTTAACATGCCCAGACATTACAGTTAAGATATCAAGTGACACTTATGTATTAGGAGGAGTAACATGGCCTTTAACTTTTACTGCATTCTTCTAGTTATGTAGCCCAGTATTCATTGACCATTGCAATCATCTAGTCCAAGGGTCTGAAACCTGCGGCTCCAGAGCCTCTTTAAACACTTCTGTGTGGCTCCCAATGCTATAATTGCAAAGTGTTTAAAAAAAAAGAAAACAAAAAAAACCCTCCTGATTATTTTCGATAAAAGGTGAGCATCTAAAAGCCCAACAACGAACAACTCGCATAAAAGTAGCAATGTGATCCCGAAATGTTGGATAACTCCCCCTTTAATAGGCTCAGTGCTTTGTGGGATATGATACAGTATCTGTCATTTGATTGCGTTGCTTATAAAGTCTTGATTTTGAGAAGGGGAAGGAAACTTGCAGCATTCCTGAAGTGAAGGGCAGCTCACATTTTAAAAAAGAAAATTGCAAAATGTGCTGTAAATTTGGCATAATTAAAGTGGGTTTAGAATGGCTTTAAAAAAAGAGGAAAACAACGTTTCAAATTAAATGGACCCAGTACTTCACATTTATATGGAGTTCGGCTGGGCTCCGTTTATGTCTCATTTGCAATGAGAAATTCACCAATAACAAAAAATGCAACACGGAGAGGCATTTTCTCAAAAAACACACTACCTTTGCTGAACAGGATCCAGCTAGCGATACCACAAAAAAAGACCGGGAGGAGCTGCTACGTGAAGCAGAGCAAAGTAAGAACACGTTCGCTAAATGGGTGAAATCACTTAGCAGCACAACTGTGGCTACTCTGTGGATTGTGAAACAAAGAAAACCATTCGTGGTTGGCCAATATTTAAAAGAGTGCTTTATCAGAGTATCAGAGCAGCTGTACACTGATTTCAAAAACAAAAATGAAATTGTTCAGAATCTAGCATCCTCCAGAGAGAGAGAGAGAGGGAAAGAGAGAGAGAGAGAGAGAGAGAGAGAGAGGATTCAGAAGTGAAAGTCAGGAAGATAGTGGTGCAAACACACACAGGCTGTTTCTACACATGCCACTTGTTCTGAAAGCAGCATGCTAATAAACTGCCCAGAAAATGCTAATGAGCCATGGATGTAAATTTCTGGTGCCTCATTAGCATATGGTCACATGATTTGGAATCCAGAAGAAGCTCTTCCAGACTCCAAAACAGCGTGTAGAAGAGCGGCCCCCAGGAGATCGCCCAGAAGGAAATCCTCCTTCCAGAAGCCCCTTCCTCCTGAAAGCATGCTGCTTTCAGAACAAGCAACATGTATAGAAACAGCCACATCAAGGCTACATCTACACTAGCATTCCTGTTTTGAAGGAAGCACGCAAATGAAGGAAATTAAAATGCAAATGAGGCACAAATTTACATAACTGGTGCCTCATTTTCATATTCTTCTTTTGAAAGAGCTTCCTTCGAAAGAAGAAAAACAATGTGGCCTTTTCTACACAGGCCACTTTCTTTGAAAGTAGCATGGTAATACATGGCCCAAATATGCTAATGAGGTGCAGTTGCAAATTCCCCGTGCCTCATTAGCATACGGTCACGTGATTTGGAGTCCGGAAGAGCGCTTGGGAAGAAGGGGCCTCCAGAAGAAGGACTTCCTACTAGAAGGCCCCCCTGGGGGCCCCGCTTCTACACGGCATTTTGGAGTCTGGAAGAAGGGTCTTCTGGACTCCAAATCACGTGACCGTATGCTAATGAGACACAGGGAATTTGCATCTGCACCTCATTAGCATATTTTGGGCTGTGTATTACCATGTTGCTTTCGAAGAAAGTGGCCTGTGTAGAAACGGCCTGAAGATGCGGTTCTTTCGAAAGTAAACCCCATCTTTGAAAGACCCCCTTCTTCCTTTATAGGAAGAACCCTTTCAAAGATGGGGTTTACTTTTGAAATAGCCATGTCTACACTGCTTTTCCTTTCCAAAAAAGCTCTTTTGAAAGAAGAATATGCAAATGAGGTGCCAGATATGTAAATCTGCATGTCTATTGCATTTTCAATTTCCCTCATTTGCATGCTTCTCTTGAAAGAGGAATGCAAGTGTAGATGCAGCCAAAGGATGAGAAAATAGAATATATAAGAAGTTTGTGAACATCCTGCAGTAAACATGTCACATTAAAAATCATTGTATGTGCACAGTTCTTAAACTAGGGGTTACAAAGAGTATGGATTGCTGTTATTTAAGGACCAGCTCATTTTCACATACATTGCAGTTCTTAAATTATAGATTGTTTTTGGGCAATTTGAAAAAAAAGGCTCTTCTTGGTATTTTGGTTGCTGACCATTGGCCTTGTCTAACCTGCTATATAATGAACTCCATCGACCTCCAAAACATTTCTGAGGACATAGCTTTTAGAAAACCATCCACTCTCAATTTAAAAATGATCAGTGATAGAGAATTGACTTGGCAAATAGTTCCAATGGTTAAATAGTCTCATCATTAAAAATGTACATGTTTAATTCCACTTTGAACTTGTGTTTTACTGTTACGCTTATCTCCTATTTTAAAACACAATTCTTGTGATGAATACACTGTACAGCTATGTGTACATGGGCAGCCTCTGTCATCAGAAGTCACTGTCAACAGAGAAATCCTGGCAAAACTTCTGTCAATAGATAGCATCGACACAGAAAAGCAGATTGAAAGAGCAATCCACTCTGTCAGCAAAGAGAAGCCAGGCTGCCCTGCCCTCTCTCAACAGAATGGTTGACCAGAAGCTCTGCAAACAGGGCTGCCAGGGGAACCGGCAACCCCCTTTGTCAACAGAACTGTCTACAAGGGCACTCTGTCAACAAAAGACTGTTGACAGAGGCGTTCCACCCGCTCAGGAATAGGTATAACACTGCCAACTGAGCTGCTGAGCTTTGTCAACAAACTCTTGACAGAGCGCTTTAGAGGTGTAAATGTTCGATGAGTTTTGTCAACAAAAGGGCTGTTCTGTTGACAGAAGCTGCCCCTGTAGACATGGCCTGCGTGTTAATTCATGGGAGTCTCCAGCTTTCTGGAAATTAAGTGGAGGTTACCTGTGGTTAGAATTTTCCTTTTTGGCTGCCATACTGACCGAGCCAGGAAGGAGAAAGAAGAGTGGAGACACCACCAGGACATTTCATCTGGGAAGAATATTAAGAAATTACCCCCTGCCAAGTGGGAGGTGGAAACCAGAAGAACCCAGGTCAGTCCACCAACATCCATAAAGAGATTGGCCCTAAATTACATAACCAGGTGGACAGGGGATTTTACACACAGAGACTTTATACTGTTCCATTGGACTTTCTTTCTCCCAAAGAAAGGAGGAAAAGAAGCAGTAGAAAGTAGACATGGATTTTAGCTGGAATACATACAGAGTCCAGAGCATAACAACTCAGCTAAAAGGGCCCAGAAACATCCAGAAATAGAGCATGGCAGCTACTAGATATGCTCACTAGTGTTTTCTTAAGCAGTATAGGAAGTTTTCATTGTGTGCAGTCCATAGTCAGGGCACAAGTAGTATTTCCCTCCCATAATTTGATTGCTCTCTGATAACATGGCCAATGCTGAATAAGTAAAATTTAAGGACTTTGATTTCCCTCCGCTTATTGTTTCTTAAGAGTTTTTTAGAAAGGCTCCAATTTTCTCATCTAAATGTTTCTATATTGGGGACTGCTGCAGCCCTTACAGTGATAAAATAAATTGCAGTTAAAATTAGTACAGTTATGCAAGAACATCGGCATTGAACTTACTAGATTAATTGCAGATGGTTTTATTCCATCAACTAGGGATTGCTAGTGACCAAATGCTATAGCATAGTCCGTCACTTACTCTTTCATATCTATGGTTCAGTCTGTGGAACAAATGAGAGAGCTAACCTTTGCCAGCCTTTATTTCAGTTTTCATGTTATTTTGAGCCACGCATCATATTTGCATATAACTAGACATAGTTTTGAATAACTGAGCAGTATATTTACTATTTTCAAAGATTACATGATTAAGCAGAAGGACAGAAGGCCCAATCTACTTTTGTTTGCTTGGTTTTTGTTTGTTTGTTTTAAAAAAGCACTGATTTGCATCCACCATTTCTGGGGCTAAGAGGAAACAAGGCATCTGGTTGCAACTGGCTGTTGGATATTTCACCAAATGTGACTCTCTGGATGAGCAGCAAAGTTAATTCACACTGCATGAACCTTCCTGGCATTGGAAACACAACTACCATTTTAATGACTTTGGAAAGTCCACTTGATGTTCTACTGTCAGGATACTGTCACCCTGTCTCTCAACCCTTAATGTCAGCATAGGAGGATGTGAGGGTGCGAGTGAGAAGTATTTCCCTCTGCTCATGTAAATGGAATGAAAAATAATTGACAAAACAGCCTGAGATAGCCAGGTACAAAATCTCACAGGTGATCTTAGTCAATTACAATGGAGAAAGCCAAGTTAAGAATTCCACTCTGACTAGATACTTGTCCCAAGCAGGGTCTGGACAGAATACATTTTAAACAGTGTCATGCTGACTAAGTAAGAAACTACTTTAGCTGGAAGTTTGATCAAGCACATTTTACACAGACCCTGGCTGAATGTAGATAGGGTCACTGTGAGAAACATTCTTTGGTATTTGTGTGGAACTTTGGAACTTAAAAGTGTGTTAAGTCTTTAAAAACACTTGGAAATGCAATCTCTAAAGTTTTATAACCTTCACCTCCTTACTCCTTCTACAGTGAAAGGAGGAGTTTCAAACCAAGTAATTTAATCACATATCAGAATCATGTTAATCGTTGGTCTCTGCCCTACAAATATGTACTTCTGCAAGGACATCCAGATTTATTCACCATTTTTTCTCTGAGCACCAATAATCTGAGATGTGATGTGATGCAGATTTACTAGTATAAAACTGGAGATGAGTCAGCTGCTATATATATATGTGTGTGCAGATGCGCAGTCACTGCTGAGTCGTGACTTGAATAACCGTTTCAAAGCTGCACACTATCAGAAGTACTACTTCATTGAAAAAAATCAGTAGAAAACCTGTTCCTACTTTATCTCAATCATATAACAAGATGCATCTGTTGCCACATACTGCTGTACATAGATATTGCAAGGATGAAAACGATGAATGTGTTCTTTCTCGTTTTTGTTCTTTACTGTCTGCACTAAAGATGATAGACAAAATTATGCAGATGTCTCTCCCTCAGGAACGTTCAAGCCCAAATTAAATAGCATTCCACCCCTGAAGAGATGAAAAGGTAACTTTGAGCAAATTATTTGGTTTTGTTTTTCAATTTGTTTATTAAAGAGGATTTGTTGTAAACAAAGATACTGGAGATTGAACCTCTCTCATCTGGAACTCTTTCATCTGGCAACATCCATAATCTGACATGACGTTAGTTAGACAGATGTCCACTTACCCATGGGTGTAGCTAAGTTTCCCATGGTCCCATAAAATTTGTTTCTAGCCACCAGTCCTGACTCTCAGTGTTCTGTGCTGTTATTTAGCGGTAATATACCACCTAAATGTCTTCTAAGAGCCCAGTAAGCAGTGGAAGTGTTGGTAATGTGCTATGCAATATTGACCTCCCATGAGTTCCCAGGGTCAGAAAAGAGCTCCAGCATGGAGCTCTCAAGAGATCTAGGACCTCATCACTCTGGGGGGTGGAAGGGGGCGGGAATCAATCTTACTGCAGCTCAAAGCCAGCAAAAGAAATGCTGATATTTATGTGAAGATATGGCAAGGCATGATGCAGAGAGAGTATGTCAAGGATGCTCAGCACTGCCATGTTAAATTCAAGGAGCTCAGGCAGAATTAGCAAAAGAAAAGAAGCTAGTGGTCAGTCTGGGACATTTCCCCGGAAATGCCACTTTTATAATGAGCTTCACGTTATTCCAGGAACAAACCCAACCTCTTCCCCCAGAAGATGCATGGACCCCTCAATAAGCGCTGCTCAGCAGGATGATGAAGTGGGGTCTGAGTTGGTGGATGAGGAAGAGGTGGACGAGAGTGGGGTGCCGTCAAGTGCAGAAACTGATTGTGCAAGCCAAGACCTGTTTTTCAACTTGGGGCCTGTCCTCTCATAACAGGAAGAGGCTTCAGAGGCAAACCTGGATGCTGGAGAGGGCACTTCTGGGCTATGTCTAGATTGCAGAAGTCTTCTTCATTGGGGGGTGTTCTGCCGATATCCCGGTCATCCTTGTTCCACAAGGAAGAAGAGATGTGCTGGCAGAGGGGGTTTTCCTGATATTTGGCCTTCAGTGGATGGGCCAAATATCAGGAAAGTCTCTCCCGACACAACTGTTGGCAGGAGGTATGCAAATGCATTGCGCAATTTGAGTATCTTTTGCTGAAAGTTCTCAGCAATCTAGACATAGCCCTAGTGAGCATGCTTTTTTTCTACTGATAATAGCATGGTGTGATCATGGGCATGTGGGTCTATTCCCATTAATATTTCTGGTGATGGAGTGCTGATCCCGTGCATGACTTCATGAGCCAAGGAAGTAATGGGTAAGCAGCATCACCAAGAATTGCTATGGGCATTTCCACACCCCCAATGTTGAATTTCTGGTCTGAGAAGAATGTACCACTCTGGAGCCTTCTAAGCTGACCAGAATTCATAAGGATTCACGTCAAGCACCCTTCCTGACCACCCCACATTGATGTCAGTAAAATGACCTTTGTGATGTACCTGTGCCTACCGAATGATAGAGAAGTACCCCTTGCAGTTAATGAATTCTGAGGCCTGGTGGTCTAGTGCCAGGATGGGGATGTGTGTTCCATCTATGGCCCCATGGCAGCAAATCCATCCACTATGTCCTGCACATTCCCCAGAGTCCCGGTCTTTCACAAGAGAAGATTAGCGATTGCCTTGGCTACCTGGATGACAACAATCCCCACTGTAGATTTACCCACTCCAAATTGATTGCCACTGACTGGAAGCTGTCTGGTGTTGCAAACTTCCACAGAGCAATTTTCCTGTCAAAGCAGGTCTCTTTCTGATATCGCTGAGCTTCAAGGTGCGAGACAGAAATTCACAAAGCTGCATGAAAGTGGCCTTATGTGAGCATCTGATCATCCCATGCCTGCAAAACGATGCGGTCCCACCAGTCTGAGCTGGTGTCACAAGTCCAGAGCCTGCACTCCATGGTGTACAATAACTCCAGTGCTGTCAAGAACTCCGCATACCTATGCTCCATATCTGGATGTCCGCTAGTGCCCTCCACATCAATCCACTTATTCTCCATGGGCTTTATATTCAGAATATACTTCATTGCAGTGTGGGAAGTCATCACAAACCACTGTACCAAACATTAAAACATCTCCAAATCCATGTTGTTCTTTGTAATGGCAGGGGGCAGTCAATGTAAAAGCGGAGCAAAATTTCCCTTGTCCATTTCTTTTTAGAGGGAAGCGGGAAGTGAGGGGAATGAAGGCTGGGATGATGACATCAGAAACCCAGAACCACTTGTGGTGACTTTTTTCCCACAAGACACTAGCACAGAATCCCAAAATGCAATGGATCTGCGGGAACTGTGGGATAGGTGCCCTCAATGTACTGCTACCACAGTCTAACTTAAGCAATCAAATGGGAAAACATGAAGTCAACTTTGCGAGCAGTTTCAGACACAACTTCAACTTTATAAATGCTAGTGTTAAAAAATCAACTTTAATAAATTCAACTTTATTCCCCAATGTAGACATACATAAATCTCTATGATCAGTTAAAGAAATGTAATTTAATAAAGATATTCTTTATTTGTTGAGGATTTTAAGTGTACATTTAGAATGAGCCGTTTTCTCTATGGCTGTTTCTACACAGGCCACTTCCTTCGGAAGATGCATGCTAATACATGGAGCAAAAGATGCTAATGAGGCATGGATGCAAATTCCCCATGCCTCATTAGCATAATGTCACATGATTTGAAGTCCAGAAGACCATTCTTTCGGACTCCAAAATGCCGTATAGAGGCTCAGTCCCGGTGGGGGTCTTCCAGAAGGAAGTCCTCCTTCCAGAAGCCCCTTCTTCCCAAAATTTTTGAGAAGAAGCGGCCTCCAGAAGGAGGACTTCCTTCCGAACTCCCCCGGGGCTGCGCTTCTACATGGCATTTTGCAGTCCAGAAGAATGGTCTTCCGGACTCCAAATCAGGGACATTATGCTAATGAAGCATGGGGAATTTGCATCTGTGCCTCATTAGCATCTTTCTCTCTGTGTATTAGCATGCATCTTCCGAAGGAAGTGGCCTGTGTAGAAATGGCCGATGTGATTTGTTTCTACCATTTTTCAATTGCCATTATTGAAATTTAATGCAATATTAAACTATTTCTGTTCTTTCTTGACCAAGAGAGCAGTGCTTCAGCAAATTTAAAGAAATGCTTTTAAAGTAGCTGATATGTTAGGTAAGGTTGGAACTGACCTGTTCTACTCACAAAACCAAATAACGTACAGTCATAGAATGCATTTCTTTTTAAAATGAATAATTAATACAAATTAAAGTTAAATGCCCAGCCCTATTAGCACATAACAGAAAGTTTCCTGGTGTCAAACAAGAAGGCTCCAGTCCTGTAATGAGCTCCACATGGATGAATTTCTGTGACAGTATGGACCCCACAGATGTCAAAGATCTACACTGATGCAGTACTCTGCCTGTCCAGAACTCATTGCAGGATTGGGACCAAAGTCTGGTTAGCGCAGTTGGAGTGTTCTAAACCATGTGTAAGAAATCATCAGCTTTCTCTGCCCTAATAGCAACAGATGCTTCAGGAGTGGGCTGGGATGCAAATCAAGATGCCGAGGCTTTTGGACTCCACAGGAGATGTGATTCCATATTAAAATGTTGTCTCTGAGAGCAATTTCAACCCTTAATCAGAAGTATGGGTCACCTTCTGATTGGCCTATATCATCTTTGCCTAGACGAGAAGCCAGACGTTGTGGCCTATCAGAAATTGCATGAAACACTTTGGGCTTGTCTACACTCACCCCCAACTTCAAAGGGGGCATGTTAATCAGGGTGATGGGAGATTACTAATGAAGTGCTGTGGTGAATATGCAGCACTTCATTAGGCTAGTTCTGCCCTGTGGCAACTTTGAAGTGTCAAACTTCAAAGCGCCAGCCTGTGAGTAGCTGCAGGTACTTTGGAGTGCCCGCGCTACTCCGAAGTGCCTTTACTCCCCAAAATTTTTGTGTATTCACTGCAGCACTTCATAAGTAATCTCCCATCACCCTGATTAACATGTCCCCTTTAAAGTTGGGGACATGTGTAGACCCAGCCTTTGTGTTGCTCAGCATGTTAATCCATAAAGCCAAAACAATAAGGATTCATTGATATTAGCACTGTCCCATCCAGTACAGCTGCAACAGTGATTCATTAACACAGGCATATCAGGAACTTGCTGCACCAATGGTTGTTTAGTTAACTCCCTCCTATCCCAGCCTGTCATTTATTCATTCCTGTTGCATGGAGATTGGTCTATTAACCTCCCATGTCCACCCCACCCCCACCGGTCTCTGTTGTCCCTTTCCCCACTGGCACCCCAGAATGTCTCACTGCATCTCCACCACTTGTAGCCAACACTGATGATGATGCTTAGCAACTCCTGTGGACAGAGCCAAAGGGAGAAGAGTTTCTGGAAGCAGGGTGTGTGCGCCTGGAAAGACCAGCAGTGACAAGAAGCAGCACTGACCACCTCTCTGCCCACTCAGATTTGGCACAGCTCAGCATCATGATGTCAACACCACTCACGTTGGCCTGTCTTCATGGAACACTGGCTGGAGCTAACTGGAAAGAGCGGTATTGTGACGGTCACACAGGGCTACGGCACCACTCAGTGTGGGGCTGCCTGCCATGAATGTGGGCCTTAGGAACAGGCCTACTTTGCGTGTGCTAATCTGTCCCCAAACACCACACCAGATCTGGCTCCTTTACATGCCCCCTTCGAAGGAGGGGACTAGTGTAGACGAGCCCAGAGAGCAGTAAGCTGCCCCATGAAAAGAATGAAGTAATTTACTCCCTTTTTGTAGCAGGTCAGGAGTTTTGACTGACCTAAAATCTGCTCTCTGGTCTGTTTCTGTGGCAGTGCAGGCTCACACCACTCAACACTCAAGCTGACTGTAAAATCAGCATCTAATCTCACGGGTAGTCATAAAAATTATGTTAATGATTAAATCTCTCCACCCCTCTGCTGGACCCTCGGTGCAGTCCCTGCTTAGTGCCTTCTCTTGACCAGCAGGCACTCTTTAGCCCCTGTCCCATTTCCAGCCAGCACGGGCTACTTGCTGTGGGTGTCTATGGGGCTGGTGGTGGCTCCAGGTGATGGGAGTGCTGTCTCCTCTGAGTGGCACCTCTAAAACTTCCAAAAAATATGTTGCTTTTTTGTTTGAAGGGGCACATATGTTAGAAACAACCATTAACACCAAGGCAATTATGCAGCTTCTCGGACACCTCACCACACCACTAAAAATAGATCTCATAGTGGTTGTCTCCATCTTCCAGTAATATTGTAGAACTTTGTTGTTGTCTATATGAGATAAAGTTTCTGAAGAAGCACTTCTCTATGGCTTGAGTACTGTAAGTAAGTACTAAGGTGAATGCCCAACTAGCAAATACAGGAAGATAGCAGATGAATAACTCCCCTTCCCCCTGAATTCTCTGATCAATCAGCAGGATGGCATGTACTGCCCTTTGCATCAGACATCCCTTTTATCTAAAGAAAATATCTTCCGAAGATTGTTAATCTAGGTTGGTGTACTAGTTCCAAATGTTATGCAAACAATCTTTTATAATTAGATTTATGTAACTAACCTGTGTATAATATAACTAATTATTGAGATGAATGATTTTATATATTTTTCTGCATCTTAGATTTGCTGATCCTTCTACTGACCTTTTCTTTAATTGCTTTGTCCTTAGGTAATAAAGTTAGCAGCAACTTTTTTATTGAAGTATATTTGAGCAAGATTAGAAAGATCACTGGAAAAGTACACCACTGTCAGGAGTAAATTAATATTCTCTTCCTCCTACAGTAACTGGAAACATGATGACTTTGAATGAGTCAGATGTTATTCTGAAACATTTTGACATTCAGTAATAGCCTGTCAATGCAATTAACTATACAGTTCTAGAGCATCACTGGTTTTCCTTATGAAAACAGAATGGGCCCCAGGTAAATCTGAATGGCAAAAAATAGTGTGTGCATTAATATGTGTAATGTGTAGAATGAGTCATCTCTTATTAGTCAGATATGGAGGTCAGATTTTAAAGGACAAAATCTAAATACATATGCTCATATTCATAGGAAAAGCTATCCTTGTTTTGTAGTTAGAGAGAAAAAATACTTACTTTCTATAATGCGCCTTTAAAAATACTGAGACAATGGCAATAAGCCGTCTTTTATATGCAGTAAACCTGTGCATTCAGCGTTAGCAACAAGAATCTCTCTAACGAGACAGAAGGGTAACCAGCTGCCCCAACGGGACAGTCCCATATTTAAGTCCTCCTCCCTACTTTTGGTTTAAAAATGGGCCAGTTGTCTCAAATGTTGCCTCTCCCCTCCCATCAGTACTGGTGGGCCCTGCTCTTGGGCAGATCTTTGCTCACCTGCTGCCCATCCATCCGCAGTGAGTGTGTGGAGGGGGCTAAGGGGGAGATCCAGTGGCTGATGGTGGGATCGGGAGTGCAAGGCTGCTAGTTGCACACAGCTGCAGCATTGGGGACCAGCCACTCCCCCTGCGGGTCTGCCAGTGCAGTTGTTGCTGTGTGCCTCCTCTTGGCCAGCAGGCCCCCTTCACCCCCATCCTGCTTCCAGCCAGCAGCAGCTCTCTTGCTACAGTAGTGGGTGACTATGGTCTGGTGGTGTCTGGTTATATGTCATCTCTGCTGCTCGCTCATCCGCCCCTTTACATGTTTCCCCCCTCACTGTCCTCTCCCTGCTATGCCTGTTCACCCCTCTCATGCCCAGTACTCCTCCATATCCCCCCGAGCAGGGTGTACCCCACTTCCAGCACTGTGTGGACCGCCAGCCCCTGGTCAGATCTTCAGCTCCCCAGCAGCCTGACTGGCAGGCTCCTTCCTTCCTCCACTGCCTCTGGTTGGAGTGACACCGATGGAAGCTCAGCGCAGAATACAGGCCAGGAGGCGCCAAGCCCTACGTGTGACAAAGCCCCACACAGCTCTACATGGGGAAACTTCTCCATTCTTCAGCTATGCCCTGGAGTGGTGGGGGTGAAAATATTTCAAATTTCTTTGCCCCCCAAACCTGCAGCCTCCATAGCAGCCCTCCAGGCTCGTGTGTGGCACCGTCTTCACCCACTGCCTCTGCCCTAGGTCTTGCTTCCAGTGTGTGCAGAACTGCTCTCTCTGCTAGCCATCTCTCCCTCCTGAGCCCTGGAGCACAACGCAGCCTCAGAGCTTAACCCCTTCCTGCCCACACCGTAGCCCAGGGGACAAGAGAAGGCTGAGTTGTGTTGGTGGCCAGCAGGAGCTTGGAGGACATAACTGCTTTTTAACACTGTGCCTGCAGGAGGGGCCAAACTGCTTCCAGCCACAGGGGAGCGGGCCAGGGGGAGAGGGAAGACAAGGTCTGTCAGATACATAGGCCAGGTCATCCCCATCCCACCTTTCTGTGGCTGGAAGCAGCTCCCCTCCCTTCCCTCCCTCACAGTGCCAAAAGGCTGTTGCTTGCCATATGCTGGGATGAACTCCAACAGAAATCTGTGGATGAGGGACCTGTGACCCAGCATGACCCCCACATGGAGAGGTGGGTCTGTCTCAGAGGCTCAGCCAGGCGTGGAGGGTGGAGAGCACTGGGAAGGAATGTTAGGTCAGGTTGGTCGGTCGCTCCCATCTCCCAGTGAGAGGCATATGAGCTTGCCAGTGTGCAAGTGTGTCACTTCTCCCCATGAAAACCTTAAAGATAAGAAAGGAAATAAAATGACTCAAGCTATGCAATACTTCTTCGTCAACTTGATGCTAATTTGAATCTTTGAACTGCATAGCTCTGATTGATTGACGTGGCACTCACTCGAATACGAACATTAGAGAGGTAGCTGTGTTAGTCTGTAGTTTCAAAAACAACAAGAAGTCCTGTGGCACCTTATAGACTAATAGATATTTTGGAGCATAAGTTTTCGTGGGCAAAGACCTGCTTCATCAGATGCATGAGTGCGGGGGAGGGGTGGTTTCAGAGGGGTATTTAAAGAATGGGGTCCCAGAAAAAGGGAGGGCCAGAGCTGACAAGGTCTATTCAGCAAGGTGGAAGTGGCCCATTATCAATAGCACCTATCAAAAGAGGAAAAAGCAAGTTAGATCAGACAGGGGGATGTGAGCCTTTGTCAGAGTCTAATGGGGAGATATTAACACCCAGAGCAGAGAAACTGTCTTTGTAAGCTGCGAGCCACTCCTAGTTTCTGTTTAATCCTTGGTTAATGGAGACAAATTTGCAAATAAATTGCAGCTCAGAGATTTCTCTCTCCATTTGATTTTTGAAATGTTTTTGTTTCAGGACTGTCACCCTTAAATCTGCCTCTGAGTGTCCAGGGAGATTGAAGTGTTCCCCCACAGGCTTCTGTACATTACTGTTCCTGATGTCTGAAATACAAGTCTAGTCCTGATGTCTTGAATACGAGCAATTTTACCAAGAGTTCTGTATTCAGCGTAGGAAATCATGGTCACCCTAAGGATGGCTGTTATTGTATCCCTTTCTCCATGAGACAGTGGGAGGACAGGTTTGCCTATGCTGTGACCACTGTATCTCAAAATATTCTCTCTAAATTCCTCCTCCACCTGCATCCTGTCTTTGCCTTTCGGCTAAGCCTGCCATCCAGTGGCATGACTGGAACTGAAGGAATATTGCGAACATCATTTGTAAACATTTCTTTAATGACTTCACTTGAGCCGTGGTCATGTCAGGGAGAGCTGGTTCTGAGAAACTGTTGAAGATTTCGCAGAGATTGAATTTGCAATTATTTGTCCTGCATCTGACGAAGTGGGTCTTTGCCCAGGAAAGCTTATGCTCATACATTTCTGTTAGTCTATAAGGTGCCACAGGACCCCTAGTTGCTTTTGCAGATCCAGACTAACACGGCTACCCCTCTGATACTTGTAATCATAGTTGCTCTGGAATTACAATTCTAACCTACATTTCTTATCCAATCAAGGAACAAACCTATACCACATGACTTTTGCTTACATTCAAAACAGCTTGAATTGTGAGTATAAAATACCCAAAACAATATGCGCAGTGAAGTATTTGCTAGTAGACCATAGGTTGAAGTGTGGTTACATAAAACAATATTGATAATGATCAACATTGTGGAAGATGAAAGCTATTTATAGTCTGTTCATTCTTCCACACCATGTGCCTGGGGCCAGGATCAGAGACATAAAGGTCTATGCCCTGCCATATGGCAAGGGTTGCTTTTCATCATCCCCTTTTCTCCAATACCACATACAGAGTACCAACCTCTCCTAGTTTCTTGGCTTCCTACCAAGACCAGTAGCCATTTCAGGTTCTAACCCCAGTTTACAGATAAGGTACAAATATGAGTCTTGCTCAGATTCATACCAAAAATGTACTACTGAGCTGCAATTTGAACCCATATCTTCAGCATGCACCCTAACCACTGTACCAGCCTTCCTTGTTGGCCCTTCTTCCATCGGCCGGCGAAGCAGTCACAAATCGAAATCTTAAAGAGTGTTTGACCACCAGGCTTGGCAGCTGTGATGGGTGGAATGGAGATTGTCGTACAAATCTAGCCTGAACAGGTAGAAATGGCAGAGAAGCACAAAGCAGAGTGACCCAGCCACTGTTCAGATAACACACAAATACACTGAAAAGTAACTCTGCTCACCATTTAGATTCTGAGTGGTTAGCCCAGTTCATGATCCAGGCAGGGATTACTCTGGTTCCTGATTCAGGAAAGAGGTTTACACTGACGTGCTAAAATAAGATGGGCTAGGTCAGCTGACTTTATGTCACAGCAATTTGACTTGAATACCAGTTGAGAGTCAACTACTACAGCTGCACAAGCACCCAAAATTACATCTTGCTTTGTGCAAACTCTGTTACTTGCAGCTGACTCACAATCCATGTTGAAAGACAATTCATGCCAAGCCTCTTTAGAGCACTAATTCAGCTCTATAGATATTTTGCACCAGGCAGGGTCATTAAGGAATTCGCCAAGCGTCTGGAAATAAAGCCATGTAAAGACACATGGTAAGCATGTAAGTCCCCTACCTACAAGTGAGTACAGAGCATTCCCATGTGCCCTAATGCACCTGCATACACCAGGTAATGATTTAGATCAAAGTAATTACAACATGACTTTGCACTCTTTAAAATATCACAACATTCCCTTGAATGCCTCACCCCATCTGTCTCCTACAGGGCCCAAGGCTCCCAGCTGCCACCTCTGCAATAACACCAGAGGCAGGGCCTGGAGCCCCAGGCCCTTAAGTTGCCACTGAAGTGCCATGCTGCATGTTTTGGGTAACTCTTGGGGCTGCCTGGGGAGGCAGAGGATGGCAGGGCCTGCTCCAAGCAGCACTGATGGCGGGAGGGAGTGTCTTGGTTCTGGAGGCACTGAGGGCTACTGTCCTGGTCCCACCCATTCTGTCTGAGCACCTGCCCCTTCCAGGAGTGCAGAGCTGGGACCCTGGGCAAGTTATGAATCTGGCAAAGCAGTTGGTTCCCCTGAGCTATCTTTATCCTGTGTCTCTTATCTTGGGTCATAAACCCCTTGGGTTTTTTGTTCGGTGATTCTAAAACATTCTGGTCCATGATTAGAGTTGCTATGTGATGGAATGATACAAATAAATACTAATGACGACAAATGCAGTGTCATAACATAGTGTTGCAACATCAGAACTTCAAAATTTGGCCCTCTGTCACTAACAGGATTGATTTACGTCAGCATCTCAAAGTGTACAAGATACTCAAGCAGAAGTCTTACCAGTCCTTGTGTAGGATTGAGTAATAAAAACAGCTCTTATACTTATTGGGTGCCTTAGGAGCACAACATATGGCAGATGTATAGTTGCAGTTTACTTTTCAGGGATATTCTTTTACAAATAAAGGAGAAGTCATAAAAACCATGCCTTTGGGCTGGCACATAGACCATGGCAGAATATGGGCTTTAATATTTTTAATATTGCAGGTCAACCATTCCAGCAGTGCAACTCCAAACATATTTCACTTTCTCCACAGGGATTCTCCAATTTGGTAAGAATAGCTCCTCTCCCCGCACCCACCCACACACATATTTTAACTAGTTGTTCTACTCAGTTTATCAGAATTCCCAGCATCCTACATGAAAATAGGTCTTGCCACTTACCCTGGGGAAGCTGCAGGAGCAGGGAACTTGTAAAACAGTTTTCATCTCTTTCCATGAGCTTATCCTGTCATTGACTCACTGTACACTGGTTACTTCACCTTATAACAATAACTCACTTTATTCCTCTAGAACAATGGTTTCCAATTTGTGGCCAATGGGTGCTTAATAGTTTTCCTTATATTTCCAATTGGGTCTGTGCCTCCATTTAAATTTGAAGGGTCTGTAACAGTAAAAAAGGTTGAAAAATATTGTTCTTGAAAATAGTGCAACTGATACTGTTTACTGTACATTTACAGCTTTTCTCTCTCTCTAATGACCAGGCTATTTAATGTGTTTCTGAGTCTTCTAGTGTGATCTATTTAAAGAGCTTGATCCTTTAGCTTATGATTTCCGATCTAGAAACCCCAGGTTCACTCCCCGCAGATGAACTGAGCAGGTATAATATTATGCAGATAGAACCATTATGAGGCTAACGTAAGTATTTTGAGATCCGGTGATAATAATATTTAATAAGTACTACGTAAATAACAAAAAGATGTTATAATGCTTAATGGCTGCAGCTATTTAAAATAGTCTCCAATTCATTTTGGTGTTACACATTTACCTTGACTTCAAAGGATCTTAGATTCACATTAAGATACACAACTCCTGCTATGTTAATTGCATAGCTGGAACCTATGTACTTTGATTTGAACTTTGGCGCTGTCCCCACACTGGGAGGTCACCAGGAGAAACACTCTCCGTGACTTCCCTTACTTCTCATAACTGTGAGGAATACTGAAGCTGAGAGGTGTGCCATCAGCATTCAATTTGGCATGGCCCTACTGGAGGCGTTAAATCATACCCCAGAAAATCAACCTCTGGAACTTCAATCTGTGAGTAAATATAGACGTGTCCTTAGTGGTTGCAGTCAAAAAGGACAGGAACATAGGCTAAAGCAAAAAAAGAAACAGAAAAGTTCAGTGCAAACACTGTGTGGAAAACTATAAGCAAGTTACACGGTGGCTTATAGTGGAAGTGTTCAACAACTCCAACCACATATGTGACATTACCTGTTCTGTCTGTGTAGATATAGATATAGATATATGTACCCATTTTTCAAAAATCTGCTAAAAGCTTTCCAGTAATTGGATGGTTTTAAAAATGCTTTGCTTGCAGTGCTAGATTTACTGTGCAGTACTAAATTTATATAAACTGGAGAAATATTTGAAACAGTTACTCTTCTGTTCTCTTTTTCGTCATTTTTTCTGGGTTTGGAGCTAGAAAAGCCGTTACATTGCATGACTGTGGCTATAAAGTGCTACTTGACTGCTCTTTGTTTTGATAGTGTATAGATACTGCAGGCGCTGAGTGTAGCTTGGCAGTACTGAGATAACGTTCCTGCCTTTGTGTCCCACAGTATCATGAAGAACATTATATACCACAGGAACGTTTCCTTTGGCTAGCAGTAACAGTGTACTCTCGTTATATCTTAAGGCAGCCAGCCTGGGATTTAAATACACTCTTCTAAAGCAATAACATTCTCCAAGAATAGTACTGATGATCTTTCAAGCTGTTTCCATACCTTTGTTTAGTGAAAGTAGACCAACTTCAGGTTTGGTATGAATGCAGCTTTTGCTAATTTTGTTGCAGCTTTGACAGCTACCTCATCAAGTGTGTGTTTGCCAAATGGTTTCGTCTTAAGTAATGAATATAAACTACTGTATATGAACTCTTTCAGTGGGTAGCCCACAGACTATTCAGTCCTGCTGATACAGGGAACTGGGCTTGACCTCTTGAGGTCCCCTTGTATTATGATTCCATAGGATGGGTACAAATCTTACTTCCAGGAGAATAAAAATATACCTTAACCTTGCATTGCTATTAATCTGATGTAAGCAATTAAGCAAATGCTATCATAACTGTGAAATTCCAGTGCAGGCCTCCAATGGTCTTTTGAATGACACAAATTCTTTCCCAGATAACTGCCTAGAGAACAAATTCACTTTGCCTATGCGTAGATGTTATTGTATTTGACCCTAAGGCTCTACTTGAGAGGTCTCTGATGAGGGTTCTTGAATTGTGTTCCTTAATTCTTCTCTAAGAATTTGTTTTTTACACTCTGATTTTGTTATGATAATCATCATTCGATCTAAGTCTCACTGCTCTATAAGCTACATACTATCACTATTGACATTAAAAAGAAAATAGGTTGAAGAAATGTAACAAAAGAAAGTCAAACATTACTAACATCAAGGTACGAATGATGTTCTGCAAGAAAGAATGACAGATAACATTTTCTGTAGTGTGACCATATTTTCCTCTCCTGAATATAGGACACTTAGTAAAATTAGTCATATTCAAGCGAGTTCAATGGCAATCAATCTGAAATATGCTGTACAAATGTTCACATTAACCTCAAGTTGACTGACTCCCTGCTAAGAGGAAACACTGCAGAGCTGGAATCTTTTTATTTACCTTCTTAACTTTAAGGTTTGCACAGGCAGAAGCAATACTCATACAGTTCCATACACCTCTCTCGCCCAGGGATAGATGTGACTGACCAACCTGACCCAACCTTCTCTGCCTAGTGGTCTCCACCCTCCATGACTGGCTAGGCTCCTGGGACAGATCCACCTTTTCTGGTAACCAGAACCACATCTTCCCCAGGCAACATATGGGGCATGTGCAGGGTCACAGGCCCCCACCCACAGATTTCCATCAGGGTTCACACAGAACATGGCAAGCAGCAGCCTTTCGGCACTGTGTGGGAGGGTAGGGTTGGAAGATGCTCCTAGCAGAATGCGGTGTGGGCATGGAGGTAGGGATGATCTGGCCTGTTTTTTTTCCGGAGGTCAGCTCTTCCCTCCTATCCCCTGCTGCCTTATGTCTGGAAGCAGCTTGTCCCTTCCTGCTCGCACAGTGTAGAAAAGCAGCTGATATCTCCACACTGCTGCTGGCCACTGACACAACCCAACAGCTTCCTGTTCCCTGGCTAAAGAATGGGTAGGAAAGGGGCTAGCTCTTTGGATGTATTGAGCATCAGGGCATAGGGAACTTGACTGCAGTGGCTTCAATCAATCTGGCCAGACGAGTGGCTCAGCAGGGAATGGTGCCTAGGGGAGAGAGCAACCCCAGACGCCCTGGGGGCAGGACCTAGAGTGGCAGGCAGCCTGTGAAGAGAGTGCTAAGCACCTCTGCCTGAGGACCTGCAGGGTTGGGTCGCAAACAGGCTTGAAAAGGCTTCCTCCCCAGCCCTGAAGCACTTAGCTGAGAGGCAGAGAGATTTCCCAAGCCAGTGCTGTGTGGGACTTTGGGGCTTTCAGGGCTTGGCTCCTCCAAGCCAGTGCCCTGGGCCAGGGGGGTCTGAGCTTTCCCTGGGTGAAAGCCCAGCCAAAGGCAGTGGGGCGGGGGAGGAAGGAGCCTGACTGCCAGGCTGTTAGTGAGCTGAGGGACCTGACCTGCAGCTGATTCTCCGCACAGTTCCGGGAGCAAGACACACCCCACTAGGGAGGGGTGATATGGAGGGTCAGCAAGGCGAGAGCAGGGGGTGAATGGGTACTGCAGGGAGAGGACAGGGAGAGGGGAAATACAAAAAGAGCCAATGGGTGAGCCACACGGTGTAAGCAGCTACCTCCTGTCTGCGCTCACCAACCTCTGTAGCCACCAGCCAGTGCTGGCTGGAAATGGAGGCCAAGTGAGCCTGCTTGTGCAGCGCGAGCATCCAGCAGGGACTGCGCTGATGTCCCATCATGAGGAGCAGCCAGTCCTGCACACTGCAGCTTTGCACAGCCATCAGCCTTGCATCCCCTACCCCCACAGACAGCCACTGGCCACCCCTCTCACTCACTAGTGGTGGATGGGTGGCTGCTGAGCAAGGATCTGGCGAGCAGTAGGGAAGAGACAGAAGATACTGGCCAATTTCCATGTTTATAAAAAGTAAGGACACTGGCAGAAGTGCTTAAGTGCAAGACTGTCTCTTTGAAAATGGGACTGCTGGTCACTGGAGCTATGAGGATGTCACCTCTCCCATCCGTAGGAGGGCACACCTGTAAACAAACGCCCCCTATGGGAGCAACTTGAAATGACACCGACTAATCAACAACGCTTCTTTGAGTGCCCTGGGAGACTCCAACCTAGCTCAGGCCAGGCAGGGCCCTCTTTCTTCTGCCAAAAGAGAGGTGATCCCACTCTAAGAGACGAGACTAGTAAAACGCCCTGAGTCTGATCTTCCCTGTAGCATGACTGGTGCCTTTCAGCATGGTGGTTTCCTCAATGTTGCAGTTTGGTGCTGCATCGGAACAGGGGATGACTCTCATTTCTTATTGCTTCCAGTGCATCTGTCCTTCCAGGCCCTCAGGGCATAGTGGAATGGTGGAAGGAGAGTCGGGGCTGCAGCACATGGGCTGTACCTTGTTGGTATGGCCCTAAAAACTGAAACTGATGTTCTCACTGTGGGGAAGCCACAGGGAGTGGAAATATTCCAGGCTCCACAGATGGCTGTTGAGGTTGTTGAGCACTTGCACGGAACAGAGGATGAATGCCATGAATGGGCAGCAGGTGGGGATGGGACCCACCACTGTGCAGCTGAGCCCCCTCCCCCTCCTTTAGAATACTAAATGATCCACCTGAAATCTCCTGGAGGAGATGGAGATGCTTCATCCCCACTGCACAGATCCAGGAGTGGTGGGATTAGGTCATTCAGGGAGTTTGGCAAAGCAGAGGTTTAGGGCCAGAATATGGGCTTGGAGGCTGAACTTCTGCTGCTGCCCAGACAGAGTGAAACCAGGAGCACCCCAGTCCCTGAGCCCTTTTGAGGTGCTCCTTGTCTTGCCCAATTCCTTTTCCATCCAACATCCACAGCAATACCAGGCCCGCTATTGCCAAAGGAACAGTGTACCCCTTTGTCTGATGATATAGGGTTTGTGTTGTTGTTTGCTGGCTGTAACTTTTTGCTTTGGTAATTCTAACTGAAGTGATGTTCTATTGCTCTCATGATTTGGTACTTACCTTAGTCAGGCCATCACAAATCTGCCTACCCAATAACAGGAGATCTTGAGCTATCTCTACATCAGCTAACGTACATCTTAAGAACTGTATACACTAATGTACAGTTTCAAGGGACAGATTCTGCAGTACTCAGTCCAGCTAGACTCTCGCACAGAACCTCCAGATATGTACTTTACATTATAACCGATGTTTGTGCCAAACATCCTTAACTACGAGAACTGAACAAGGCCAGCTGTATGCCCCTAGCACATATTTAATTAACTGGGATTTTAATCTTAAATTGTCTTGTGGGAATCCAGTATGTTTGCAGAAAATCTTCTGTTGCAAATATTTTTGTTTGCATAAATAAAACCACTTACAAGATAATCTGTTCCATCAGATGACATCAAAAAGTCTAAGAACTACATGCAATTACAACAAAATCCAAAGCACTGGAAGTGCTGGGAGTATTCCAGATACAGATGAAATTTAATGAAATAGGAAGCTGCCGATTTCACAGAGTATTATATTGTGCATTACTCATCTTTAAACAATCTATATCCTGCCTGCAGGAGCTGCATTTTCTGTGTCATGCTTCACTCCGCTGGAGGGGGAAGGTTTCAGAAAAAATTAGATCTCATGGGGGCACCCTGGTACTATTTAAAATTTTAGGACAGCTAGAGAAAATGACTAATTTTCTAAAAACTGATTGGCAGTTTAAATAGCTGTTTTTTTGCATTAAAGTACTATCAGACATCAATATTATTATGAGGTCGAAAGTAGTGGGGACAGACAAGTTTTTAATTCTGATTTAGGCTACTTGTTGTCTCTGGAAGGAAACACTACATCATTTACACATGGTTCCTATTTGGAAGGTTTCCTTCACAGTGTTAAAAGCATTCTCTGTGGAAAAGCTGAACTTAGATTTTGCAGAAACAGAATATTGTGCAGATCAAGAACACATCAGGAGAGCTGAATCTGGCCAAGCGACAGGGCACTGGACACCTCTGGGGTGGTGGAAAAGTCAACCAGAGCTGCAGATTTCAAGATGGATTAACAGCTAGAAAGAACACCAGCTCATGTGATGTCATTGAGATTGTTCCTGGTACTGTGAAACACCTTGTCCCCCTTGCCACTAGTGTAAAGGAGTCAGCTCCCTACCATCGGCAGTCTGTTAGTCATTCAAATACTGTGCTCTGGGCAATGCTGGCCCTTATTTTGCTGTGCAGGTTAATTCTCCAGTCCCTAAACCCCTTGACAGAGTTCACCTATAACATTCACCCTCTAACCTATCAATCACTCAAAAATACCAGGTCTGCAGTCCACCAAAGGTGCAAGTAAAATGTATTTCTTACCAGTATAGCAGGTGGTGGTGACACCAAGTAAGGGGGCCCATGTGACCTCACCACATGATGCTCCATGTGATTCCACTCTGCCCCCAGCCTAGGACCCCCATGCTCCACACCTCTCTTTCCCTCCCCAGCCCACGTTACCTGGGTGGTGGGACAGTACAACAGCCAGAGAAGCTCCTGGCCATTCTGCTGCTTTTCCCACTCTGCCTCTGCCATTGGGAAAGGAACCCAAGAACTCCCATCCTGCACCCTTGGACTTCCACAGAGTTGAATCTCCTCCAGCTCCATACAGCAGCTAACTGACTGGATGAGAGTGGTGGCGGGGTGGGGCTGGGGAACTCTCCTGCTTTCCTCATTGTGAGGGACAGTGGGGAAAGGATTAGAATGTCAGCAGCTCCTCTGACCAGCTCCCAGTTCCCACCTTAGCCCCATTCTCCAGGGCCACTGCCGTTCAGAGGGAGCCAAAGGAGAGGCAGCTCCTTGAAAGGGCTGGAGGTGGTGCAGTGTCTTTCCAGTAAGTTGTACTGGCTAGAAATAGCTTGCTGGTATGATATACCAGACCATACTGACCTGCATGCAGTGCTGCTGCCACTAAGGAACAGTGAACAAACTAGTTTGCAGGATTCAATTCAGGATAAGCATTTTGCCGTATGTCGCATCCCTTAGATCATAAATTTATTCTCAGTTTCATTTAAACTATATCTAAGATTCAAGTGATAGTGAGGAACTACATTGGAGACAAGTGGTAATGTGTAAAAGAAAATCATAGCATACTTTCTAAAGACTTAACAGGTTAAACGCCTGTCTAAAAAATCTCTATCTCACCTAAGCTGTGTCTACACGTGCACGCTACTTCGAAGTAGCGGCACTAACTTCGAAATAGCGCCCATCGCGGCTACACGCGTCGGGCGCTATTTCGAAGTTAACTTCGACGTTAGGTGGCGAGACGTCGAAGTCGCTAACCTCATGAGGGGATCGGAATAGCGCCCTACTTCGACGTTCAACGTCGAAGTAGGGACCGTGTAGACGATCCGCGTCCCGCAACGTCGAAATTGCCGGGTCCTCCATGGCGGCCATCAGCTGGGGGGTTGAGAGATGCTCTCTCTCCAGCCCCTGCGGGGCTCTATGGTCACCGTCGGCAGCAGCCCTTAGCCCAGGGCTTCTGGCTGCTGCTGCGGCAGCTGGGGATCCAGGCTGCAGGCACAGGGTCTGCAACCAGTTGTCGGCTCTGTGGCTCTTGTGTTGTTTAGTGCAACTGTGTCTGGGAGGGGCCCTTTAAGGGAGCGGCTTGCTGTTGAGTCTGCCCTGTGACCCTGTCTGCAGCTGTGCCTGGCACCCTTATTTCGATGTGTGCTACTTTGGCGTGTAGACGTACCCTCGCAGCGCCTATTTCGATGTGGTGCCGCGCAACGTCGAAGTTGAACATCGACGTTGCCAGCCCTGGAGGACGTGTAGACGTTATTCATCGAAATAGCCTATTTCGATGTTGCTACATCAAAATAAGCTATTTCGATGTTGGCTTCACGTGTAGACGTAGCCCTAATGTCTTCTGCAGCTTTTCAGACAAGGTTGGAAGAGATGCTGTGATTGCAAATGTACATGCACTCCCTTTTGCTTCTTTGGTGTAGGATGATGACTACATCATCTTCTTTGCACCATAATTATACTCCAGGCTTTATTGGTTTTGCACCCAGCTAGGATATGCCTACAGTTTTTTCTGGTTCTCTTTCCCGATTGACTTTGCACGTCTTTGCTAACTTCTGAGCTGACAAGGAAATGGGCATCCATTGTGTTAGCTTACAGTGAGTAAATTACCTTCTGACATGGAGAGATACATACCTGACCCTCGTTTGGATGAAAAACCTGTTTTTCATCCCAGCCTTGTTACAGGCTTTAAAACCATATTTTCCATATATGAACATAAAATCTTTACATAGTATCTGTACATACATTTCATAAATGACCAGCATGACCCTGGCTTTTATTTAAGACCTCACACTACTTTCTTTTGTGAATCAAAATATACCCACCAGAATCTTATGTATTTCTGTAGCCCCCTTGTCAGCTGGCATTCAGGAGTTCTTGGGTTTCACTCATGATGGTCTGTAGCTTCACAATAACAAGCAGCCCTGTAGCAACTTAAAGACTAATACATTTATTAGGTTAGGAGTTTTTGTGGGTAAAACCCACTTCTTCGAGTGGGCGGGCATCATTCAAAGGGATGCAGTCTGCAAGGACATTTCTCCACTGACAGAGAAATAATCTTGCTTGAAATGTTCTCATTAGAGCTATGCTAACAGTAAGGGGCACAGGAGCCTGAATTATTGCAGAGCAATAACAAAAGGATTCATTTTAATATTCATTTCCTGGGGGCTTTTTTGGATTCAGCAGCTGGGAGAGTGGAGAGTGGTGAAAGCCTGCTTCCACAGTACCATCAGGTTCTATAGAAGCTGAGCTGGGGGTACAACACTGATCTGGAAAGTTATTAAAGTGAGGCAGTGTTATGAATGTTTCCTTCTTCTCTTACTGTTCATCTTTTAACATTGACTGATACAAAGACAGGCTTAGCCAAGCAGGATTTTTCCTTACTAGCGGGATTTACTGACACAAAAACATCAGACAATTGGTGCACAATTAGTAAGAAGATGGTTCAATGCATGTCAAAATATACACTCTGCTTCCAAAAGCTTTATGATTAAAAAGGTGCTATTTTATTTTACATTTATTTTAGAGCTGTCAAGTGATTAAAATTTTATCATGATTAATTATGTGATTAAAAATTAATTTGATTAATTGTGTAATTAACTGGGCTTCCCAACAGTAATATATCATTTATTTAAATATTTTGGATGCTACCTACATTTTCAAATATATTGATCTCTATCACAGTACAGAATGTACAGGGCTCATTTTATATTTATTTTTGATTCCAAATGTAAAGAAAGCATATTTTTCAATTTGCCCATTACAACTACGGCAGTGCTATCCCTTTATCACAAAAACTGAACTTACAAATGTAGAATTATATACAAAAAGCTTCCTTCAAAAATAAACTCATGGAAAACTTTAGAGCCTACATGTTCACTCTGTCCTACTTCTTGTTCAGCCAGTCACTCAGAGAAATGAGTTTATTCACATTTACACATGATAATGCACCTGCTTCTTGTTTACAATGTCATGTGAAAGTGGAAACAAGCACTCACATGGCACTGTCGTTGCTGATGTCAAAGACTGATATGCCCTTCATGCTTCAATGACTATTCCAGAGGATATATGTCCATACTGATGATAGGTTCTGCTCAATAATGATCCAACACAGTGCAGACACATGTATGTTCATTTTTATCATCTGAGACAGATGCCACCAGGAGAAGGTTGATTTTCTTTTTTGGTGGTTTGTACTCTGTAGTTTCTGCATCGGAGTATTGCTCTTTTCAGAACCCAGAAGCATGCTCCACACCTCCGCCCTCTCAAATTTTGGGTCAAGAGCTATCTTTGGAAATCTCACATTGGTATCTTCTTTGCATTTTGTCAAATCTGCAATGAAAGTATGCTTAAAAGGAACAAGTGCTAGCTTATCATCTGAGACTGCTGTAATGTGAAATATCTGGAACAATGTGGGTAAAACAGAGGAGGCATATAATTTTCCCCCAAGGAATTCAGTCAGAAATGTAAATAATGAATTTTATAAGTGACATCAGCATGAATGCATGTCCAGTGAATTGTTGGCTAAAGCATGAAGGAATATACCAATATCTGCCTGTCTATCCATCTGCCCTGTAAATATGCTGCCTTCATGCTTTCTTTTATTGTATTATGAGAGGGGATAATTATGACTGCCCTACTGACCTTTTCTTTATATATAGATGAAAATGGTTCCTTACAATAGGTGAGAACCTTACAGTAGATTTTGTTTTGTACAACTATAATCCCCAGCATTGGCTCCACTGGTATTCATACAGTACTTTGGATTTAATGCAAGGAACAACCTGAAACAAATCCATACTAAATCACTGTGTATAAACTATGCTAAGAAACCAACTTGATTCAAATCAGATATATTTAAAGGCAAAATAAGAGAAATGTTTATAAAATATTAATTTGAACTATTAATGTGATACCCGTTTTCAGTTAGCTACTCTTTGCTACCATTCATTAGGTTTAAGTTTCTTGAAATGTTACTCACCAGTTATTATTTTTAGTAGTAACAACGTATTACTGACTCACTGCATAATTCGCTCTTTACATTGTCTGGTTATTTTTATCCAAGAGGAGAATTGACTGAAGAATAAAATAGTGTGAAATGTTCATCACAGCTTTCATTCAAGAATTTGGTTATGAAACAGGTGAAAAAAGTGGCATTCCCTGAAATATATGTTCTTGTGTGACCTCCTTTGTACATTAGCAAGTTTGTAGATAAAACTGCATAACAGTTCATGCTCTTATAGCTGTGGCTTATTTGAAATCCTTAAATTGGGACACTTCCAAAAAGTGGTGTTCTCACCGCATGTCAAAGATGAACAGCCACAGATCTTACGTTTCCACCACCTGAACCTAGAATGCATTTATAAGTGACACACTTACTGGTAACTATGTGACTGTTTGTTCTTTATATATTTTGTTCTATTATAAATTAGGTACATTTGTTAATAAAGTGGAACCTCAGTTATCTGACCTAACCAGGAATGCAGGTTGGTCGGATACTGGAAATCTTGGTTAATACGGAGTACTAATGAAAGAACAGATACTCATACTGTATTTATAAACTGTATGCACTGCATTACTAATTTCAATGAAAACACAACATGGCCATCAAACACAAAACAACATCACAAACAAGCTTCACAAACAAACACAGCTTTTATAGTTGTAGCACCTGATTTTAACATTACTGTAATACTAAAAGATTCATGATGCAAATCATGGACGTCAGAAATAAGGTGAGAAAGTTGCATCCAAACCAGCAAAAAACTAAACAGAATGCATGACACATGAGAAAAAGGTATGTCCTTTCACCGTAATTTTGTGACTAAAATATAGCCTATGCCTATATTTATTTATTTAAACAGTGAGTGATTGGGATTTAGTGTTGAACTTCCTTTCTTTTCTTTGTGGCAAGGTCACACAAGTGTCTGAAGAGCAGTATGTCTCCAGCGGTCACTCCCCTTTGTTGCTCAATGTAAATAAGTGCGGCCTCCAGAGCTGTCAGTCCATCATGATGACTCATTCCACCTGCTTTCTCTAGTCCTGTGTTATCGTCTTCCATATCGTCATCATCACCATGATTTACAAGTTCTCTGATGTCACTATCAGCCAGTTCTAGTTGTTCACCTTTATCCCTCCATTCCTGTATGTTTTCATTACTCACATTTTCACAGCCTGATGTTTTCAATAAAGACAAAAGATTTTTCACAATTTTCTTGTACTGTTTCTTTGGAAGGCTGGAGATCTTCATTTATTCTGTCTTCATCTTCTGGAAGTAGTTTTCTCCAGGATTTTAACAAAGTTATTTTTCAATCGCTCCCCAAACTTGTGCAATCCAGTAAACAATGTCTTTCAGGGTTTTTTTTTTTCAATTTGTCTACAATGCTATCTCCATCATCAATAACCTCTATGAGTGATTTAAGAAGCCTATGCCAAGATATTTTCTTTAATGCTTCAATGACACCCTCGTCCTTAGGGTGACATACTTGGGTGACATTTGGCAGTAGAAAAATCACCCTTATTTCTCCACTCTTCAGTTCATCTATATTAGGATGAGAGGGTGCATTAACAATAAGAGTTGCTTTCCTTTGCAGGTTTTTTTTTATTTTAAAAAGCTTTCTACCGAAGGAAAATATCTACTAAAGACCAACTTCTAAACATTTCAGAGCTCATCCAGCAGGCACATGGTTTTTTTGTTTGTGTTTTTGTTTTTCTGTTATGCCAAACTGACAGTGCTGGAGGAACTGAATTTTTGAAGGCCTGTGTGCTTTTTTTTTTGGATTTTCAAATTAAAACAAGTTCAAGTTTATGGTTACCTGAGGCGTTACTGCAGGCAAGAACTGTCACTCTTTCTTTGCTTATTGTAAAACCAGGAGCTGATGTTTCTTCACAAGAAGCCAGAGTGCTTGATAGCAGCATTTTAAAAGGTAGGCCAGTTTAATCACAGTTGCATATCTGTTCATCTGATAACCCTTCATTTTTTATAAGAGTCTGATATTTTAAGTGATTCTGAATCTGCCAGTAATTTATCTCCCCAGAGGCAAAGCTGTGTTGCAATCAAAAGTTATCTCAGGTTCGACACTGGGTTCTCTGAGTACAAAACACACTGACAAGATAGCCGTTAGCCACAAGCAGTTTATTGCTCTGACCAGCTCTAGAAACAAACTCTTAACTAAAAAGCAAAAGCATGATAGGAAAACAGCTCTTACAACCCTTCTGCAAGCTGGGGATCCCAGTCAGCTGTGGACAAGCTGGAGTTCTGGTCACTGGTCTGAGGCACTGGTACTGTAACCCATCAGTGAAGTCTGTTTTGCCATGGTTTCTTGTGCAGCTTATAGACTGTTTTTCTGCCTCATTATACAGTTCTGTTAGGTCACTCATTACCATTTATGGTATTTCCTTAGCTGTCAGTGATTGATCTGTTATTGGTTCTGTTACTTCTTGTTCTTTAACCCTACTTCCATGTTTACCACATCTCAGCATACAAGATGGTTGCATGTTTGTGCCCTTCCTCTTATCGCTATCTACAAATTATTCTGCTACAATGCCACCACTTACGTTGTTAGTTTTTCCCTCAGGCTTGTTCCTAACTCATTCAGCATGAGAGGAGGGGGAGAATGCATACCTCAGCACCCCTATACTGGCACGGATGGACAAAGTTCTTCCGCGATTAACCCCTCACATCTTTCATAACATCTTTCCCAGAGATCTAGCTAGCCTGAACTAGCAGTAAAACAGGATTCTCCTTCATTAAATTGCTTGTGAAAAGCCAGTGCTTTTACTTGTAGAAGATGCTCCGTTATTTGGTGCACCTTTCTTTCTTTGTTGCGTGAACCCCAAAATAAAACTTTCCTCACCTTTTCATTGTCATATTTTTTCATCGTGTTTCTTTTTTTTTTCTGACCTTCATTTGAAGCCCTAGCTGACCACCACTCTTCAATTTCACTTCTATTCCTCTCCCAATCACCAACGGTAACATGCCTCACCATATTCTGCTGCCACTTTTTGCAGTTTCACCTTTTAATAGCCATTGTAAAGTTGCAAGTTTTTGTTCCATGTTAAAAAAAAACACTTTATTTTTCTTTTCATGTTACATACAGTTAAAAAAATGTACAGTACTCTTTATGAAAATGAAGGCCATGTGCCATCCTGCTAACACAAATCTATGCCACACCTCGAATTCCACAGGCACACCTGTGCAAATATGGCCTCTGCACGCATGCCATCACTCTTATGTCAGATAACAGAGCATCAGTTAAATAAAGGTTGGATAAACAAGGTTCTCCTGCATTTAGAAAGCAGTTTGCCAATTTAAGGCTGTATGGTAAGCATTAGACAAGTTTATTATTATTATTATTATTATTATTATTATTATTATTATTAATAAACTTGCCAATTTTTTTCAGAGGTGAGAATCAAATTGGGTCACTGAAAATTCTGAGCTAGTGTGGGATTTTTCTAGCTGTGACAATACTCCTGGGCAGAGCTTTAGCTGGTTTACATTTGTCCTTCTTCCATTGCTACAATGGTCATTTATCTCAGCTAAGTATCTGCCCCTTTAACCTTAGCTCAGTTGACAGCATCCACTTCTCTGCTGCTGTACATGTATGACCTCAGTGGAACCCAGCTAGCAGAGAATTTGGCCTATTAACTCAATGCTTTGGTAAGACACATCCCAGCAGCAACACAAACTGTTCATTTCATCCCTGTCTTGCCATTGCACAACTGGTATGCTGTTAACACCTGTTTCCTTTTTAGAAATAATTGTTTCCCATAGCATGGCTACAAGAGATATTGAATTAATCCATACCACCAATGCAACTGGCATCTAAACATCTAGATGGTAGATTCTCTTCTGCAGCAGTTTTACACAGGCCCAGATACATTAACTTCAACTAAATTACTCCTGTTTTACTCTAGTACATGAGAGATTAGAATCTGGTGCTAAGGATGAGCAGCTGTAATGTGTGCACTTATTGGAGTCTGGGGACTTGCAAACCTCACAAAACATTACCCAGAACTTATGAATAAGGAAAAATGCTCATTTCTATACCAATAACATGCAGATTAGCCAATACTGAAACATTAAGGCTGCATCTACACTAACAAGGTCTTTTGAAAGGACAGCTGTCGAGAATAGATGTCGAAAGATGGCCTTTAGAAAAGGAGCGTCCACACTGGCCAACAGGGAGCAAAGGTCCAACCCACCCTTTCGAAAGGGCCCACCATACTTTTGAGAGAGAGCATCCACATGTCCCATGGCACCCTTTCAAAAGTACAGGGCCAGGAAACACCGCGGGCAGGGTCACATGGTGGCCAAGTCCTTCCGGGACCATCACCTCCTGCCCCTTAACAGGGACCCCCCTGACCCCCCCAGAGCCTTGGCCTGCACACACTGAGGACCAGTTAGCTGTCTCCAGGCAGGCAGAGGGAGAGCAAGTGGAGGAGGCACACTGGGCCACCCCATGGACCCCGATCACCTCCCCCACCCCCCATCAAAGCCATGGCCAGCACACTGGCCACGGTAATGGTTGCAGTGCTCTAGCGGCTCCAGGTGCTCACCCTGGTAGCCATCCTCCTGGAGGCTGTCCTGGGGGGCACAACACCCTCACCCAGTCCCCTGAGTCATCTGCCACCACTGAGGCTTCCCCACAAGTAGCTATTGGTGAGACTGACTGGTGCTGGAGAACTGGAGCAACGGCTGGTGCCTGCAGAATCTCAGGATGACCAAGGGGACATTCCTGGAGCTGTGCCACTGGCTTGCACCAGTCCTCCAGCACTCGACACCCACATGAGGCCAGCTCTTCCACTACAGAAAAAGGAGACCATCACCCTGTGGAAACGGGCCACCCCGGACAGTCACTGATCTGTAGGCCACCTGTTCAGGGTGGGCAGGGCAACTGTCGGGGCCATCCTCAATGAGGTAAGCTATGCCTGGGTCACACCTCCACTACAAGTGGCGGGGAGGGGGCTCCCCGGCAAGGGGTACCATCAGGAAATGGGGGAGCATCCCACAGCAAGGATGGGGGAAATGGGGATGGGCAGGCACAGAGGGGGCAGGTGCTTTAGGAAGGCTTGCCCTGTAGGGGACAGGGACAGGGTGGCAGGGATGGGGACAGGCAGGAATGCTGATCCCCAATCAACACTCATGAGTGCATTCTCCCCCAGCACCCTGCAGGTCATCCAGGCCATCAGTAAGGTCCTCCTGCAGCAGCTGATCCACTTCATGGACCTGAACAGTGCCTTCTGGGGCTTTGAGGAGCTGGGCTTCCTGAACCACTTTGGGGCGCTCGACAGCACACATGTTGCCATCCGAGCCCCAGAGCACAGTGGCGGGGCCTACATGAATTGAAAGGGCTACCACTCCTTGGTCCTGCAGGCAATGCTGGACACAAAGAGACAGTTCCAGGATATCTGTGTGGGCTGGTCCAGCTGTGCCCACAATGCCAGGGTGTTCAGAAACTCAGGAATGGGCTGCCAGATGGCCAAGGGGACCTACATCCCCCAATGGAACTTCCCCATTGGAGACACCAAGATGTGACTCTCCATCATGGTGGAAACGGCCTACCCACTGCAGGCTTGGCTTGTGAGGCCGTACACAGGTCACACTCAGCCTACACAGGACGTTTTTAATGAGCGGCTCAACTGGGCCTGCAACACAGTCAAGCTGGCAATTGGCCACTTGAAAAGGTGCTTCAGATGCCTCCTCACCGGGCTGGAGGTGGGCCTTCCCAATGTCCCGGCAAGGGTCGGGTCTGCTGCTCCCTGCACAACCTTGTGGAGGCAAAACATGAGCCATTTGTGCAAGATTGAGCCGCCTAGGCAGGGCACGGGTACAAGCAGCCACCTGCCACACCATGCCGTCAGGCCCAGCAGGACGGGGTGTGGGTTCAGGAGGCCCTGCGCCAGGCCTTTGCCTGGGGGCCACAGTGACCCCCCCCACCCTGCACATGCAACCCCGCTACCACCCCCACTGCACACGCACACACCCCTCCACCACTCCCACACATGCACAAGGGACGTAGGGTTGAACAACACAATAAACCTTTTATTTAGCACTGTAAAATGGCTTGCACCTCTTCATAAACCTGAGAACTATTTACAGTGGGGTGAGGGGAACTATTTACATTGAGGTGGGGGGACTCTATACAGGGGTGGTGCAGAACAGGGTGAGTGGACTGCAGTGCACCAGAAGGGCTGATGGTTGGAGTGAGGGGCCTTGTCCCTTGATGGGGGTCAATGTACACGATCCCCATCACCTACCCCTAACTCCCTGTGTCCAGAGGCCCCATCGGGGCTGGGCCAGGGCCAGAAGAACAGGGAGCTAGGGGCATGGCTGGGTGGCAGCCCCTGCAGCCTCACCAGGGTCAGCATGGGGACAGCAGGAGGTGGGGGGCACGGCCTCCTCATGGTCAGCCCTGGCTAGCAACATGAAGACCAGCTGCACAAGGCCAGTTGGGGAGAGGTGGGTTGGGACCAGGGCAGTGAGGTAGGGCTCATTGGGGGGGTCTACTGAAGGGAGCGTGGTGGGAGAGGGGACTGGGGTGGTGGGGAGGTCAGTGGGCGGAGGCGGGATGGCCACTGGGGGCAGGGGGTGGGGGACGATGGGGTGGGGATGAGAGGGGCAGGTGTGGGAGTAGCTTGCAATGGGGTGGCAGCAGGGGTCAGGGGGTTGACCACGGCCTGGGTCAGGATGTTCAGGTTGGCCACCACCCAGTTCCCAGCCGGATGCTCCATGGCAAGCCACTCCCACAGCACACCTGTGAGGTCCCACAGAGCTGCTGTGTGGGATGCATCTCCCACCTCCTCCTCCCTGGTGATGCTGGCGGATGGCCCTGCAGCGGCCCCATGCTGTCCCCAATCAGGGTCTGGGCTGCTCTCCCTCACCCTCTGAGGTTGGGCTCCTTGGCCCATGGACAGGGCTAGTCCAGCTCCCAGCTGCTGGACCTGTGGAGACAAAAGGGGAGAGAGGAACGGGCCATTAGTCCCATGCAATCACCCCTGCATCCCCGCCCCCAGCCCAGGGGCCCTGTGACATCCACATCTCAAGGTTCCCCACCACCCCCCTGGTCTCTCCACAGCTGTGCTGCCCATGCTGCTGTCCTAGCTGTGTGGTGCTGAGTGCCACGTGTCAGTTCCCTGGGGCCCAGGGAGCATGCCTGTCCTGTTTCCTTGTGCACTGGGGCTGGCGGCTGTGTGGGTGGGCTCCAACCACCCCTGGTGGGACCAAGCACCCCCTCCCCAGGCCCCCGAGAAACTTGCATACTTGACACCTACCTGGGGGTCCCTCCAGGAATTGGATGAGGCTCGTGAGGATGAGGCCCAGCTGGATGGCCGGATGTGATGTCGATGACGAGGGCCCCATCACTTGAGCCCTCATCATCACTGATGGTCTCGAGCAAGTGGAACGTCCACAGGCACCTGGTGCTGGCCGCTGGTCCCAGGCAGTCCTTGCCCCCCATTGCTGTCTCTGGCTTGGTCTCAGTCTCCGCCATGTCCAGGATAATGGCTGGGGGGTCCCGCCTCCTTGGGTCTGAAGAGGCGGCCAGGCTCTTTAAAATAGGGGCAGCTGGTGGGTGCTGCCCCGACTACCCGGCCACATCCTGGGCCTTGCAACAGCCCTGCCTCAGTTCTTTCACCTTGGACCTCACCTGGTCCAGACTGTGGGTGAGGTGTCCTCACCCGATGAGGCCCTTGGTAACCCACTCAAAAGCTGCAACATTATGGCGCCTGACTGCTGTCTGTTGGAGGACCTCCTCATCCTCCCAGAGGGGGAGGAGGTCTGCAGCTCGGCCTCCATCCAGGAGGGGGCCCACCGCTTTGGAGTCTTGCTCGCCCCCGGGCATACTCTCTGGTGTCCTTGGGGAGACTCCTGAGTTGGGCAGAGGTTCGCCTTGCTGGCCATGGGTGCTGGGAGTCTGGTAAACTGGCTGGGGCATTGTCGCTGGGAGTGGGCTTTGCAGCACCATGGGCTCCCTGCTGCCTGCATGTTCCTGACTGAGGGTTTGTGGGATTCTGCATCTTTAAACGCAGGCAGACTCTGGACCCATAGAGCTCCACTTATGCTGTGAGTGGTGGCATTGCCTGCCAGCTTATCAGCACCATGGAGGACTCTCTCTTTTGAAAGAGCCATCCCTGGAGTGTTTACACATGCTGTCTTTTGAAATAATCTTTTGAAAGGGGATGCTCTTCCCACAGCAGGAAGGGAGGACCAACTTTGACGGAACAGCCCTGTTCTTTCGATGTTCATTTCAAAGACTGCAGTGTGCATATAGACACTCCACAGGGAATTTCAAAAGAGGGCCGGTTTTGGACTCAATTCTGAATGTACTTGCTAGTGTAGACGCAACCTAAACATTTTAAGTGTTTGCCTTTTAAATTATTTATTTGGTTCCTTGTTCCAGTTAAACTCATTATCACAATGATAGTGATTTTAAAAATATTGACTCTATCATCTAATGCTGAATAAAATAGCAGACATCAGCTGGCTAAATCAAAGTTTGCAAGAAAATGGCAGGTCAGTTTCTTAAACTACTGTGTGGTCTTATAAAAAGGGCTTCTTGTCTATGGGTTAGAATTGCAGCTTCAGCGTACGACATGAATATGATGATTTATATATACTGATAATTTTTTTTCCATTTTACCTATACCTTTCTAAACTCACAAGTCTATAGAATTACAGAACTGCAAGGAGCCTCAAGAGGTCGTTGAGTCCAAGCTGCACTCACAGCAGGACCTAGCATCATCTATGTCATCTCTGCCCCTAGGTCCTTGAAAGCTGTTATCATAAACTACATTTGAGGCCCGAACAAGGATCGGCCTCACAACCCCTGGTTTATGAGGCCAGTGCTCTAATGTAGTAATATAAGCAAATAGTGCTTGTCACAGCATTGGTTTTGTTGAAATTGACTGTTGTATACCAGTTTCTCCAATAGAGTAATACAGTTAAGTACCTTTAAGAATACCTTTACTTTTTCAATTGATAATTTGGCTTGGCTTTTCAAATTTGCTAAAAATATTGTATAGTTCTACATGTCTAACTCTGAAATCTGGTTCAGAATGCCTGCTTAAGAGGACCAATATTATTGGATGTGCCAATATTCTTATTATCAACATCAAGACACATCCCAAAGGGACCATAGCATCTCTGTCACTTTGACTGATGTCTACTTAGATTCTTTACAGTGATTTGGCCGGATGTTTAATTTCTGTCTATCATTGCTAATCTTATTGTGTCACCAAAGCTGTTTTTGGCTATATGATCACAACTGTGTAACAGCATTCCTTGCTGATTTACAGTTAGAAGTTCATTCTATTTTTGATTAAGGTCTCTACATAACTTTTGTTTACATTTAACTGAAAAAAAATGTCTGAAAAACCTTTTATTTACAAGGCACAGGCTTAGGGACTTGATATCCAAGACACAAATCTCAAGGTAAGAATGTGACTCATAAAGCTGTCTTACTCTTTATAGGATGCTTTCATACACTAGCATGCAGTTTTCACATAATGGATCTTAACATTCAGTTTAAGAGAGACTTTTCAACTTTTCATGTATTTCAAAGGCAGATGACGTCTAAATTAATCAAAAGACGTTTTTTGCACTTTTTTCAGGACTGATAAAGAGAAGGCAAATAAGATCAGACTACAGATATCCTGAACAAGAGGAAATACTAAACTAGCCTTATTTTACCTCTTCCTTATTATCATTCTCACTGTCTGCACTTTTTTTCCCCTGTCAACAAAGCCATAAGAAGCTGAATGTGTTCCGGGACTCCAGGCAAAGTGCCATTGAGTAACTGAAATGTAAACAAAGTTTCATTTTAATCCCTTTCACATTGTTTGAAATCAACCTAATGTCTAGGAGAAAATCCATTATTTAAAACCTATAGGTTCTGGTAGGCCTCTTGACACTGTAGCATCTATAGGATCTCATAACCACTTGTGAGTTACAGAAGTAGTTTATCATTTTCTGTGTGCACATTTCCTATCTTCCACCTTACTCATTTTAAACAAAGCTTAAAACAGGAAAATGAGTGCATGAAAATGACTTCGCTCTTTGGACATACAATGAAACAAACATACAAACCTCCAACTATTTAGAAGGGTGTTGAACAAAAGGCAGCTAAAATGATATTGACTTATTTATAACGCCTGGCCTTGCAGTCAAGCAGGGCTGTAATCAGGGCTGGACCTAGTTGCGTGCCAGTGGTGCTGGGTTTGGGAGCGCTGGCCTCGGTGTGTTGTTTTTGTTGTTAGCAACAAAAAGGAATATGGAATGCTTGAAGTAACATATTTCAAGTATTCCATATGTGGATTCCTTTTTCATTAACCACTTGCAGTGTTCTGGATCTTTGAAAAACCTCATGGAACCTTCCAGCCTTTCTGAGAAGTAAGTTTCCCTGGAACCTCCTCGAATATTGGCAGCTATGCTCTTCTGGGAATATAAGTGGTGAGGCATTACCAATCATTCAGGTTAGGTGTACATGGAAACATAAACTCAAAATAAGCTATGCAAATTGTGCTACGTAAATTGCATACCATATTTCGAGTGCATTTTGAAATAGGCTATTTCGCCATATGGTGCTGTCTAAATGATGACACATGCTCAAATGAAGCTTATTTTGAGGCACCCCTGTATTCTTCATGCGATGAGGTGTGTGGGGATGCCAGACTAGGACTCCTGTTACCTTGAAAACTGTTTTGAGACAATGGGCACGTTGCTAAAATGTGGGCAGCTATTCCAGGATGCTTTCCTATCCCAGAATTGCACCTGCCATGTAGACACAGCCTCACTGAGATATAAGAACAAATGAAGTGAACTGAGAGCCCGCTTCTGACACGGTGAACTTTGTTTTATTGTGTAATTGTGAAAGTATATATGTGTTTTAGGACTTGAAGAATGTAAGCAAAAACTAATTAAGGATATATTTAATGAAATGCCAGAGATCTCTATCAAACTTCTATCTGTGCAACAATGTAAAAGAAATGCTGTTACATTTTTGCTATGCTTACCACTTAATATTTGATGACTTCCTAAAACTGCAGAACACAAGACTTTTGCTCTCTCTAATATTGTCTGTTTTCACCTGTAGAAAACAAAAGATGCCACGGAAGAACCCTGCAGGAACTCATATTGGAAGCAAAAAGCTCAGCTGCAATCTAGTTTTCATCAAGGGGCAAATTGATGGAAACAGCTGAAACAGAGCATAGACCAGGCTTTAGGCAGTAGTGAATCTCCCAGTGCACAAGAAATTGACAAGGGAAATATAAATGATGCAGAACAATGAGGGGAGCAGGGTAGACAAGGGGCTGCAGACAGGGGAGTTTAAGAGTGAGTGTTATAGAGGGAGTGTGACAGGAGTTCTGCTATGGTTAGGAAGCTCTGCAGCACCTCTGCCAGCACTGCTCCTGTCTCCTCCAGCGGTGCCTGTAGTCAGACTGACCATCTAACCATGGGTGACTCTACCCAGCCTCTGAAGTGGCTTTGCACGGACTGTGACTTTCCAGGCTGGGGAGATAATCGAACGTGAAAGGTGTCTGCTAATGGAATCTCTCAAGAAGCAGGTGGGAGAGCTACAGGCGAAGGTGGATAGGCCTAAGAGAATCTGAGTAGTCAAAGAGTCTCTGGGCAAAACCAAGAAGTCCTGGGGCACCTTATAGACTAACAGATATTTTGGAGCATAAGCTTTCATGGGCAAAGACCCGCTTCATCAGATGCATGTGGGGGTGTTGGGGGTTAGAGGGGTATTTAAAGAGTGGAGTCCCAGGAAAGGGAGGGCCAGAGCTGACAAGGTCTATTCAGTCAGGGTGGAAATGGCCCAGTATCGGTAGTATAGATCAAGAGAGGAGAAAACAAGTTAGGTCAGTCAGGGGGAATGTGGCCCATTGTCAGATTCTAATGTGGAGGTGTGAACTTCCAGAGCAGAAAAACTGTTTTTGTAAGGGGCCAACCACTCCCAGTCTTGGTTGATTGAGTCAAATTTGCAAATGAATTGCAGCTCAGAGATTTTTTCTCCATTTTATTTTTGAATTTTTTTTCTTTCAGGATGGCTACTTTTAAACCTGTGACTGAGAGTCCAGGGAGATTGAAGTATTCTCCTACAGGGTTTTGTATGATACCGTTCCTGGTGTCTGATTTATGTCCATTTATTCTTTTACGTAGAGACTGTCCAGTTTGGCCAGTGTAAATTGCAGTGGGGCTTTACTGGCACATGATGGCCTATATTATATCAGTAGATGTGCAGGTGAAAGAGCCCCTGATGGTGTGGTTTATGTTAGGTCCTGTGATGATCTTGCTGGTGTAGATATGTGAGCAAAGTTGGCAGCGAGGTTTGTTGCAGGGATTGGTTCCAGATGTAGAGTTACTGTGTTGTGATCTGTAGTTGCTGATGAGAATTTGTTTAAGGTTGGCAGGCTGTCTGTAGGCGAGGACAGACCTGCCTCCCAGGGTCTGTGAGAGTGAAGGATCATTATCCAGGATGAGTTGCAAATCACTGATGATGCGCTGCAGAGGCTTTAGCTGGGGTCTGTATGTGATGGCCAATGGTGTTCTCGTTTTCCTTGTTGGGCCTGTCTTGTAGCAGGTGGCTTCTGGGTACCCATCTAGCTCTGTCAATCTGTTTCCTCACTTCCTTAGGTGGGTATTGTAGTTTGAGGAAAGCTTGGTAAAGGTCTTGTAGATGTTTGTCTCTGTCTGACAGATTGGAGGAAATGCGGTTGTACCTTAGTGCCTGGATGTATACAATGGATCGCATAGTGTGCCCTGGATGGGAGCTGGGGGTGTGTAGATAAGCAGAGCGGTCTGTGGGTTTTTGGTATATGGTGATATTTATGTGACCATCACTTATTTGCAGACCGCTGAGGCTAAGGTTGCTGTCCCACTCTGAAGACTACTGACATACCACCAGTGGAGGAAAAGATGCCTCAGGGAGGAAGTGGCAGCTGGCCACTTCTGGCAGCAGGCAGTGCTCCATTCCTGTTCCCAACTCTCCCACCTTCGTACTAGGAACCTATTACGCCATTCTGGATACAGGAGATATGGGAGATAAGGACTCACCCCCTACAGGAGAAGCAGAGAAGCTTTCTACCCCCAAGGCTGGGAGTTCTGCTGCCACCACTATGAGGAGGAAACGAAGGGTGGTGATGGTCAAAGACTCGCTTCTGAGAGGGATGGAGGCACCCATCTGTCGCCCTGACATGTCCTCTTGGGAAGTATGCTGCCTGCCAGCAGCCCGTATCTGAGACATTACAAAGGCACAGTCGAGGATTGTCCACCCTTCTGACTTGTACCCCATGCTACTCATCCATGTGGGCATGAATGATACCACAAGGTGTAACCTTAAGTACAGCAAGGTCTCAGAGTACTCGACCCCGCTCGTAGGCAGCTGACCCCGATTCCTACAGTAATCCCTGGAAACGCATGATTTCCAGTTGCACTTGCTCCCCTGTGACCCTGGCTCAACCCCACCCCCGGCTCTGCATGGCCCCAGCTCAGCACCCTCCCCCAGCTCCGCTCACCACCCATGCATAGCTCCTGCTCACCCCTCACCCCCTCCTCTGGCTTTAGCTCACCCCTGCTCAGGCTCAACTGTGGCTCAACCTCCCCAGCCCCGGTTCAATCCCCCTGCCGGCTCACCACCCATGTGCGGCTCTGGCTCACCCTCCCCCCAGCCATGCTCGGCTGCAGCTCTAGCTCAACCTCTGCATCCTGGTTCAATCTCCCCATGCTACAGTTCAAACTCCCTGCATACAGCCCTGACTCAACCCCCACACCCCCCCCCCACAGCCCAGCTCACCACCTGAGCAGGGCTCCAGCTCACAAACCCTGTGCACAGCTCTGGCTCAGCTCCACCCCTCAGCCCCCTGTAGGCCTAACCCACCCCAGACTTAGCCCCACAGCCCCAACCCACTGCCAGGCTTAACCCTTCCCAACTACCCGCCTCCAGCCCCAGGACTTACCTTTCTGCTGCTTCCCCAGCTGCAGAATATGTGTTCTGCTGGGCAAAAAGCTGGACCCCCTCTTATGCAAAATCCAGGTTACACAAGGGTGTGTGGAACGGAACCCTCACGTAACTCGGGGGTCTACTGTAGACCAAGGGTGGCTACAGGGCTCTTGTAGTATGGGTAAAGGAGTTTGGAGCATAGCTGGTATTTTCTTCAATCCTTCCTGTCAAAGATAGGGGCAGAGGAAAGACAGGTGCATCCTGGAGGTAAATGCCTGGCTGTGAAGATGGTGTTGCTGGGAGCACTTTGGTTTCCTCAACCATGGGATGCTACTCCAAGAAGGCTGCTAAGCAGGCATGGGCTTCACATTCAAGGAAGAGGAAGACAAATTTTGGCTGCAGACTGGATAACCTAATGAGGAGGGCTTAAAACTAGGTTTGATGGGGACAGGCAACCAAATCCCACAGGTAAGTAAAAACCCTGGAAACCTGGGAGTTGGGCTGGGAATAGGAGATACCATGAACTATAATAGCAGAGAATAAAAGAGGGACTAGATAGAACTGGGAGGCTAAATCAAATCAGTATCTTGAATGCCTATGTACAAATGCAAGAGGTATGGGTAATAAGCAGGAAGAACCTGAAGTCCTAATAAATAAGCACAAGTATGACATAATTGGTGGGATAATACATGTAATTCGGCTATTGGTATAGAGGGGTACAGCTACTCAGGAGGGATAGGCAGGGTAAATAAGAAGGAGGTGTTGCCTTACATATTAAATATGTGCACTCCTGAACTGAGGTGGAGATGGACACAGGAGACGGATGCATTGAGAATCTCTAGGTTAGGCTAAAAGGGGTAAAAAACAAGAATGGTGTCATGGTAGGGGTCTCCTACAGGCCACCTAGCCAGGCAGAAGAGGTGGATAAGGCTTTTTCTAATGAACTAACAAAATCATTCGAAGTGCAGGATTTGGTGGTCAAGGCGGACTTCAAACTTTCCAGACGTATGTTGGGAAACTACTACAGTGAGGCACAGACTATCCAAGAAGTTCTTGGACTGCACTGAGGACAACATTTTACTTCAGAAGGCAAAAAAAAACTATTGGGGGTGTAAGCAGTTCTAGATTTGATTTTAACAAATTGGGAGGAACTTGTTGAAAATAAGAAAGTGGAAGGCAGCTTTGGAGAAAGTGCCCATGAAATCATAGAGTTCATGATTCTAAGGAATGGTAGAAGGGAGAACAGCAAAAGAGAGACAACTAATTTCAGGAAAGCAGATTTTGGTAACTCTTAGTGCTAGTAGGTGAGGTCCCACAGGAAGCAAGACTAAGGAAAGATAACTGAAGAGAGTTGGCAGTTTTTCCAAGGGACACTAGTAAGGGCCCAAAAGCAAGCGATGCCACTGCATAGAAAAGATAGAAAGTATGATAAAAGACCACCTTGGCTTAGCCAGGTGATCTTGCATGATCTCAAAGTCAGAAAGAGTCTATAAAAAGTGGAAATTAGGACAAATCGCACAGGATGAATATAAGCTCATAATGCATTTGTACGGGGGAAATATTAGAAAGACAAAGGCACAAAAGGAACTCATACTAGCTACGGACATAAAAGCTACGTCTACATGTGAATGCTACATCAAAATAGCTTATTTCGATGTAGCAACATCAAAATAAGCTATTTCGATGAATAGTGTCTACACGTCCTCCAGGGCTGGTGCCGTCGACGTTGGGCAGCACCACATCGAAGTAGGCGCTGCAGGGGAGCATCTACACGCCAAAGAAGCACACGTCAAAATAAGGGTGCCAGGAACAGCTGCAGACAGGGTCACAGGGCGGACTAGCACTTCCAGTGCAACAGCTAGCTGCTCCCTTAAAGGGCCCCTCCCAGACACACTCAGCCTGCACACCACGCGGTCCGCAGAGCCATAGGCACGCACACCTCGGCGAAGTAGTATGGACCCCCAGCAGCAGCAGCAGCAGTAGCAGCAGCAGCCAGAGGTCCACACAGCCGCCCCTGCAGGAGCAGTGCTTGCCCTGCTCAATGCCATGGAGGAGGCAGCTGATCGCCTTCTAGTCACAGAAGAAGAGGAGCTGCCCCCAGGGGAGGAGGAAGCAGCCCCAGACCCTGCTGTCCTCCGCCCCACCCCCCCGCCGCACACGCCGCCGGCTGTGGAGCTACCCCACGAGCACCGACTGATGGGAGCGGCTGGTGCTCGGCAAGTGGGACAACGACCCCTGGCTCCAGAACTTTCGCATGAGCCGGCAGACATTCCTGGAGCTCTGCCAGTGACTCACCCCTGCACTGAGGCACCAGGACACCTTCATGTGGCATGCCCTCAGCGTCAAGAAACGGGTCGGCATTGCTGTCTGCAAGCTGGCCACTCCAGACAGCTACCGATCCGTGGGGCAGCAGTTTGGCATGGGCAAGGCCACCGTCGGGGCTGTCCTCATGGAGGTAAGAGGACCCACGGGGGGGCGGGGGGGAGCCCTGGGGGTGGAGGGAAGCCTTGGGTGGGGGGAGGGAGCCCTGGGGGGGAGGGCCAGACACACCCTGCACACCCCTCACTGGTGCTCTCCCATGTCCTTCCCCTGCAGGTTGTCTGCGCCATCAACGCCCTGCTCCTCTACAGGTTCGTGTGGCTTGGGGACCCGGATGCCGCCATTGCAGGGTTTGCCACCCTGGGCTTCCCAAATTGCTTTGGGGCTCTGAATGGGACCCATATCCCCATCCGAGCTCCAGAGCACAGTGGAGGACACTTCCTGAACAGGAAGGGCTACCATTCGGTGGTCCTCCAGGCCTTGGTGGACAGCCGGGGCCGCTTCCTGGACATTTATGTTGGCTGGCCTGGCAGCACCCATGACACCCGGATGTTTGGGAATTTAGGCCTGTGCCACCGGCTGGAGGCGGGGACCTACATCCCCCAGTGGGACATCCCTGTGGGGGACACCACCATGCCTGTCTGCGTCGTCGCAGATGTGGCGTACCCCCTCCGGCCCTGGCTCATGCACCCTTACACGGGCCATCTCTCAGCCAGCCAGGAGCGCTTCAACAGGCACCTGAACCATGCGCGCCAGGTGGTTGAGCGCACTTTTGGCCGCCTCAAAGGGTGCTGGAGGTGTCTCCTCACCCACCTGGATGCAGGCCCCACCAACATCCCCCAAATTGTGGGCGCATGCAGTGCACTCCACAACCTGGTTGAGAGCAAGGGGGAGGCCTTCTTTCAGGGCTGGGCTGTGGAGGCTGGCAGGGCTGACGTGCAGCCACCTGCTGCCCCCAGTCGCCAGGTGGACCCCGAGGGGATCCGGGTCCGGGAGGCCCTGTGGGCCCATTTCGACCAGGCCACGGGGTGAACACTGGCAGACCCCCCCACTGCCCCCCCTCATCCTCCACAACACTCCCTGCCCCCACGCCCACACCACAGAGCACCCAAGAACACACCCCCCCACTTTTCTTGCAAATAAAATTAGACCTGTTGTTTTTGAAACCACAAAACAGTGAATTGTCTTAATATTAATACAAATATATCTCTCTCTATATAGAGATAGATATATATATACATATAAAAATAGTGGAACAAAAAGGGGGGAACTATTTACATGGGGGGCAGGTATCAAAAGAACAGGGGTCGAACACAAACTATATACAATATAATGGGGATATGTACAAGGGGGGGGCCACGTCCTGGGCCCCGCACCCCCTACTGTCCAGCGCCTGGGGTTGACGGGCGCAACCCTTGCCTCGGCCTCAGCTCTGGCCAAGGCTGGCTGGGGGCCGGGTGAACTGGCAGATACAGTCAGCGGGTGTCAGCACACCCCAGGTCCCCCTCGGCAGAAGGCCCCAGGGTGGCGGATGGCGGTGGGAACGGTGGGTGGAGCAGCAGGTGGAGTGGCGGGTGGAGCGGGCAGGGTGGGCAGAGCGGCGGGCAGCACGGCATGGGGGGCCAGGTAGTCTGCTATGCGCTCAAAAGTGCACATAAAGGCCCCCCATGCCTCCTGGTGCCAGGCCAGCACCCGCTCTTGCAATTGCAGGCACCACTCGTCCACCTGCAGCCGCCGCTCCGACACCTCCAGCTGCCGCCAGAGGGTCGTGAGCAGCTGGGGGGTCCGTCGCCGTCCTCTGGTGGTGCTGGGTCCTCCATCGGCCCCACCCTGGGGCTGGTTGGTGCTCTGACGAGGGGCTGGCCTGCAGCAATGGCCCCGGTGGGCTGTCCGGGACCACTGACACCTCGCCGGTGCTCTCCGGGCCCTCCGATGGTGCAGCTGTGGAACACGGGGGGGAAGAAGAGTGGAGACAGCTGTTAGTGTGGCCTCCAAGCCGTGGCCCTTCTCCCCCCACCCCTCTGCTGCTGGTTGCCCATCCCCGTCCCTGGGAGATGCTGCTGCTGATGATGGGTGTCCCACCCCCCCACCAGGGAACCCTAGGTTCCACTCCCCTGTTAGCCGATGGCCAAGGATGTTTGGTGAGGTGCCAGCTATGCCCGTTTTACACCATCCGTGACTTTAACCGCTAGGACGCACTGTCCCTTCGCGGCGGGCAGCCCGGGCTAGGCTGACGGATGCCCCAAGGTCCTAACCACCCGTGACTTTAACTGCTAGAGCTCAGAGCTCCTTCGCAGTGGGCAGTCAACACTGACTGACAGGTGCCCCAATGGCAGCACTAAGAGCCTTTCCACACCCGTGACTTTAACTGCTAGAGCTCAGAGCTCCTTCGCAGTGGGCAGTCAGGATTGACTGACAGGCGCCCCAAGAGTTTGCCCCGTGGAGGCGGCACAACTCAACGCTAGGCTCTTAGTACTCTCACCTAATGGCCAGGCTTTATAGCCAAAACGGCTGAGGTTCTTTAATTGTGTTGGCTGCTTTACAGTAAACCAGAGAAACAAGTTAGGCTTATGCACAAATGGTTACCAAAAATTTATTAAACTAGATTCTAATCATGTGGTTACAAAATTGCTAGTGCCTACTTATTTAAATGTATAGATGTTACACACACAAACAAGTTACAAAGCTGAAGCCACAATCCCAAAGAAAGAAAACAAAAGTATAGAGCTCTATTTCAAAATATGTGTACACTAAAGATAGGAGATCAGGTGTGGGTGCTTCTTACCCTCCTTGCATCTCTCGATTCCAGCGGTGCCAAGCCAGGATCGGTCACTCAATTCCGCGGAAAGACGAATAAGGGACAAGGCTCAGGGACCCTCTTAGCTGCAGAAGCCTTGGGAGGCTGTCACTTATCTGACCAGCAGATAGATAGTGAAAAGCACTCAAAAATCATGGTGCTGTAGGTCCCATACTTATACCTCTGTACTCCTTTATTCTCTTTCTCCTTTCTTATGCCAAATTGGGGCTGGTCTGTCTGGGCGACGCCAGCTCTCGCAAGAGTAGTTTACACTTGCAAGGGAGGGAAACAATAAGTTTCGACTACTGGACATTCTTTTATTAGGGTAAATATTTTCCCACCTAGGATGTGGGTGTGTGTGCATCACGTTATTTAGTAGGGGCTGAGAGCCATGTCTGTCACAGCTTCTCTGTCTGCTGTGAGCCTAATCGTTGTATATGTTCCCAGAGGCACATTGCAGCAGCACACCTGTGCTTCTCACAGCTTCAAAGGCTGTGCTGGAATTTATGTTAAGTGCCCTGTTGTTTTGGCTCCCTTGTGTTCCCAGCAATGCTGGTCTGAGAGGGGGCTGGCTGTCTGGCTACATCCCCCCATCCCCAAGGATGGGGCATGGCACTGTCCTGCTGCGGAGGGGCAGGGGCTGATGCACTCTTCTGAGGGACATGCCACTGCTGTCCTTGGGGCCATGGTCATCTGGGCATGTGGAGGGCCCTGGTCATGTCTGTTGTCCCCGCCCCTCAACCCCGGGGGTGCGCAGTGGGGGGCGTACATACCTGACGGTCCACTCCCACGGTCGGGGACACCCTCTGGGCAGACGCCCTGCTGGAGCTCCGGGACGGCAGGATTATTTGGAGCCCCCCATCGCTGGAGGAGGACTCCCCCTCCTCCTCCTCCGGTGCCCCAGGGGTGGGCTCCTGGGGGGGCCCCTGGGGTTCGGGGCTTACCTCCGGGGCGGACTCCGCCTCCGGGGCCTGCTGGGGCTCGTCAGCCGATGTGTCAAGAGTGGCCGGCGGGGAGGAGGTGTGCCGGGGGCCCAGGATGGACCTGAGCTCCCTGTAAAAGGGGCAAGTGGCAGGGGCGGCCATGGATCAGCTGGCCGCATCCCAGGCCCGGGCGTAACCCTGCCACAGCTCCTTAACCTTACTCCTGACGTGGTCAGGAGTGCGGGCAGGGTGACCCCAGTCGGCCAGGCCCTCGGCCAGCTGAGCGAATGCATCCACGTTCCGCCTCTTGCTCCCCATTACCTGGAGCACCTCCTCCTCGCTCCAGAGCCCCAGCAGGTCCCGGATCTTGGCCTCCGTCCAGGAGGGGCCCCACTGCCTCTTCCAGGGCTGGCTGCTAGGCTGGGAGCCCTGGGTCCCCTTGGGGGGTGCCCTGGGGGCACTCAGGGGGCTGGCGGGCGGCCATCGCAGCGGGGACGTGTCTTGGGGCTGCAGAGGGGCGTGCAGGCTGGCCGCGTGTTACTGCTGCTGCCTGCACGCGCTCTCAGCTTCCTGCACTGGAAGGCTGGGGGCGGGGAGCTTTAAAGAGCCACTGCACGCAGCGACCATAGAGCTCAGGGGCTGGAGAGAGCGTCTCTCAACCCCTCAGCTGATGGCCGTCATGGCAGACCCCGCTCTTTCGATGTTGCGGGACGCGGATCGTCTACACGTTCCCTACTTCGACATTCAACGTTCAACGTTCAGCCATTTCAAAATAAGTCCATGTGTAGACAAATCTGAATATGACCTGTAGCAACCTCTCTGTCTGACTTGAGACATCAGACTGCAGGCAAAGTAGCAACCAGCATTTCCCTGCTAGGAAGGTGATTACTTGAAACTCACCATAAACTCTACTTCTGATTTTGTACCAGGCAGATCACTCCTGGGGTCTGATTGCAGAAAGTCTTTGTGCTCCTTTTGGGGCAGTCAGCCCTCAACTGAACCAGGCTCTCTCCTTCTATTTCCCCCTCCTCCCACCACCTCCTACACATACTCAGACCTGGGACTGGCTGCAGCTATCATATGACAGAGCCAGCTTGATCTGTAAGTTCCCTACAGCCCCTTCGCAGCTGGTGTGGGGCTTTGCTGGTACATGTCCATGAATCATATTTCCATGTAGTTATTTCATTTATAATACAAATGCCTATTCCTGCAATAACCAAAACCGATGTATAAGTAGGCCCATTACTTTAATGCCCTAATGTGACAGAACATGAAATGATCCACATTTTAAACTAAGATAAAGGTAAAATGAATGGGTGGTAAATAATATTCTAGGCTCCTGTCGGCTTGCTTCAGTGACTAATTCTATTTTAAGTGGTTAAATGATAACAAGCTTTGAAAATAAATTTTAGGACAAGTTATTAAGTAGTACTATCCAGGGCCTGCGAGAAACCACATTCCCTCTTGTAGAAACACTTGGGGTAGGGAATAGCACTGCAAGCCATGTGCTTTTGGTGATTTTGAAAGAAATCACCCACTCATGAAAACAAACATCCTCTGAAATCTCTGCAGAAACCATCTGATAGAAATGTGTTATTTTTAGAAGTAGTCTCTTTGATGGGAAGTTTATTTGCAGGTCTTTAATTTGTGATCAATTACCGCATACCAGACCTGTGTGCCCCTTATGTCCTCAAAACAGGGCTTGTGAGAGGCTTAGTCTTGCACATTTCAACCAGTGTTTTCACACTTCTAATCTTTCTTAGGTAACCTTAGGGGAGAATGAGCATAAAAAAATTATCAGAGGAGTAGCCATGTCAAGCTGTATCTGCAAAACTAACACGGAGTCCTGTGGCATTTTAAAGATTAACAGATTGATTTGAGCACATGCTTTCATTGGCAGCCTTATGCCCTGTTAGGCCTTAAGGTGCCACAGGACTCCTCACTCTCATAAAAATATTTTAAAGGTCTGCTAATCAGTGTTCAATATTGAGTGTTTGTTGACTGGAGTATGCACAAGTACTTAAATGCAGCATTGCAAAAGGCATGCAGCAAGTTGCAACATGTTGGTGAAATTCTTGGATTTTCATGCAGCATATTTAAAGTCATGAACCCAACACAAAATATAAAAAAAAATGTACTCCCGGTATTTATTCAGTATGTTCTGGTTAGCTTTCCAGCCATTCACTTGGCCATCTTATGCTGAACTAAGAAAAAAAAAGTCTCATTAATTTAGGATCCTAAAATTTTGTAACCAGCCAGGGATGTATTAGTATAAAATAAACAGTTCTAGTTACAGCCACAACACTATAACTACAACAACTTCCTAATATTACCAGTACTAGGTCCTTAAGATTGCGACCAATCTTCCGACAGTTGGTATGTGAAATGAGAGCTATGAATCCTTCCAAGCTGTTACAACAGGGGTAGGAAATAATTTTTGATGGGGGCCACTCCAAGATTTTGGTAAGTGGTCCAGGACCTCACTTTTCTGTAGTGTGGGTACAGGGTCTGGGACGTTGAAGAAGTGAGCTCAGGGTTGAGGTCTGTGGTGCAGGAGAGGGTATGGGGGTCTGAGAGGGCATTTGGGTGAAGGCGAGGTTGTGATCTTGGGCAGGGTCTTGGGAGACAGGGGGTGGGAGGGGGGTATGGGAGCAGGAGAGGGTTCTTGCCCAGGGGAGGGGTATGGGAGTGGTTGCAGTGTCAGGGAGGGTGTTGTGACCTGGAGGAGTGCAAAGGATTTGAGTAATGACTTGAGGCAGGGAGATGAGGAAAGGGAGGGGCTGAGGTGGCAAAGGCAGGCTCTGTCCAAGAGCCGCTTACCTAGGTGACACCCAGCAAGATCCTGAGGCAGGCTCCCTGCCCACTGCAGCCCCTGATGGCTCAAAACTTGCTGCCTGCCCCATGTGGCTCACTGCTCCAGATGCCAGGGGCAGGGACACTGCAGGAAGCTGCCTCTTCCTCCAGGATATGCAGCAGATGGCCACATGCAGCAGGAAGTTGCTTAAAGCAGCATGGGTCTGCTCTGAAGCAGCTGGCTGCTCCATGCCTGAGGGCCCCCATAGGGCAGTCTGTGGGCCAGATCCAGTGGCTTGGCAGGCTAGCTCAGGCCTGTGGGCTGTCTCTTGCCCACCCCTCCTCTATATCCTGGCCTTGAAATCAGAGAACCCCTTGATTCCTCCTCAACTTCCAGGCAATGAGTGCTGAAGAAGGATTTTTTTTAGATCTCCATCATACATGCTGGGTGCACTCGTGCCCCACTTAAGCTGTGATCTCAGATTTAACGCAGTGGAAGGAGCTCTTCCTTCTGAGTCGTTGCTGAATGTTCCAACCCTGTGCCAAGGAACATTCCGTGCTGTCTGTCCTTAACTCTCCATGAGCGCCGTATAACCTCAGCTTGAAAGAAAACATGATGAATAATTGCGAAGCTGTGATTGTAGAAGATTCCATATGGATGTTATGCTGTTCTCATAGTGTCTTTAGTACAGTATTCCTTGAGTGCAATTAACCAAATGGGAATATACACTTCAAACCTCCAAAGAGTTTTTGATTGCTCTGCACCTTGGGAATCCTTGCTAGTCCCCAATTCTCCCTGCTGTTAATGGTCCATCTCACTTAATGGCAGCTGATGTCTTTTCTGCAGATCCATAGCTCAGGCCCAACCCTCAAAATGTAGGGTCAAAACCAAAGCTTACTAAAGTCAATGAAAGATTTCTGTTGACTTCAATAGGTTTTGCATTAGACCTGCATTACCAAAACAGAAGTGCACCCATACCTGGGCCAGATTTTCAAAGGACATTCTGACACAAGAAAGTGTATAGAATTTTTTTAACAGTTCAGTGTGTTATCTGATGAGCTCTTCTGAAAATCTGGCCCTTGCTTTGTGATCAGATAACAGAGTATTCGTGAGAACATTTATTTGAATGAACAGATTAATTCATAAAATACAAATTCCTTCATTAAATTTGTTGAAGGATAAGCCACATAATCAGTGCACATTTTGCTTGTTTCAAGTTCTTGGCTTCTGAAGATGTGTATATAAGTTAATAGGGTATTTCAGTTCTTCAAGTCTGGCCTTTTGTTTTGCAGTCATTAGTATTAGGCTTCCCAAATTCATTTCCTCCCCACCCAGACACCCGCTGCTTATTACAGATATAATAATTTGGCCAGGAATAGAAGAACAAATATGAAACAGAGGCATTGACTACTGTGATTCAGATTCCCTTGGTATTGTTCTCGCTGGTTAAAGGTGTCAACCCAGTATCTATGGTCAAATTCAGTGATAACAGATTTCATGTTTCTTCACTTTCCAATCACTATGCACATACTAATGATCTGCTTACTGATTTTATTTTGTTACTCCCATTTTATAGAATATTCACCTGGACACATACACAGGATGCATATTGGTAATAGGAAAAATTATTGCTTAGGGCAAAGGTCAACAACCTTTCCAAGGCAGAGTGCAGAAATTTGACCTTTTGCCCTCTATGTGTGGGCCAAGTGCAGGTGGTATTTTTTACAGTCAGTAATAGTCCTACTTACAACAGCTTCATTAATAATTACATTAAGATGCAGCGCTTTACCATTTAGGTGGTGGTTGGTAGCATTAGCTTGCCTTTTGTCAATCCATTTGCGGTATGGCTTTAAGCAAGCTCCTGGCTGCATGGGGGAGGAGGGGTGGGACTGAGCTCCCACCTTGTGTGCCAGTGAAAATCAGCTCATATCATGCCGGGGTTGGTGTTCCCTGACTTTGGGCCTTCATCTGACTTAAGTCACAGCTGTAGGTGTATCTCACCTCTCAATGTCAGGCCCACACTATGTACTGCAGATGAATTGAGTCACATAATTCAGATCAGATTTAATTAGATCCAGTTAGAGAACTTTCCAGAGCGCAGGAAAGTTTGCCATCTGTGTTCTGGTTTGGTACGCTGAGCCTCATTTATGCTAGGGTAAAAAGTGAGGCTGGAAGAAAGCCATCACTTGCAGACAACACACAAAAAGCTGTTTTTTTTAAGCTTATGCAGACATAGATTGATGTTATCACATAAAAAACAATTTCACTGATGGTTTATGTTTACAGCCAACGTTAAATTCTATTATAGTTAATTTTTTATGCATGGAAAATTTTCTTATTCAAGATTCTTTTCCTGTAGCATTTTTTTGCTTTACCTTGTTTCAGCAGAAAACCTGGTATAAGTTTTGCATATCTACTACGTCTAAATTCTGTCTGTTCTTGGACTTCGTCTGCTTAGTGATTTAATGAAAACAGCAACCATTTTCCCTCTTTCAAATTCATGTGCCTTATCAAATACAAGAAAAAAAATCAAATTAAGTTGGTCATTAAAACATAATTTGTTTACATTTCCATCATTATGGGTGCCATAAGAATTTAAAACAAACACAGATATTTCTAGTACTTTATACTTAGCATGATAAACTTTAATAAAAGCCAGCTACATTTTATAGGAATTAGACTGCTTGCAGCGTATTTAACTTATATCTACAGTAGGATCTGAGACGTTTAATACCAGCAGTTACAAAAAACCTGAAAAGCTAACTACAGCACTGAAATAATACAATAATATTTTTAAATGTTCTTGTTAAGACTGATATTATCAGAATTTCTTGCAAGGACATGGAAAGAGGGTAAAATGTTCACTGGTTACTAGGGCTGAAAAGGAGTACGTTTGGCAGGCTGAGGAAATGCGCATTTTATGGTTGAGTTTGTTCACTCAGATAGAAACTTATGCTGACTTACTAAAGCTAATACCCTCTAAGGGTGCTCCAAAGTGCAATGCACCCAATAATGTGTGCGATCATTTAAACTGGTGTTTCCAGGAGCCTATCAAAATGGCCAGACCTGGGGTATGTGATAGATATTAAAATACAGGGAAAAAAATAAGAATGGGAAAGCATCCCTTGGTGCAAGCAAAACTCATAGCAGCTAAGAACCTTGTGCTCCGACAGCTTTCCATGAGCTAAACAGATTGGATGTTTTTATTTGAAAATTTCCAAGACAGACAAAATAAACTCATCTTCCAGGCTGGCATGCTTCATGGGAAAGTTCATGCCAAAGGTAATTGGAATAAATGGTGGTGTTTTCATGGTGTTCCATTATATTTAGATGACTAGTATTTTCATTTGTATTATGTCCATAACTCGTGTTATATTGGCATACAGCTGCTGCAGTGAGTATATCACTTGTGCGTGTGCATACTTGGCTCCTGACACCAATGTAGTCAACCGAACCCAATGTGCAGCCCATCATCCTGTAGTGCTCTGTCTCTTGGATCATTTTAACAATGCATGCTGGGAAGGAAACAACTTGTGCTGTGGAGATTCTGAGTAAGTGGTCAACTTTCCATAATGCAATACTCTCCAACCGATCACATCATCTCTAGCCTACAATTTTTCACCTATTTCCAATTTGCCACAAACCTGACTGGGACCTGTCACTCCCACCAACTTTGACAGAGCGTGGAGTTTGCACAGCTTTGCACTGTTGTCCTGAACATTGCAAGCACAGGATGCACAATTCTCCAGCATTTGCAGAGCCACAAGAACTACTACAGGGAACGTGATGACTTCCTAGAGACCTGTTTGCTGTAGAATCTAGCAAGAACCAATACAAAGTTGTGGGTGGCATTCTGGAAATAGCTGCAATGGCTTCTGGGACCAAGAAACAAACAGACAAGGGGGACTGCATCATAACACATGACTGAGATGATGATGTCTGGATGCAGAACTTTCAGATGCTCCAGGCCACATTCGTGGATCTTTGTGCTGAGTGCATCCCGGATATTCAAACTGGGGACACCAAATTGAGAGCCACACTGGCAATGAAGAAGTGAGTGGTGATCACACTGTGGAATCTTGCAATGCTGGAATGTTAATGGTCAAAGGGAAGTCATTCATGAAGTGGAAAAATCCCATTGTGGAAGCTGTTGTCAGGCAAACATGCAGGGCGACTAGCCATCTCCTGCTGCACAAGATCGTGATTACCAGCTGCCTGGAGGACACCATGGATGGCTTTGCAGCTCTGGGGCTCCTGAGCTGTGTTGGGGCAACTGGCGGTATGTATTTGGTCTCAGAACACATCAGCAGAAAAGGCTACTTTTACACGGTTATGCAGCCATTGGTGAATCACTGGGGTTGCCTTACTGCTATCAGGTCTGGGAAAGTGGTTGACGCTCATCTTTAAGAACACAGGACTGTTCAGAAAGCTGCAAGTGGGACAGTCCTTAACTAGTGGCTCACCACGGGTGATGTTGAGATCAAGGAGAACACAGCCTAACGCGTACTTCTAGGGCTCCTGAAACTACATCCCAGCCACCCTGATAGCAGGAAGCAGAGACTCAGCAGGTCCAGAATGATAGTTTGAATGTGCTTTTAGTGGACTGAAAGGATGGTCATGTTATTTACCCATGAGGTTGGATGTCAGTGTGCGATTTATCCCAATGGTTATATCCCCCTATTTTATCCTGCAAAATATATGTGAAGCAAAGGGGAAATATTTGCCCCAAGGAAGAGCATGTAGGAGGAGCTGCTGTATGCTCAGCTGGAGCAGCTAGACACAAAGGCTGCTAGACAAGCTCAATAAGGAGTGATACGGGTTAGAAAACACCAGTAATACACCGGGATGGCAGCTTGAGGACCTCTTAGGAATTACGTGCTGCTTGCTACACATCTGTGCACAGGTGGAGAGACATTAGACACAAGGGTGCATCTAAATTTGTGTGGGAGGAAGGGTCCTGCAATGTTTATCATAAATAGTGTTTGGCACTGGTCTGATGGGTTCAGAGGGACACTACCTCTACTTTCACTGCCACAGCATTATATGGCATGTTTTCTAAACCAAGAAAGACGAACAATGCAAAACAAAAGCTCTGTATTCGCTATCCGAAACAGCTCTAAAAATAATGTGAAGGATTTTGAAGTAAATACATTGGAAATTAAAAGATTATAATAATTAAATAAACAAGAGGAAGAAATATCACTGCCCATTGTGGCTACTTGTACAACAACTGTGGCTTTCACTGGCAGGCGTAGGTGAAGCTGCAGTTGTCCATGCCTTCCCCGCAAAATGTGGAGTGCTGAGGTAAGCATTCTGGCTCTGAGGCATGTGGTATGCCAAGCAAGCGAGAAGAAAGGGAAGCACGATGCTGCAGCTCCCCACAGACTGTGATGGGAATCGAGCCCTGGCTTTTTTGAGCCTGAACGTCCACCAGGGACTGTAGCATCCACATTTGCTGTTGGAGATGACTTGTTCTGTCCTGGTGCCTCTCCCTGTCTTTTGCCTGTACTTTTCTCCTAATCATTCTTGTCTTCTCCATACAGTCCTGCACTATTCACTTTGCAGGCCCTCTGCTCAGGGTCTGATGGAGCACTGGCTTAAAGGGTCTTATAGAACAGGTTGTCCCACATCTTTTTTTCTTCTTTCTCCCTTACCTGGGTCACTCAGTCTGCTGGTGTGGGGGAAGTCTCCTCCCAAGGCCATGATGTCCATGGCTGCAGAAAAAACAAAGGTGCCATTGTCAGTACAGTAGGACAGGAAAGCAAAACTTAAGATTCAAGCCCCCTCCCCTCTTTTTGCTCCCCTAAAGTATTAAATGAGAAAAGCTTATTGGCACTTTTTCTTTGGCATTGCTGATCCCTGGTGGTACTCTTAGGTCCAGCCATGAGATGACCTACTAAGCGTGAGGGAATGAGTGGGACTGCTTAGTTGCAGGAAGCTAAGGGCATGGTGAAATGGCACTGACTACTGGCATCATTTTCCATGGGTAACGGTGATTTTAGTTATCTCACTCCTGGGAGAAAAAAAGGCAGAGAGAGCCCAGCTGATACTGGCATCCCTAAGGCACTCAAGCCTCTATACCTCTAGTCTGTTCACTGCGATGGTGCCTGCCAAAATGTTGCCATCTGGAGCAGGAAGGTGTCCTGCTGCCCATCCTAGAAATCTTTCGGAGAGGACCCCAGTGTACCTCTGGGGAAGTTACATCAAGTTCTCTGAAGAGAATTAAAGAGACATCTCTGTGTATGTAAACGCTCCACATGCCCTCAGCCCTAACTCTAGAGGGGAAAGAAAAGCAGGCAGCAACACTTCTCTTTGTTGTACCACCACCTCTTCTACCAGGAATAAATTAATCAAATGCCAAACACCATGTCCTGCTGATGTGGGGGCACCATCCCGGTCATGGAAAATTGCTTTACACATTTGCCTGAGGTGATTTCCACTGCGCCAAGTCCCTCCATGCTCATCTGGCCAGACTGCCATGGAGTCGAAACAGCTCCTGGCTCCCTGCGTGTCTGGATCCTCTGGTTGCCTGTCCCCATAGTCTCATATTCCTCCCCCCTTTTCCACCTCCACTGTGCTGTGCATGGCAGGGGACTATAATTCATCACAAATTATGGACACTCTTCATTTCCATTTGAACTCCAAATGAATTCTTTACAGTTGTTCAGAATTGCCAGCAAAACAAATAATCCATTTTGACCTGGCTGTAAATGAATGGATTGTTTTTTGTAGACCTAGTGGCCACATCCATGATATGTTCATACTTATCTAAAGATTGATGCTCCAGAGGTCAATCTTCTGAGGTTCAATTTTGTGCACCTATGAGGGATGTGCTACATTGTACCCTGAGGATGTCCCTGTCGACCACCGCACTCTCCACTGTCAGGAGTAGTACAGGAAGTTGACAGGAACGTTTTCCCATTGGGGCTGCACCTGAAGTTCAGCTTAAGGCACATTGACTCCAGCTATGCAGTTCTCGTAGCTGGAGTTGAATATCTTAGGCTGAATTTCTTTTGTACTGTAGGTCTGCCCCCAGAGAAGAAAACTGCTGCTTCGAAAACAGGGACATCTATGCCAAGACAAAGCTCCTTGCAGTGGTTATTCCAATGCTACTGTTTGCATGTGAAACCTGGACAACATACAAGTGTCATTTGAAGGCACTTGAACTATATCACCAACACTGCCTCTGAAGAATCCTAAATATTTCTTGGGAGTATAGACACACAAACACTAGTGTCCTGGAAGGGTCAAAAATGACCAGCATTGAAGCCGTTATCATTCACCAACAACTTCATGGTTTGCATGACTGACCAAAACACCTTCCATAACAGATTCTGCTGAAGAAAGGACAGAGGAGTATTGGGGGCCAGAGGAAGCAATATAGAGGTGTGCTGAAGGCACAAATGGAAAAGTGCAGCCTTGGTGTTGACACCTGGGAGAACCTTGCCCAGGACTCTCCCCAGTAGGAAGCAGTGATCTCTGAGGGGGTGGCATAATTTGAGAGGCCCTGCTGCAATGCAGATGAGGTGAGGTGGAGAAGAAGAAAAGAGTGGCAAGAACTGCTCTGCACCCCTCCAACAGCTACCAATACCTGCCCCTTCTGTGATAAGATCCGTGGCTCCAGAGTTGGGTTTATCAGCCATCAATGGCCTCCCAAATAGGAGGGTCACATGAAGACATCCTACTCGTTATCAGTTGACTGCAAAGAAGGAAATTGAATTGCCACTGACAGGGATCAAAGGAGCCAAGAACAAATAGCAACATAACCATTGTTAGATACTTTTGTTAATAAGCCACTTTGCATTCAATTGTCCAGCACAAATGGAGAAAATGGAAGAAATATTTTTACACTATGTCCATTAAAATACCATTCACTTGCATAACCATAAGTGTCTAAAAAGGAAGCTGTTGTATCTTAGCGTGGAAGTGAAACATAGGACACGGACCACCAGGATAATCTATTTGAGAGGGAATGTGAGCTGTAATTGGAATGTAATTGCACAGCTGTTGAATAGGGCTCCTTGTTCCTTTGAAATGTAAATATAATGCTGAATACACTACAATTACAAAAAGGACAAGTGATAATCTTTGTCTTTGGCTTTTAGTATTTCTTTCAAAGAAGCTTTTTTCCTTTCTGAGAGAAATTACTAGATGCTGTAATGAGCACAGGAGCACGTTATATGGGCAATAAATGTCACAGTTAGCGTGACCATTTAGGTCACACCTCATGGCGGTAATCACATACGCACACAAGTCCTAAAATAGGGACAGGAAAATAATTCAAAACTTTTCAAGTTTCATGGTAAACAGCTGATGCCTCACAAGAGGGTGTGGAGAGCATAAGAGAGTTTGTTTATTCAAAATTCACTAAGATTTTGTAATGTTGAACCCTTGTTTGTGCTACGCATCTGATTCAGAAGAACATTAGTGCTGGATGAAACTGCCCCCCCAATGTTTGATTCTACTGGGGAAGAAGAGTGGATATGGGGCTGCAAACCCCCACTTTCATCATACAATTCTTTCTAAAAATGTGGGGAAGGGGCTCAAACACATCTTAAATTTCTGAACATATCATAAATGACCTGGGATGATATAGAAATGTCCAGCCTGTATAAAAGAGATGGATCTGACAAAGGATTTGGGGGGATCCATTCTTTCTCCATGGTATGTATCTCCATCATATTTGGACCTCCTCACCCCAAGCCATTCTCATCAGGTTGGTTTGGATCCATAAGATGCTACTCGGGGTACAATCTCTACACAAGTATCAGAGAGGTAGCTGTGTTAGTCTGTATCTTCAAAAACAACAGGAAGTGCTGTGGCACTTTATAGACCAACAAGTATTCTGGACCATAAGCTTTCATGGGCAAAGACCCGCTTCATCAGACGAAGAGGGTCTTTGCCCACGAAAGCTTATGCTCCAAACTATCTGTTAGTCTATAAGGTGCCACAGAACTTCCTGTTGTTTTAATCTCTACACACAACACCTGGTTTGGTCTAGTCACTGTGGGGGTGAGTTAAGAGGTTTACTGTCAGGCCCACCAATGGAGGTAGGTAAAAGGGGCAGTTTCCCCAAGGCCCTGTGTTTCAAAGAGAGCCTGAGCTCCAGCCATTGCCACCCCTGCTACTTTGGCTGTGGAGGTGGCTGGAGTTTGGGGCCCCTTTGAAGTGCTGGCAGTGCTGCTCCACCACTCCATGTGGTGGAGGTTGTGAGACAGTGCCACTGACTACGTTAGACACTGCCCTTTCTTCCCTTGGCCCCATCTCTTCTGCAGCATGATGCTGGACCCCCTCTCCCACCTTGCCCTGGGGCCTGCAGTGGCTGTCAGCCCCACTGCTTACTGTATCCAACCAGTGAGTGTAACAGCCAGGCACAATCGAACCCTAATGTTAGTTCTGATGGTGCACGGCAAGTATAATGAGAACATGCATAGCAACAAATAGCCCAAACAATATGCACTCATGCATACTGTTTTTTCTATGGTGATAAGAGCTCTGGAAGACTTTATTCAGAATTATTTTTATACTTTCATATGCTGAACAACAGACTGGCCAACTACTGATTACAGTAGCTTAGAGTGCACTCAGTTGCCTGCCAGCAGAGACACAAAGGCACATAACTGCGCTGAATCCTATACTTTTGTTACAAAAGGTGTGCATTTAGTTTACTCAAGCCCCCAAGCAGTTAAGCTCAAGGTTAACAAACCGTGAGAGGCTTTCATCTCAAGGAAAATAAGTACGGTAGTTTCAAACAGCAGGGACTGCCAGGTGTTTCATTCTAGCGTTGCAGCAACGGGGAACTTAAAATTACTTTGGAAAACAGAAGAGGAAGGGACACTGGCTGAATGACTCACTTCTAACAGGACAAAAAATACATCGTTATAAAATTGCAAATGATGGTTGGATGACAGAAAGGCCAGAGAAAGAAAATATTTTAAGGCATAAATGGAGGCTGCATCAGTCACATCACGGCACTATACCTAGACACTGGCATTTGCTGGTTCATAACTTAGAAATCAGTGGTTGCTGTGAGCAGATGACAGTCTTTCCCTATTACTGAGTCAAGCAGAACTGGAACTGGAGCATATGCTCATTAATTTGCCCTGAACACTATAATGTGGGTGGTAAGAGACTGAAATGTAGTTTGCTATAATTATAGGATATTGTTATGATGCACATTGTACTTCACGTCTGTGCTTCAAATTTACTGTGCAAAATTAAACTTCACTGTGTCTTCACATGCTGCTTCTTCTGGAAACGGCACCGTAATGAGCTATCTGGAAGATGCTAATGAAGTGCAGGTGCAAATTTTACACACCTCATTAGCATATTGTCTTGTAGTTCAGAGTCCGGAAGAAGCTCTTCTGGACTCCAAAGTACATGTGCTGACATGCAGCCGGTGCGGATCTTCCAGAAGGAAACCCTCATTCTAGACGCCTTGTCTTCCTCAAAATTTTGGGGAAGATGGGGCTTCCAAAAGGAGGGTTTCCTTCCAGAAGATCCCCGCAGGCCTTGAGTCTGCACGTGTACTTTGGAGTCCATAAGAGCTTCATCTGGACTCTGAACCACGTGCCAATATGCTAATGAGCACGGAAAATTTGCATCTGCACCTCATTAGCATCTTCTGGATGGCTCATTACTGTGCTGCTTCTGGAAAAAACGGCACGTGTAGAGACAGCGTAAGCCTGGGATCTTCGGCTGTTTCTACACATGGCACTTTCTCCGGAAGCAGATCTTCCAGAAGATCTCTTCCAGAAGATCCTCTTCTGGAAAAGTGCATCTACACATCAAACAGTACCCTGAAAGATCCGCCCCTTCTTCCAGAAGAGCGCATCTACACATGCACTGGTGCTCTTCCAGAAGAACAGGGCAGGAAACAACACAGACGGGGTCGCACAGCCAGGGAGCCCTTCCAGGGCTGTCAGCCACACGGCCCCTTAAAGGGCCCCACCCAAACAGCCCCTATCTGCAAATGCTGCTGAGGCCAGCTATGTCTGTGCCCAGCAAGCCAGATGCAGGTCCCTGTCCAGCGGTCGCCTACCAGCAGGCATGGACCCCCAGCAGCCGCAGGACAGCAGGCTGGCCCTGGCCCGCAGGCTAGCCATCCTCCTGGCCACCCTCCTCAGCCTCCTGTGGAGACAGGGGCCCAGGCCCACGGGTCCTGAACTCCCACCATCCCTGCCGGGCCCCCTCTGATTGGTCCAGCATAGACTGGTGGGGCAGGGTCGTCATGGGGGAGTGGGACAATGACTGCTGGCTGCAGAACCTGCAGATGAAGAAAGAGACCTTTCTGGAGATCTGCAGCTGGCTCATTCCCATGCTACAACTCCAGAAAACCTGGATGAGGCAGACCCTCTCCCTGGAGAAGCACATGGCCATCTCCATATGCAAATTCGTCACCCCGGACAGCTACCAATTCATCAGGCAGCAGTTTGGGGTTGGCACATCCACCATTGGGGCTGTCATCCTCCAGGTAAGCCCTGCCCCAGACCCTGCCCCACCACTGGGAGGGAGGGGGCCAGCGGGCTGGGGGGACCCCAGAAGCTGATTGGGAAGGAGCAGGGCTGGGGGGCAGGTAGGCCTAGCCCAGAAGGGATACCACATGCCCGCTGCTGGAGGGGTCCCTCAGCAGGGGGGCCTGGTAGCAAGGGGGGAGGTGGAAGGGGAAATGGCCAGGGACCCCTCTGCATATGCCCACGAGTGCGCCCATTCCCCTGCAGGTCGTGAGGGCCATCAGCCATGTGCTGGTGCTGCAGCTGGCGAGCATCAGGGACCTGGACACAGTCGTTGAGGGCTTCACCGTGCTCTGGTTCTCCCAGTGCTTCAGGGCTATCAATGGGACACATATTCCTATCAGGGCCCCGGCCCACAGTGGCAGCCGATATGTCAACTACATTGTGCTCCAGGCAGTGGTGGACACCTGTGGGAAGTTCACAGACATTTATGTCAGCTGGCCGGGCAGGGCACATGATGCATGGATCCTGCGGAATTCCGCCCTGTTCTGCAGGATGAAGGCTGGGACATTTGTGCCCCGGCGGGAACGCACCATCGGGGACATCATGATGACTCTTTGCCTCGTGAGTGACCCGAACTACTCACTCCAGCCCTGGTTGATGCGCCCATACACAGGCCATCTCACACCCTCCCAGGAGATGTTTAACGCCCTGCTCACATGGGCCCGGTATCCCATCGAGTGTGCTTTCGGCTGTCTGAGGGCGCAGTTCAGGTGTCTCCTCACATGCCAAGATGTGGGGGTGGAGAACATCTCTCAGGTTGTGGCCACCTGCCGCGTGCTCTACAACCTTATTGAGGCACGCGAGGGGACCCTGCCCCAGGGCTGGATGGCGGAGCTGGCTCCCCACTACCAGCAGCCCGCTGCAGTCCCCGACAGGCAGCTCAACCATGATGGGCTCCAGATCTGGGAGGCACTTCAGGAGGCATTGTACTCAGGGGACTACTAACCCATGCACTCCTCCTCACAGGCCCCCCCTACACACACTCCCCATGTGCACACCCCACCCTCCCCCACAGTAATCAGGGACACGGAGGGTGCAGAATGCTAACATGTATTAAACTCTCAACCTTTATCAACCATGAGCAATGTAAATAGTAAATGGTGAATAATAAAAATAATGACAAAAACCTGTTAGGGAGTGAACTATATACATGGGGATAAAGGGACAGGGTCACTTAAATTTGGATGGGGACTGGGGCAGGAATGGTGGGGGGCCCTAGTAAAGGGACGGGGTGGAAGGTCGTGAGCCCTGGTGCCCACGGGTGCCCCTCCCACCTTGGGTGCATGGTCCCCTGCAGGGCACTGATGGGGCTAGAATCACTGGCAGGTAGGGCCGGTCAGCACCTGGCCCCGCCTCAGTGGAGGGGCTGGGGGGGGCAGGTTGTGGCTCAGACAACCCTCCATGGGGTCAACTGTGGCCACAAGCCATGCTGTGAGGTCTCTCAGTGCAGCATTGGGGAGGCCCAGGGGCAGTAGGGCGGCCAGGGCCTCAGGGTCATGGGCTGGGGGCACAGGAGCAGCTGAGGGACTAATGGGGGGGAATGCAGGGGGGAAACTGGGGGGGGCAGTGGGGGGCTCAGGGGAGGCAGCAGTGGGGGCCTTGGGGGAGACTGTGGGGGGGGAAGAAGGGGGACTTCAGGGGGGTAATGTGGGAAGGGCAGCTGGGGGGGCTTGAGGGGGACTGTGGAGGGGGCTTCAAAGGGACTGTAGAGGAAGCAGCTGGGGGTCTAGGAGCTGGCCTGCTAGGGCCCCTCCCACTGTGCAGGGCATCCCCACCACCTCCCTCCATGTGTCCCGCCTCCACTGTCGCTCGGCCTCATTGAGGGCCAGACATCTTTCAGCAAGGGTGTTCTGATGAAGAAGGGCCACAGTGTAGGCCATGACCTCCTCCTCGCAGCAGCTGCTTCAGGTCTGGTGCACCCGTGGTCACTGAATAGCGGCGGCTGGTGCGGAACTAGCTGCTGGGTCCTCTGGCCTGGATAGGGCTGGCAGGCCCCAGGCTCCTCGTCCGGCTGCCCCAGCCCTTGGATGGTACTGCTGTTAAGAGAGAGAGGGTGGGGGCAGAAGGAGGAGTCAGTGCCACATCTGGGACCTGGGTGGCATGGCCCCAGTCTCTCCAGCTGGTTGCCTCCTCCACAGACCCACGGGATGGGCAGGTGCCAGGGGAGGCTGCCTTGCAGGCTTGTGTGCACTTGCCACGGTGGCCACTGGGGCATGATGCTGGGGCCGGGGCGCTATCCATGGTGGCCAACCCTGGCAACAGGCTTGCGGGCTGTGGGGAGCTTAGCCGTGGCGGGTCCCAGATGCAGCTGTGCTGCCGGGGGGGGGCCTCAGCACACTCAGGGGGCACTCCATGGGAGAGGAAAGTGCGTGCTGCTCACAGGCATGGGAGTGCCTGGGCCCTGACCAGGGATGGGCTTTAGGGCTTCGGGTCCCAGGGCTGGGGCCCAGGTGTCCCACTCCCCTCCAGTGTGCTTTTCCACTGTGCGCACTTACCCGAGGTAACCTCGTATATGTCGGGTGATGCCCAACTGGAGGGGGCCTGGCTGATGGAGGTGGAGGGCACCGTGATGATGAGGGACCCATCTGTGGACTCCCCATCAGATGGGACATTCACAGTGGCAGGTCCTTCACCCTCCTCCTCCGGTGTGGCAGGTAGCTCGGGTGCGACTGTCTCCACAGTGGCACAGGGTGGGGAGGCGTCATCCACAGCCAGAAGGTCCTGAAGCTCCCAGTAGAAGGGGCAGCTGGCAGGGGCATGGCCGGATCTGCGGGCGCTATCTTGGGCCCACATGTACCCCTGCCACAGCTCCTTCACCTTGCACCTGACTTGCTCCGGTGTCCAAGAGGGGTAGCCATGGGCAGCTGGTCCCAAAGGACCTCCTCATCACACCAGAGCCCCAGGAGGCCCTGGAGCTCTGGCTCAGTCCAGGAGGGGGCCCTCCATTTTGGAGCCTGGTCAGGTTCTTGGCTGCCCTCGTCCAGGTTCCTGGGGCTCCCCTGGGCAGTGCAGGGTGCTGGCCTGCTGGCCATCCCTGTGGGTCAGGACTTGCTGGGCACTGCAGGGCCTCAAGGGAATGTGGCAGGCAGCCCTGCACATGATGCCTGTCTTACACTCTCAGCTTCCTGCCATGGGGTCTCTGGGTTCTTGCAGCTTTAAAGATTGCAAGGACCTGGAGACCATAGAGGCTCGCTGGGGGTGTCTAGAGAAGCCCCGCTCTCCAGCAGGCTGCCACCATGGAGGACTGCTTCCTTCAGAAGAAGCGGTCTGGGAACATGTACACATGCCTTCTTCTGGAAGAGTCTTCCATAAGAAGGTCCTTTTCCAGAAGAAGCTCCTCTTCCTGATTCTGAAGCAGAGTACAAAATCTGGAAGAGGGGGCACCTTCTTCTGGCAGAAATCCGAAAGAGCGTCTTGCACGTGTAGACGTTCCTCAGATCTTCCGGAAGAAGGCACCATTCTTCCAGAAGATCATGTCTGTGTAGAAACGGCCTTAGAGAAAAGGTACTAGCTGAAATGTATGGATATATTTGCTTAGGTGCTGTTTTGCACCCCTAATACTCTGAGCAGTATCAACTCAGACGATTAGTCTATTGACATCAAATGTTTCATCTTCACAGAGCAGATCCAAACTTCTAGTAAAAGTGGGAAACCACCTCTAATACTGCACTGTAGTGCAAAAAATTTCCTAGCCACAGAACAAAGGTGAGTGCCAGGGCTGAAGAAGTAGTATTCCTGGTAAATAGTGAGGATAGGTCAGTTTTATATATTTATCTGAATTGATTGGTAAATTGGGTGTATTTGAACAATATAATATAATCTGAATCTCTCTATCCTGCACCCTTGGGACCAGACTGGTGCCCAATAAGAGAATTTGGCAGACCATGGGAGGTCAACATTTTCTAGCAGCATTACCAACACTTCCACTGCTTACTGGGCTCTTAGAAGATATTTAGGGGTAAATTACAGATAAATAACAACACAGAATACTCAGAGCCAGGACTAGTGGCTATAAACAAACTTTATGGGAAAATGGGACACTTGGCCACACCCATGGTAAGTGGTCATCTGGCTAACTAAACTCATGCAGGATGAGGGATGTTTCTGGACATGAGAGTTCCAGATTAGAGAGTTTCACCCTGTACGTTAATACAGTTACCTCAAAAACATGCATCTAGAAACAAAGAATGAAGCTAACACTAACATGATAGGGTGCTTTGTCTAGGAAAGCACTGTCCCTGCAAAGCCCTTCAGTTACTTATCCATCATGACCCCCAACTTGAATGCCCAGTGTGATGCCATGGACCAGAACTAATGTGATACTTGGATGTGTCAGAAAGGGAACATCAAGAAAAAAGTAGGTTGAGGCTATACGCCCTCCCTACAGTCTTATTGAGATCATTCCTGGAACATTGTTTCTGGTTTTGGTGTCTGCACTTCAGAGAAGAAGTTGAGAGATTAGAAAGAGGTTAGAAAAAACCTGCAAGAATGATTTGAGGTCTGGAAAATGTCTGCCTTATAGTAAGAGACTTTTATCTAACAGACAAATGCATAACTAGTGTCAGAAAGCTGAAACTAAGTCAATCCAGGGTAGAAAACAACACACAATTTTAAAACAGTGAAGGTAATTAGTAACTGGAACAACTTATGAAGGAGGGTGGCAGATTCTTTGTCACTTGGAGAGTTAAGTCAGGATGAGGGATTTTTTCCTAAAGACAATCTATATAGCTCCATCAGAAGCTCTGGAGAAATTACTGAACAAAATTCTATGGCCTGGGCAATGCAGGAAGTCAGCTTATGATTTTAAGGCCAGAATGAATCAAGAATTAGGCTCCCATGCCCACAACTTCAAAAACAGTGGAAGTAGAATGACCAGAAGTCCTGCTTTATAAGAACAATCTTGATATTTGAGGCTTAATTGCTTGTAGACACTTTTTACCCCCACCTCACCGCAGTTTTTCACACAGTCTTGTCAGCTAAAGCACATGGAAAATGAAAATTCCTGCTCCTTACATCACGTTTGAAGGCAGGTGAGGGGGCTCAGCACTTCACACTACCAGACACTGGATGAATATTCTACTCTAGAAGATATTGAAATGAACCCGTTTTTACGTTGCTTGAGAAAGAACCATACATTTAAATATGGACCCGGTTTCTCCAGAGCAGCTGAGCTGTGTTCAGTGCGAGTGGGTGGGGATGAAGATGATGCTTAATCAGGGACCTGTGCAAGGGGGATAAGCAGGGACATGGCTCCCATACGAGCAGGGGCACAGAATTCCTCTGAGCTGGGGCAGGGAAAGAGAGCTCCTCCGGCGCCATGCCAGGGTGGGAGATGACTGGGACAATGGTGGGGAAGAAGGGAGACCCAGCTACATTTGGGCCCGGGCCATAGTGGGGAAAGGAAACTCCTTGGGGGGCGGGGGGGGAGCAGCTCTGCCAGTTGTGGGGGAAGGAAGTGCCCCTCCAAAAGCACTCAGTTTTTCATTCCTGTATACATCGCTGCACGGCGCCATCATTACATTGACCCGATCCCAGGGCCACTGGTATTAATGTCTCATCTGAGGAAGTGGATTTTACCCATGACAGCTGATGAGCTAATCAATATGTTAGTCTCTAAAGTGCCACAGGACTTCTTGTTACTTGAACAACTGCAGTAGTCAACTTCAGGGTGACACTAAGTGCAGGAGTCAAGGTCTTCCCAGCACAGGGCCAGAAGTGGTGGAAGTACCTAAATGTGGGGGAGCCAGAGGTACCCTAACAGTGGCCCTATCTTGCACCACTCACTTTCCCCAAGGTCCTGCCCCTGCCTTTACACTGTACCTTCCCCAAGACCTGGCCCTAGTTCCTCCTCTCCGCCCCCTCCTCTATTTCTCACGCTTAGAGCAGGTAAAAAGGGGAGAGAATGGCCTTCCCACTTCTAAAAGTGATGACCCCCGATCACCGGTGACATCATCCCTACATAGAGAAAAGGCTTCAGAGCTCATTCCCAGAGGTGATATATTTTAGGTCTTCAGCACACACTGCAAATCCTCACTCCTTATGGTGACCTTTTCCTTAGAGGCATCCCAATACAGCCAAGAAGAGAAGCGGTGAGCAAACAGAAAAGAAGGGTGGAGGGAAAGAGAGAAGAAGAAATTAATCTTTAAAAAATTACCCCCAGCTGTGTCAGAAGGTAGGCGGATACAAGAACAGGCCCTTTCTGCCCTGGTGACAGACTCTTGAATTGTAATAAGCCCTTATTTAATTGCCTAGATAGGTAAGTAGTCACTGAAATGTTTCATCTCATAAAAAACTAGGTGAGAGAATTTGTTTCCACAAATAGCTAAAGGCTTGATTTTTGTCATCCTTACATGGAGCTTAGCCCTTTCTGAGTAGTCCTATTGATTTAAGTGGAAGTACTCAGAATGCTACTCATCACATGGGTTCTAAATATGTTAACAGAGCAGATGAATACTGAAAACGAGAAAGTGAATTTAAAGTTCTGACAAAGGAAAAAGCGGCAAATAAAATAACATTTAAAAGACAAAAGTCACCTGTTACAAAATGGAGGCACCTTGTGAAATTTGGCACAAGAAAGGCTGGGCATTACTTTTGGACTGTTCAGATGGTAGCAAATAGAGTGAGGATGCACCTGGAGTGCATTCCTGAACACTCCAAATCTCAAAAGAGAGGTAGCCGTGTTAGTCTGTGGTATGAACAGAGACATCAACTATCTCACACATTACAAGGACTGCTTCCCTTCCTTTGATGACTGTAATTATATCAGACAGGACAATTAATGTCCTAATTTGCACGGAACTGAAAGACAAAGCTTTGTACCTCTCCATCATTGACATTATGTCACTGGAGATGCGGTCTCTCAACAGCAACATGAAACACTATGTTCCTATCACCTGGAACAAGGGGAGGAAGAGAGAACTAAGTGAAGAGCTAAGAACCATATAATGGACATGACTACAAGGCCTGGTCTACACTAGGGATCAAAATTGATCACAGACACTCAATTCTAGCCATGCCATTAGTGTAGCTACAATCAATGTGTCAAGATGGACTTTGTTCCTTGTGTAGATCAGGGATCTTTGGGCTCGTGCTGATGTCCCTTACTCCACACTGATGTGAATACATCACTAATATATATTTAAAATTATGACAGGTGTGGAGAGGGTGAATAAGGAGAAGTTATTTACTTGTGCCCATAATACAAGAACTAGAGGACACCAAATGAAATTAAGGGGTAGCAGGTTTAAAACAAATAAAAGAAAATTCTTCACTCAGCACATAGTTAACCCGTGGAACTCCTTGTCAGAGGAGACTGTGAAGGCTAGGACTGTAACTGAATTTAAGAGAGAGCTAGATAAATTCATGGAGGTTAGGTCCACAAAAGTCTATTAGCCAAGGGTAGGAATGGTGTCCCTGGCCTCTGATTGTCAGAGGCTGGAGATGGATGGCAGGAGACAAATTGCTTGATCATTGTCTTCGGTCTACCCCCTCAGGGGCACCTGGCACTGGCCACTGTCGGCAGACAGGCTACTGGGCTGGATCAACCTTTGGTCTAACCCAGTATGTCCATTCTTATGTTCTTATGTGAAGCACCAGTATTGCCAGCCAAGCCCAGAGAGACCAATTTTGCTGCATCTTCACACATGAGGCAAATGGATCACCAGAAGATCACTCGTGGTGCATCGACCCCACCACATATGTATAGACGTACCCTCTGCTAAGATATCAGATTTCTCAGAGCAATATCAAGAAATGTAAACACTATAGCTAGCGTGCATAGCCAGAAGAAAGGATTAGCAGAAGGTCGTTCACATGCTTAAAGCGTTGAAATGCAGACAAATTACTGAAAGCAACAAAATAGATAGTAAAACCTACAGCCGCAACCACTTCAATTATGTAAATTCCTAAACAAAAAAAATATTTGGGAAGGCATTTATCTAGCGCTAGAGATTATGATAACGATAGGAGGGACTAGTTTGCAGGAAATTCATTATGTCACCATTTCAGATGAAATTTTAAAGGCCCTTCTGACCTGCAAAATTATTATAAGGCTGACTTCAAGTATTTTGTCTGGGCAAATGGACACACAGCAGCATGCCTCTGCTATATATGGAAATGATCAGCTAGGTGCACTTCTGTGCGTACATTTGTGCAGGCCAAGCTGTAAAATCCTGACCAGTTCTGAGTCTCTTTGTAAGTTTAAGAGATTGTACATTGTATTTAGACAGAATTTCTTTGCGCTGTTGTGCATTGCGCTGTGGACAAACTGATCGCTGCCCTCAACCCCAAGACAGGTCTATTTCTGTGATGCTGTAGGTGTTTCACTTGTTGAATTTTTGGTATGAATAATAACCATTCAAATAATATCAAGAGGAAATATTTTCCATTATCTTGAACTGCTGGCATAACTCTACCTTAATTTTTCTCGCAGCTTTTCAGTCTGATTCAGCAGTTTCGCATCAGTGAAAACACATTGACATTAATATTATTATTCCTGATTTATGCCAGTGTGAGAACAGAATCTGACACATTTTCCAAATGTCAAGTTATCTATATACAAATAATGACTTTCATACCATATGTTCCCCTTCTGTTCACTGTTAAGCTTGTCCTTAATGTAACAATCTCTCTACAGTGTTTGGTCATGTGTGACAAACTTCAGCAACTAATTAGAATCACAGCATATAGAAGTGGGATGGGCAGGAAATAGGGGCCTATGGCAGTCCTGCTGAGAGCTACTGCAGGCCTCGGGGCAAGGTGAGAGGGGCTAAAGTGACCATCCGTCCCGGTTTCAGCTTGACAGGCCTGTATTTGGGACACCAGGGTGGTATCCTGATTTATTTTTGTCAAAGGGGCCAATTGCCCTGTATTTTCAGGAGACTCCTACTCACTTCCACTGTCTGTGGGAGCTGGGAGCTGGACTGTGTGGTTGTGCAGCTGTCCCCCAGTTTCCCCATGGTGGCGCGGCTGCCTCCCAGCTATCCCCAGCTGAGGGAGTCGGGAGACAGACCAGGGCATGGCTGCCCCACCCCCCAGCTTCACCCAGCTGGGGGAGCCAGGGCTGAACCCACACAGCAGTGTGGCTGCCCCTCAGCTTCCCTCAGCTTAGGTTGCCAGGCAGCTGGGACCCCCAGCTGGGGGAGCTGGGAGCCGGAGGAGCAGCATGGTGGTCCCCCAGCTGATGGAAGCCGGGAGCTTCACTGGCAGGGTGACACCACCCACAGGGCAGCCACCTCCTGACCCCCTGATAGGGTGACCATCTGTCCGTGTTGGCTGGGATGGATGGCATCATTCCCCTTGTCCCATATTTGGGCAGGGGAGTTATGGTCACCCTCAAGGGGGCCCAGCTTCGCACTCCAAGGAAGAAGGGGCAGGGCCTTGGGCATTCAACCCTCCGCATTGCTAGGACCACAGCACTGGCCCTCCATCCCCACTCCCTCCCAGCTGCACACAGCCAGAGCTGTGCTGCCAAGGCAATGCAAAGGGGCCCAGAGTTCCAATGGCCACTGCTGCTCCTTTGGCAGCTGCAGTGGCTGAAGTTCTGGGCCCCTCTGAAAGGCCAGGTCCAGGGGCAACTGTTCCCTTTGCTCCCTGTCGGTGGGCCTGGCTGCAGGCAGCTGTACTTGAGGATTCAAGGCAAAAATTTGTCTGATGACTTGCTGGAGTTTTATACTGACGAGCTGCATGTATGAGCCTGAAGGCTGCAGGTTGCCCACGACTGATCTTAATCATACTTTTGTGGGTTCAGCTCTGATGGCTACCATCTCAAGTTCCATGGGTTATCTCTGTTTGCTCTGGATTTAAAGCCCACAGGAACACATGAAATCATCGGCAAACAACACAACTAAAAGACCATCTTCCTTTTAGCAGTTTTATTTAAGTCATCAGGAAAATCATAAATGTCACAGCACATATAATTCCAAATAAAGATATGTACCTTGTACTTAGTTATGCCTATAGACAGACCCACGTGTTCCTAGGTGGTGTCTGTTGGTCTTCTCATGGTTCAATTACCAATACAGGCGTGGTTCCTGCTGGAGTTTCCCATAGGAAAGGCATTTTCCTTTCTCTAAGATCATTTATTTTCATATTGTGGTTTTGTATATACCTATATTCTGCGCCTGTCAACCTTCTCCTTCTTATTGGTCTGTGTCAGCTAGAAACACAAGGCACCCCAAACTCTGTAGGTTGTGTAGGTTCCTCTGAACCCTTTATCTTGTGGTTAAGGCATGAGCTGGAGACAGTATTTGTTGTTACAGCATTTTATAATTTTAATTGAATCTTCTCACTATACTTGCAGAGTATTACCAGTTGGTTCCTCTTTTCTTTAATCTTTCAAGTTATTTCTTGGTGACTGACTTATGTCATCACATCTTGTCTCCAAAACTGAAAATAGCTAAGCTAAAGTCTTGCAGATTTCAGCCCACAGTTTCTTGCATTGCAGCTTGTGTTACTTATGTCTACTACATGATTCCTCTAAATACTGCACAGTTTGATACTTTTTACTCTTAAAGATCAACTCTAATTAATAAAAAATGCATATATATGGTATAACGTAGTGATTAACCATCAACAGAAGGGTACTAAACTAAAGTCATTGGTTATTACATGGGACCTTATCAAATTCATGGTCTATTATGGACAATTTCACAGACATAGGATTTGAAAATTAATAAATTTCACATTTTTAGCTGTTTAAACCTGAAATTCCATAGTGTTGTAACCGTGGGGTCATGACACAAAAGGAGATGGGGGATCACAAACCTGTTGTAGCTGGATCATGGGATTGCCACCCTCATTTCTGTGGTGCCTTCAGTGGATCAAAGAGGTAGAGATAAGTCTGGTCTGGTTCACCTTTCCCACCACCAGAACAGTTTGCAAGGGAGGGACGGGTTCTGTCCTTCCCCTGCCCAGTTGGAAGTAGGAAGCCTCCTCCGATGAGGCACTCCAAAGGACAAGGAGACATCAGACTTCACAGAGAAGGGCTTATTTCATGGTTCATGATGTACTTTTCATGCCTGTGAAATTGATAGCGCCCTAGTTATACAGGAGGCCCCCTGTCTACAATATATTGGGGTAGTGTGTTCTTGAAAAGGTTAATGGATATCAAAACAGCATATAACAGGGAAATTTTCCCCACAAGAAATAATGGGAAAAAGAGGGGTTGAGAGATGAGTTCACACTCACCGATGGCAATGTTCTTTTTGCCTTAACACTGTAAATTTTCACAATGACAGGTAATACGTAACACATTTCACACTGTGGTGTGGTCGGTCTCATTCCTGGGCCCCAGGCCCTCTGTTTAGTCCACTGGCCCCACCACCTGCACCACGTTACCCTTGCTGGGGCAGGGGGCAGTCTGGGGGGGAATCCGGTCCCCACCCACTCGCTCTGGGTTCCAGCCCAGGGACCCTGGACAGCCGCTACCCGGGAGGGCTGGCTTACTTCACCGTGGCCCCTGCAGCTTCTCTTCCTGGGTCACTTCCCCCAGATGCTTCTCCCTGGTATTCCTTTCCTCAAGGGGTAGTCGGGGCAGCTGGTGTCCTTCTTAGTTTGGCTCCTTCAGCTGACCAGTTCCTCCAGCCTCCAGTGAGGCTCCAGGCCCTCCCTGGTTTGGGGCAGCACAGCCCCCTGGGTTGCTGAGGCTCCTCTTCTCTTTCGCAGCCCTGACTGTTTCTCTCTGTCTCCTTCCTTCTCCTCACTAATCTCCCAAACTCTCCTTCACCCTTCTCCCCTTGCCTTGCGTGGAGAAGAGCTTGTAACGGTAGCCCCTGCGTAGGATCAGCTGGCCCTGATTGATTTAGGGCAGCCTACTCCTCAGCTGTTCCCACTTTGGTTGCTAGCTCTGTCTCAGCTCTTTTTACTCCTGCCTCCCCTCTCCTGGCCCCACGCTGCCACAACACATAAAACAGAATAAAATAATGTAGCCCCCCTACTAACACTGTTCAAAGACCCAGAACATTTTTAATACAGTAAACACAGTACAGTAATATGGTATAAAATAGTGTCAGTTATACTAAACTCAGGTAGGGGTAGCGTCTGACTTTCCTTAGGCTGGCTTTTCAGTGTCTGTGTTTTTTTATTTCAGAAGTCTTAAAAGATTATTTTATTGATGTCTGCACTCCTTCATAAATCGCTGAATGATAGATCTCCCCGTAGAAAGTCACTGTATCATGAAAGCCTTGGAGAATTTGGCATACTGCTTACGGAAAGGATCATGACTCTGTATGATTTCTGTCCTGTCATCCAGCAACCCAAAGCATGAAGAGAGATTCTGTGTCATCAGATTCCTTGCTCTACGTCATCTTGATTTCCCTGGATATCCATTGTTGATCCAACTCAATCAGTTCTTCATTTGTCAGTTGCTCAGTGTGTACATCTTCCTCCTCTGCCTCATCCAAGCCAACAACCTTCTTCAAGTTGACAATTTCTTGCTCAAGATTAGGAACAGCATCAAATCCCACAAAGCTGTGGAGAGTAGCAAGCCACGCCCAGCACCAACTGCCATTCATACATTGTTAAGTGACCTCTTCCCACGACGCTTCAATGTTTTCCATGCCATTCAAGATGTAGTAGGACTTCCAAAACTCCTTTACTCTGGGCTTTCCTTAACCTGCTGTCACCTTAACCTGCATATAGAACATCTTCCATAGGTAACCAGCCTTGAACATGGCCAGCAGATTGAACTACAGTGCTGTACAATATCGGAAGGTGCTCCAGTTCGTGTCAGGCCTGAACCACGCAAAGAATGAATACGTGGAGTAGGACCAACATACATTGGAACACATTCCCCTAATTGTGAGAGATGGATAGATGAAACAATGGACAAGGGAGATATCTGTACAAAGTGGCCATCAGCTGTGGCACTGGACAGTGGCATCTTTCCTATGCTCAGTTCTGTGGCTTGAGTACCAGGCAGGTGAATTATTTCCTGATGGCATTTTGGCCAGTACCTTGCTGTGTAGCCATGTGATAACAGCTTGTGAAGGTGCAATGGCACCTCTTCTCTGCAGACTTCTAGGCTCCTTGTGTACTGGATTGCACAATGCCGCTGAAATTTTTCTTCATAGTAAGCACAGGCTCCACTGTGAAGTCACCATCAACTCACAGCTGGTATTTGAGACACCTGTGATGAGAATGTGCAAAGAACCTGTGCAGGAGAATGTTTAAAGTGGAAAAGCCATTGCACAGAGGCAGTCCCACTCTCTTGACCTTTGAAGCCTGGTTCCAGTGGTACAAAAAGTCGTCATGGCTGGGACTTCCTAGGCTGCAGTGGATGGCCATGCCGTCTTTGGTGCCTTGTCATGCCTTTCGCTCTCCACAGGGCATTGCAGAACTGCCTTCCCGGTCGTTGGATCTTGCTGTTGATCTCAGGCACCTATTGTCTTTGGAAATATCTCTGTATGTTTTAAACTTATTTCCATTATTAGGGGAATGTCCATTTTGCTTCTTGAACTGCAGCTATACAATGCTGACACTGCATCCTGATCAGATCTGGGGCCTGTATGGCTGTATTCCCCCAAAGGAGTATGTGACACTTATCTTCCTCCACCATGACTTCAGTTTTTTGGGTTAATGACTGTCAGGTCACATTTTCCCATGGCTTCACTTTTCTGTCATGAATTAGATTACTCCTGTTCTGTGTAATGGTTGTGCTTTGGTCCAATTTACTCTAAAAAGTCACATTGGCTGTGTCTACACGTGCCCCATACTTCGAAATGGCCATGCAAACGGCCATTTCGAAGTTTACTAATGAAGCGCTGAAATGCATATTCAGCGCTTCATTAGCATGCGGGCGGCAGCGGCGCTTCAAAATTGACGTGCCTTGCCGCCACGCGGCGCATCCAGATGGGGCTCCTTTTTGAAAGGACGCCACCTACTTCAAAGTCCCCTTATTCCCATGAGCTCATGGGAATAAGGGGACTTCGAAGCAGGCGGGGCCATTTCAAAAAGGAGCCCCGTCTGGACGCGCCGCACGGCGGCAAGGCACGTCAATTTCGAAGCGCTGCAGCCGCCCGCATGCTAATGAAGCGCTGAATTTTGGGGCACGTGTAGACGTAGCCATTGAGAGGTCCCCACTATTCAGCTGAAATTGGGTAGGCTGTTTCCCTAATAACACTGGTACACACTTGGAGGCTCATCTTGCTTTCCCGTCCTGACAGCCTGAACTTAATACACCCTTGGACTCAAGGACCTCATGACTCCCTGTAGCCAGACAGGGAGACAGCCAGACACTCCCTCAATAAAGCTCTGTTGTGTGGCATCTCCCTTTGTACAAGTCTGACTGAATCCTCCTGAAACCTTCCTGTGCTCTTGCATGTCCTGCCATAATGGCCCAATTTGTCACACTCCTGGCAATGTTCTTCTAGTATACAGTACTTTCCCATCACTCACATATACTGTTTCCCACAGTAAATGACTATGGAATCCTGGCCACCTGCTTCCCTTTGTTATTGCCTCACTGTACGTGCTTTAGGGACCCTAAGACTTTTATCTTTTCTTCTGAGGCTTCCACTGCATTCCCCATTTCTAAATATCTGTCTAATGTGGATAGAAAGACTCTGCTGATCAACCAGTGACACTAGTATTAAATAAGGTGCACACCAAGGCAAGCGCAGGACTGACATACAGAAATAGTGCCGCATGGGTTACATTCTTATCTTGCCTCTAGGAATGAGGTCCCTCCTAATCATTTCTCTAAGTAATGCATGCTGACATGGGTGACAAGGTTGACTGTGAAGGCCAGTTTTGTTAGTAGATTGTTCTATACTTGATAAAAGCCACTTATAAGCAGAAGGTCAGCTTATAACTTGTCAGTAATGGCTTTTGAACCCCTTGTCTCTTGATGAGTCTAGGGATCCACAGGAAGATTGGGGCAGAGAAAGGAAATGGTGAGCAGGCTGGGGTGTGAGGATCTCCTAGAGAAGGTTGTGGCAAGGGAAGTCCCAGGCAGTGAATCACTGGAAATGTGGTTTCAGTGGCCTGGCTAATCGTTGAGAGCTCTGCAGATCTTAGAGAATCTAAGGTTTCTGGGCTAGATGTGGTTCTTCCATAGGAAGAAAGGATTAAAATCCATTTCCCCTGACAGAAGTGTACAAAGGAAACTGCACAATGAGATCTTCATTTCCACATCTTGGTTATGAGATTACCAGGTAGTGGGAAAAATCTGGCACAGTGATGCAAAGCATTATTGACTTGGACTAGACTTGAACCAATGACTTTAAGGTTCAGCCTGTTAACTATCTTTTGAAACAGTCTGCCTTTCTGTTACCCTGTGTCTACACAAGCCCCTTCCTTCAAAAGGGGCATGTTAATGAGCAGGTTTGAAAGATGCTAATGAGGTGCTGCAATGAATATGCAGCACCTCATTAGCATAATGGTGGCTGTGGCGATTCAAAAGTGCGGCTTTTCGAATCGTGCGCCGCCCGAGGAGATGGGACCTTCCAAAAGGACCCCCACATTTTTTGAAAGCCCTTCTTCCTATCTGGTGTTAGAAAGAAGGGCTTTTGGAAACCGGGGGGTCCTTTCAGAAGGTCTCCTCTCCACAGGAGGCATGCAATTCGAAAAGCCGCATTTTTGAAGAGCTGCGGCTGCTATTATGCTAATGAGGCGCTGCATATTCATTGCAGTGCCTAATTAGCATATTTTGAACCCACTCATTAACATGCCCCTTTCAAAAGGAAGGGACTTGTGTAGACCCAGCCTTAAAGTAATTTAAAAGAAGCATAATCTTTGTAGATTATTATTGCATAAGAGTATCAGTATCACACTGAAACAAGAACTCTGTGAAATTCAAAAGCTTGTCTTGTGCCAACAGCAGTTGGTCCACTAAAAGATACTACCTCACCTTTCCTTGCTTCAGTTGTATCACAATTCAGTGTTTCATTAAATGTTTTAGGATATCTCTAAATGTGAAGTCTGATTTGCAGTGGGCATTTTAACATGGCCAATGCAGAATGAGGAAATTGATCAACATATTCATAGCTCATTTGCCAGTCACAGACACCCACTAAACCTCATCGTTTTTACAACACTGCACCTCAATTATACCATGTTCGGTCAGTAAAAAAAACATGTTGGTAATAATCCTTGGAACTATGATATCCTCACAAGGAAGCCTTAATGCTTTGTTAAATTACTTGAATCTAGGGTGCCAGACCGTATGTTAATACTGATTTTATTTCCAACCACAATTAACTTTTCAGATAATGTTTTTTCCCCATGTATGTGTTTTAGGAGATGAAAATTTGTGAGTGAGAAAGAAGCAATTTCATGCTTCAGGTGTAATATAAATTGAGACTCCTTATCCTCTATTCTCACTATGAAATGGGTTGTTGTAATATCAGACACTGCTTCTAATATGCATTCATTCTGATTCTTCTACTGCCTTTGCTATGGCAAAGAGAGTCTCATAACTGATAGCTTTTGATTTTGAAGAGGATGACGGATAACACTTGGGAAAGTAGGCCACCAAATGTCCCCAGTGAAATGCTTGCTATCTATGCAATCTGCAATCCTCAGTTTACTTTACATATGATATGACATAATTTGCAATCATCTATTTAAAATGCAGAGTTACAGAGAGAGGTTAGTCAGATACTGGCTTAGGTTAGCTTATGATAAAGGGTTTTATCTCCCCCAAAATAAGTTGGCTTTCTCTTTTACCCCTTGAGCAAAAAAATAAAGGAACAAATAGGTTTAGACCTCCTGACTTTTGTCACATCATTGTTATGAGAAGAGAAAAACACCATAATGAGTGCAATAAGGAAAACAGCTCACCTAAAACACAAACTAAAGCTCTTCTTTTCTTCTGAAAAGAGAAAAAATCCCATTAGAATGCACTGAGTCCTTTGATGCTTTGTATGTATGTGATTGTGTTTCTTTCCTTGTTGGGGTAAATGATCTCCCATTCTCTGCAGCAGCAGATCTTGAGTGCTGGAGGACAATGTAACCATTTAGAAGTTCAAGAATAGCTGGCATATTGATGGAGGCCAAACAAACAGTTGGCTATGTTGGCTGTAGTTCTGTAAAGTGAATGTTTGGGGCCTAATATTTTGCCTCATAACATAGCAATGACTGCATGGGAATGTCTGGATTCCCTCTGTTTACTCATCAGCATTCTTCATTGCATGCATCCAATTAAAAAATCCTATAATATTCATTTAACCTTCTGTTTTGTGACAAAGTTCCAAAAACAGCCTCTAAAAATCACAGATACTAACTTCTACTTCTGAGATTTGGGTCCTAGATATGTACAAATACAAGGGTCACAACTGCAGGCGTGGCACCATCTGAAAGTAGATACTGTGCTCTGTCACACAACGTTAACTTTATAATGCTAACCCACACCATCTGACTGGGACCTGGATCAGAGTTACAAAGGTTAGTGCCATGTCATATGACAGAATTCAATATCAGCTGGCACCAGGGTTTGCTATTCACCAAACAGGCTGAGCAAGTATCTCAAACAAGTGAAGAGGAAGAAGAAAGCCTTACAAGGAATGGAAGATAATGGACCACTAAGAAAAACTACCTCCTGCAGGTCAAAGTCTAGAGAACGAGAGAGACCTGCTAAAAGCTGAGCAGAAAGAAATTAAAGACGATAGCAAAAGAGTCAATAGCTATATTATAAAAAGAAAACAAGGGAAGAAGTGGGACAGTGGGACCAACAGTCACTGCAGGTCCTGGGGCAAGGTGGGAAGGGGACCCAGCTCCATGCCCCAGGAAAGCAGGGGAACAAGAGTGGAAGGAGTGGGGACTTAGACCATAGCACTGGGCTCCTCTCTCTAGTACGTGGTAGTGGCACGAGCACTAATGGAAGCAAAAATTGCCATATTGGAGATGTACATCAAACAAGTTGTTTGATCCCTAGACATAACACAAGAATTAGGGGGTACCCAAAGTAAATAGTAGGCAGCAAATCAGGGAACCCAGATAACCTCCATCCAAGAATATTAAAGGAAGTTGTACATGAACTTATAGTATAGTAAGGATTTTGAATGAATCTGTAAAGTTACTGGGCATAGCCTGTATTGGAGAATTGGTAATATGATGCCTATTTTCACGGGGACAAATATGATCCTGGAAACTAAAGGCCTATTAGTTTAATCTCAATTGTATTCAAGTCTTGGAACACATTTTGAAAGAAAAAGTTGTTGAAGACAATAAGGTAAAATGGTAGTTGGGCTGAATTACAACACGGTTTTACAAATGGTAGATCATGACAAACCAATTTGACTGTTCTTTGAAGATTTAGCTGATTTTCTAGACAAAGGAAATACAGCAGAGTTAGCCGACCTGGATGTCAGTAAAGCATTTTGGTACAGTGCCACACGGAATGTTACTAATTAAATTAGAGAAGATGGGTAATAATATGAGAATGGAAAAGAGGAGAATGAACTTGTTAAAGGGCTCGTGGTGAAAAGTGAACTGTGAGGCTGGAGGAAGGTTACTTATGGAGTTCCTCAGGAATCAGTCTTGGGGGCACACTTCATTAACATTTTTGTTAATGATCCTTGTCACAAAAAGTGGGACTGTGCTAATTAAATTTGCACATGACACAAAGTTTGTTTGCATTGCCAATACCGAGGAGGACTGCAATATCACACAAGAAGAGTTGGACAGCCTTAAACACTGGAGTAATTGAAATGGGATGATACTTAATAGTGAAAATTGCAAGATCGAGCATTTGAAATTTTGCTGTAAGCTGCAGACAGCAACAGAAGAGGAGGAGAAAGACCAGGTGTAGTTGTTGAGCACAGGTTGATTATAAGCTGCCAGAGTGATACAGCTATGAAAACAATCTAATTCATTTGTAAGATGCACCAGAGGAGATATTTCCAGTAGGGACAGGAAGGAGTTAGAACTAAATATATGGCACTGGTGGCACCTCCTCTGGAATACTGTGAGCAGTTCTAGAATTCCGTGTTTAAGAAAGGTGAATTTAAACTGGAATAGGAGCAGAGAAGTACTATGAGGACAGAGGTCTGCAACCAAAATAGCGAGACCAGCTTTACTTTTCAAATTCAATTGCAAAATCAATACTTCAAGGGCCGCAGTGCACATGACTACGAGAGCGTCATTACTAAATAACATCAAACTGTACTTTTTGTCACCCCTCTTTTAAGAAAATATGATTTGGCCAGTTAGAAAGTTGTTACACCCATCTCCAGGCTTTACTTGCCTCAGCCCCCAAATCTGCCCCCTATTCCCAAGCTTTACCCCCTCATCCAGCAAACCACCCCCCCGACTCCCAGGCTTATCCCCCATTAGCCCCAAACCAGCTCCCTGCTATCTCCAGGCTAAACCCCAATTAGCCCCAAACCTCACCCTAACCCCAGACTTAACCCCATCAGCCCCAAACCCCCACCCTGCATCCCTAGGATTTAACCTAACTGAAACCACCATGTCTCCCGCTGCTCCCCCCTGCCACCTGGGTGTTTATTTTAAGGGCTGTTTGAAGGGAAGTAACTGATTTCAGTTGGCCAAAGCTGAGAGCCCAGGGTGGGGGCAGACACCCTGCAGTGAGTGCCCTGAGGCAGGAGGGGGCCACTGTTCTGGATGCGCACCCTGGGCTCAACACAACGTTAGCAAACAGCACGATCCAGCCCTGCTTGCACTGGTTTGAGTGTGGCAGGAGGCTGAACAGCCTTTCACATTGGACAGCAGTTCCTGTGTGACCGGGAGGCAGAGCCTTCTTGCCCTCCCTTTGCTGGCCTGTAGCTGCCTGGCCTCCTCCCTCTCTTTCCTATTGTGTCTCTAGCATGGCAGATTTGGCTCCCCTGTTGCTCCCCCTTGCCAGCTCCTTTTTAGCATGGCTTCGGCGGGTTCGGCTCGGCTACCCCTCCAGCTCTCCTTTTCTCCACGTGCAGCACGCAGGCAGCTCCCTGCCCTGCTGGCTTTTCCTTCCGGGGCTCCCTGCTGCCTCTGACTCCACTTGAGGCTCTGGAGGCAGCCACCACTTAAACAAAGAAAACTAAAGCCCATTTTAATGGCAGCCTTTGTTCAAGCATTGGCAGCTGCTGGCACTGCAAGTGGACTCAACAGCGACAGCACTCAGAACCACAAATGGCTCCTTCGAGATCTGCATACAGCTCTGGAGCCTCAGGTTGCCGACCCCTGTACTAGCATGATCCAAGGTAGGGAAAACCTACCTAGAGAGAAGAGACTTACGGAGCATGGCTTGTTTGACCTAATCAAAGGGCGGGGCCAGAAGCAATCAGCTCTCAGCGATGCCAGGCCAACACTCACACACCTCACACACAGTCCCACAAAGCCGTGCACTGCTGGAGCTGTGGCATTCCAAAGGGGCTAGAAGCTCTGCTCATCATTGCTGCTGCATTTCCTCTGCAGCTAGGAGGCAGCATGAAGGCCCAAGTTCTAGACCCATGAGGCCTTACAGTCCCCCAGACCAGGACATACCAACTGAAAGCAGCCCTGGATCTTACCAGAACAAAGTGGTGTGAAATCTGCCCACATTTCCTCTGCTGTGATGATTGACACATCCCACAACATTCCTTCCAAAATCCCTGGGTCCTACACAAGCCTATTGCAACACGTGGTATACTTCATCCAGGACCCTAATTGCCCCATGAACAACTTTGTGTGTGAAATCAGACAATCACTATGCTGTCAGATGAACTCATAGATAAAGGACAAAAATATTCTATCACCTGTGGGCAAATGTTTTTTTTTCACAAAGCCATCACTCTACATCTGACCTTTCAGTCCTCAGTCTCAAAGGAAAGCTGCACAACAGCTTCAAAAGATGAGCCTGGGAGTTTAAATTCCTAACTTTGCTAGATGTTAAAAATCATGCACTGAATGGTGCTATTAAATATATGGCTTATTACAACAATCTGTAATGCACATAAACCATACACACGCACCCACCTCGGAGCTTGCTTTTTCCTTTTCTCCTCCCCTCTCAGAACTGGAGAGTTGTTATGGGGCCACTTCATCTCGAGAAGATCTGAAGAAGTGGGTCTGTCCCAGGACAGCTCATCACCTGATAAATTTTGTTAGGCTTTAAAGTACTTCATGACTGCTGTTTTGTTTTGTTTTGTTAGAATGCAGACTAACACAGCTACCTCTCTGTTACTATGCTTGAAAAGTGTGAAGTACTTATGGTAAGCAATCTATCCCCACTCCTATTTAGCTGTGACTACCTGAACACATTTCCCATATCTGAAGAACAGCTGTATGCAAGCTTAAAAGCTTATATCTCTCACCAACAGAAGATTTTCCAAATAAAAGATATTGCCTCACCCACCTTGTCTTTCTAATAACTTGGAACCACACAGCTACAGCACCAGACACCAAAATTTAAAGGAACTTAACATTTCTCAGAAGTCATAGGCCATGGCTACTCTACCCCTCCCCTTCAGAAGAGGCATGTAAATAACAGCCATTCAGAATGCAAATGAGGCACTGACATGAATATTCGGCACCTCGTTTGCATAATGGCAGCCACATGGCCCATGAAAAGTGTTGATTTTTAACTAAAAAATAGCCCTGATTTCAAAAGCATCCTTCTTCCCAAAAAAAATTTCAATGGGTTGGGTGGCTGCCATTATGCAAATGAGGTGTTGAATATTCATATCAGTGCCTCATTTGCATTTTGAACTGCCATAATTTACATGCCACTTCCAAAAGGCAGGGGTGGTGTAACCACGGCCACAGAGATTAATTTTTGTTTGTTTTTATCTGAAAGAACTCTTCTGTAGAATAGAGGCAAGTATTTATTTAGCAGCCTTTTGATGAGAAAATTCTTTTGGATGTTCCGATACCAGCCTCAAATTGTTTTCTACTGGGAACATCTTCACTTGGAACTCCTGACAGCATGAGAGAAACCCACAATTTTGATATCCAAAGTTGAAGAATAACATTCACAGATCCTTCATCAGGAAATAGTAATTTCTATTAAACAATTCTCAACCTTACTCTTTTACTTCAGTAAATCAACTGGCTGTAACACAAATTTAAAATCTGAGGAGACATGTAATCCTGATTTGGGTTAGACACAAACCCATTTGCAGATTTTAGAATCATATAAGAAGTTTGTCAGGTGTAGTAAGGGGAGAGAAATGAAGGGTCCATCATTATCTAAGAATAGCACAGGAGTTAGGTGATTGAATTATGTGAAGGTCTGCAGCCCCAGAACCACAGCAGCTGAGGAGCTGTGGATTTAGGAAACAGAGTTTCTAGCGTTACTGGTGTTGATCAGGGTAGCTGGCAGGAAACCGGCAATTGAGATGGAATTTGGTCTCCATAAAATATTTTTAATCTTGGCAAACTGGCAAATTCTGACAGAAGAACACTTTGTTTGAGTTTTCTGATCACCTGAAGGGCCATCTTTTTCATCTAGTGTAATAAAAGTTTTGCCCTGGTCAAATCTAGAGACGTGCTCTTCAACCTTTTTTTCATTTGCAGCAGCCTGAAAAAATTTCAAAGAGAGGTGTGGATCCTTTTGCAAATTCAATCTGTGGTCCCCTGCTATACAATTCTTAGACTGAAAACAGACTGAATAGACTTCGACTATAAATGTTGTATGCGCTCAGCTCAGTATTTGATGCAACATGAGAAAGAGCTCCAAAATTGGGGCTTGTTTGGCAGCAGTGATGTCTCTACGTTTTGACCTCTAAGTTGAGGGTGTTCGCATATTTTGAATGATCAGAAAAATAAAACTTGTTCCGGGATCTCAACTTTTATATTCTAGCCAACTTGCAGAGACTCCCTGCTGGAAATAGGCATGTGGGGTGCTGCTACACCCCCTTACTAAAAGTAGAAATAATAATCCAAATATGTGGTTTCTACCTTCAACACTCCCACTACAGAAACTGTTCCAGTACCATTGCATTCATATACCATGCATTGAAAACCACTAATCTACAGAACTGCAGGGATTTTTGTACTTCCAAAACAGAATATGAATGTTACTGGCTCTCTAGATTGTCTGGTTTCCTCTCTGAAGAGCTGTTGGTGAACCCTTAAGTCTCATTTACTCCCTATGTTTTAGGAATTTGGGAAGGCAGACATCAGACTTAGTTTCAATATACTACACTTGGGGTGTCCAGAGATAGGTACAATGAGAAAAATATTGTTAACCGTGAAATATTTCTACTTGGTTACAAAAGAAAGACAACAGAGAAGCAACAGAGCACATTAGATTCTGCCAGGAATATTCATATCATACTACAATAACATTTTTTCAGTTTAAACTTGCATTTCCTCCCAGACAAACCTGATCTATCTCCCATTCTGTGACAGTCCATCTTTCTCTTTCCCATATTACTCCCATCTTTCTTTTCCCTTCATTTGAATTTAATTATTGTGATCCTTTGTGTCCCCCTTCTCTGTCTTACATCCAGTTATAGCATCATTTCTGTGCAACTCAATTCAAGTCATCCTTTGGCAGCAGAAGGCATACAAGTCCCTAGCCTTTGACCCTTATTAAGGTCTGTTCTACATTAAAAATTTAGGTATACCTAACTCTATCAATCTTTATGTTCTGGCCTGCAGCAGCATCTATGGTGGGCCAACGTCTCTATTGATGTAGTGGAGCTATGCCACAGAAGATTTAGTCCCTGTGGTTTTGGTCTCAAGATAATCCCAGAATGTGTAAAGCTGTGGGAGGGCAGTCTGCCCAGCTGTGATGGTCTGACTCCACATTTCAAGTCTTACACAAAGGTCCATGGATTTTGGGAAAGGATGGTAAAGGTAGGGAATCTGTACTACCTAAGGACTCGCATAGCAGTAGTATCTGAGCACCTTAGAGTATTAATAAAATTGTCCTCACAACATCTCTCTGAGGACAGGAAATACTCTTATCCCAGTTTTACAGATGGGGAACTCAGGCATAAAGACACTATGGCGATGTCTACATGGGCAGCCTCTGTCAACAGAAGTCACTGTTGAGAGAGAAACCTCAGCAGTACCTCTGTTGAAAGATTGTCTCTATGCAGGGGTTAATTGTGAAAGAACTTTGTACATGACAGCTCAGAGGTTGTGGGGCCTGCACTTCCCCATATCAGATGAGCCAGGAGCATGTATGATGGAACCCCCCGACTTAAGATAAGTGGTGATGCCACTACAGCAAAACATATGTCGATAAGAAATTGAATTCAATCAGCTAGTGTCACATAAATTCTGTAATTCCACATTGCAGAAAATAATACTGAGAAGGAATATAATGTCACCCACTAAAAAGAAATCCTGGACAGGTGGGATTATAATTCTTGATTTTTTATAAGAGACTGGACCTCTTATGTACTACCCTACAGGCATCTACTTCAATGGGAGCAAAACCAGTCCCAGAAATTTATGCTATATGGTACTTTTGATTGATGGATTTAAAAGAGACACAGCAATGGAAAACAAAAAAGGGTCCAGTAGCACTTAAAAGACTAACAAAATAATTTATTAGGTGATTATTTTGTTAGTCTTTAAAGTGCTACTGGACTGCTTTTTTGTTTTGATAGTATATAGACTAGCATGGCTATCTCTCTGTTACAGGAATGGAAATGATTGTGCCACCACTATTTGATTTATGTTGCATACTTGAACATGTAGCCTAAAAAATACCAGCATGAAAAGATTCAGCAAAGCAAAGGGCTCAGAATGTTTGAATTTGTTGTTGTATTTAGAACTTTTGAAGGTGCAGGAGCATACCCGAGATGGAGAAAACAGCATCCAGTTGTTTTAAAGGGACAGGAAGAGGCAAAGGGGACCTTCCCTGATCTGTTTTAAGTCTAGTTTACACTATAAGCAGGGAAGTAATTCAATTTCATAATGTGAAGTTATTGGGTAGTAATTTTTTTCCTGAGCAGTTTATAGTTTCATGGATTCATAAACTATAAACTTAGAAGGGACCATTGTGATCATCTAATTTGAGCTTTTACATAACCCGGCATGGCCATAGGATTTTCCTGAGGTAACTCCTGACTGGACTTGAGCATCTCTTCTGAAAAAGACATTTATTCTTGCTTTAAAAATAGCCAGTGATGGGGAATCCATCCATCTTCATATGTCACTACTGAAACTTTTAAATATGATCTGTTTAGAGACAATTTTCTCAGTCCTTTGGTGGAAAATGTGCTTCCTCAAAGCCAACAGCAATCTGCATCACTGATTAAAAAACAAGTGCTGCTGGGCTTCAGAGAGAATCTCATCCAGTTTTCTTTGGCTATCAAATTGGTAAGTAAAATACAGGGGGGAGATGAAGGATGTTCCCTGAGACATATGGAAGCATTCCTGCTTCCCCTGTCAGGGAAAGAAACGTGGCTTAGTTGTCTGTACAGTAGGAGCTCTCTCAATGTAGAAAGATGGCTCTAAAAAAAGAGAATTTCCGACTGTTTGATGATTATGAATACTGGGAATTCAAATGAACTTTGTCACCACTGCCAGTTTCATAAAAGAAAAAAGTCTCCAGCAAAGCACAGATGGTATTTTTGAATGAGTAGTTGATTATGCCAAGAGACTTGTACGCCTGGGAACACATTTTACTGATACAGGAGTAAAGCTGTGTGAAGGACGGCTATGAAAAAAAGAATCTAATTCTTCATGAAACACCTGAGCAAAATGAGAAATTAGATTCAGGGCTGAGGTTATTAACAGTTTTCTTATGTGAACTTTATGTGAATTATCTGAAACAAGATCCCAAAATACTGCATGATGAAAGTGCCTAGGAGCCAACTCCATGGGTACTCCAGGGCTGAAACATCCACAGGAAAAAATGGCACAGGTGCTCAGCACCCAGTGACAGCCCCACAATCAGAGCCTCCCCCCTGCCAGAATCTTCTGCCTGCTGCAGATCAGCTTTATAGTGGCATGTAGGCAGCTCCTTGGGGAGGGAGCAAGGGCCAAGCGCACTCGGTAGAAGAGAGGGAGTGGGACAGGGGCAGCGTTTGGACTCAGTGGGAGGGATGAAAGGGGGACGAGGCTCAAGAGCACCATTTTGGAAGTGCACGGTGGGCAGCAGCCATGCGCACTGGGACACTGCTTGCTCTTCTTCCTGTTCCCCTTTCTATCAGGGAGCAAGAGGAAAGTATGTGTGTCACGTGCACGGCCCACACTCCTGGCTGGTGAGGGGAGGGGGAAGAGGACTGAGATTCTCTCCATCCTCCCAAAATGGTGCCCTTGGCAAAGCTTGGGGCAGATTAAGAAAGGACTGAGTTGTCACCTGTGTTAAAACAGGCACCCGGAAGCACAGCAGACAGGGCTGTCTGTTGCTCTGGATGCCCGGTCTGTTGAGAGAAGACCCCCCGCCAGAGCCTCCACATAGCTTTTTTGTTGACAGAAGCGTTATGCCTAACAGCTGAGAGTGAAGTGCTGAGTTTTGTTGACAAACTGTTAACAAAACACATTTTGTGTGTGGATGTTCCACCAGTTTTGTCAACCAAACTGAGGTTTTGTCAGCAAACCTCGCTAGTGTAAATGTTCGCCAGCAAGAATACCACAAGCTTCCCTTTCCTTTTTAAAATCAAGACTTCATTAGCAACACAATATACAGTGTCATATCCCACCATGAACTGCACATATTAGAAGCGGAGTTATCCAGCATTTCAAGATCACTTACAGTTTGCTATTTACATATGAGTTGTTCATTGTTTGATTTTTAGACATTCATCATTTATCAAAAATAATGAAGAAAGGTTGAGGGAATTGGGACTGTTTAGTCTGCAGAAGAGAAGACTGAGGGGGGACTTGATAACAGCCTTCAGCTTACTGAAGGGAGGCTGCAAAGAGGCTGGAGAGAGGCTGTTCACAGTGGTCACGGATGGCAGAACACGGAACAATGGTCTCGAGTTGTGGGTGGAAAGATCCAGGTTGAACATTAGGAAAAACTTTTTCACTAGGAGGGTGGGAAGCATTGGAATGGTCTAGCCAGGGAAGTAGTGGAGTCTCCATCCCTGGAGGTGTTTATGTCTCGCCTCTACAAAGCGCTGGTGGGGTTGACCTGGTGGGTTTGGTCCTGCTTAGAGCAGGGGGCTGGGCTCAATGGCTTTTTTAGGTCTCTTCCAGGTCTATTGTTCCATTATGCTATGATTCTATGAATCAGAATTTTTTTTTACCTAGCAATTTAGTGTCAAAAACCACAAAGACGTTCTTAAAGAGCCACATGTGGCTCCAGAGCCACAGGATGCAGACACCTGAGTTAGCCCCAACCCCATGAGCAAAGAGTGGCAAGCACTTGAGAAAAAGTGTGAATGCTCTGTACCCACCTCAAAGCCCGACCTACGCTGTTCAAGATCTCTCTTCCAGCGATGGGCATCCTTGGTACATCCCAGAAAAGAGATCTAAAGAAAAACACAAAACACACTGGAGTGAGTGGGCGGGGGAGGGAAATTCATTAAAAATATGAAATATGATTGGTCCCAAAACTAAGTCCTTAGGAACCAAACTACTAACTTCCCTCCAGTCCAATACATCACCTTTCTGTACAGCCCATTGTCTTCTGCTCTTTAGCCATTTCCTTTACAATTCTGCTAACACCCATTTTTGCTCATTTCCTGCTATGTCAAATGCTTTGCAGATGTTCAAATATATCAGAGCTATTGCACTTCCCTTATCTATAAAAAGTCAGTTCTTTTCTCCGAGAAGGAATTCAGGTTAGTCTCACAGAAGCTATTTTTGGTGAACTGTGTTGCATAACATCCCCTTTACCTACTTATTCTTTCCTTTTTTCTAAAACTTGTCATATTATAGAGATCAAATTAAGAATTCTGTGGTTGCCCAGCTCACTTTTTTATTTTCTTAAACATATATACAACATTAATTATTCTCCAGTCATATGGCACTACCCATAAATAGAAGACACAGCAAAAATCCTTGCTACTATACCAGTGATCTCATGTTCAGGTTTCTTAAATATTGAGTGATGGAAATTACTTTGTTCCCCCTTATCTGCATACATTAAGGTCTTTAAAGCTGTGTCTACACCAGCTGCCAACTTCAAAGGGAACATGATTAGTAGGGTGATAGGAGATTACTAATGAAGTGCTGCGGTGCATATGCGGCACTTCATTAAGCTATTTCTCCCCCTGCGGCAACATTGAAGCGGCAAACTTCGAAGTGCCAGCTTGTGTGTAGCTGTGGCTCACCTGGCTACTTCGAAGTCCCTTTACTCCACTTTGAAGTACCTGCGGGTTAGCTACAGCTACACACAAGGTGGCACTTTGAAGTTTGCCCGCTTCGAACATGCCGCAGGGGAGAATTAGGTTAATGAAGTGCTGTATAGGCACCACAGCACTTCATTAGTAATCTCCCGCCACCCTTCTGACCATGCTCCCTTCGAAGCTGGGAGCTAGTGTAGACATAGCCTAAGTGTTTCTTCCACCTTAGATGTGGTACTTTCCATTGCTAAACACTTATATTTATCAAACAAACTGCTTTCACACATTTATCCTATATTAGCATCCTTACAGTTTTTGAGTTGTACTTAGATCTCTTTAATCTTCTTCCCATTCACACTGCATAGCAACATAGCCTCACCCTTTCTTATTTTCTTTTTACTTATGTAGCTAAAAGCCTTCTCAATTATTCTCATTTCCTTGGGAAGAGCTAATCAGCTAGACTTAGCAGTTCTTACTTTATTCCTACATTTTCTAACTCTCATGAGATGGCTTTCTTTGCTGATCAACCTCTTCTTCCATTCCTTATAGGTTTTCTGATCATATCTAATAAACTTTTTGAAATGGTTTAGTCATCCAGGGTATGTCTATACTTACACGAAGATCAGCGATGGCAAATTGAATGTTCAGGGTGTCCCTGCAGTCCCAAGGAGTAAGGGAAGTCAATGAGACAGTTTTCACCATTGACTGCTCTCTATAGGGATAGCAGGGAAAGTAAACCTAAGGTACATCAACTCCAGCTACACTATTCTCAAAGCTGGAGTAACTTATCTGAGGTCAGCTTTCTCCCCTAGTATGGACTTGCCTCCGGGTAGGTCAAATTTCAGCTAGTTTTGGCATGGCTGATTTGAAGAAATTTCAGGCCTCCATACTTAAGTCCTTGAGCTCTTCATGCAATTCCAATTTTAAAAAAAAAAGAGTTAATGAGCTGGTTTTGATTATTCCATTTAATTTAAGGTGAATCAGTTTGGCTGTGTCTGTACTTGCATTCCTCTTTTGAAAGAGGAATGCAAATGAGGGAAATCGAAAATGGCAGGAGGGCCATGAGAGCCCTGACACACCTCCTGGGCCAGCTTGGACAACCCGCAGGGAACAGAGAGTGAGCATGCTCATGGGTGTAAACAAGGGTGCCCCTCCCCCCCCAGGGTCCTCTCCAGGGCCTCCTCCTCCTGCCCTGTCCCCTGGGCCCCTCCAGGGGCCCCTCCCCCTACTGTCTCCCTCCTGGGCCCTCTAGGTACACCCCTCCATGGAACAGCTCCTCTGACAGGCGCCTGTATGAGACTGACAGCTTCCGAAAGATCATCTCCCTGAGGATCGCCGTAGTGTAGACGTGGCCTACGAGTGTCTGGTGTGATAGCCCCACAACTTACAAGAATCAGGCCTAAAACAGCATCACCTCCCTGTTGATTGGGTGCCAATTTGATGAAGAAAACTATCATTTATTGCACCTAGGAATAACTAAGCCCTACCAACATTAGTAGCATTTATTCTCCATTCTATACCCAGAAAATTAAAGTCTCCCTTAAATTTCTCAAAAGTATTTCTCTTTTTGATCATATTAAAGAGATCCCTATCAGCGACTGACCATGAGGTTATAAAGCTGGCCCCTAAAATATCCTATTATCAGTTACAAAACTGTCCCAAAGTGATTCTGATATGGTTGTTTTGTACATGAAGGCTACGTCTACACGTGCAGCCAACATCGAAATAGTCTATTTCGATGAATAACGTCTACACGTCCTCCAGGGCCGGCAACGTCGATGTTCAACTTCGACGTTGCTCAGCCCAACATCAAAATAGGCGCAGCGAGGGAACGTCTACACGTCAAAGTAGCACACATCGAAATAGGGATGCCAGGCACAGCTGCAGACAGGGTCACAGGGCGGACTCAACAGCCAGCTGCTCCCTTAAAGGGCCCCTCCCAGACACAGTTGCACTAAACAACACAAGATACACAGAGCTGACAACTGGTTGCAGACCCTGTGCCTGCAGCATAGATCCCCAGCTGCCGCAGAAGCAACCAGAAGCCCTGGGCTAAGGGCTGCTGCCCACGGTGACCATAGAGCCCCGCAGGGGCTGGAGAGAGAGCATCTCTCAACCCCCCAGCTGATGGCCGCCATGGAGGACCCAGCAATTTCGACGTTGCGGGACGTGGATCGTCTACACAGTCCCTACTTCGACGTTGAACGTCGAAGTAGGGCGCTATTCCTATCTCCTCATGAGGTTAGCGACTTCGACGTCTCGCCGCCTAACGTCGAAGTTGGTGCCGCTACTTCGAAGTAGCGTGCACGTGTAGACGCAGCTAATGCAAGTTATTTCTTTAGTTTACAACTTTGTTCATATACAGTGTTCCCCAGCCACTTTTAGCTTTATTCTTGCATCTCCTGATCACCATTTATACTCATGTGTGGAACACAGCTACTTCAGGGTTATTTCACGGTGGTTCTATGATACCTCGCATATCATGTTTGACTTCCTAAAATAGAAGTTTCAGTTCACCCATTTCATGCCCAACCTCTTGCATTTGGGTGCAAGCATTCTAGTTGAACAACAAGAAGTCCTGTGGCACCATATAGACTAACAGCATTCTAGTTGTTTCCCTCTGCCCTCACCCAGTTTTCTAGCCTGTCTAGGTATTGTCTTTCACTAATTGTTGCACCTCATTGGCCACTACAGCAGTCAATATTTATACGTTCTTTCACCTGGCTGTCCATGCTCTTACATTATGGAGTTCCATGATCCTTTACAGAATCACAGGGCTGGAAGGGACCTCAGGAGGTCATCTAGTCCAGCCCCCTGCTTCAAGCAGGAGCAACCCCCACGAAGTCATCCCAGCCAGGACCTTGTCCAGCTGGGACTTAAAAACCTCAAGGGATGGAGAATCCACCACCTCTCTAGGCAACGCATTCCAATGCTTCACCACCTGCCTGGTGAAGTAATTTTTCCTAATATCTAATCTACACCTCTCCCTCTTCAACTTCAGACCATTACTCCTTGTTCTGCCATCTGACACCACTGAGAACAGTTTCTCACCCTCCTTTTTAGATCTGCCTTTCAGGAAGTTGAAGGCTGCTATTAAATCACCTCTAAGTCTTCTCTTCTGCAAACTGAACAAGCCCAAATCCCTCAGCCTCTCCTCATAGGTCTTGTGCTCCAGACCCTTAATCATTTTTGTTGCCCTTCGCTGAACCTGCTCCAGTAAATCCACATCCTTTTTATACTGGGGGGCCCAAAATTGGACACAATATTCCAGATGTGGCCTCACCAGGGACGAATAAAGAGGAATAACTACTTCTCTAGATCTGCTCAAAATGCTCCTCCTAATGCACACTAGTATGCCGTTAGCCTTCTTGGCTACAAGGGCACACTGTTTACTCATATCCAGCCTTTCATCCACCATAACCCCTAGGTCCCTTTCCATCATACTGCTGCCGAGCCAGTTGGTCCCCAGCCTGTAACGCTGCTTGAGATTCTTCTGCCCCAGGTGCAGGACTCTACACTTTTCCTTATTGAACTGCATCAGATTTCTTTTGGCCCAATCCTCCAATTTATCCAGGTCCTTCTGGATTCTCTCTCTACCCTCCAATGAATCTACCTCACCCCCTAGTTTTGTGTCATCTGCAAACTTGCTGAGGGTGCAATCCAGTCCCTCATCCAGGTCATTAATAAAGATATTGAATAACACTGGCCCCAGAACCGAGCCTTGCGGCACTCCACTTGAAACAGACTGCCATCCAGATATTGAGCCACTGACCATTACCTGTTGGGCCTGACCATCAAGCTAGCTTTCTATCCATCTTATAGTCCAAGCATCCAATCTGTATTTCCTTAACTTATGGACAAGTATGTTGCTGAAGTCATGGTATATCACATCCACTGACTTCCCTGTGTTCACAGAGCTTGTTACCTCTTCATAGAAGCTAATCAGATTGGTCAGGCAGGACTTGCCCCTGGTGAATCCATGTTGGCTACTTTTGATCACTTTCCCCTCTTCCAACTGCTCCAAAATGGATTCCTTGAGGATTCCCTCCATTATTTTCCCACGGATTGAGGTAAGGCTGATCCGTCTATAGTTCCCTGGATTGTCCTTCTTTCCTTTTTTAAAGACGGGCACTACGTTTGCCTTCTTCCAGCCATCCGGTATCTCCCCTGATCTCCAAGAGTCTTCAAGTATAATGGCCAATGGTTCAGCAATGACCTCTGCCAATTCCCTCAGTACCCTGGGGTGCATTAAATCCAGACCCATGGACTTGTGCACATCTAGTTTTTATAGATGGCTCAGAACTTTTTCCTTCCACCCTCCCATACTGCATAGTCTAGGATGTCTTCATTTAGCTGATTAGAATGTCTTCATTCAGCTGATTTGCCTGCTTCTGTGTATTGAATACTTCTATGTATTGTACGTGAACACTTCACGTTTCTCCCAACCTTCCCCCTCATCTCCTAGCTTAAAGCCTATCGTGCCTGTGAGCCTTGATCCAAAAAGGCTAATACCCCAGAAGTCCATTAATCAAGAACAGTCTGCTATCTGTGAATGCCTTCCAAGGATAGGGGCTGAGGTACCCACCAGCTCTCCACAGCTCAGGGGTTCAGCAGGGGTTGCACTCTGCCGAGATCTAGGGCTGGTGGAGGCTGGTGCTGTGCTGCTGTCCAGCTCTCTGCAACACCGGGGCCAGGGAAGGCTGAGGCCACACTGCCTGCTGGCCATGGGAAGCAGGTACCATAGCAGGGGAAGGCCATGCAAAATATGACTCCTTTCCCATGCATGTATTTAAAGAAAATCTGGTGAACTTGAGAAAATTTAACTAAAAGCCTAAAATTAAGATAGAAGATACCATTTTCTCCTCACAATTAGCCCTTATTAGCTTTCCTGTTAGAGGATTAATAATTTATTATCCTGCTGCAAAATGCTTCAGTTAGGGCAGGGATCAGCAACCAGAGCAGCAGGACGAGACTTTCTTTTTTCAATTCATTAAAAAAATCAATATTTCAAGAGCCGCAATGCATGTGAATAGGAGATGGTCCTTAATAAATAACGTCAAACCATACTTTTTGTAACCCCTATTTTAAGAATAGCACACACACAGTGATTTGTAATGTGATACATGTTTACTGCAGGATGTTCACAAACTTGTTGTGTATTCTATTTCCTCACATTTTCCATGTGTGTGCTTGTACCACTGTCTTCCTGATTTTCACTCCTGAATCTTCCCCCCCGCCCCCTCTCTTTGGAGGACACTAGATTCTGAACAATTCCATTTTTGTTTTTGAAATCACTCTACAGCTGCTCTGATACTTTGATTAAACTCTCTTTTATATATTCATCATACATGTATGGCTTTCCTTGTATCATGATTTCTTGAGTTGCCACAGAACTAGCCACAGTTACTCTACTTGGTGATTTCACCTATTTAGTGAATACATTCTTACTTTGCTATGCCTTGCGTAGCAGCTCCTCCAGGACTTCTCTATGGCATCTCCAGCCAGATCCTGTTCAGCAAAAATAGAGGGTTTTTTTGAGAAAATGCCTCTCAGTGTTGCTTTTTTTTTTTTTGTGAATTTCTCATTTCAAATGAGACATAAAGGGAGCGCAGCTGAACACCATGTAAATGTGAAACACTGGGTTCATTCAGTTTGAAATTCCCTGTTTTCACCTTCAATTTTCCTCTTTTTTGAAGCTGTTTCAGCCCTATTTTAATAATGCCAAATTTAAATCATGTTTTTCAATTTTCTCTTTTAAATGCTTGTTGCCCTTCACAGCAGGGATGCTGCAAGTTTCCTTTTCTTTTCCAAATCAAGACTTCATTTGCAACATGATCAAAACAGATAGACTACCATATCCCACATATAGGCTACGTCTACATGTGAAGCCAACATCGAAATAGGCTATTTCGATGAATAACGTCTACACGTCCTCCAGGGCTGGCAACGTCGATGTTCAACTTCAATGTTGCGTGGCACCACATCGAAATAGGCGCTGCGAGGGTACATCTACACTCCAAAGTAGCACACATCGAAATAAGGGTGCCAGGCACAGCTGCAGACAGGGTCACAGGGCGGACTCAACAGCAAGCCGCTCCCTTAAAGGGCCCCTCTCAGACACAGTTGCACTAAACAACACAAGATCCACAGAGCCGACAACTGGTTGCAGACCCTGTGCCTGCAGCATGGATCCCCAGCTGCCGCAGCAGCAGCCAGAAGCCCTGGGCTAAGGGCTGCTGCCCACGGTGACCATAGAGCCCCGCAGGGGCTGGAGAGAGAGCATCTCTCAACCCCCCAGCTGATGGCCGCCATGGAGGACCCAGCAATTTCGACGTTGCGGGACGCGGATCATCTACACGGTCTCTACTTCGACGTTGAACGTCGAAGTAGGGCGCTATTCCGATCCCCTCATGAGGTTAGCGACTTCGATGTCTCGCCGCCTAACGTCGAAGTTAGTGCCGCTACTTCGAAGTAGCGTGCACGTGTAGACACAGCTATAAAGAGGGGAGTTATCCAACATTCTGAGATCACATGATTCGCTATTTAGATCTGAGTTGTTCATTGCTGGGCATTTAGATGTGCACCGTTTATCAAAAATAACCAGGAGATGGTTTTTTTTTCTTTTTCTTTTTTCAGTTACAGCACTGGGAGTCACAAAGAAGTGCTTAAAGAGCCACATGGTGGCTCCAGAGGCACAGGTCGCAAACCCCTGAGTTGGGGAAAACTGCCTGCTTTCTTCTCCTGTCTGAGCTTCTCCCAATTCTCTCAAGGCACATGGCCTTTTGTAAAGCAGATGCCCTGACCATTTGCCCTTATGGAGTCTGGGTAACTCTGACAAGAGATAACCCATTGCAGCAGACCCAAAACTACCACAGTGAATTCCAGAAGCTTCTGGATGTGGCATGCTAAAACTGCTTAGCAACAATGACCCAGACAGAATTCACTCCTATCTCTCCCTAACGGGGTTCATAAAGAGATAGCTTCCTATTAGGTACATCAAATTCACTTTCACAAATCCTCTAGGCTTTATTTGCCCTTTTATGAAGGCTCAATCAGCTACCAAGTGAGCTCTGTCTCAGAACTGAACCCAAGCTTCTCTGTCGTAGAATCATAGGGCTGGAAGGGATCTCAGGAAGTCATTGAGTACAGCCCCCTGCTTCAAGTAAGATCAACCCCAACTAAGTCATCCCAGCCAGGACTTTGTCAAGCTGAGACTTAAAAACCTCTAGGGATGGAGATTCCACCACAGCTCTAGGCAACGCATTCCAGTGCTTCACCACCCACCTGGTGAAGTAGTTTTTCCTAAGATCCAACATACTCCTTTCCTTCTGTAACTTCAGACGATTGCTCCTTGTTCTGCCAAATGTCACCACTGAGAACAGTTTGTCTCCATCCTCTTTAGAGCTCCCCTTCAGGAAGTTGAAGGCTGCTTTCAAATCACCCCTCACTCTTCTCTTCTGCAAACTGAACAAGCCCAAATCCCTCAGCCTCTCTTCATAGATCATCTATTCCAGCCCTTCAATCATTTGTGTCGCCAGACGCTGAACCTGCTCTAGCACATCCACATCCTTTCTACACTGCGGGGTCCAAAACTGGACACAATACTCCAGAAGTGGCCTCACCAGTGCCTAATAGAGGGGAACAACAACTTCTCTAGATCTGCTGAAAATGCTCCTCCTAATGCACCCCAACACTGTTTACTCATATCCAGCCTTTCCTCCACCATAATCCCGATGTCCCTTTCCACTATATGCTGCTTAGCCAGTCAGTCCCCAGCCTAAAACAATGCTTGGAATTCTTACATCCCATATACAGGGCTCTACACTTCTCCTTGTTGAACCGCATCCCTTTTCTTTTGCCCCAATCCTCCAATTTATCCAGGTTACTCTGGATCCTATCTCTACCCTCCAACATATCTACCTCTCCCCCAACTCGGTGTCATCTGCAAACTTGCTGAGAATGCAATCCAGTCCCTCATACAGATCATTAATAAAGATGCTGAACAACACCGGACCCAGAACCGAGCCTTGTGGCACCCCACTTGAAATTGATTGTCATCCAGATATTGAGCCATTGACCACTACCCTTTGGGCCCAACCGTCAAGCCAGCTTTCTATCCATCTTACAGTCCATGTATCCAATCCATACTTCCTTAATTTATGGGCAAGAATGTTGTGGGAGACTGTATCAAAAGCTTTGCTGAAGTCAAGGTAGATCACCTCCACTGACTTCTCAAGGTTCACCAAGCCTCTTACCTCATCATAAAAGCTAATTAGTTTGGTCAGGCACAATTTGCCCTTAGTGAATCAATGTTGACTACTTTTGATCACTTTCGCCTCTTCCAAATGCTTCAAAGTGGATTCCTTTAGGATCTCCTCCATTATTTTCCCAGGGACTGAGGTAAGGCAGACCAGTCTATAGTTCCCTGGATTGTACTTCTTTCCTTTTTTAAAGATGGGCATTACATTTGCCTTTTTCCAATCATCCATAATCTCTCCTGATCAACAAGAGTCTTCAGAGATAATGGCCAAAGGCTCAGCAATGTCTGCCAATTCCATCAGTACCCTTGGTGCATTAAATCCAGACTCATAGATTTGTGTACATCTAGTTTTTCTAAGCAGCTCTTAACTAGTTCCTTCCCCACCAAAGGCTGTCCTCCACCTTCCCATACTGCATTGTCTAGCACCGTAGTGAGGCAGCTGTCCTTATCCATGAAGATGGAGGAAAAAAAGCATTGAGCACTTCAGCTTTTCTTATATCATCCATCACTGTGTTACCTCTCTCATCCCGTAATGGCCCCACACCTCCCCTGATAACCCTCTTATTGTTAACATGTAGAAACCCTTCTTGTTACCCTTCACATCCCTTGACAGCTGCAGTTCCATTTCTGCTTTCACTTTACTGCCCAGCATTCTCCAGCCATAGATTTATACTCCTTCTTAGTCAACTGTCCATGTTTCCACTTCTTATACACATCCTTTTTGAGATTAAGCTGACCAAGGATTTCCCTGTTAAGCCAAGCTGGTTGCCTACCAAATTTGCATTTCTTACTATGTAGCAGGATGGTTTGTTCCTGTGCCTTCCGTGAGACTTCTTAAAATACTGCCAGTTTTCCTGAACTCTTTTCTCCTTCATATTCATTTCGCAAAAGACACTGCCTATCAGTTCTCTCAGGGAGTCAGTCTGCTCTTTTGAAATCAAGGGTCTGTATTCCTTTTGTCAGAATCCTGAAATCTACCATCTTGTGGTCACTGCAGGCCAGGTGCCACCCTCTTCTGTTTCTCCTACAGCAAGGTGTAGCCCTCTTCCCTCCTCCCCCGCTCACTGGCCCAGCATGAGGTTGTTCAACACAGGGAAAATTTGACTTGCAACTTTTTCACAACTTTAGAAAACTGTGCCTGAGGGCTCCTCTATGTATGTATTTGTAGCACCCAGAGGCACTGAGCCCTCACAATAGGGTGAGTGAAGTCTCTGATCTACAGTCTTGGCCAAGAGCCAGTTGGGCTTTAGGTCGTGGTAGAGCATAGGCCTTCATCCCCTATGATTGGAGGTTCAATCCCTGTTGCCTGCAACCCAGGTCTATTGGTGTTACATAGTCACCATAGACAAGATCACTCAGGCAAACCACTGGGAACAAGGCTTTATTCTGTAAAGAAACATAGTCAGGATTACAGTCCAGCCACTTCCTCTCTGTTTGCTTGTCTCATGCTCCCAGCTTCAATCAGGGATGAAACTTCCTGATGGGATGAGCATAAGGCACATCCTTGTTGGAACCAGGAAGTTCTCCCAACATGCTGTGGTTTATAGCCTACAACTTGTAGGCTACACAGCTATTGTTGAAGACCACCGGACTTTGGGCAACAAATGGAAGTAAAGCTGTGCTCTCCTTCCAGGTCACTCCCAAATTGACCTAGGTCTCCTCTTGGCTCTCTTCTCCATACCTGACACTGGCAGCAGACATTTCATAGCAGGATCAACTGGTTCCACCAGTTTTCCTTAACCATTGTCAGCACAGAAGCATCCCTGTCCCATCACATGCACACACAGCACTCTCAGCAAATATTTATATAGATGCAGGGGACAATGGTAATATAAAACAGATTTTAAAAATATTGAAAGACTTCTCAGAATTTGTGCTGCATCAGATATATAGACATCTGCACCCAAACAACTTATCCATCAAGTCATACCGAGTTTCTTTTGAAATTATGACTTTTCAGATGCTCAGTCAATAACCAGTGGGAGCTAATGCTTTCGCATAGATGTAACTAGTAAGTACTGAAATGCCTTTGAACAAGTACAATAATTAAACATTTAAAGAAAGGGATGATCATTTTACCATACTATTTCAGGCAGGGTTGTGTACGCGTAATGTTTAATGATAATGAGAGCTTATACTTTGCTGCTTCAGATGGGAAATATGTCGGCCTAAGGACAGGCAAATCCACTGTAAAACAGCAAAGATACTTTTGTTTACTTCCTTTCTGACTCTCTTTCTCTTCTTGTGTCGTCTGCAGGAGACATGAAGGAGGATAATCCTACCCTGTGGCACCTTACCCAAGACTGAGCTTTCTAGGTAGGGTGAAGATTTGACTTTCTATGGCCTCCCGTGAGAGAAGATTGTCAGAATAGGGAGCCCTCCTTTGGTTCCCTCTTCTACACGTAAGAAGAAAGAGAGGAGATATGTGTTTTCATGTGAGAGAAGAGGAACAGAGGGTCTCACATGCCTTGCCCATGTCAAGGGGAAAGAAGATTACGCTCTTTCCTGAAATATCAACTAAACCATGATGTGGAGAATCCTGGAGAATTATCTCAGCACTTGTAAGTCATATCCATTTTATGACCTATTTATAGCAGCTGTGTGCATTTTGGAACACATGTTTACCTTAAATGCTGTTCCACTTAACATTGTATTATGGAAAATTATCATAAATAATGCATATCAAATCAAACATTTATAATATTTATAAGTAAAAACATACTACACATTCTTATACAAGGTGAACATTTTCATTCTATACTTAACTGTGAAGCAGAGTTTAAACAATTGCAGAAGACTGTTATCAAGTTGGTCTCTCCAGTCTCTTTGAGCAAAATTCCAATTTGTTGTTAAAATTATTGATCTGCTGAATACTCCCTGCATACAAACATAATTAGGCTAAATCACATTTTGATGCTAATAACAGACAGTCTAAAGAGAAATGATAAAACTGAATACAAATTATTATTTAACACAATTCTGATGTAAGCTAAGCAGTGCCAAATGAGCACTTTGGCAAAAATTGCCTTTATGAGAGGATGGGTTGCCTACATTCTCTGCTATCACATTTATTGTGAAAGTAGTAAAACAGATTGTACTGGGACAAAGCAACTAGCACCATGTTCAGTTGTTTATCTAACCTCACAGATCATCATCTGATGATTAAATGTGAGAACTGAAAATGATGAAACCTAGCAGAACACATAAGAGATTGATGGAAGAATGTGAGTCAGCACCAAATATGTATAATTCAGGATGACACTTATACCTCATACAATATTTAGGTTCACGGTGACTTGGAAATTCAAATTGTTGGCTACACTGAAAAATGGACTGGATTACTAGAGGAATGGAGGACAAGATGAACTAGGGAGCAATTCTTTATTGGAAGTGGTAGGATCTAACTTATCTAATAAGTCTTTCCCATGTCTTGTATCTTTGATTTCCTAATTCTATGACTTTTCTATACTGGTGTTTTCTATGGTTGATGTTTTGGGTCTTAGGAGCCACAATAAATCATAGAATCATAGAATCATAGAACACTAGGACCGGAAGGGGCCTCGAGAGGCCATCGAGTCCAGTTCCCTGCCCCGACGGTAGGACCGACCACTATCTACACCATCCCTGATAGACATCTATCTAATCTGTTCTTAAATATCTCCAGCGAGGGAGATTCCACAACCTCCCTTGGCAACTTATTCCAGTACTTGACCACCTTGACAGTTAGGAACTTTTTCCTAATGTCCAACCTAAACTTCCCTTGCTGCAGCTTAAGTCCATTGCCTCTTGTTCTCTCCTCAGAGGCCAAGAAGAACAAGTTTTCTCCCTCCTCCTTATGACACCCTTTAAGATATCTGAAAACCGCTATCATGTCCCCCCTCAATCTTCTCTTTTCCAAGCTAAACAAGCCCAATTCTTTCAGCCTTTCTTCATAAGTCATGTTCTCCAGACCTTTTATCATTCTAGTTGCTCTTCTCTGGACCTTCTCTAATTTCTCCACATCTTTCTTGAATTGGGGTGCCCAGAACTGGACACAATATTCCAGCTGAGGCCTAACAAGCGCAGAGTAGAGCGGTAGAATGATTTCTCGTGTCTTGTTCACAACACACCTGCTAATGCATCCCAGAATCATGTTTGCTTTTTTTACAACAGCATCACACTGTTGACTCATATTTAACTTGTGATCTACTAGAACCCCTAGATCCCTTTCTGCTGTACTCCTTCCTAGACAGTCTTTTCCCATTCTGTATGTGTGAAACAGATTATTCCTTCCTAAGTGCAGCACCTTACATTTACCTTTATTAAACTTCATCCTGTTTACTTCAGACCATTTCTCCAATTTATCTAGATCATTCTGAATTATGACCCTATCCTCCAAGGTAGTTGCAAACCCTCCCAGCTTGGTATCATCTGCAAACTTAATAAGCGTACTTTCTATGCCAATATCCAAATCATTAATGAAGATATTGAACAGAACTGGTCCCAAAACAGACCCCTGCGGAACCCCACTTGTTATGCTTTTCCAGCAGGATTGAGCACCATTAACAACTACTCTCTGCGTACGATTAGCCAGCCAGTTATGCACCCACCTTATTGCAGCCCCATTTAAGTTGGACTTGCCTAGTTTGTCAATAAGAATATTATGCAAGACCGTATCAAATGCTTTACTAAAGTCTAGGTATACCACATCCACTGCTTCTCCCTTATCTACGAGTCTCATTATCGTGTCAAAAAAAGGCTATCAGGTTGGTTTGACATGATTTGTTTTTTACAAAACCATGCTGGCTGTTCCTTGTCACTTTACTACCTTCCAAGTGCTTGCAGATGACTTCCTTAACTACCTGCTCCATTACCTTTCCTGGCACAGAAGTTAATCTGACTGGCCTGTAATTTCCTGGGTTGTTCTTATTCCCCTTTTTGTAGATGGGCACTATATTTGCCCTCTTCCAGTCTTCTGGAATCTCTCCTGTCTCCCATGAATTTCCAAAAATGAGAGCTAACGGCTCAGCTACCTCTTCTATCAGCTCCTTGAGGATTCTAGGATGCATTTCATCAGGCCCTGGTGACTTGCAGACATCTAATTTTTCCAAATGGTTTTTAACTTGTTCTTTTTTTATTTCAAAAACTAACTCTACCCCTTTTCCACCAGCATTCACTATGTCAGGCATTCCTTCAGACTTCTCTGTGAAGACCGAAACAAAGAAGTCATTAAGCATCTCTGCCATTTCCAAGTTCCCCGTTACTGTTTCTCCCTCCTCACTGAGCAATGGCCCTACCCTGTCCTTGGTCTTCCTCTTGTTTCTAATATATTTGTAAAAGGCCTTCTTGTTACCCTTTATGCCTGTAGCTAGTTGGAGCTCATTTTGTGCCTTAGCCTTTCTAATTTCACTCCTGCATTCCTGTGTTATTTGCCTATGTTCATTCTTTGTAATTTGTCCTAGTTTCCATTTTTATAGGATTCCTTTTTTAGTTTGAGATCATGCAGGATCTCCTTGTTAAGCCAAGGTGGTCTTTGCCCATATTTACTATCTTTCCTACATAGGGGAATAGCTTGTTTTTGGGCCCTTAATAATGTCTCTTTGAAAAACTGCCAACTCTCCTCAGTTGTTTTTCCCCTCAGCTTTTCCTCCCATGGGATCTTACCTACCAGCTCTGAGTTTACCAAAATCTGCCTTCCTGAAATCCATCATCTCTGTTTTGCTATTTTCCCTCCTACCAGTCCTTAGAATTGAGGATTCTATGATTTCATGATCACTTTCACCCAAGCAGCCTCCCACATTCAAATTCTCGACCAAGTCCTCCTTATTTGTTAAAATCAAATCCAGAACAGTTTCTCCCCTGGTGGCTTTTTCAACTTTTTGGAATAAAAAATTGTCTCCAATGCAGTCTAAGAACTTATTGGATAGTCTGTGCCCCGCTGTATTAGTGTCCCAGCATATATCTGGATAGTTAAAGTCCCCCATCACCACCAAATTCTGGGCTCTGGATGATTTTGTTAGTTGTTTAAAAAAAGCATCATCCACCTCTTCCACCTGGTTAGGTGGCCCGTAGTAGACTCCTAACAGGACATCACCCTTGTTTTTTACCTCTCTTAAACTAACCCACATACTCTCAACACGTCCACCTCCTATGTCCATCTCCACCTCAGTCCAAGTGTGTACATTTTTTATATATAAGGTAACACCTCCCCCCTTTTTTCCCTGTCTATCTTTCCTAACCAGGCTGTAGCCTTCAGTACCAACATTCCAATCATGTGTATTATCCCACCAAGTTTCTGTGATGCCAATGATATCATAGTTGTATTTATTTATTAGCACTTCCAGTTCTTCCTGCTTATTACCCATACTTCTTGCATTGGTATATAGGCATCTTAGATATTGATTTGAACTTTCCCCCCAGTTTTTTCCTGTCCCTCTTTTTACTCTGACATTGTTGCCCATGCTCCCTCCTACTTCCGACCCATCTCCCAGGTTTCCATGTTCTCCACTTACCTGCGGGCTTTGCTCCCGTCCCTGGCAAACCTAGTTTAAAGCCCTCCTTACCAGGTTAGCAAGTCTGTGTCCGAATATGGTCTTTCCCATCCTCGAAAGGTGAACACCATCTCTGCCTAGCAGTTCTTCCTGAAATAGCATCCCGTGGTCGAAGAAACCGAAGCCTTCCCGGCGACACCATCCACGCAGCCAGGCATTCACCTCTAGGATGCACCTGTCTCTGCCTGGGCCCCTACCCGCAACAGGAAGGACTGAAGAGAATACTACCACTTAATAGAAAGGAAAAAAATTACCTACTTCAAGTGTCAGGTTGTGTTCACTTACTGTTTATTTTCATGTTTTAAAAGTTTGTTTCCTTAAGCATAATCAACAAAACTGCTGATCTATTACAACTGCAGGATTTTTACTGGTATTTATGATGCATGAACCAAATAAATATAATTCTTCGATTTCAGTTTGTGGATGTGGAATTGATCAAAGCACTTTTTCACTTGCCAAATTAGTGAATTTGATTTGGTCATCACTGAAATACAACAGTTTAGCTTCGAACCCGTGCTCAATTTAGCAGTCTTCTCAGAGATCTGTATAAATCCTGGTAGCTGCCCAGAGTGTTCTATTTCAGGGAGCTTCAGTGGCTGTGATAGGTGGTGGTGGTGGTGGTGGTGGTTTTTTTTGTTTTGTTTTGTTTTTCTGTGCCGGAAGCGTCTTCGGACAAAAGGACACTGTGGAAACTGCACTAAAGCTCATCCCAGCATGTGCATGAGTTATGATTGGAGTCTGAAACATCCAGAAGGAAGTTTTCTGCCCTAGGGCCTGATCCCACCATTACAGCCAATGAATATCAATTGACTTCAAGAAAACTTAGACTGGGGTTTTGCTGAAGATGAGAAGAACGGAGATGTGGTGGGTCACTCGTTCCATGGAGGATGAGAAAAGAAAAGAGATTATGGACTCACTTTGCTGAATGTAGAACAGGACCAAAGCAGTTCTTAAGAAGTTTTACTCTAGCTTCAATATCATACTATTCTGTAGCACGTGACTTGGGAACCACAGAACATACTGGTTAGTATAATTTTCACTGCTGCACAAAATCACAAAAATGTGGAATTTGGTCTTGGCTGGGACTTAGCATCTACCCTGGAAGACATTTGTTAATGCAACACCATTAAAAACAGCAAGAGAGGTACAAAGCCCACTGAATTTTGATTTCTTAGTCAAGAATAGATATGATGAATAAAGCTAATCATTTTCACAGAGGAAAAAAACACACCAATTTGCAGAAACGCCAATAGGCAGGTCGCAGTTTGGCCGCTTGGTTGTGAATGTCCTGCAGCACGGCCAGAGCCGCTTTGCAGCATGCAGCCATGGCTGCCCTGCCATGCGGCAGGAGCCACTTTTCTGTGTGCAGCTGGAGGTACTGGCATCTCCTCCGGGATGCACCAGATTTAAGTCCTTAACTTACCTGGGTGGAATGTGGGGAGCAGTGGGCCAAGGGCCTTTGGGGATGGGGCCAAAGGGTGCAGGGGTAGCTGTGGGCCAGGAGTGTGCTAGAAGTGGGCCGGGCCAGGCTGGAGGGTGTGGGGGGAGCCGCAGAGTGTGGTGGGGATGCCTGAATGCATGGCTGCAGGTGCCCCACCACATGGCAGGAGCCACTTTGCTGTGTGCAGCTAGAGGCCCCGATGGAGAAGGTGGCAGATCCTCTGGGCTGCAACAGCGGTAAGTCCTTAACTTATTGAGGGCGAGGGCATTGGGGACTGGGCTGGGGGGTGTTGGGAATGAGCTGGGCCGGGGTGCTGGCGGGCTGCTGCCAGGGGGGTATTGGGAGCAGGCTGGGCCAGGCCGGGTTGGGGAGGACTGCAACCAAGGGGGTGTTGGGAGCAGGCTGAGGTGGACTGAGCCGGGGGAGGGTGCGCAGGGAGCTGTGGGTAGGGGGTGTTGAGAGTGGGCTGGAGAGGGGCAAGGACTGGCTGCAGGCAGTGGGGGGAGCTCAGCAACAGGGGAGCAGGCAGTGGTGGGGAGGATCAAGCCGGCCCGAACCACCCTGCCATTTGCCATGTGTTATTCTTCTTGCTCACATGGTCCTCCGTGAGCCCCAAGCAGGGGCAGCACCAGCAGCACCAGCAGCCCACAGACACCAAGCAGGCAGTGCAGACCCCCAAGCGCGACAGTGAGTGGGCAGACTGAGCGGCCTCTGCCCCCTCATTCTGCATGAGATGAGGGTCTGGAATACTGGGGTCCCTGGATTACTTTGGTTAATCCAAATGGCGTATGAACCATGATTTGATCACTGGCATCCAAGGGGTTGTGACTCCTTATGTCACCCCAGGGAAGAAAACCCTGTCAGAAAATTCCCCACTGCCTTGTGGGTATGTTCAGGAGATCCAAAGGCTATGGGAGTAAACCCAGACAGAAAATCCGGCATGGAGACCCTAAGGCAGTTAGCAGGGAGGATTCGTCAAACCTGCTTTCCAGCATCTCCTTGCAGTCACCCCAATTCCAAACATACTGACTTCTGTCTTTCCTTTGGAATCAACTGGGGTGACCGAGAGAGGGATAGTGCCACTTGGGCAATGCACTTGCTCCAAACACTAGCCCAGGCAATGCAGCATGTAAGGGGGACCCAAATGGAGAGGACACTCCATCCTTGCTGATAGCATGGAAATGACGCAGGAAGTGACACTGATGGGTTATCAGCTCTCCTCAGCTGGTGAAGAAGAGGACACCACGAGTCACTTTCATTGGTGGGAGGAGACATCGCGCTCCACTGGTCAGCTACCACCTGCCTCAAGCTGGGCAGCCCCTGGTCAATAAGATGCTGATCCACCACATCTGCTTTCCTCATTGGGTGCATGGGGATAGATCAAACATTGAAAAGTAGATGTAAATGACATACCCCCCGAAATCAACTTGCATCCAGCTCTGTAGCTGGAATGGGTGGACCATGTGTCTGTGACTTGAATCTGCCCATGACCTTATGAACATGGACTCAAAATGCAAATCAGCAGTCATAGATCAACAACAATACAAACGGAAGGTCGAATTCGCTGCTCTCCAGGAAACCAGGCTGGCAGATGCTGGGTCAGTGAAAGAAACCAACTACACTTTCTTCTGGAAGGGCTTGAGCTCAGAGGAACACCACCTCTACGGAGTTGGATTTGCTGTTTGGAACAATCTACTGAAATCTATCAATACGCCCACAGCTGAATCAGAACGTATCATATCCCTGAAGCTCTGCACCAAATCTGGATATGTCAACATGATCAGTGCTTATGGACCCACGTTGATGTCATGCGCCGAAGACAAGGACCGCTTTTATTATAATCTTCAGAAAGTTATTGACTCCTTTCCAACTGGAGAACAACTATATATCCTTGGCAACTTCAATGCTAGAGCTGGACACAATCATCAGTCCTAGCCCATCTGCCTTGGTCATCACAGTACTGGAAAAATAAACAAAAATGGTCAAAGGTTTCTCACATTCAGCTCTCAGAATCAGCTCTGTATCACTAACACTTTCTTTAACTTTAAGAAGTGTCACAAGGTTTCATGGTGCCACCCCAGATCCAGTCACTGGCACCAATTTTACCTTGTACTGGTACTCAGGAAACATCTCAGTGCCATCAAAATTACATGCACATATCACAGCACAGATTGTGACAGTGATCACTCTATCATCAGCAGAGTGAAAATGGTCCCAAAGAAACTCTGTAAGACAAAGGAATGCAATAAGCAAAAATCAATACCCTCAAAACCAGAGATGCACTGAAATCCTCTGTCTTTGCAGATGATCTCACTCACAAAATGGAACACAAGCCTGACCAACAAACTGTTGATGAAACATGGTCCATGCTGAGAGATGCAATATATGAATGTGCCAAATCTGCCTTTGGAACATGTAAATTCTCTAACAAAGATAAAGTTTCAAATGCAGATGTCCTGTCAAGATCTGGCATACCCAGCCTCATAGTGCTCCTCAACAGCAGAAGACTATGATGGTTTTGTCATGTGAGACACATAGGTCAGAATTTTGAGGAGTAAAGGGGACTTCAAAGTAGCATGGGCACTTCGAAGTACCCGTAGCTAGCTGGCCTGTGGCTAAATGCAAGCCAGCACTTCGAAGTTTGATGCTTTGAAGTTGCTGCAGGGGAGATTTAGCCTAATGAAGTGCTTCATATGTATTGCAGCACTTCATTACTTATCTCCCAACACCCTAATCACCATGCCCCCTTCAAAGCTGGGGGTTAATCTAGGCACAGCCACAAGGTAAGTAGGGGACAGGCTAGATATTGTTTTGAATATTCCAGATTGCTGTCATTCACTGCCAGCCACACAAGAGAATCCCACTTGCACAGTGGGTCACAGCTGAGAATATCAGATTTGGGACCAAATGGTGAGAAACAGGGCAGACTCACTGGTGGGTATTCTATCATTAGACTGTAACAAGCCAATAACTACATGAAATTTCTGATTCAACACACTATTTAACAAGTCATCAAAAGTGCAGGCTCCTGAGGCATTTCAGCCCTTATTTCACCATGCAGGCAATGGACTATATCAGGGTTTCCCAAACTTTAAATAGTTGGAACCCGTTTTTTTTTTTCAGTACATTTTTTTGCAGCCCAAAAATATAAACACATTAAAAAATAATGAATGGAAAATGAATAAATTTTCACTGTTTATTATTTATTCACAATAATAATAGTACATAAAAATACAAATCTTGATATAAAGTACTTTAGTGCCTAGCTTATTGTTATTACCTTAATTACGCAGAAAAATATGAAATGTACCAAATTAACAGGATCATGAATGATAATTTGTATATTTTCTAAGGACCAGTATTTATTTTCCAAGGAATGGTACTGGGCCGTGGACCACACTTTGGGAAACGTCAGACTATATGATGAGTGGACGAGTGTTTTTGCAAACCTACCCCATCAAACAAAGGCTTCCCCAAAAGAGTAGCCTCAATGGCAGGTCAATAGATAACTTAGATCTAACCCAGTCATCATAATCCTTTACTAATTAACATCTAAAGGTTTATTAATAAAGAAGAGATTTTTAAATGGTTAATAAATTGCACACATGCAATGTAGAGCAACGAAGGGTCCTGTGGCACCTTATAGACTAACAGAAAAGTTTAGAGCATGAGCTTTCGTGAGTAAACTCACTTCTTCAGATGCTGGTCACAGGTGTAGGGTGTCAGTATTGTCTAGTAGCATTATGAACACTTCCTCTGCTTACTGGGCTCTCTGAAAACATTTGGGGTAAATTACAGCGAAAACAACAGCGAAATAACAATACAGAACACTGAGAGTCAGGACTGGTGGCTGCAAACAAACATCATGGGGCCACACGAAACTTGGCCACACCCATAGAATCATAGAATACTAGGACTGGAAGGGACCTTGAGAGGTCATCGAGTCCAGCCCCCTGCCCTCATTGCAGGACAAAGTACTGTCTAGACCATCCCTATGATAGATATTTATCTAACCTGCTCTTAAATATCTCCAGAGATGGAGAGGGGCTGGTGCCTGGCTGGAGGGGGCACAGTGCCAAGTTTGAAATTTCTTTTGGATACCACTGATTTGGATGATGTTTCCATGGAATTTTGTCTCAGGCCTCGGCTTTGTTATATGGACCTACAGTAAGAGATTTTCCTTAGTATGTGATCACTATATCATTTGCCTACCTTTCCAATCTAGAATTGCCTGCTCAGACAGAAACATGCACACAGCTGCAAAGATTAAAGGCCTCCTTTAGTGCAAACCTACAATTGTTTTGTTCCTTTGCTTCTGTACAAGGGGATAAAGGAGCATACCTTCTCAGACCAAGTCCTGATTCTGCAATGACTTCTGCAGAGAGTGGGGCTCTACCCACCTGAAGCTTATTGTAGGCTCAGGGTCCAAAACACTAAAAAGATAGACCTGTTTCCCTACTAGTGTGATTCAACTCCTATTAAAGGAAGTGAAAATTTCCATTAACTTTACTAGGAGTTAAATCAGACCCTGGTCTCCAATAGTAGCCATTTCATTGAGCTAAGACCATTCTTCTTAATTAACTAACTGGAAAGAGTAAGAAACATATTTTTATGTTCCTATTGATTTGTTCAAGCTTGTAAGAGACTAACAGGGGCACTCTGGTGTGGTAGAGAGTGGAAGACAATATCAGAAAAGCAATCAATAGCAAGACTAGACCTATAGATTTTTAAAGACAGCCTTACTAAGATAAAACACATCAGCTCATCTGTTTCTTGACTGTCAGCAGCAGTACCTTTCAAAAGGAACTAGAATTATAATGTTATAAGCTGCAGAATGTTAAATCACGGGTTTTCAGTAGGTCTCATGTCTATTATGAGAGAAAAGGTTTTATAAAATGTGAGAAGAAAGGTGGCAATAGGCTGAGTTATTAGTATTAGAGCAACAGCATCTCTCTAATGAATAACTAAGGGGCTGCCAGGCTCTACAAATAGAAATATCCTCCCCCTGTTATTTTATTTCTAAATACAGCTGAAATAATACATATCCTTGAAACCTGGCTTAATAACAGTGACAAAGGCCAAAATGAAAGTGGAGGAAAGTGGAAAAGAAGAAATGATAGATACTTTTTTGGAACAGAAGAGTATCAAGTGTTTTCTCATGTGTAAGCCTAACAAAAGTGCTTTAAAGGAGTAGAGGTATGAAAGAATTTGCTAATAGCTGTGTAGCCTCAGCTGTAAGACTATTGATGTTAATTCTGTCCATGGAGTAATTCTTCCTTAGCTCCAAAATGGACATTAATTAGACCACACAGCACACATCATTGAAGATCAGGTGGGGAAAAAAGAATCATTCCATTTGTAAAGTGTGTTGTGGCTCCTAAATACTTGATCTACAGCATAGTTTAAGGTGCAGACACATTTGTGTAGGTTATCTATTCTGTATTTGCTGATGCCTTCTTTTGATGGCATGAATATCATTCTACTTGTTTTTCTTCCTTATTTGCCTTTCTGAGGAAGGAACAGTAACCCATCGAACTAATTCATCTATGATTTCTTCTTCAAAGTTGTTCATCTAATCTTAAGAAGGAGTTAGTATGCATCAGAAGCTAGCTGGTTGAATGGATGTCCTTTAGGTATGGGAGGATTAGAGGAATCTGTACAAGTTATGAAGTTTGGTTCATCTCATGGAAGGTATTACAACTATGGTGATTACTGATCAGTGTCAGTGTCTGACCTGTGTCAATGCAAAATTTACCATTTTGGACAGGATCTGGAGCAGCTCCTCATCACATGAAGGATGAAGTGGAGTACTTAACTTTAAATGAAGTGTTTTTTCCATAAGACAGTCATACTAAGGTCAGTGCCCAAAGATGGGATCAGTTCAGCTAAGTTGATCTGCTGGGAATGGCTTTGGGATTGGACAAACACAAAACGAAGACACCATGGTGTTGATGCCAACCTTTAAAAATCAGAGCAGCTGGATTGGTCATAGGGAGAAGCCACAAAAGCCCACACTGGAAGTCTGAGTGGGAGGAAGGAAAGGAACGGACTGGCCAAGATGAAAGGAAAGCATGCTGACCTAGGGAGAGAAGCTCTCTGTTTTGGAAGAGAGATCAGACAGCTGCAAGGGAAGGAATCGAGATCCACAGAAGACCCTAACCCCAAAGAATGCTCTGGAGTGGTGAGGAAACTAAGGCAGAGAAATGTGGGCTGGGCTTATTATTTTGCATAGATCTGTGTATGTCTTATGTAATTAACTAAAAAGCAATAACGTTTTAGAATTCTATACAAAGTGTCTGTATGTGATTTCCCATACCTACCATGTATCCCATAGAATCATAGAACACTAGGACTGGAAGGGACCTCGAGAGGCCATCGAGTCCAGCCCCCTGTCCCAATGGCAGGACCAAGTACTATCTAAACCATCCCTGATATTTGTCTATCTAACCTGTTCTTAAATATCTCCAGCGATGGAAATTCCACAACCTCCCTTGGCAATTTATTCCACTGTTTGACCACCCTGACGGTTAGGAACTTTTGTGCATTACTTTTCACGTATCCACATTAAATTTCATTTGCCATTTTGTTGCCCAATCACTCAGTTTGCTGAGAGCTTTTTGAAGTTCTTCACAGTCTGTCTTTGTCTTGATGATCTTGAACAATTTAGTGTCATCTGCAAACTTTGCCACCTTACTGCTCACCCCCTTCTCCAGAGCATTTATGAATAAATGGAACAGGATTGGTCCTAGGACTGACCCTTGGGGGACACCACTAGTTACCCCCCTCCATTTGGAAAATTTACCATTTATGCCTACCTTTTGTTTCCTGTCTTTTAACCAGTTCTCAGTCCATGAAAGGACCTTCCCTCTTATCCCACAACAACTTAATTTACGTAACAGCTTTTGATGAGGTACTTTGTCAAAGGCTTTCTGGAAATCTAAGTATACTATATTCACTGGATCTCCCCTGTCTGCATGTTTGTTGACCCCTTCAGAGAACTGTAGACAGACTCCGGAAGGATAAAATGGGCTGAGCTCCAGTTCTGAGACACCTCCTCCCTCTTCTCCGCTGCTCCATGCAAGTATTTGTGCAAAATTCTGACAGTGCATTGTTTAGAGAAACCCACAGGAAGCTCTCTCACAGCATGGAGGATGTAGGATGGAAATGTTCTGCTCCAGTTCCGCTTGACTCCAAACCCCCAAGACAGGCTGCACAACAGATCTTCTGTGACAGGAGATATAGTGGCTGGGGGCAAGCCACTCATTTGTGTGCCTATGCTCAGGCATGACAGCTCTAGCTCCCATGTCTCTTTTGGAAAGGAAAAATTCACACAAGGGTGATTGGTTGTTTTTTAGGCAGACATCGGGGGAGGCCATTTACATGAAGGGCTAACCTTTTCCCTTTTATGCTTGAAGTTGTCTAAAAATTGGAAATACCAATAATAGGCTGTGCTGCCTGTCTCACCCCAAGTCAGTATTCCAAGTAATAAGCACAGACTGTGGCGTCTGTCTGTTCACTAATTGAGTTCAATAAAATCTTCTGAAGCATTTTACTTTATTCATTCTTAATCCATGCAGAAGAACCAGGGCTACATCTGACAAAAACCTACTCTGGCTCTCCTTGTTTACAATAGGGTACAGGAAGATCTGTAAAATTGATTCCATTTATTCACCTTCTAAGTTGTGATACTAGCATTGTCCAGTAACTAGCCTCTTTGATCCTATTGTGCTCTGTCTCTTTCTCATTGAGAAGGTAAAACTTTGTTTCCTTGCAATATGGCAAGGTTCTCTTGGGCGCAGGTTCTGATATTATCCTGGCAACAGCTGCGCGAGTATAAAATAAGCACGTTTGACATGTTCAAAAGTAATTTAAAAAACCACATTCCATTTCAATGGGGTTTGCTGGGGGAACAGGATCATAATTTGTAGGATGAGAACAACAGCCAGCCAGACTGTGTGGAGTGTGCAACGCAGGGACAGTGTGAAAAGTACTACAGAGAAATATGTAAGGACAGATAGGAAGCTCCCTGCCCCATAGAGTAGGTCAGGAACACATAGGGAAACAAGCTGTGATAGTGATGCCGCCAGTGTGTTTGGGGGAGCTCAGGGAAGGATAGTGCCATATACAAAGCACAATAGGTTGACAATGTCCATTTCATTTTTATATAGTATTCTAAATTTAAGTTGGCTGGAGGGGGAAGTATTCACAGTATGATCTAAGGTAAGACAATCACCAGGCAATGTGTCTAAAAATAATATTACTGAACTGGGTTTTGGTATCACAGATGGAGAAAGAAGAGAGGTTGCTGTGCAGCCCACTATATGCTACTGTCCCTAGCCCCTCACTTACCCCTTTCCAGGCAATCAGGGTTATTCTACTGTCCTTGACATTGCCCATACCTTTGTAGACTTGCCTATTACCTACCCCAGGCCCTTTTGAGGTTTTCCCAAGTGGAAACATCTTGGAAAACAGAGCTAGATATGTTGCTAAAATGAGTAATATACAGAATTTCAGCAAGCACATTGGAAAAAAATTATGGAAATAGTAAAAATTAAATATTTTTGCAGACAAAAAGGGACTATTTCTTTTTATCTAAGATACATATTTATTTTTTCTAGAATACTTTGCTTTCCCTTTTCAGTACTTGGTGTCATGTCTCATTAGAGCATCTTATCCAATTTATTATTAAGATAACTTTTCATGTGTTTATGTTGCGCCAGTGACATTTTAGAATAGACCCTGAGAAAGAGCTTTGGGTGAATGAGCATACTGGCGGGCTTTGGAAACCTCTTCTGGACAAGTTGCCAGCAAATTAATTACTAAATGTCAATGAGCTAGACATGAATTGTCAGTTTGCATCATTTCTGATAGACTGTTTTCTGTAAGTTAGATAAAGATCAGATGCTATAAACCCCCCCCAAAAAACAAGCCAAGCCAAACAACAAACAGACTCCACAGCAGATTTTGATATTAGAAATACATACCCCATGGAACTAGTGAGAAACGTTACGTTTGAATGAATCCAAGTTAATTTGCTCTGTCCTTGGGTACAGCTTCAAGTTTATGGGTTGTTATGTGGAATACTAAATTGAGCCCCTCAAAGGTTCTTTGCTAGATGCAGTGGAGAAGTGGACACCAGAGTGACAGCACAAATTCATATTAGGGGCTTTACAGAAAAGTCTGCACTAACACTTTTATGGAATCATAACTATGTATGACTGGCAGGGACCTCAAGAAGTCACCAAGTTCAACCTTCTGCACTGAGGCAGGGCCAACTGACTTCCCTGCCATGTTTGTCCAAACTGCTCTGAAAAACTCCAGTGATGGGGATTCTACAACCTCCTTTGGAAGCTTATTTCAGACCATAGTTTTCCTTACACTTAGAACATTTTTCCTAACATCTTACCTAAACTTCCCTTGATTCAGATTAAGCCCGTATGTCTCCAAGTTAAACATTACCAGGTTTTTAACCTTTCATCCTAGGTCATATTTTCAACCTTTCTTCATTTTCATGTTTTGTGGACTTTTTCCAGTTTTCCACATCTTTCCTAAGAAATGGACGTGCTCTGTGATCGAGGCCTCATCAGTGAATAGTAGAGAGGTACAATTACCTTATGCATGTTGCTATGACACTCCCGTTAATACACTCCAGAATGATAATTAGCATTTTCCTCAGCTGCATCCCATAGTTGATTCATATTCAATTCGGTGATCTACAATAACCCACAGGTTCTTTTCTGCAGTCCTACTTAGTTATTCCTAGCTTTTTAGCTCTGCACCCAGGACTGAATCCTGCAGAGCTCAATATAGCCTCCCAGTTTGGCAGCAAACCATTGATAACTGCTCTTTGAACATAAACTTTCAACCAGTTCTGCATCCAATTTATAGCAATTTCATATGGACCAGTTTCTCTAGTTTGCTTATGAGAATGTCCTGTGTGATTGTGTCAAAAATCTTCTAAATCTTCTAAAATTAAGATACTTCTGCCCCTTGATCAGTAATGATATTTTTGTGTGTTTGGAGGTTTTTGAGTGCGGAGCTGTGTTTGTTTGTTTGAAATGCTGTGTGCGCCGAGTGGCAGTTGGAACCTGTCAGTCATAGTTGGGATTGAAATCTAAAACTCTCTGTTCATTAGTTGAGCTGTAGCCAGAGGGCGGGGCTATCAGGAAGGCCAGAGCTTTATAAACCCCACTAGAGAGCAACCAGGGAGCTTGCAAATCCCCACTCTGTGAGCTGCTGTAAGGTACCTGTCTTCCAAACTACAGTGTGTTTGCATGAATTGGCTTGTTAGACACACAAACTGGAGGCATTTGAAAACTGAGCCCTGTTCTGGAATACACACTGCTCAGCATGCTGTCCCATTGCACCTTGTTACTGAGGTGCACAGCAAAAGTGCTACTTTTTTAACATCATGAACATGCTTTGCCAGGGCCACCAATGGGACAGTCCTGGTGGCAATGAGGGATGGGTGGGGAGGTGCAGTATGATCTGGGCAGTGTTGAGCTCTGGCTGTCCCTAGCCCCACCCCTTCTACCTGAAGCCCCATCCCTCCCTACAGTCCTGGAGCTGAGACCCTGCCACATTGCTCAGGGCCCAATGAAGTCTCTCACAAGCCCTGTTCTTTGCAGCAGAACATACTAAATCAGGAAGTATTCTTGGACTTTCTTGCAAGCTTTTTCACAGCTTTCTATTGCCCCTGAAGTGGAAAGTCCCATTTTCAAAAATTCCTCTGCTCAGGCTGGGCAAAGGCTAATTCAAATAATCTAAGAGGACATTAACAAAGGCAAGAATAAGAGCCAGATCCCCAATGCTTGCTGGCTTCAAATGGGCGTTAGATGCCTATCTGCCTTTTGTGCCTTTGAAAATGTTCCATCTAGTGCTCGGCAAATGACAAAGTGCACACAAATGGCACCGCTGTACCATCAAGCTGGTTTTGCTCAGAACTAGGCCCTGTACCCACCTTCTTTTGCCTTAGTGACTGTCCCTGATTGTGCAAGGGTGTCAAAATGAATAATGCATGAATTAAATAGGACCCTCTTCCATTGGGGTGCAACTGCTGAAGGAGGTAGAGCTTTGAGAAGAAAGAGGAGATGCTAAACAGCAGCATTCTTGGAGAATCATAATAGGGATGGGGGGAAAAAAGCTATGAAGCACAATAGCAAAATCCAAGTAGGGTAAGAGCTCAGCTCTGAAGCAATTACAGTTCAGGGGGAGGATACGGGAATGTGTAGATTCTAGGATTTTCAGTGCACAGGCCCATCTTAATATGCAGCTGCAAGGCAGCTAGCACACATTTGGGCACTAGATAATAATCATGAGGCAAGATTTAATTAAATGTATGTGCATAATAAAAGATCCTACACATTTCTCTTAATCATCAGTAACTGCATCAAGTTCACACTCCTCATTAACTACACTCTGATCTTCTTTCTCCATCTGCAGTTTGCCCCAATGTGATTTATATGTTTTGCCCTGTTAAAGCTATCTGCTGTTATTTATTATAGGCAGTATTTTACCCACTTGTACTGAAGAAAACAAATAGAGCCAAAGTCCAATAGTTCCGTCATGCCAGGGTGATTTGTTACATAAACATCTCTATTTGGTTGTTATCGGTGAGGTTTCTGCTGTATGGATGAAGTTTGATGTAGAACCATATTGTCCTACATCAGTTCTGGAAAACTTCAATTTATGAAGCAAATAACGTGCATTAACTGGGATTAAGAATATTAAATAGAAGCTACAGCAATTTGCTTCTAATAAGTCTTTGTTATTTATCATCGTTGGGGGAAGCTAGCAGATGTTAAAACAGTTCCATACTCAGTATTGATTTGTTTTGCAGCTGATTCTTTTTTAACTGTGTATTATGATAAATAATGTATTGATGACTCACTGACGCATGAAGGCAGGAAGCATTTGAGATATATTTAGAATACAAACATTTCTTGCTAGCAGTCTAATATTTAGCAGTTCATGTGCAAGGAATAAAAGGTACCTGAAAAAAATATTGCCTGTGGGCCTAATTTTCCATTGTCTTGCACCATGAAAAGTCATTTACAACTCTGTGTAATGAATGTAAAATACTACCTGATCAGAGTAGTGATATGTTACACTCATCTTGCATGATTAGAGACGGTGTTAAAAAGTAAAGATTCAGTTCACATATATTTAAAAGTGGTCATAATCAAATCAAATCTTTATTGATGATACACAATAATGTTAAAGGAACTATTAGACTTTCATTAAAAGTCATTAGGTTTTCGATGTTTCAGGGAAATCTCAGTCAAATTCTATAGAAGCGTTTCCCAAATAACACTTACACAGGAGACAGGCATTAATTACAGTGCCTTCACAACACGATGTAATACCAATACCTGATGATAACAATGCCTCTAGTAAACCCTGACTTATACTATTGTAGCAAATTGTGAATATTCCCAGAAAATTATGCCAAAACAAAATTATACTTAGGCAGCGTCTGCACTATGAGATAAATTTGATATAAAATAAAATCAAACACTTAATCTCAATATCATGAATTTGAATAAAGTGCCCACAAAGCATCTTGAAATTTCACCCACCTTTTGTCCACATCAAACCTCTGCATCCCCATTGCCCCATTGAGCCCTGCATTGTGGGTACCTATCCCACAGTGCCTTAGCCCTGGTTGTTTGTGGGTATTTCGTGCTGGAATCCCAGAATTCCAATCATTACCCCATAGTTCACTGCATCTGTAACCATGCAAAAAGAGAACTGGAGATCACGCCATTTCCTGCTGCAGCATTCCAATGCAAACATGCATCCATGAATGCTTCAAATCATAGCACAGATTGTTTCAGCAACCGCAGTGGCTGTCACCCAATTTGTCCTTCAATTTCAAAGCTTGCTGGTGCTTGTCTATCCTGGTAGTGCTGCTGCTGAGGATGATGATGACGAGGATGGTGTTTTGGAACAGCAATTGTGCCAACTGTGGACCAAGAACACCTAGCTGGTGGCTGCCATGACTGCATTGATGACAGTGGGGCAGCATTTTTGAACTCGTGAGACCAGCACACACTGATGGGATCACATAGTTTTGGAGTCCTGGGATGACCAACAGTGGGTGCAGAACTTTCATATGCGCATGTCCACCTTTATGGAACTTTGTGATGCGCTGGTGCCCGCCCTGAAGTGCAGCAATGCCAAAATGAAGCCAGCTTTAATGGTACAGAAGCAAGTGGCAATTGCACTGTGGAAGTTTGCAACCTGTGACAGTTACCGGTCAGTGGCAAATCAGTTTGGGTTGGGCAGATCTACTTCGGGGTCTGTGGTGATGGAAGTGGCCCATGAAATCTGTCGGTGTCTCCTCAGGAAGACTGTGAGCCTGGGAGATGTACAGGCAATAGTGGATGGCTTTGCTGCCCAGGGCTTTCCTGACTGCGGTTGGGCAATAGATGGCACACACATTCCCATCATGCCCCAGCACATCTCGCATCGGAGTATATTAATCGAAAGGGGTACTTCTCCATGGTGATGCAGTGGTTGGTAGATCACAAAGCTCGTTTTACTGATGTTAATGTTGGCTGATCAGGGAGGGGACACACACATATTCAGAAATTCAGGACTGTACCAAAAGCTCCTGGATGGGACTCTTTTGCCCTGATCAGAAAACTAAGACTGGTGAGGTGGAGATGCCCATTGTTATATTGGGTGACCCTAATTACCCTCTGCTTCCCCACCTGATGAAACCCTACACAGGAGCCCTGGCCCCCCACAAGCAAACCTTTAATTACAGATTAAGCAAGTGCAGAATGATCGTGGAATGCACCTCTGGGCATTTGAAAGCGAAGTTCAGATGTTTACTGACCCATTCGGATGTTTCTGCAGCTAATGTCCCCACTGTTATTACAGCATGTGCTATTTTGCACAACATATGTGAATCAAGGTGGGAGAGTTTCCCATCTATATGGCATTCTGAAGTGGGGGCAATAGGCAGGGCTTACTTGCAGTCATCTACACTCCCATCCACCAGTACCCGTGCTCAGGCTTCAGCAATAAGGGATGCTTTAAAAAATAGCTTTATGAATGATCTGTAATGCATATAGTACCTATGCATGTCTCTGCCATAATGCCAATAAATCAACTGTGCTGTAATGTATGAATGGTCATTTTTGGTGGGACAAGGAAGTTTCACTACCTCTCCCCTCACCCGCCTGGTTCCCTCAGCTGCGCGTCTGCTGTGGACAAGAGAGTTTCACTGTCCAGCTGTGCCTTTGGCAGCACTCACCCTCCCCCACACTCATTTTGATTTGTCCCCCCCCCACACACAAACTCCTGCAGGACAAGAAATCACAGCAAGCTCAAATGAATGATTTTATTTTGGGTTTAGGAGATATTTAAGTGGCCAGGAAAAGACGCCTTCTCAAGGGTGCTTGAATATCCTTTTGCAATGGTCCTTGGGGCTGGAGCAGCAAGGTTGCCTTGCCCTCCCTGTCCATGTGCAGGTACCCTGATGACAAGGGGAGGGGTGAGTGCCCTCTTCTTAGGGGACTCCGGCCAGCAGGTAGTAGCTGATGCTCTGCTGGTTTTGGAGTCCCTGTGCAACTCAAGCAGGGAGCTCAGGATCTCTGAGTAACGGTTATTATGACCTTTGCAGTGACCTTGGTTTGCTTTGCTGCGACCTCAGTCTGCTTTGCCACAGCCTCATTCATCCTGGACAATTGCTGCTGCTGCAGGTCAAGCATTCCCTCATTTAATTTTTACTTGACTCCGATGCCACTCAGCTGTACTGTGATGCCACTGAGCAGTGTCCTTTGCCAAGTTCTTACACTCTGCATGAGTGTCTTTCATGTCCCTGCATGATCATATCTTGTCTTGCTTTCCTGCATCTCCTGGTTTCTTCTGCAACACTGGGCACTGGATCTGGAAAATGAAGGTCAAAATTAAGATACAATTCACATAATGTGTTTTGAATTGCAATGAATGGGTCTTTCTGGCTACGTCTACACGTGCACCCAACTTCGAAATAGCTTATTTCGATGTTGCGACATCGAAATAGGCTATTTCGATGAATAACGTCTACACGTCCTCCAGGGCTGGCAACGTCGATGTTCAACTTCGACGTTGCTCAGCCCAACATCGAAATAGGCACAGCGAGGGAACGTCTACACGCCAAAGTAGCACACATCGAAATAAGGGAGCCAGGCACAGCTGCAGACAGGGTCACGGGGCGGACTCAACAGCAAGTCGCTCCCTTAAAGGGCCCCTCCCAGACACACTTTCATTAAACAGTGCAAGATACACAGAGCCAACAACTAGTTGCAGACCCTGTATATGCAGCACGGATCCCCAGCTGCAGCAGCAGCAGCCAGAAGCCCTGGGCTAAGGGCTGCTGCCCACGGTGACCACAGAGCCCCGCAAGGGCTGGAGAGAGAGTATCTCTCAACCCCCCAGCTGATGGCCGCCATGGAGGACCCCGCTATTTCGATGTTGTGGGACGTGGATCGTCTACACGTCCCTACTTCGATGTTGAACGTCGAAGTAGGGCACTATTCCCATCCCCTCATGGGGTTAGCGACTTCGACGTCTCGCCGCCTAACGTCGATTTCAACTTCGAAATAGCGCCCAACACGTGTAGACGTGACGGGCGCTATTTCGAAGTTACTGCCGCTACTTCGAAGTAGCGTGCACGTGTAGACGCAGCTTCTGTGTACTATCACTGAAAGTATACTTTTGAAGGACACACGGCTTAGTAAGGATGGGACCGTAAGTGTGCCTTTCACAATATCTCATTTGCCATCACTTCTCGAGTACATTGCTTTGTGGACATGGTAAGTTATAAGCAATTGTCCTATTTTGGTGGGAATGGAAAGGTCTGCAAAGCAAGGGCAGCCACCAGGTGCCCTGGCCGGGTGTCCTGTGTCAGTGACAAATGGACGGCTGCATGTGGGGCTTTGATGTACAATGAAAATAATGTAAAGAAAAAAATGCAAAGAAAGACTGGATGTAAATGGACATGGGAGAGGAAAAGCACATCAGAGAATTCCCCCATGTGGTGCAGGGGGATTCCTGAGAAATGAAAATCAGTGGTGCTTGGTAAGGGACATGGGAGGGGAAATGCCCTGCAGAGCCTGGCAGCTGTGTGGTGCGGGGATGGAGGGGGTGAATGAAAAATTAAAAGAAATGCTAGTTGGAAAGGGACATGCAGGGGGGAACTCACCCCCCAGAGCTTGCAAACCACACTGTGGGGTGCGGAATGGAGCAACTGCTGACTGCTGCAGGCAAATGTAAAGGGGCACAAAGCATGTTTAAAAAAAAAAGATGCAAATTCCCATACTTCCACAGGTTGCCAAAGAAGACATCACCCTCCTAAAACTAACAGATATGGAGAAAGAACAGCTACTTCTGCTATGTGATCAAAAGCCTGGAAAATTTGCTAAAATGCTGTGTGGCGCCGTGACACTAGATCGGTGTCTGGTTGCCTGGCATGGCAAGGCGTGCTATCAGGGAAGCCGTAACAAGTCAGGCCTGCCCAAGAATCTCATGAAAAAAAATATGAGTGCCTTGATGAAGCCTTCAAGGAGATCTCTGAAAAGGAGAAATTCTCCATCCCAAGAAACATTAACACACTGTTCTGAGGGGTACAGAAGCACAGCTAGCAAACCTGTATCTATGTAAAACTCTATAGCTATACCCACCCACAACTCGCTTCTAGCATGCAGAATAAAGACTCATCCCAACCGCTTGCTCCAGAGGGCTCAGAGACAGGTGTGGAGGGGACCACCATGGAGTGGCCTGCTGTGGAGGGCACCAGTTCCAGTTCTATGGTGAAGAGCTCTGGACTGTCCAGAGCAACCTCCTCTGTTCCCTGCTCATTGCTCCCTTCCTCCTCTCCATTGCCCTCTTCCACTGGTCCACACTGCTCCTCCATGCTCAACCTGGAATGCATACCTGAGCCTCCACAAGTATTGTAATTCAGTTCAGGCTCCGTGATGGGGTCGTTCCTCATAAGCATGTGTAGCTGTTGATAATAGCAGCAGGTCCGTGGAGCTGCCCCTGACTGCTGGTTGGCTTCCTGGACTTTTTGATAGGCCTGCTGGAGTTCTTTCATCTTCCCAGGGAGTAACCTCAGGCTGCCATCTCATGCACCATCTGATCATAGATGACTGTGTTTCTCGTGGCCACCCGAAGTCTCTTCACTACTGATTGTTCTCACCAAATGGCAATGAGATCCTGAATCTCCTGGTAGGTCCAAGCTGGGGCTCTCTTGTGCCCTGAGAAGTGCTACTCAGATCACTACCCTGAGTGCTCACGATTGCACTACAGGGCTACCAATAATTGCTACCTATGAGGTGCAACAGCTACCAATGCGGTGCAACGCGATGGGCAAAGGGATTTTTTCATACTGGATGCCATTTTTATTTGCAGGGCTGGGCTGCTAAATTCTCATTCAAATTTTAATTCAAATTCAAAATCAATCTAAACTTTGTGGGCTTACTTTGACCTTCTTCCTGCACACCTGACAGCAGTGCAAAACGAAGCAGCCATACTTGGAGGGTCACTGGGTAGCTTTGTGTGATACATATGTGACAAATTCTAGAGGCTAACAAATTCAAATTAAGGACATGGAGTTTTCACACTACCCTTGATCTGAGATTTTAAATTTTAGATAGATGCAATACCCGTCCTGTAATATCAATATTCTGAAATTGGCCTTATGGCTCAATAAATCAAGTTACCAGTATTACATGTGACGACAGTCATGTTTTAATATCGAGCTCAAGCCTTGAAATTCGAATTTATGTCATGGTGTAGATGCAGCATAAGACACTATGGGATGCATATTTGTAACCATACAAGACTATTAACATACATGGGATGAAGGAGGGATGTGAAACTCTGGAAAATACTTTTTAAAAATATATTGTCAAAGATTCATTGATCCAGTTTCTTTTGTAGTAAAGTTGCACTAGGATACAGACTCCAGAGTCTGATAGGAGAAAGATGGCTTTAAGACATTTTCTTTCCCTGATCCAGGGAGTTAAAAGTTGCCCAAAAAGAATCGCTCTGGTTTCCACTGGCAAGCAGTCCTTTAGGGCATATTGCATTAGATTGGAATTCCTGGAGTTCAAGGCCCATTCTATATCAGCAGAGGGCAGACTGAAATTGTCCTACACTAAGGAATAATAGGTGCATCATTAGGCTGGTTCGAATGGGGAATGAGACTCCAGCCAAGCAATTTTATGTGAGAAGATTATCCATACTCATTCCTTGTAGTTCTGGGTTTGTCATTTCCCCTGTTGTAGAGAGCCTCCATCTGTGTGAAAGAAGGAGGTTGAAATACCTCTGATCAAATATCATATAGCTTTCACTGCTCTGATTAGAAATGCTTTGTCATATGAATCAAAAAGTGGCACTGAGTTATTTTTTTTTAAATCAGCTGTGAAACATCTCCTCTCAAATGGTTCTGTGTAAAAGAACTTGTGTTGCAGAAGATTAGTGCTCAAGAAAGTTGGTTTTTGTGGTGTTATGATAACCATGTTGTTCCCTGGACATTACAAAGACAAGGTGGTGTGAAGTCATATATTTTATTGGATGAACTGTTGGTGACAGAGACAAACTTTTGAGCTACACAGAGCTCTTCTGCAGGTCTTTCACCAACAGAAGTTGATCCAATAAAGGATATTCCCTCACCCATTTTATATTCTAGGAAGTTGTGTGTAGTCTTCAAGTTAATGACACATTTATCTGAATGTTTGGATTTTGAGTGAATTCAAGTGTAAATAACACCTTACATAGATACCCCCCCCAAAAAAAAAACAAAACAGGATATTACGTGAAGTACTCCAGGCTGTGGATAAGTTATTGGGAGAGCTAAGAAGTAACTGAGGGCAGGATGCCTACAGGACCATGTTGTGACACAAGGTGATATGTTCACATGGTACCATGTCACAACCGCTTTCATTCTTTTGTAGGACATCTTTCAACTCCATTGGGATGGCCTATTGTAAGGTATGTTGTATTTGTAAGAAAAAAGAAGTCTGTTGATTTAGGATCACATGAAATAATGATGGATTGGACAAAATAATGATTATTCTTTGCCAGGATAGTCTGGGAATGACTTACAATTCTACTTAAATTAATGGTACAGCTGGAACATATCTAATCTGTTACTCTTTCATCCAGCAATATCTGTAGTCCAGTACGATTTTAGTTAGGTGGACAACCACTTATTATGGGTGTGGCCAAGTTTCAGGTGGTCCTATAAAGTTTGTTCATAGTACCCAGGGTCCTTTCGAAAAGGAGCCCCGTCTGGATGAGCCGCGTCAATTTCGAAGTGCCGTGGCCGCCTGCATGCTAATAAGGTGCTGAATATGTATTTCAGCGCTTCATTAGTAAACTTCCAAATGGCCATTTGCATGGCCATTTCAAAGTTTTTGGCTAGTGTAGACACGGCCCCAATGTAAGACTTTCAAGAGGAAATTCTAATGCCCAGTGCTTTATTGGATGATATTCATGACTGCACTTCTTTCACTTGTCACTTTATTTATTTTTTCCAAGTAAGAGGCACCTGGGTTCTTTACTTCTTCCACTACTTCCCTCAAAGCTGTATAATAGAGATTTTATATCAACATACTGAATGACCCTTCTCTCATATGTCTAGTTAACTGAAAAGAAATGTGAACTATTCTACGCATTAAACTATTTTATAAGATTTACTTGCTTCAGGTGTAGCACTTTGAAGTTCCCTGAGCTTTCCATGGTAAGCTTAAATATAATATTCAGCCAGAGCACTATGAAATGTCTGCATCAAGTGACAAAGTATGCAGAACCAGCTTAGGAGTCTTGAGTCATCTCAGCACCCATATATAAATCAGTGGTAGAGCTCATCCTCAAATCGAGGGGTTGACGATGGTTCAAGTTAGACTTCATGACCTAGCATTACCTCTTTGGAACTTTTTGTCTGCGACATGAACTATCTAGGGTTGCTTTTGCCAATTACTTCTGTGCTGTTTGGATATGCATTAGCTTTTTAAAGACTGCAGTTCATGACACACTTTATATTTCATCTAAATTTGTCAGAAAAGCTTGCATAACTTTGGTGCAGAATTCCTTTGGGACTAGATTGGTAATTGTGTCAACAGGAAAGCCCTGGCAGTTTTAATTACAGATAGGGAAAAACAATTTTTTTAAATTCAAATTCTGTTGAATTAAACTGAATGTTATTTGCTTTTAGTCAATCTGAGTTAAATTGTCTCATCTATTATGATTCACCAACTTTTCTTTAAATCCGATAATGGAGAACAGTCATTTACTTTGAAATTCTCAATTTAGAATTTTTTCTAGTACAATTCTTTTTTATCCTTTTTAAAAAAGCCACATACTTACTTAGCTGAGAAGTTAGTTAAACAGTTAGCTGACTGATTAATGGTGATTGCAGTCAGAGGAAGAGGACGAGTCTGCATATATTCCAACTAAAGAGTCCAATAAGCAAGTGGAAGAAAGATGTTGCATTTGAGTCAGCACACTGTGTGGATATTGATGGTCAAAGACTCTGAGACTCAGGTGAACTCAGCTTTTGAGAACTAGAGTTCTTCTCATTGGCCGTTTCTACACTTGCCACTGACAAACGTCCCCAAAATGCTAATAAGGCATGGATGTAAATTCCCGGTGCCACATTAGCATAGGATCACATGATTTGGAGTCTGAAAGAAGCGTGTAGAGGCACGGACGCTGGGGGATCTGCCGGAAGGAAATCCTTGTTCCAGAGCCCCTTCTTCCTGAAAATTTTCTTCCAGACTCCAAATCATGTGACCCTATGCTAATGAGGCACCGGGAATTTACATCTGCACCTCATTAGCATTTTTGGCCCATTTATTAGCATGCCACTTTCAGAGAAAGTGGCATGTGTAGAAATGGCCATTGTGTGTATGTAGGGACTGACCTGTTCAGATTTAATTTGTTTTCTTTATTTATGTTTATGTATGATATGTGTGGATTATAAAGTAGCCATGTCATGTTGTAAAAATTAAGTTATTTTATTATTTCTTTATCAAAAGATTTTATGAAATTGGTATTTAAGTTAATTCCTTTTGTTCTTTTGAGGATTTGAATGTGGGGAGGTTGTGCAATCCATGCTGAAGATCCTTAGAGACTCAATTCTGAGTCTTCACCTGCTTTTCTATGGGAGCTGGGTTTTGGTGGCACTGGAGAAAGACAATGAAATGAAATATAGTCACCCCATAGTTTGCATATATATTCTAGAGAAAAATCTTATGGAGGATTGTCAAGATGACTTACTGAGTCTTTCACATCTCTAATTTTTAATAAAACAAATGAAATAGAAAACTCATATTTTAATTTGTCATGTTCCATAAGAAAGAAATTCAAATGCAACACAGAGTAATAATCTTGTAGAATATATAATTAACCCATGAAACTCATTACCTCAACATGTGACAGCAACTGGACTCAGAAATGAATAATATAACCTGCAGCTACACTAATTAGAGGAATAATTTGGAATAATTAAGAAAGAAAGGGACAGACAATAAGATGGAGAATATTTTTATTGCCTCTATATAAGCTATGGTATGCATCTTCAATATTGCATGCAGGTGTGGTTGGCTCATCTCAAGAAAGAGACATTGGTATTGGAAAAGGTTCTGAAAAAAGCAATACAAATTATAAGGTTATAGAATGGCTGCCATATGAGGAGAGATTGATAAAACCGTGACATTCCATATTGGAAAAGAGATGACTAAGGGAGGATATGATAGAGGTATATAAAATCATGACTGGAATAGAGAAAGTGAATAAAGAAGAGTTATTTACCCCTTCCCATGACACAAGACATAGAGATCACCAAATGAAATTAACAGGCAACTGGTTTAAAACAAAAAAAGGAAGTACTTCTTCACACAGTGCATAGTCAATCTGTGGAACTCCTTGCCAGAAGATACTGTGAAGCCCAAGACTATCACAGGGCTCAAAAAAAAAAAAGCTAGATACATTCATGTAGATTTATATTAGCCAGGAGGGGCAGGGGTGGTGTCCCTAGACTCTGTTTGTCAGAAGCTGGAAATGGGTGACAGGGTATGGATCACTTCATGATCACAAGATTCAGTTCATTCCTCTGGGGCAACAAGCATCGGTCACTGTCAGAAAACAGAATACTTGGATAGATGGACCTTAGTTTGTTTCAACTAGTATGGCCATTCTTATGTTCTTAATTCAGAGCTACTAATCTTCACTGCATGACACCAGTTGAATTTATCAGTTCACAAAGAAACTTCCATCTCCTCCATAAGACAATATTTCACATGTGCTAAAATAATTTCATCTTACTTGGAAGCATTTAGGACAGAACATCCTGAATTAAATGCAGCTTACAGACAGATGCTCACCTTCCTAAGTGGCACAGAGAAAAGATAGTTATATTAAAATGGTAGGAAGTGCATCTCTTTTATTTTAAGCCAACAAGAGATACACAAACACCTCAGCAATAGTTGTAATTAAACTGAGACAAATTTTCAGCCTTGAGACTTAAAGGCACTGTCTCCATGGATGCTCACAGGAAAAAATAAGTGGGTTCTGAGCCCCCACCAGCAACCAATCTTCCCTTCTGCCCCCTTTCCCCTATCCTCACCTCTCACCCAACACTGGCCCAGCTGACCAACTCATCTCCAACCCTTCCAGCATGTCCAGAATATTGCAAACAGCTGATTCATGGTATACCATTGTGGGAGGGCAGTGGAGGAGCAGGGATGGGGTGCACTCTGGAGACGAAGTACCCAAAGGCAGGAAGGCATCCAGAACATGGAGAAAAGGGGTAGAATGGAGATGTGGCAGGAGCAAAATGGGAATTCAGCTTCCCTCAGCTAGAGGAGAAGTTGTTTCCTATGTTAGTATTGATCTATTTTGTTGGAATGGACAAAATTTAATAGTGGTCATTAAATGAGTCACATCCCTATAAACCATAATTAAATATGAAGTGTTATTATGCAAAATAGCCTCTGTGCAACACCTCTTAACTGGCTTTTGGCAAGCTTGTTGCAGAAAATATTTTCACATACTCTTACCAAATTGGTTGACTCTGAAGTATGATTTGAGACAGGACATTTAAATGGTAATATTTTAGATGTGCTTCATGGAGCTGAATGACCATGCATAAAATGCTAATCTTTCATCTTTGATTCACTGATTTAAGTCCCAGTAAGTGCTGAGTTAACTTAGTGGGTTTTTTTTCAAATCAGCCCCATTGTATAACAAAGAAAAGTTGCTCACATGATAATCTTCGCATATAAACAGTGTCTAGCCAAAATACAAACCAGGGATAAAGAAACAATACCTCCTTCCAGAGTAACTGTATTTCATAGGTTCTTTCTGCTCAAAACAGCCAGGGGTGTAATTAGGCCCCCGCAAACAAGTGACAAACATCACAGACTGGGGCCGTTTCTGATCTCTTTTATCAGTGTGAAGCAGAATTAATTCTGTTATATCAATAGTTAGACTGGTATAAAACCCTGCAAGTGAGATCAAAATCAGATTCAATTTCTTTTTCAGAATCTGAATGAAATATAATCCACATTAGCTAACATTCTGAATAGGAGTTGATTAGTCATGTTTATGGCATCTTAAACCAGAGGTTTCAAACATAACGTTTCCCAGTGAAGAACAAATTCTCAGAGACCAACTTAACTTCCACACAGTGAAGTTTGTTAAAGTAAAATGGAATGGCTAAGGTACTAACAGAAATCTTCTCATCAGTCCAAAAGTTTGGGATGCTCACAATGCCAAGCATAAAAAAACACTTGTGCAAACTACCTGATTTAGACAAGAAGTAATATGATCCTGAAGTTGAGGTGGAGAGACACCTAGCACACTTGGGCATCAGACTAATCTTGCACAACACTCCCAGAAACCAATCTGCTACGGTGTAACTAGAAGGATTGCCGGACACTCTGTGAATTTGAGAGTACAGTAAAACCCCTATTTATGCAATTTCAACTTGTGAGTTCAATTAATGTGAGTCAAAATTGTGAGTGGCAGGGCGCTGGGAACCAGGAGGCTCCTGGCTCCCCTCCGTTTGCGGGAGCCAGGAAACTGACCAGCATTGGAATCAGCTGCCTGCCACTTGCGGGAGACAGGAAACTGACTAGGGCAGGAGCAGTGGACAGTTTCCCCGCTCCCATAAAGAGTAGATCTGCGAGCTAGCCTACCACTTGGTTTGCAGCTCCCCGCCAGTCCCAGGTGCTGGGAGCCAGGCTGTTCCTGAGAACCAGGTTTGCACAGTTTCTCGGCTCCCACACGTGCGCGAAATTCAACTTACACATGGTTGCCTGGGAACGCAATGTATACATAAGTCAGGGGTTTACTGTGCATTATTTAAAGAACAATTACATAAACAGAAACCAGGCTCCAACCCCTTTTCCTGTGTTACCTAACTGTGACAGATCAGCATTATTGCTGTGGACAGCGCCTAGTGCTGAACAGCATTTTCAGCCCACAGGGATCAGCTGAAAAATCCTGCGCATCCAACAAATAAAGATGAATTATGTTTCCAAATACAGACTAATATTCTATAATAATATAAACAGAAAATGTATTACTTAATAAATTAAGGAAAAGGTAGATTGTTTTGTTGGTCTTTGAAGTGCTGCTGGACTACTTTTTTTTGGTTTGGGCTTGTTTAGTTTAGAGAAGAAAAGACTGAGGGGGACTTGATAGTGGTTTTCAAGTGCCAAAAAGAGTGTTAGAAGGAAGAGAGAAAAATTGTTCACCTTGGACTCTGAGGATAGGACAAGAATCAATGGGTTTAAACTCTACAAGGGAGGTTTAGGTTGTACATTAGGAAAAACTTCCTACTATCAAGGTAGTTCAACACTGGCATAAATTGCCTAGGGAGGTTGTGGAATCTCCATCACTGGAGATATTTAACAGCAGGTTAGATAAACATCTCTCAGGGATGGTTTAGACAGTGCTTGGTCCTGCTGTGAGGGCAGGGGACTGGACTTGATGACCTCTCCAGGTCCCTTCTAGTTCTAATGGTCTATGATTTTATGAATGGGAAAGAATAGTCATATCCATTGCAGATATGCATACACCAAACATGGCTTCCTTCCACAGGTCAATAGTCACAGAGAGGTAGCTGTGCAGGTCTGTGTCATCAGAAAACAAAACAGCAGTCATATAGCACTTCAAAGACCAACAAAACAATTTATTAGGTGATGAGATTTCATGGGGCAGACACACTTCCTCAGATCTGGAAATTCAGATAAATTATAAATTATTTTGTTAGTCTTTAAAGTGCTTTTTTTTGTTTTCCACAGGTAAGTGTGTGTGTATCTGTAAATGCCTTTAATGTCCCCAGAGGTACAGTGGTAGTGGTAGCCTAGTATCCATTGATGCTATGCACAATGTTGAGGTGGGTTATTGGATGATCCTGATATTAGTTCTCTATGGCTTACAGGGGATGATGTGGGGAGGAGGGATACCTCAGTGGGTTGAGCATTGGCCTGCTAAGTCCAGCACTGTGAGCTCAGTCTTTAAGGGGGGCCATTTAGGGATTGGGGACAAACAGAATTTAAAAAAAAGGGAGGGTGCTTGGTCCTGACAGGAGATTGGACTCAACGACCTCCTGAGGTCCCTCCTAGTTCTGTGAGATGTCTATCTCCATCTATATTTTTATGTAGATGTACAGGTCTCTGCAAGTCTCTTACTTGAGTAGCTTAAGCATTTCCTGCTGCACATCCCTCACCCTTCCATGCACCTCTGCCTTTTCTGCACATCCCTCCCCTTTTCCAGCATCTTTCCCCTTTCCACTCTATTCCTGTTCTTGTAACGTGCAAGAGAGATCCTCCAACCTCTCCTTAACTGAAGCAGCAGAGGTTTTTGGGATCTCTTGGAACATGCCATCCAGAGTCCTCTTCTTTTTCCTTTTTGGGCTCAACCATTCCACTGGTATGGATGAAGAGACCCTCACTGCCACATTTGCAGCTGCTGAAGATACTATGGGCAGAGGTACCTATGTCAGTGTATTCATGAGATAACTTAAGACCTTAAGATTCTGAACTCCCTCCCCTTCATCCACACAAGTTGTGAGCCCCATATTCTCACTTCTACTAGAGATTTACACTGTACAGCCATGGTAGTGCAGCCCTGTAGTAGGGTGGGGGGACAGTAAATTGGGGAAGTGGTGATTTTAATCAATATCTTCCTTCTGAAGGTAATTAAAACAGAAAGGGAACAGCTTCTGCATGTCAGGGTGCTGCCTGGTCCTATATGCTCATAGCCTGTGTGCTGCAATGGTGCATGCTGAAGTAATCACTGAGGCTGTGGCTACACTAGCACTGCCCTTTCGAAAGGGGGATGCTAATGAGCCACTTCAGCAGATGTTAATGAGGGGCTGCCATGCATATGCAGTGCCTTATTAGCATAATGGCAGCCACATGCATTTCAAAAATGCCACTTTCAAAATGCACGCTGCTGGTGTAGATGGGGAACTTTTGAAAGGACCCCCAGACTTTGAAAACCCCGTCTTCCTATTTGGTTTAGAGAAGGAGCTTTCAAAATCCAGGGAGTCCTTCCAAAAGGCCCCCATCTACACTGGCAGCATGGATTTTGAAAGTGGCAATTTCGAAATGCGTGTGGCTGCCATCATGCTAATGAGGCATTGCATATGCATGGCAGCACCTCATTAGCATCTGCCAAAGTGTCTTATTACAATTCCCTCTTTCAAAAGGGGGGTGCTAGCATAGCCACAGCCTGCGTGGCTTGGGGAAGTGTCCTACTGCTTCAGAAGAAATAAGGCAGCCTACCCCAGGAACCTTCAGCAGACAGTTGCAGACTGTCTGGAGGAAAGTTTCATCAAGATCTCTTTGAAGGGTTCACATGCCTTCCCAGTTTTTCATGGCCCCTCCACCTAACTCTAGAGGGGGAAGAGAAACAGATAGCAATTCTACCTGTCCTGGTTGTTTCACTGCCTCTTCCAGCATAAGTAGAAAACAGAGCAAATCAGCAGAGGTATCTTGCTGTATAAGGTGGTGCCATCAATGCAATTTGAAAGCAAACAGCATACTCATAAGAGGTTCTTCCCCAACATCAATGATGAACTGGCTGGACTGTACAAGAGTCAAAAATACATCCTGGATTAACATGCACCTGAATTGTCAGCTTGGTTGTTTCCCATATCCCTTCCCGTATTTCTCATACAGTACCTCCTCGGTCCTTTTCTTGGTCAGGGCCCCTGACTCAGGCTCTCTGAAGCATACACAAAGCTCTTTCAGGGATAGAGCGGAGAGTCTCATCCATGGATGGCACACAGCTGTTTGTAAAAGGAGCAGGTCTCACTCTGTGGTTCTGCACCAGAGTGATTGTTAGCCACCTTGCCTTCTGGAATGCCTACCACAGCTTCTTGGCTTTCACATGGCACTTCTGCTGGTCCCTTTGGTAGCCCTTCTTCTCCATGCCTCAAGCAATCTGCTTGTAGGTGATGTTTCTATGTTAGAGCAGTGCTGTGACTCCACAGCATCTTCCTCCCACTCACCCAGGAGAGCCAACACTTCCTGTACACTCCAGGCAAGAGCACATCTGTAGTGTGTGGCCACCATGGTCACCTGGGTAGTGGAGTTCACAATGGTGAACAGAACACTCAGGATGGGGCATTGTGGGACAGTGCCTGGAGGCAACTAACAGCTGATATAAGTAATACAGCTGGACTTGACTGCTGCTTGGAGAAGTGGTGTAATTAAGTTGGTGTAACAGGGAAGTTACATGGTTATTCGTTGTAAATAACCAGGGAATGCATCAATGATTAAAACTAACTCATAGGCAGTTTCTTCTCCTAATGAAAACAAATCTGTTATACCTTGAATACTGGATAACTGCTGAGGACAAAGGGGTGATAATAGTCTGGAAATGGTTATAATGGATCCAGTCATGGCTAAGACTGTTATATTAATTGACCCTAGAATTAATGGTGATTATACAAGATTGCCAGGAAAATCAAACTCTCATAGGGAGAAAATATTAAATGTTCTGCTATAAGCCTTTCAGAACAATATCGCTACAAAAGTACAGTTTTAAATTAATGTGTAGAAACTTCAGAAAACTAACTCCACTGAGGTTTCAGTTTTGGAGGCTAGTATTCCCCAGTCTCTTATATTGTAGTTTAGTTTTCTTGCTTTGAAAATCCTGAAAATGCCTATTTATTCTACTGTATTTCCATCTGGGAAGAGAAGACTGAGAAGGGACATTTTAACAATTTTCAAGTACATAAAGGCTGTTGCAAGGGTGAGGGAGAAAATTGTTTTTCTTCACCTCTCAAAAGAGGGCAAGAAGCAATGGGCTTAAATTGCTGCCAGGGAGGTTCAGCTTGGACATTACTTCCTAACTGTCAGGGAGTTTAAGCAATGGAATAAATTGCCAACGGATGCTGTAGAGTCTCTGTCGCTGGAGATTTTTAAAAGCAGGTAGACTAACACATGTCAGGGATGGTCTAGATCAGGGGATGGGAAACCTTTGTTTGGGTGTGTGTGTATGTATAACCTCAAAGACAAGAATGCACCCCTGCAGCAAGTGTGTGTGTGTAACTGCAAGGGCAAGAATACACCCCTGCAGCATGCCTGTGTAGAAATACAACAAGGCTCTCACATCACTACTGGTGCACAAATTGCACAAAAAATTTAGCAAAACATGCACAACACCATCTCCTTTTTGCACGAGTCAAAGAGCTGATCTGGTGACTGAAACAAAAGTAGTTTTTTGTTGAAATATGTCATATGAAATGGGCAGTTACATTCTGATTGCAGCTCACCCAGAAGAATACAGACAGCATCCATCTTTGACTTCTCAGGAGAAGCCACTTCCCAATGGGCTATAAAATTGGGAGACTGTGCTACAATGGCACAATTAGGTAGGCTGCTGTTGCTATCTGAGGGCTAGTTACAGCCTGACATGCCTGCAAGTTATTTTTGAAGAGGCAGTCTACTGGAGGTAGTTGGCTGGAATGAGGTGACTGGAAAGTACATGGAAAGCCATCCAGAGAGGAGCTGGCAGCTGGAGGAAGTGTAGTGAGAGCAGAGCATTTGGAGAGGAGCAGAAGGAGCTGCTGAGGAAGACAACTGTGGTCTCAGGGAGAAGGAAGTGTGACATTACCATACCTTTACATCTGTGCAACATTTGACCTTTGTGCTAGGAGCAGTGGCTATGGTCAGGAATTGAGCCTAACAATTTAAATTTATAACTCATCTAGACACTGAAAACCATGGACTTAATAAAGACATTGGATTTATGTTTCATTACAACAGTCTGTAACCTGCGAGCCCTCCTTTGTCCCACATAGAAGTGTTTATTGCCTATTTTGCCTTGAGTGGTCCCTTACAACATAACAAAACAGCAGCTATGTAGCACTTTAAAGACTAACAAAATAATTTATTAGGTTATAAAGCTCATCATCTAATAAATTATTTTGTTAGTCTTTAAAGTGCTACATGACTGCTTATTTGTTTTGTCAAGATACAGACTAACACAGCTACCTCTTTGTTACTATTCATCATGCAAGGCCCTTACAACGTGTTAACTCCTTATCTATTCCACTCATACAGTGGATTTTACTGATGCTGTGTGCTTGAAACAGTTGAAAACATTAGTCACCACTAAGCACTCTCCAGCATTAATGGTGCTGGCTTGTTACCATTAGCTGAAGCAGGGAGAGAGCCTCACAATTTGGACCTTATGTATATTGGTGAAATTGGAGTAGCACCAGTGAATTAAAATGTTGAGGTGTTTGGAGTTTGAGGTGGACACAGTGAGGGAAAACAAAATGGCAAGAAATCAGAGTGGTGATGGGCCTTAAAATTATTCAGCCAATGGCAAGCAGGCAGACTGGGGTGAAACAAGGGTCACTCCATCACCTGAAGGGAGGAGTCAAGTCAGGTAGAACACAGATATTCAAACAGGTCCACATTCTAAAGTCATGGGTTTTCAATCAGGATTTGAAGCTGATTGGTGGGCCAACCCCAATAAGGCAGAGAGCTGATAGCCTTCAGTCAGTCTGTGTTAGAATGAGACGAAGGTGTGCTGGAGTGAGAGGGGAAGCAGAGGCATTGTTAGAAAAGAAAGATCAAGAAAACCTGAAATCATGACGAGAGACAAAGGAAGGCTGTGGCTGTCTGCTGCTCCACTGAAGCAGTAACAGTGGAGAAGCAGACAGCCTCAGCTGACAGAAGGACCGCCAGAGGGAGAAAGGACATCAGGAGAAGTAAGTCTAATGATTTTAATAGACTCCTGCTGAACTGTGTACAACTATGCTTGAGTTAATAAAGCTGGATGTCTGTGTGTATCTATATGTTTAATATGTAGTGACTAGCTGTGAGGATTGTGCATGTGACCAGCTACTGCATGCACAATGTAACCATTTGAAACTGTTGGTTACATATATAGAGTAATATATGTACTAAATAGTATTATAGTAGTGGCATTGAATATTGTAGTATTATGTATATATGCTGATAGTTTGCTAATATTCAACAAACATATTTACCCAGTGTTGCTTGGATCTTTAAGTCAAGTAATAGATTTTAGGGTTTTTTGTTAAATAAAAAAGAAATGTACTCCCAGCATGAGGCTGCCCCCACACCACTGTCCTGCAGTTGGAGAGAGGGTGACACTCAAGGGGCTGGCCCTAGCCTGCAGCTGTAGCCCCATCCACCACAATATTTGTTTGATATAAAAGCATTTACTTTAATATACCGAAAGTTCTTGATTCCATTGACTTCAATGTGATTAACAGCATGAGTAAAATGTAATGCATGTATTTCTTTACAAGATCAGGGTCATAGCACTTTCAAAGAAGCACTTATTTATGTGCCTTATAGACCGTTGCTAGAGGGCATACTAGCATCCTATTAAGATTAGTGCTTCATTAGGGGATTAGCAATGTTTAGCTAATCTAACGGTTGTACTGGCTGATCCTGCCTTTGTGCCTTTCTGATACTCTTATTAGTGAATGTTTCCAGGAAACAATTGTCACTCTCAGTGCAGAATGTTAATTGTTGAAAACAACAAAAGTTGTTCTCTTCATGCTTGTCTGCTTTAATTTTTAAGCTGTTCTGAGGGCATGACTTCATTCTATTCTGTGAATCTCTCAGGAGTACCCCTTAGTAAGGTTTGCATTTTAATTCCAAACACACAGGATGATGCTTACTTGAATCACCACAATGGAAACTAGAGTGCCTCCTGGAAATCAGTTTAAAGAATCAACTGTAAGCCAAGGATGGCTGGTAATTCACCTTCCTTTTTGTAATCTGCTCTTTTTGAAGAGAAAGATTCTAATTTAAAACCCACATTCAACTGGGGAAAAGCATATTAAACCTAACTGTCACGGGGCTTTGGTATCTAGTAGGCATTCTTCAGTCTACGTAGACTTGGTATCTATAGGGTATCCAAAGCCAGTGAAGTCTAAATGGAAATATTCTCAAATTACACCACATTCTTATTAAGGAGTATGCACAAACTGCTAAATAGGGGTTACTGCATGACTCTATACCAACTACAGTTGGACTGGAATTTTGTCAAAATCATTTCTGACAGAAAATCAAGTTTCTACAAAATTAAACCTTCAATGAGAAAAATTTGGCTTTGTCAGGAAGAAAAATTAAACAATATATTTGAAGCTGGTTTGACCCATAGCAGAATATTTCATTTTGTTGAACTCACCTTAGACATTTTGTTTTACATCAGTTTAACAGCAAAATGTTTTTTCCATTGTGTCACATTGCTCCATTAGAATTGTAGATAGGGCTCCATTCTTTTCAGTTGGCTCCTGGAGAACTCCATCTCCCATGATGCATAATGAACCAAATAATGTGGTGCATCATGGGAGTCTCAGGACTGAATGGGCAGCCCAGGCTTTAAAGAACATGCAAGCTTCCATTGGTTGGTAAGATGTGACTGATGAGACAGAGTTAGACTGCTTGAGCTCTCCAGCTGAGGTAGGCAACTAAGTAGGTGCTTTTGTTATTTGTTTGCTTAACTTGCAGGTAAGCCAAATGGAAGAACACAGCAAGACTGGAAAATGGAATGTTACCAACACTACTTCTAGCCCTTTCTCTGCCTGCATCTGTGGGGTGCCTCGCCAAACAGCACCCTGATCCTTCAGGCATTCTCCCAGGACCTAATCTACACTTGCTGGGAATTGCAGTCTATGCAACTTCACCAATGAATGTCAGGCAGGGGGAGTCACCAGGTGTGAGAGGTGTCTGTTGGTGGAGTCCTCCAGGAATCAGGTAAGGCAGCTGCAGGAAGAAGCAGCTCATCTATGTAGCATGTGGGATTTCACTGACAGGACACACATGAAGACTTCTGGTATGGAGGATGGTAACATCTACAGATGACTATAGAAACATCTGAGCTGGAAGAAGACCTGGCTGACCTGCATGGAAGACACAGGCTGCTGTCCACTTCATGCAGCAGACAATGCTCCATTCCCTCAATCCAGGTTGCATGTCCACCATGGCTAAGAACCAGAATGCTGTACTGGCAGCAGGAGTTGAGGAACACACCCAGGCGGATGAACAGCAGGCACCATTTTCCTGAGGACTCAGAAGCTCACTGCTACCACAACCAAGAATAAAAGATGTGGAATGCTGGTGGTCAGGGACTGCCTTCTGAGAAGAACAGGGGTATTCATCTGCCATCCTGACATGATGTCCCAAAAGGGTGTAATGTCTGCCCAGAATCCACATCTGAGATTTTATGTAAAGGTTTCTGAGACTCATCTATTCCACTGATCACTGCCCCATTTTGCTCATCAACATGGGCACTAATAGTACTGCCACTCTGAGCCTGAGTAGGTTTGTAATGATTACTGGGCTCTGGGAGCTAGAGTGAAGAGTTCAGGGGATCAGGTTGTGTTCTTGTCCATCCTCCTCTTTGGGAGTAAGAGTGCAGGCATGGACAAGCATGCCTGTTAGCCGGCGGCCAGGTAATGTGCGGTGAGGTACTCCCCTGGGTCCTAAACAACCCAGTTTTTTACTGTTAGAGCAGGCAGCTCCTAGCACACTCACCCACGGCCAGGCTGTAGTAACCAAACGGTTAAAGTTCTTTTTGTTGTGCCGGCTGTGTTGCAGTGACAAAAGGGTTAACAAAATGGTTAGGCTTGGATCTTAACTAGTTACAAGTTTATTTAAGCTACAGTTATAAGCGTGCGGTTACAAAAGGCTATTGTTTACTTCTTATATGCTAGCAAAGTACAGGTGTTAACAAGTTACGTTACAATCCAATACAAAGATATCTGTGATCATCTAACACAACGATATCTTGGCACAATGACATCTAGTTACAGAGCTCTAATTCTTTAGCTGTGCACAAAAAAAAGTCAGAGACCTAGCATGGGTGTATCTTACCCTCTCTGCGTCTCTCGATACCAGCGTAGCCAAGCCGGATCGGTCACTCAATTCCGCGGAAAGACGAATACGAGGTTGGGCGTCCCCAGCTGTGGACCTCGGGAGGCAATTACCTGACCCGACCAGCAGGAAGTTGGTTGAAACGCACTCAAAGTTAGAGTTCTGCTGGACCCATCTTTTATACCCCTTTTGGGTTATGTATTCTCTTTCTTATCTATGGTGCCAGATCATACTGGTCTGTCTTTGTGACGCCAGTTTGTTACAAGGGCATTTCTACTTAGTTTGCACTTGTAAGACAAGAGAGAAACAATTTAGGAGTACAGGACATTCTTTTGTGCGGGCGGGGCACGTCCCCTTCTGGGTGATTGTGTGTGTGCATCATATTGATCAATGCCAGCTGGGGTGATTTCTTGAGGGTCCACCCCCCCTCTCATGTTGACAGTCTGGCCTGTTAGCCTTCTAGCTGTACTTTCTGCTTCTCAGGGTCACGATAAGCCAGCATATCTGGGCCTCAATGAGGGCATCAAAGACTGTGCTGTCAGCAGCCATTTCCGTGCCCTGTGTGCTCCTCAGTGGGGGGGGGCAACGAGCAAGCTGGCTTGTAAGGGGGAGACTCTGTCTGGCTACATTCCACCCCCTGATGCACCACACTACATCCCAGAACGCAAGGTGGTGGTGATGCCAGCACCTTTTGCCCTCCTTGGGGGAAGTCTAAAAGTGCCCAATGATCCGATCAGTACGTGGGGAATCGCGGAACTGGCTAGGATCACTTGTCAGCTCCATGTATCGGATTTGCGTGGAGGAGATAGCCACATCAATTTGTCTCCTAACGATGCACAGTGTTATGCAAAACACAACTACTATGATAAGAACAATCAAAATAGTGGTTACAATAGAATGCAGGAATGGAGTAAGAGAAAATTCTAATTGTTGAGCTAACCATTTTAACCATGAGATAGTTACAGCATGTAAGATTTTAACTGCATCTTTGATGGCAGATACATCCTGTTTAATCTGTTCTGAGTGTTTACCTAAAAGCAGCAAGATTGGTTAATTACAGCACAAAATCCTCCTTGTTGGGCCAGGACTACATACTTTGAGACCCACCCATCCCTTGCTGACACTCAGACAGAGAACAATTAAACAGGAAGGCAGATGGGAATTATGGTATAATCCAGAAAGTTCAAACCAGTTACCTCTACCCACACCAGCTTGGCTGGGAGGACAGGACAAAAGGGCCCAGCTTAACCTTGGAGCTTCCTCGCACGCGATGGCTTCCACTCCGAGGAATTACAAGCAAGACACTCAGTTCCGCGAAAGTTCAAACTGGTTACCTCTACCCACATCAACTTGGCTAGGAGGACGGGACAGAAGGGCCCAGCTTAACCTTGGAGCTTCCTCGCACGCGATGGCTTCCACTCCAAGGAATTACAAGCAAGACAATCAGTTCCACCCTCCCAGCACCCAGAACGACAAGGTTGTCAGGGACTCAAATCCCAGCAAGCCTCATCCCGTTATGGGGTACAATAAAACCAGAACCAGAACCAGAACTTCCAGATTCCTTATCCAAGTAGGAGTTCACCCTATCACAGCATGAACCCCAGGGGCTGTGGCGAAGGTAGGAGTGGATGTCGCTGTCATCAAAACAGACTGGTCCCCACCAGAAGATGTTGCTCTTGTCCCACCAATCATTCAGGTTCAGAGGGACAAACTCAACTCCCAATGTGGTAGAGGAGTTCAGCAGGGTACACATCCAGTAATCTGTGGCACCAGCGGTGGAGACGATGGGCTGGATGGCATTCCTGAGGGGATGCTTAGGTGTAGCAGAGGTCAGCAAGGTTGTCAGGAAGATGACGAGGAGTTGAGGTGCCATGCTGTCATCTGGGTTGAAGGTAGCTACAACACAACTAGGCCTATAGCAATTACTAAGAGTCTATTAGTATTAATATGGCATCTAGCAGCATGCATATATTATGTACATTAAAGTTCTGTGGTGTGTACTGATGTTACAGGTGGCCATTGCCTTGCTTCCTCCCAGGGAGATGTGTATTCCAGGTGGTTCCTTCTTTTCTGGAGAGAAAACACAAGGTCAGCCGGTCTTGGATGTGATCCAAGCCTTGGTAATGGTTATTGGTTCCCTTTTAGAGTCTAAAGCAGTCTACACCCCCACCTTTGTATGAGTGCAGTACATGAGTCTGTGTTCCCAGACTAGGGTGTTTAATTACAACAGTATCTCCAGGATTAGATTTGGAGTCCTTGAGTGGCGCAACCAAAGTTGAGGAATTTTTCCCTGTAGGGAAGAATCCTCTGCTGATTGGAGTGCCCGTAGGGGTTTGCTCATTGTTTAGTTGCTGCACCACCTTATTCAGCCTGTTTTTCCAAGTGCCATCCGTGGGCTTCAAGTGGCTTTTTTAACAGCCCATTCCAGCGCTCGACTATGCCATTGGACTGGGGTCGATAAGGGAGGTGGTAAGTCCACTGAATTCCATGCTTAACAGCCCACTCTTGTACTACTTTGTTTTTAAAGTGTGAGCTGTTGTCAGACTGGATTTCTTGGGGTACAGGGACAATTGCTGTTAAGCGGTTTAGTCCCATAATTGTGAACAGTCCTGTTGCCAATGGGGCAGGGTATGCAAAACCAATTCCTGAAACAACTTCCATTCCAGTCAAGAGGTACTTACACCTTTGCCTGGTAGTAGGAAGTGGGCCAATGTAATCAACCTGCCAGGTTGCCCATAGTGTTTTCCCATCTCTTAGTCTGGCAAATCGCTGTCCTTCAGCTATGTGTTTTCAGGTTTTAGCACAGATAGTACAGGCTTGCAACAGGTCTCTGGCCTGTCGGTGGGTGATAGGCCACCCCCTGATATGTGCTTGCCGTACCAGCTCATCACTCCCTGTGTGCCCCAGAGTCTCATGTACCCATAGGTACAAACATTCCCAATCTACTTGGGTGGCAGAGATCTGGGCTGCTGCATCTGCCAGGTTATTTAGCTGTGCAGCTGGGGTGTTATTCTTTTGGTGGGCTGACACATATCCTATACTTAGGGGTTGCTGGGTGGCATGGTGGTACTCACTAGGCATTCCCACCTTCCATAGGGATTCCTTAATTAAGGTGGAGTTCTGTGCGGTATTAACTTTCCGGCATGGACATTCCTCTACCCATCCCGAGAACAAACAAACAATAACCAGCACATTTTAAAAGATTTACATTTGGGTAGCTGAATGAAGCTCATTTGTAACTTCAGGAACAGTCCTAAAGGCAGAGATCTGGTTGCCAGAACTGTCTTTACAGGTTTGCCCACGTCATGGGCTTGGCAGACAGGGCAAGCCAGACAGTAGTTTGGGCCACTTAGGAGAATTTGGAAGCAAACCAATTTGCTTGAACAGCAGTAATCATCCCCCTGCTTCGCTTACATGAGTCAGGCTGTTAATAAGATAAGCACAAACATAAAATACAAAACCACATTCTTCATTTTAAAAGGAGATTCATGATGTTTAGGTTGTTCTTCAGTAACTACCAGCTTTTCCTGTTTCTGAAAGACAAAAGAATACTTTTCTACCCCCTTTGGGGTGGCAGGTTACATATTGGAATATTCCATTTACAAATATGCTCAGTTCTTTCTAAACTCTGCAGGCTACTCACTCTGAATTTTCTCCAGACCCTTAGAGTTAAGGACTTACTCACTTTCTCTTAACCTCAAATCACATGCTTATTTTCCAAAGTGACATTTTATTGGATATTACCATTTTAAGTAATGTACCATTTTAAGTACCATTTTAAGTATCCCCGCGCAGGTTCGAACCCTGCTCGCTGCGTCAATTCTGTTAGCCGGCGGCCAGGTAATGTGCGGTGAGGTACTCCCCTGGGTCCTAAACAACCCAGTTTTTTACTGTTAGAGCAGGCAGCTCCTAGCACACTCACCCATGGCCAGGCTGTAGTAACCAAACGGTTAAAGTTCTTTTTGTTGTGCCGGCTGTGTTGCAGTGACAAAAGGGTTAACAAAATGGTTAGGCTTGGATCTTAACTAGTTACAAGTTTATTTAAGCTACAGTTATAAGCGTGCGGTTACAAAAGGCTATTGTTTACTTCTTATATGCTAGCAAAGTACAGGTGTTAACAAGTTACGTTACAATCCAATACAAAGATATCTGTGATCATCTAACACAACGATATCTTGGCACAATGACATCTAGTTACAGAGCTCTAATTCTTTAGCTGTGCACAAAAAAAAGTCAGAGACCTAGCATGGGTGTATCTTACCCTCTCTGCGTCTCTCGATACCAGCGTAGCCAAGCCGGATCGGTCACTCAATTCCGCGGAAAGACGAATACGAGGTTGGGCGTCCCCAGCTGTGGACCTCGGGAGGCAATTACCTGACCCGACCAGCAGGAAGTTGGTTGAAACGCACTCAAAGTTAGAGTTCTGCTGGACCCATCTTTTATACCCCTTTTGGGTTATGTATTCTCTTTCTTATCTATGGTGCCAGATCATACTGGTCTGTCTTTGTGACGCCAGTTTGTTACAAGGGCATTTCTACTTAGTTTGCACTTGTAAGACAAGAGAGAAACAATTTAGGAGTACAGGACATTCTTTTGTGCGGGCGGGGCACGTCCCCTTCTGGGTGATTGTGTGTGTGCATCATATTGATCAATGCCAGCTGGGGTGATTTCTTGAGGGTCCACCCCCCCTCTCATGTTGACAGTCTGGCCTGTTAGCCTTCTAGCTGTACTTTCTGCTCTCAGGGTCACGATAAGCCAGCATATCTGGGCCTCAATGAGGGCATCAAAGACTGTGCTGTCAGCAGCCATTTCCGTGCCCTGTGTGCTCCTCAGTGTGGGGCGGCAACGAGCAAGCTGGCTTGTAAGGGGGAGACTCTGTCTGGCTACAATGCCCTGAAGATGAATGTGTGGCTGCACAGATGGTGTTGATGAGAGGGCTTCAGTGTCTTCAGTGATGGGATGCTGTTACCAGAAGAAGGTCTGATGGGAAGAGATGGCTTACACTTGATCAAGAAGAATAAAAGCATCTTTACATCTTGCTTGCCAATCTTGTGAGGGGGCTTTAAACTATAATATCTATATCTATATATATTCAAAGGAGGCAAGTGTCAAAAGTCCACAGGTAAGTATAAAAATAGCTGACTTAAAAAAGGAGGAAATGGACCATGGAAAATTAATAGGGTCATAGGAGCAGGGAAATCAGTTGTGGCATCTCTTCAGCTACTTAGTTATTGATAAATAAATGCAAGGAGTATGGGAATAATCAGGAAAAAGTGGAAGAGTTAGCACAGAAGATAGATGAATTCTCATGACTGGAATATTGTTATAGAAAATTGTAGCTTTTTGAGAAAGGACATGAAGGTTAAAAGGGGAGGAGGCATTGTCCTGAGGTCCAGAAAGAGATAGAAGACAAACCAGAAAGTATCTGGGTAAAGGTAAGAAGGGTGAAAATAGGGGTTTACTATAAACCACCAAATTAAGAAGAGGAGATGCATAAGGCATTTCTAAAACAAACAGAAATATCAGTCAAAAGACCTGATAAACAATGGGGAAATTTAGCTACCCAAACATCTGTGAGAAAAGTAATAAGGTAAAATAAAAAATTTCCAGTAAGTTTTTGGAAAATGGAAGCAATAACCATGTGACAGCCATATGTAGTGAACAGGAAGAAATGGATAGAAAATCTGGGAATGATGAAGAAATAATAGCCTTCATGACTCTAAGAAAAGGAATGAGCAAAAGCAGCAAAATAAGGAAAATGGACTTCAAAAAGGCAGACTAATAAATGAGCAACTACTTTTGAAAACTTAGGAAGAATGGTGAGGTCCCATATAAGATGCAGAAGGTCAGACATGGTGTATGTATTTAGAAAGAACAGCCTAAATATGTTATTCAGAATGATAAGGAACAAATAATTAAACAATCCATTTGTAACCATTTAGAGGATAACAGGGTCATAAGGAATAGCCAACTTGGATTTCTCAAGAACAAATCATGCCAAACCAACCTAATTTCCTTTTTTGTTTTGACATAATTACAGGCATAGTGGATAGAGGAGGAGCAATAGATGTAAAGTATCTTGATTTTTAATAAGATTTTTGACAAAGTCCCATATGACATACTCAGAAGCAAACTAGAGAAATGTGATTTAGATAAAATTCCTATAAAGTGGGTATACAACCTTTTGAAAGATCACACTCAGAGTAGTTATTGATAGTTTGCTGTCTGACTATGAGGGTTCGTCTAATGGGATCCCACAAGGATCAGTCCTGGGTCTGGTAGTAATCAGTGTTTTCATTAATGACTTGGATAACGGAGTGGAGAGTACATTTTTCACAAAATTTGCAAAGGGCACTGTGATGTGAAGGTTTACATGAGGATAGGATTAGAATTCAAAAGGATCTTGACAAATTAGAGAATTGAAATTAATTGAATTTATTCTCTTTGATTTGAGACAAGTGCAAAGTACTTCACTTAGGAAGGAAAAATCAAATGCACCAATTATATTATGGGGAATAACTAGTCAGAGGAACTGCTGGAAAGGATCTGACAGATTAGTCACTGTGATGAAGCTGCAAAAAAAGGCTAACATCATTCTGGGGTGTATTAAGAGGAGTGTTGTATGTAAGACATGGAAGGTCCCACTCTGACACTGCTGAGGTCTTAGCTAAAGTACCAAGTCCTGTGTTGGGTAACCCACTTTAGGAAAGATGTGGACAAACTGAAAAATGCTCAGAGGACACCTTTAAAAATAAGTCTGTAAGGAAAAATTAAAAAACTGGCCAGGTGTAATCTTGGGAGGAGAAGTACTGAAGGGGTCCCTGATAACAGTTTTCAAATGTCAGGGCCTCCTATAAAAAGGACTGTGATCAATTGTTCTCCATGTCCAGTGAAGGAAGAACAAGAAGTAAAAGTTTACCTGCAGCAAGGCATACTTCAGTTAGATATTAGTAAATACTATATAAGGGTAATAAAGCTCTAGAATAGACTTCAGAGGGAGATTCTAGAATGCCCATCACTGGAGGTTTTTTAAACAGGTTGTACAAACACCTGGCAGGGATAGTCTATGTAAGTGGTTCCCAAACTTTTTTGGCATCATGCTTCCCTTTTGATTTTTGAGAAACCCACATACCCTCCTCACCTCTTCCTTACCATCATCCAACTCCCCTTTAACAAAAAAAATCAATTCGTAATTTAAAAAAAACCCACAAACTTGATATAAAAACATTATTTAGAATTAAAAATAAGCACAAACATTTTTCTTGGCGCCTTGTGCTTGCCTGGTGCAGCCCCAGCTGGCCAGCTGCCTGAGCTCCATGCCAGCCTCCAGATCTGCCTGCACCAGTCGCCCATCCACCTGAGGCCTACGCTGCCAGAGCTGCCCGTCTGAGCCCCATGCCACAGCAGCCAGCCACCTGCTTAACTGCCAGCCACTGGGGCCAACCACCCACTTGCCTGAGCCCCACACCCCAGGGCCAGCCATCCGCTCACCCAGGACCAGCCATCCACCTGCCCACTAGCCGCCTAAGCCCCACACTGCCGGAATCAGACACCCACCCACCAGCCACCCACCCCAGCCGCAGGCCAGCCACCCAAGCTGCCCGCCCAACCCCCATGTTGCCAGGGTCACCCACCTACCCACCATCCTGAGCTGCCTGAGCCCCATGCTGCTGGGGCCAGCCGCCTGCCCACCAGCCCAAGCCCCATGTTGCTGGGGCCAGCCGCCAGAGCCCCACGAGTCCCACAAGCTGGCCGGCTGCCTGAGCCCCACAAGCCCTGCAAGCCGTCCACCCGAGCCCCTTCCCTGCCCTCTTACAAAGCCAGGCATGCCTACCCCCTGATCTAATCCCATCCTCCTCCTTTTCCCCCCAACAGCCCATACTCACTATCATTTGCAGAAGACAGCTAGCTCCACGTGGGTCTTCGCTGGCTGCCTGCTTTTTATAGTGGCTGCACTGGGTCACCCATGTAAAATGGCAGGGGCTGAGAGCCGGAAGCAAAGGCCAGATCTTTCTTCAGGTGCGGGGAATGATGGGGGGCTGGGTTGCTTCATGCTGGCCCTGCAATTTCTTCATGCCCCCCAGTTTGGGAAAACATGGTTTAGGTTTACTTGAACCTATCACAGTGTAAGGGGATGGACTTGATGACTTCCCAAGGTCCCTTCCATTCCTACATTTCTATGATTCTATGGGGGATGGATCCTGGCCCATAGGAGAGAAAGGAGGCATCAAACTCTCAAACTAAAATCCTCATGAAGTAATGCACGCAACGGTGATATTCAACTTAATGTTGAACTGACTCAAAATGAAGCAGTTAGGGTCAGTTCAACAAAACAAAGCAAAATACTTTGCTTTTCTGTAGTTAATATTAACCTGTGCATTTTATAAGTGCTTTCATTGCTCCTCCACCAGGTCACTTTTTAAAAAAAGTACAGCCTTCATAATTTTTTGGATATCTAGTAAACTCCGAATGCTATTCACATAAATTCACTTTTAAACAAGTGTGTGCATCTGTTGGTTTGGGCTTAACATTTGCTGTATGAATTACATGCGTACAACAATCACTAAGTTTTAGTTCTGTGATCAATTCCTCTTTATCTTACTGTGCAGTACTGCTCCTAACATCCATTCACAGAAGGAAGCATAGGTGGTGCCAGCTGTCTCCTGAACTGTCTAGCTAATAGGACCAATGATTAAAAGCAGCACAGTGATTGCTAACGAGACTGTTCTCATTTTGAACTTTATGATATACATGAAAATCAGAAATAGGCTTAAAAAGTGTCCCTGTTCAAACAGTTTAAACCTGTACAGCACATTTTGATTACTGTAAATTAAAACTAAGTTTGGAGGCATAAAACTCTATTTATATATTTCAAACACAATAACATTAGTCTAATATTTATTTTTTTGAAAATTTAAAAATTCTGTATTTTGTGCTCCTAACAAGTTGCTTTTCTTGAAGGAAGAATAGGTAGGAAAAATGAGAACAAGGGTCTGGTCAGAACAACATGGGCAATTTCTTTCAACTGCTAATGATTTGCACTACAGTAAACTTTACAGAAAGACAAAGATGCAGTCACTGCCTTAAGGAATGATACATGTATGTAGAAAAATCCTCTTCTGAGGTGATTTATATGTCCCTGTCCATGAGCCGTGGTGTCTGTGTGGTTGCCCTGCATCCTGACCAAACAGCCCTTAAGCTAAGCATTTAAAATTTATAATCTGCTTTACCAGCAGTGGTGACATATTTCCCTCACAAACCACATCAAAATTAGATAAATTGAAAAATATATTTACTGTTAAAATGGTGTTTAGATACACAAAATGGCCGCTGGAAAATGACAGTTAGAGAATGACAGTTGCAATTAATATTCGGCGGGCTATGAATATGTATGAAGTTATGGTTTGAAAGGTTTCAAATTAATTGGTTAATTTAGAATCCTTATACATATGTAGTAGTCAAATGCCCCTTTGATACATTGTGGCACTGAGGAGGACCTAGCAGGCAGAAGTTGTCAAACAGGTCCACCCAGGCAGCATATATTCAGGAGAGCAGCCCTGCTTGGGGCATTCCGGACCAGACCTCAGAGGAGAGCAGACAAAGAAGAAAGAAGACTACAGAGAAGGACTGAGCTAAGAGCTGGACTGAGCCTGTAGCCGAACATCGCTGGCGGAAGAGCCGAAGCTGACCTGCGTGTCAGTCATCGCTCGCTAGCCGCCGTGGGCCGACGAAGAACAGAAGAGTTCCAGCCAGAAGACCAGAAGAGCTGCAGTCTACAAAGAGCAAAAAATCACTAGTAAGGCTCCGGTTCTTTTATCCGGAGGGTTTGTCTGGCAGACTGCACCGCCTAAACAACGGTGCCCTGCACGGGGAAACCGCAGCAGCGACCCTGCCCTTCCAGTCACCGACCCTAGCTCAGGCCGGTGTCTGAAATATCACGGTCGTTCCTAAAAAACACAGGAGGTTTTTGTTAACCAAGCCGGTTTTTCCTCCTGGCTCTCTTTTTCTTCCTCCTTTACTATCTGACCTGACGCGGCTGCCGTACAAGCGCGCCGTGAGGGTCATAGCTTCCTAGCTCGAAGAGAACTACAGGCCCAGCGCCTGGATTACAGAGCAGGAATAAGGAGGTATTTGTGGTCTGGGTTTAAAGTCAATATAAGTAATTTGGTGAGCAGTTAATGTAAGAATAGCTTTATATAGTTTTGTAACAGAGAGTGGATTGGGACTTCCCCAAGTCCATGATCTACGTCTTATATTTTGTACCCCTTGTCTCTGTGTAAAGGCACAGGAGGCCAATGCTATTGGTCTAGCCTAAAACTATTACATGCACACAGAAGGGTAGTTAGGCAAACTGCTTTATAATTATAATCCAGAGCTATAAGCTCCCCACTATTTAGGAGGGTAGAGCGGTCAGGGATAACCCTATAAAGGGAAAACCCTGGTGTTCTTAGTAACCCTTTAAGGGTAATGAAGGTCTGCAATAAAGGGCTACCATAACAAGGTGGTCGAAATAGGCAGTACCATTTTTAAGGGGATAACCTTTAACTAGGAAAACCCCACCATTTAACTAAGGGGATAACCTCTCAGAAGGAAACCCCGCATATACTGGGCTCTCCCCTGCTTGGCCAGCAGGGCAACCCACTTAACTAGAGAATTGACCTAGCTTAGCGCAGGCAAATTCTTATTCTAAGTAAGATCTGCTCCCCGCGGTAGTCGGCCAAGGGTTGAGCGACCTGGTGAACCTCAGGAAGATCCAGGAATAAATAAATACAATACAGCTCTGAAGTTATCCTATCCATTTTACAGCACGCATCGAAGGCTGCACGGCCCGTCCCAGAAGCGCAGTAAGTAGCTAAGGGGTTAGATAGCAGTGCTGTTATAGCAGTTACCTATTCTTTAAGGCTATAAGCCAATTAGTATTTAAATCCTGTGCTTATTTCAAAAAAACAAGGGTCCATATATTTTGTGTCACCTAGCTTACCATAATCCACACTTTTATTTTGTTAAATAAATCCTTTCTCCCTGTTTGAACCTAACACCTTGTCCGCATTTCTTCCTTGGGTAAACACACCGCAGCAGCGCAGTTCACACACCCTGAAACCCCGTTGTGATTAGACCCACCGTAGACGGCGAGCAGGGTCGCGGGGTAAAATCCTGGGAGCATTGGTAAGGACTCAGTTTTAGTCCAGTCCATTGCTCTGGTGTGACTGACTTAGCCTAATCAATATTCAAATTTATTCTTACGTCACTCACATCCTCGATATGGCGTCACGGACAGGATGTGTGACGTTAGACGCTGCGTGTTGCCCCTGGAAGAACGGTCAGGTTCAGGGCAGAGAACTGAGCCACTTAATATTTCACGCCCAAGAAAAGGGAGACAAAAATGAGTATACCTTTGCATTTGAGGGTAGTGAGACCATAAGGAGTACAATAGAAAAGGTCACGTGGTCTGGGCTGGCTTGCCTGATCAGCTGCCACCAGAACCTAACATTCTACCCAATCGATAAAGAACCACAAAGAGTAGAATATAATAAGAAGCCCCAAGCAGGGACTCCTGAAGAGACTCTGCAACAAATTAAAGAAATGATAAAGAAAAGTGGGATAGATTATTTTATCCTAAAAACCTCTACTCTACTTAGGCCTGGAGCTAGGGGGACCACCATCTTAAATGAATGGAAAGGGGCCTTAGCAGGTGCAGGGACAAGGGGCCTGTTCGGCCGAACTAACTACGATACAAAAGTTATGGCCGGGACCCTCCTTAATTGTTTAGTGGAGACTCTTAACAAGTTTACTAGGTTGGAGTCCACACTAGACAAGACTCTGTGTATAGCTGGAAGTGAGACATCCTCCCTCAGCACAATGAAATCAACCCAAAATGTTAGTGAACAAGTTGAAGCTTGCCCTGTCACTGTGCTAAAACGTGTCACAGATGTAGGAGGCAATGTTAGTAGCACAATAACAGATAGAAGCAGGACACAAGCGGAGATGAAGTCCTTAATGGACGACACCCGCAGAAAAGACAAAGAACCAATCATGGTATGGTTGGGAAGACTGATATTAGAATATGGTCAGGAATGGATAGACCAGCGAGAAGCCTATTATCTGGCCCGAAACTCTAGCTGGCGTGGTGGCGCGGGATCCACCACGGAGATGGACCTTAATATGCGTTGGCCCATCCTGATCCCAAGTCTCGCTTTGCTGGTAATTAAATCCACTTGGCAAGCATATTCGCTCCTTCAGGGGACGATTACTACCACTAAGGACCTAATTAGGGCCATAGCTGGTGTAACAGTGGCCAGCTGGAGGCCAGAGCAGGGAGGACCGGTAGGGCTTAATGCAGAGGAGGCAACACGACCCAATTTTTTCTGTTATATCTATGACTACTCTAGAATACCAGTTTCCAACCTAGCCATAGAGGCAGGAGCGTCGGGGCTCCCTTATAAATCCCCAACCATAAAGATCTGGTTACGGTCAGTAGAAGGGAGACCGGTAGGAGCCCTCTACGATGTAGAGGGAGAGCTGCCAGCAACCTTCCGGCAGGGAGACCAGTATGACGGGTTTAATCATGATAAGCCCATTAAAAACCCTGACCACAAAAATGTGAAAAAACAGGCGTACCCAGTGGATACTAAGCCCAGGTACCCAAGAGAGGAGCAAAACAGACAACAAAAACCATGGTTCAGGTTTAGGCCCAGATTCTCCCAACAGGAGAAGAAGAAGGGAAAGGAGTCTGGGGAGGAAGAAGAAGCATCTGTTGTGACAAAGTATAGGCAGGCTATCACCAGATATCTGTTTAATAAGGGAACAGATCTTTCTGACATGCAGGGCAAATCTGATGCCCAACTTGAGAAGCAGGCAATAGAGTTAGGGTGGCGCCCGGAATGGTGGTCGTACAGCTCTAGCGGGCCTAGACGACCAGCCCCCTCCTTACCAAAAAACGCCTAACAGTCCTCGGGTGGTGCCGCTCCCGGGGACGTAAGAAAAAGCGGCAAGAAGCAACAAATGCCCTGGTCGAGCAAAACAATATTAAGAGTTAACAGATACCAGACCTTATGTCACTTTAGCTGCGTCTACACGTGCACGCTACTTCAAAGTAGTGGCACTAACTTCGAAATAGCGCCCGTCACGTCTACACGCGTCGGGCGCTATTTCAAAGTTAACTTCGACGTTAGGCGGCGAGACGTCGAAGTCGCTAACCTCATGAGGAGATAGGAATAGCGCCCTACTTCGACGTTCAACGTCGAAGTAGGGACAGTGTAGACGAGCTGCGTCCCGCAACGTCGAAATTGACGGGTCCTCCATGGCGGCCATCAGCTGGGGGGTTGAGAAACGCTCTCTCCAGCCCCTCAGCTCACTGGTGGCCGCGTGGAGCGGCCCCTTAAAGGTCCCCTCCCCCGCCCTGACTGCAGGAGGCTGAGGCAACGTGCAGGCTCCTGCCTGCACACGCGGCGGCGAGCCTGCACAGCCCTCAGCCCCTGTCAGCAGCCATGGCTGCCCAGCAGCCCCCCCAGGGGACCCCCCCCAAGGGGAGCCAGGGCAGCCAGAGGACCAAGCAGTCTGGGAAGCAGCAGCGGGGCCCCTCTTGGACGGAGGCCGAGATGCGGGACCTGCTGGGGCTCTGGAGCGAGGAGGAGGTGCTCCAGGTAATGGGGAGCAAGAGGCGGAACGCGGATGCGTTCGCTCGGCTGGCCAACGGCCTGGCTGCCCGGGGTCACCCTGCCCACACTCCGGACCATGTCCGGAGTAAGGTGAAGGAGCTGCGGCAGGGTTACGCCCGGGCCCGGGATGCGGCCAGCCGATCTGGGGCCGCCCCCGTCACTTGCCCCTTTTACAGGGAGCTCAGGGACATCCTGGGCTCCCGGCACACCTCCTCCCCTCCGGCCACCCTTGACACCTCGGCTGACGAGCCCCAGCAGGCCCTGCAGACGGACTCCGCCCCGGAGGTAAGCCCCGCACCCCGGGGGCCCCCCCCGGAGGCCATCCCCGGGATATCGCGGCAGGAGGAGGAGGAGGAGGAGGAGGGGGGCTCCTCCTCCACCGATTCCAGCCTGCAGATCCTCCTCCTGCCATCCCGGAGCAGCAGCAGGGCCTCCGACCCCCGGGGATCTCCGGACCATGGGAGCGGACCCACAGGTAGGTACCCCTCTCTGGTGGACACCCTGGGGCTTGAGGGGCGGGGGGAACAGAGATGTGTCCAGGGCCCCCCACACGCTCACATGGCCATGGCCCCAAGGACACCAGGGCCATGGCCCTCACAGCACTGCAGCCATCAGCCCCTGCCCCCCGCCACCCTGCATGACAGTGCCATGCCCCATCCCCGGGCCAGGGGGCAGCGGAACCTCGAGGGGCCCCCGGGCGGAGGGGGTGGGACACCCCGCAGCAGCAGCATGCGATGGAGTGGGGGGAGTGCCAAAGGGAGACTCAGCCTACATATGAGCCACCCGAGCCGAGGAGCTCCCAGGGCCAAAGGAGGATCCTGGCGCTACAGCTGGCAGGTGACACCTCTGCCCTGAACAAACAGGAGGGAGGAGCCGAGCTGGCTTGGAATTGGGGGGCGAGGGCGGGGGCCACAGGTAGAGGCTAGGGGAAGGGAGAGCTGGTAGGCAGCCAGCCAGAGGAGAGGGAAAGCTGCATCCCAGAGGGGCCCCCCTTGGGGTCTTCTCCCCACGACGGGTTGGAAGGACTGTCTCTTCCGACAGCTGGTGCTGTCACTCCTGCCAGAAACTGGCCATCTGTGGCCTAAGAAACCTCTCCTGCTCTCAGACCCTGCGGGGTGAAGTGAGAGTCGCTCCCACCAGGGGACGGGCTGCAGGGCAGGGGGACCCCTGAACCCCATCCATCACAGCAGCATCTCACGGGGACGGGGATGGGGAACCTGCAGCACAGGGCGGGGGGGACAAAGGCCACGGCTCGGGGCCCACACTAACGCCTGTCTCCATTCTTCTTTCCCCCCTCCTCTCCTGTGTCCTGCACCTGCACCTGCACTATCCGAAGGACCGGAAGAGAGCGCCGGCGAGGCCTCGGTTGTCCCGGAGAGCGCTCCGGGACCCTCGCTCCAGGGCAGCCCCTCGGCGGAGGAACGACCGGCCCCGCGGAGGGCCAGACGGCGGACCCCGCGCCTGCTACCGGCGGCGGCAACGGACCCCCAGCTGCTGGCCATCCTCCGCCGGCAGCTGGAGGTGTCGGAGCAGCACCTCCTGCTGCAGGAGCAGGCGCTGGCCTGGCGCAGAGAGGCATGGGGGGCCTATATGGAGACCATCAACCGGCTGGTTGATTACCTGGCCCCCCATGCCGCGCCGGCCGCGCCACCGCCCGCCATGCCCGCTCCTGCAGCCCCACCACCAGCTGCTCCAGCCGTCGCCGGGCCGTCCGCCGTCGCCCCACCACCTCCCCGCGAGGGCCACCGCGCTGAGGGACCCCTGGAGCCACCCGAGACTCGCCGGCGCCGCTACCTTCCGGTGGAGCCCACTCCCACCCAGCCGCGCACCAGACTGCAGGCCCGCCGGAGCTCCCGGCCAGGCACGCCCACTGCTGGGCTGTAGAGGTGAGGGGCCCGGGACGTGGGCCCCCCCTTGTTGGACAGACTTTGGGGACTGGGTGGGTGGTGTTGGTGTTGCCCCTGTTTGCCTCGTCCCCCCCCTGTAAATAGTTCTCCCCGTTCTCCTCCCTGCTTTTTGTTTTTCTTGCTTGATAGCGCACAGTTCTTTGATTTGTTGTTGTAGATTGTTTTATTTGTGCCCATCTTGGTTTTGTTGAATGTTTGTCCCTCCTTTTTAGTTTCTGTTTCACATATATATATTTTTTTATTTAAAAAAAAAAAAAAATCGTTAAGACAAAAAAAACATTTACGTTCACCCACAAGTTCGTGCTGTCATTTCTCCTGGACAAGTGGGGGGGGGCGGTGGGGTGCTCCATGGTGTGGGCGTTGGGGCAGGAGTGTGGGGGAGGAAGGGGCGGGCAGTAGGGGGCCTGGGCAGAGTTCACCCCGCGGCCTGTTGTTCGAAGTGGGCCCGCAGGGCCTCCCGGACTCGGGTCCCCTCTGGGTCCACCTGCCGACTGGGGGCAGCAGGTGGCTGCACGTGTGCCCTGCCGGCCTCGGCGGCCCAGCCCTGAAGAAAGCTCTCCCCCTTGCTCTCCACGAGGTTGTGCAGGGCGCAGCAGGCACCCACAATCTGGGGGATGTTATTGGGGCTGGCATCCAGGCGGGTGAGGAGACATCTCCAGCGTCCCTTGAGGCGGCCAAATGAGCGCTCCACCACCTGGCGCGCACGGTTCAGGCGCTCGTTGAAGCGCTTCTGGCTGGCGGAGAGGTGGCCCGTGTAGGGGCGCATGAGCCACGGCCGGAGGGGGTAGGCCGCATCCGCGATGATGCAGAAGGGCATGGTGGTGTCCCCCAGAGGGATCTCCCGCTGGGGGATGTAGGTCCCCGCCTCCAGCCGGCGGCACAGGCCCGAGTTCCGGAAAACCCGGGCGTCGTGGGTGCTGCCAGGCCAGCCCACGTAAATGTCCTGGAACCGTCCCCGGCTGTCCACCAAGGGCTGCAGGACGACTGAATGGTAGCCCTTCCGATTGAGGTATCGGCCTCCACTGTGGTGCGGGTCGCGGATGGGGATGTGAGTCCCATCCAGAGCCCCGAAGCAGTTGGGGAAGCCCAGGGTGGCAAAGGCGGCGACAGTGGCACGTGGGGCCCCCAGCCTCACGAGCCTCTGCAGGAGCATGGCATTGATGGCACGCACGACCTGCAGAGAAAGCACATGGGACAGCCCCAATGAGGGGTGAGCAGGTTGTGCATGGCCCTGCCCTGCCCTGCCCTGGCCTGGCCTCCCCCTGTGGGTTCTCTTACCTCCATGAAGACAGCCCCGACGGTGGCCTTTCCGACACCAAACTGCTGCCCCACGGATCAGTAGCTGTCCGGAGTGGCCAGCTTCCAGACAGCGATGCCGACCCGTTTCTCCACAGGGAGGGCACGCCGCATGGCAGTGTCCCGGTGCCTGAGTGCGGGGCTGAGCCACTGGCACAGCTCCAGGAATGTCTGGCGGGTCATCCTGAAGTTCCTGAGCCAGTGGTCGTCGTCCCACTTCCCAAGCACCAGCCGCTCCCACCAGTCGGTGCTGGTGGGGTAGCTCCACAGCTGCCGGCGTGTGAGGCGGGGGGTGGGGCGGGGTGCTGCAGGGGTAGGGGCTGAGCTCTGCTGCCCTGGGGGCATTTCCTCCCCTGGGGCAAGAAGATGCTCAGCTGCCCCCAACATGGCATGAGCCAGGGGAAGCCCTGCTCCTGCCGGGAGGGTTGGGTGGACCTCTAGCTGCTGCTGCTGCTGGGGGTCCATGACTGCGGCGCTCGGGGTCTGTGTGCCTATATGGCTCCTCAGACCGCGTGCTGTGCAGGCTGAGTGTATGTGGGAGGGGCCCTTTAAGGGAGCGGCTAGCTGTTGCCCCGGAAGCGCTAGTCCGCCCGTTGACCCTGTCTGCAGCTGTGCCTGGCATCCCTATTTCGATGTGTGCTACTTTGACGTGTAGACGTTCCCTCGCTGCGCCTATTTCGATGTCGGGCTAAGCAACGTCGAAGTTGAACATCAACGTTGCCGGCCCTGGAGGACGTGTAGACGTTATTCATCGAAATAGCCTATTTCGATGTTGGGTGCACGTGTAGACGTAGCCTTTGTTAGATGAAACAGATCAGTCCCACCAATTTCTAATAGACACGGAAGCCCAAATAAATGTCATCTCCCCTGACGTCGCCCATAAAACAACAAACGCAAAGTTGTGGGTACAAGGGGTAAATGAATTAAAAGAAGCCCCAGTAGTAAAAGTCACTTTAAAGCTACCAGACGGGGAAAGAAAAAGAACAAGGGCTATATTGGGCGCCCGGAACTTGATTGGAGTGGACTCCATCCGGGAATTTCAATTGCAGCACATCTTGTCAACACTCCCAGTGGAGATTACTGCTCCAAAATTATCAAATGTACACACACCTCAGTTAACAAATCCCCCAAACTGGAAATCTAATGTAATCCCAACCAAAGGGAAAGATGCCATAGAAGCTATAAATACCCTCCTAAAAGACCTAACAAAGGAGGATAAAATAGCCAGAATCTATGAAACCAAATACATCAGTAGCGCCTGGGGGATTCTAAAACCCGGTTCAGAGCCTAGTAACAAGAAATATAGAATGGTCATAGATTACCGTAAGGCCAATGACCATTTTGCTGAAACACCCTACGTCGTAAAGTGGGACAGACCACATATAGAGGAAGTTATCAGCAACAAAAACTATCTTTGGGGGTGCACATTGGACCTCAAAGATATGTTTTATCAGGTACCCATGCATGACCCGCAGGGTGTCCTAAATTTTCAATTCAATGGGCAGATGTTCCGGTGGAAGGTTTTTCCCCAGGGATATAAAAACTCACCAGCAGTCGCTACACAACATTTAGCTAAAACGCTAGAAAAGGTGGTTGTCCCTCAAAATTGTGAGGTGATGTATTATGTGGATGACGTTGCCATAGTGGGGAAAGAGGAACACGCTGTCAAAAAGCTTACCCAAGAGGTAATTACCCAGCTAAAAGCAGATGGCTGGAGAATAAATGAGGAAAAGTCTCAGTTAGCCCCCAAAACTGAGTTTAGTTTCCTAGGAATTAAAACAAATCTTACTAACTGGTATACAGAAATTGAGAAAGAAAAATTAAATGAATGGATTGCACGTCCTCCAGAAACCAAAAAACAGTTACAGGAGGTGCTAGGGTATTTAAATTACCACCAGTTTTTAATACCCATAAAAATGGCTCCAAATTTAGCCATTCTACAAAGAAAATTAAAGAAAGGGGACAAAATAAAATGGACTCCAGGTCAAAAAATAGCATATGAAATGCTCCTGGAGACTCTAAAAAATCCCCAGCCTTTGGCGCGGATAGATCCGCAAAAACCTATAACCATTACTATAGATTATACACCTGACCAAATAACAATAGAAGCTGCCCAACAAAATCAGCCTGTTGGCCGTGTAGTTAAAAAACTGCAGCCTAGTCAGCTAAACTATGGGCCATATGGGAAGGTACTTCTCGCACTAAAAGAAGCCAGGATTTGGAACCATTACCATGGGACGGTAAAGGGACCAGCAGTTAAATCATTGCAGTGGTTAAAATCAGAGTATCCCTTGGAGTTTGGGGGAGAAAGCACCACTTGGGTACAGTTGCTTTACGAGGCACATTCCTCGTGGATGTCTTGGACACTGGTTAACACTCCTATACCTGCTGAGAACAAGCCAAAATCATTGGTTATAAAAACAGATAGCCAAGAGCCTTGGTTGTTCTGCGATGGGTCTACCAAGCATTACCCTAAAGCAGGAATTTATTGCTCCAAGTGTCACTATTTGAAGATTGTGACGGAGCCATTAAAAATATCTGCTCAAGAGGCAGAAGTAAAGGGAATACTCTATGCAATCCAGCATGCTAACGACAAGCACAAGCTGGAAGCTCCAGTCTTAGGAATAGACTCGGAGTATGTAATTAGAGTCTTGTCCAAAGAGGCAAAACCCACTGCTTATTCTCACCACTGGGACCAAATCTTTCAAAGAATCGAACAAAAGCCAAGACCCTGGTATTTGGTCCATTGTCCTTCCCATAAACCAGACTCCAATCCTTTGCATGAATTCTTAGATCACCATCTTCAAAAAGAAAATGATTTGGCTCCAGAAGTTGGTCTGGCAGACAACTCTGGAAATTCCCTAAATGTGGCGCAGTGGTTCCACCAAGAATGGGGTGACTGGGGCCCAAAAACATGCGAGGAAATCTGGAAAAGAGAGATGGGAAGCCCATATGTGTCCCATAAAACCTGGCAACAGATCGCCAGAGGCTGCTTAACCTGTAATGTCAACAAAAGAATGAATCGGCCAAGGTCACAGGTTAGCGCGTTAGATCCGGCTTATTTCAAACCAGGTTCTACCTGGCAGGTGGACCTAATGGGCCCGCTGCCGGGGGCAAAACTATTCCCAAAAGCTTTAGTGGTTGTTGATTTGGGATCCCGTCAAGTCTGGGCGGTTCCCACAAAAAAGTCTACAGCCAAGGATATAATTCGGCTTTTGTCTAAGTGTGCAGCCAATTGGTCTGTACCTACCGAGGTCCAGTCTGACAATGGACCTCCCTTCAATTCAAAAGAAGTTGAACAACAAATGAAGGCGTGGAATACTCGGTGGCATTTCCACACTCCTTACCATCCGCAAAGTAATGGGGTAGTGGAAAGAAAAATTGGGGTATTAAAAACTCAACTAAAAATTTTAAACCCCAATGCAGACTATAAGGGCTGGCATACATATTTAGACACAGCTTTGCTAAATATAAATCGGGCGGTGTCTAGATGGCCGAACATACAGCCCAAACAAAAAGAACCTTGGCGGCCGGTCTATGCCAAAGGCCAAAAAGTATGGGTAACGCTTCCCGGTGAAGGAGCGGGAAAACCTTTCGCTGACACTATTCAAAAAATCAGGGAATACCCTAATACCTATTATTTGGGTCCCCCGAAAAACATGCTGGTACACCACAATTGGTTAAATAAAAGGGAATAGGCTACAATTCAGTTGCATAATTTTATGAGATAATAATGTTAATTTTTCTCGTTTTAGGTTTGCATTATGCTGTTGTTACTACTGGCCATGACCTGTGTTGTAAACGGTAAACTACAAAACTGGGAAAGCAATGCATTTATTAGAACCGCAACCTTGGTGGCAAAAGCTCTAAACAAAACCGACTGCTGGATATGCAGTGTCTTCCCTGCTACCAGCAGAGTTGGAATTCCCATGATACCTATTCCTCTGACCACCCAGAACATGACAAAATGTATTGGTCAGAGGAAGACCACTTGGGAAGGAACACAAGCCAAACGTCCTGACTATTTGGTAGTGGAAAGAAAAAAGGGACATTGGTGTTTTGTGTGTAATGGTTCTAATTTGTATGAGCAGAAGGTAGTCCAGGTACCCGGCAACTCTAAATCACGTGCTGGTTCACAAAGGCTAGAATGGCAGCTTAAAGAGCACAAAGACATTTTTGTTGGTAAAAGCAAATGCGAAACCTATGTTTTAAGTAAGGGTATGGCACTCCCACAATCTTGGGGAACCATGTATTTCCCATGTGTCAAGTCATACTGGTCTGAAAACAACGACCAGGGAAAAAATTGTGCACGAACAAATGGTTCTATGCTCTGGAATTGTACACCTTCAGGGGGAGCCCCATGGCCTTTCTCTGGCTACTATCGAGGAGCTGCGGCCTCGTTACAATCCAACCCTCAACAGGGTAAGGGAAGCTGCAACCAGCCGCTCTATGCTATCACCGGCCATTACTGGGTGTGCGGTGACAAAGCATATAAAGTACTCCCAGCATATTGGCATGGCTCCTGCTATTTAGCCTACCTGTTGCCTTCCCTGCACATCCGCAAAACCTTACCGCAGGGGGGTATAGGTAACGCTTTTCCCTACGCTTTAGGGATAAATTTTGATTTTGAGGTTGAAACCAATAGAGTCCCTGGTACAAGTGACCAGGAGGACGACGAAGTAGTGCCTGACGAATCCTTTTCTCAGGATGTCATCCCCAAGCCTAAACATAACCGAAAGACATTTTGGGGTCGGAGCCCCTTAGCTAGGCGAAAGAGAGATTTGGAGCAAGCACAACAAGATATAAAAAACAGAAAGCCTCTAACTATGCAGGAAACGATAGGCTGGGCCCTACTACCACCAGTTGGTGTCGCAAGAGTTGGTGGAGCAGTCCTCAGACTACAATCAGTCTTAGAGGTTGTGGCCAATGAGACGGGGCAATCCCTCAAGGAGTTAGCTGATGAACATCATCAGATCCGTCAGGCTGTGATCTAAAATCGAATAGCGTTAGATATGATTCTCGCGGACAAGGGAGGTGTCTGTGCGATTTTTGGAAAACAGTGCTGTGTATACATTCCAGATAATGCAAATAAGGTTTTTAACAGAGCAGACCATATAATGCGTGTGGCCTATGTTCCGCCGGCACCACCTGTGTGGGATCTGTGGTCATGGGTCACCGACAAACTGGGATATGTGGGTACCCAAATATTTAAGGGAATTGCTTTATTTTTTATGATTATAATAGCAGTTTTAGTTATATACCTTGTTGTAAAACTTGTATTAGCATGTGTAGCCTACTTCAGGTCAGGGTAATGATACAAGCCTAGAGCATAAATGTAAATGTGTTTTGTGCGGGAACTATAGTTGTCTAATTCGGCGCATAGTTGTTTAACTATTAAGTCTTAACTTATAGGCTGGATGATTGGATATGGAGTGAACCGCTCCGCCTCTGTCAGGGTCACGGGGGCATGGCGCAATATCCCCAACGTGGGGTGAGTGTTGTGTCCGCGTGTCCTGTTATGTGGTCCCGGTTGTGTCCTTATCCTCTAACATCAAACCATCGTTTGGGCTTAGGATGGACCGTAGGCGGCGCAGGATGGGTGGCGCTGGCTTGCTGGGGTCACTGTACCTGTCTCCCAGTCCAGGTTCCAGGACGGGTGGCGCCATCTGCTGCTGGCGGCCGTTCCTGAGTTCTTGCAAGGGAAGTACAGGATGAGTGGGCCCACTAGTCAGTGTGATTGTACCTGGGTCATCATGGGTCGTACCTAAGTGGATGCAGTCATCATGCAGCTCCTGTCCATGGCCACGGGGGCATGTAGAAAAATCCTCTTCTGAGGTGATTTATATGTCCCTGTCCATGAGCCGTGGTGTCTGTGTGGTTGCCCTGCATCCTGACCAAACAGCCCTTAAGCTAAGCATTTAAAATTTATAATCTGCTTTACCAGCAGTGGTGACATATTTCCCTCACAAACCACATCAAAATTAGATAAATTGAAAAATATATTTACTGTTAAAATGGTGTTTAGATACACAAAATGGCCGCTGGAAAATGACAGTTAGAGAATGACAGTTGCAATTAATATTCGGCGGGCTATGAATATGTATGAAGTTATGGTTTGAAAGGTTTCAAATTAATTGGTTAATTTAGAATCCTTATACATATGTAGTAGTCAAATGCCCCTTTGATACATTGTGGCACTGAGGAGGACCTAGCAGGCAGAAGTTGTCAAACAGGTCCACCCAGGCAGCATATATTCAGGAGAGCAGCCCTGCTTGGGGCATTCCGGACCAGACCTCAGAGGAGAGCAGACAAAGAAGAAAGAAGACTACAGAGAAGGACTGAGCTAAGAGCTGGACTGAGCCTGTAGCCGAACATCGCTGGCGGAAGAGCCGAAGCTGACCTGCGTGTCAGTCATCGCTCGCTAGCCGCCGTGGGCCGACGAAGAACAGAAGAGTTCCAGCCAGAAGACCAGAAGAGCTGCAGTCTACAAAGAGCAAAAAATCACTAGTAAGGCTCCGGTTCTTTTATCCGGAGGGTTTGTCTGGCAGACTGCACCGCCTAAACAACGGTGCCCTGCACGGGGAAACCGCAGCAGCGACCCTGCCCTTCCAGTCACCGACCCTAGCTCAGGCCGGTGTCTGAAATATCACGGTCGTTCCTAAAAAACACAGGAGGTTTTTGTTAACCAAGCCGGTTTTTCCTCCTGGCTCTCTTTTTCTTCCTCCTTTACTATCTGACCTGACGCGGCTGCCGTACAAGCGCGCCGTGAGGGTCATAGCTTCCTAGCTCGAAGAGAACTACAGGCCCAGCGCCTGGATTACAGAGCAGGAATAAGGAGGTATTTGTGGTCTGGGTTTAAAGTCAATATAAGTAATTTGGTGAGCAGTTAATGTAAGAATAGCTTTATATAGTTTTGTAACAGAGAGTGGATTGGGACTTCCCCAAGTCCATGATCTACGTCTTATATTTTGTACCCCTTGTCTCTGTGTAAAGGCACAGGAGGCCAATGCTATTGGTCTAGCCTAAAACTATTACATGCACACAGAAGGGTAGTTAGGCAAACTGCTTTATAATTATAATCCAGAGCTATAAGCTCCCCACTATTTAGGAGGGTAGAGCGGTCAGGGATAACCCTATAAAGGGAAAACCCTGGTGTTCTTAGTAACCCTTTAAGGGTAATGAAGGTCTGCAATAAAGGGCTACCATAACAAGGTGGTCGAAATAGGCAGTACCATTTTTAAGGGGATAACCTTTAACTAGGAAAACCCCACCATTTAACTAAGGGGATAACCTCTCAGAAGGAAACCCCGCATATACTGGGCTCTCCCCTGCTTGGCCAGCAGGGCAACCCACTTAACTAGAGAATTGACCTAGCTTAGCGCAGGCAAATTCTTATTCTAAGTAAGATCTGCTCCCCGCGGTAGTCGGCCAAGGGTTGAGCGACCTGGTGAACCTCAGGAAGATCCAGGAATAAATAAATACAATACAGCTCTGAAGTTATCCTATCCATTTTACAGCACGCATCGAAGGCTGCACGGCCCGTCCCAGAAGCGCAGTAAGTAGCTAAGGGGTTAGATAGCAGTGCTGTTATAGCAGTTACCTATTCTTTAAGGCTATAAGCCAATTAGTATTTAAATCCTGTGCTTATTTCAAAAAAACAAGGGTCCATATATTTTGTGTCACCTAGCTTACCATAATCCACACTTTTATTTTGTTAAATAAATCCTTTCTCCCTGTTTGAACCTAACACCTTGTCCGCATTTCTTCCTTGGGTAAACACACCGCAGCAGCGCAGTTCACACACCCTGAAACCCCGTTGTGATTAGACCCACCGTAGACGGCGAGCAGGGTCGCGGGGTAAAATCCTGGGAGCATTGGTAAGGACTCAGTTTTAGTCCAGTCCATTGCTCTGGTGTGACTGACTTAGCCTAATCAATATTCAAATTTATTCTTACGTCACTCACATCCTCAATAATATAAAGAGAGAATAAATCAATATATGGGTAAAAAACAATTCAATATGATTTTTAATTTAAAAATGAGTAATGGAATATTCCCCACTGTGTCTGAATTTAGAATAATTAAAACACTAACAAGACTTAACAGCCTTGCTCCCATTAACTTTCAATGAGAGTTGTACCTTTGAAAATCTTCCCCCAAAGGACACAAATCCACAGGACACAAATAAATTGTAACAAAAGCAAGTTTTACCTGAGTAATTATTGTAGGATTTAACCCTCTCCCCTCCTCCAAATGCATTACTGGAAAACTACCTTCAGCTTTATTCCTTATGAAAACCATGGAAAACTAAATCATGAACATCAGCATGGCTTGCCACAGAGGAACAACTTTTTTCCATTTCTCATGGAGGTCAAATGTGTCCAAACCCCTCTTTGTTTTTCCTTAGAAAGTGTAACTGAAAGCTTTACTGTATTCATACCCTATATGCTATTGTGATAAACTTTGTACAAAATGTGCCTGATGAGGTATCATTTGAAAACTAATAACTAGCTGGTCAATAATATCATATAACTAGCTGGTCAATAATATCAGTGACACACATATAGCAACCTTGCATGTAAAGCTATGAATTCTCCCATTTATGATATTCTCAGCACATACTCAACCCCACAGAGTTTTGACTAGGTAAAAGTTATTAAACAGAGCTATTCTATACTAATGAATATGTGCTTACCTCAGTTTTAGATAGTTCTATCTGTGCTACATGCATTTGCTTTCACTATAACATTTTGGGACCAAATCTTACAAGATCATCTGAGGGCTTTCTCATTAATTCCGATTTATCTGACCCACCTCTCATTGAAACAGCACTTCCTAGGTACTGCATATAAATGAGACAGCTTGCTCAGTTGTAATGTTATTCAGTCTTCCTGCAGGGGCATCAATCACACAAATCCACATGGCCTGTAGCTAGTATTATCTGCCTTCATTTGGGGGCATATTGCTGAGTTACATCTTTCTGTATATTTCTATCCAGATTTATGATAAGATTACCTAATCAGTAAAGCAAAGAGTATATGTGGTCTGCAACTGCAGAGCACAAACACTTGTTCCTCACTATGCATATTATTTATGCTGCTAGATTACCTTTCATTGACTTTTTAAAATAAGCAGTCTGTATGTTCCTGTGATTGTTTAACATATTTTGTCAACTTGTTTATCATCATTAAAACCAAGAGCTAGGTCTCTTTTTCAACTTTTTGTAAACCTCATAGAACATGGGTAAGGCTATTTGAGTGATGCATCCCTTACTGCCCATCTTCTGGCAAGGAATGGTTTAGGAATACCCTGATCATGGGACTGCATCCATGACCATCGTTGCTAACAGCCTTTGATGGAATGAACATCCATGAATTTATCTCATTCTTATCTGAACCCACTTATACTTTTTACCACATCTGCTGGCAGTGTGTTCTACAGATTGACTGTCCATTGTGTAAGGAAGTACTTTCCTTAGTTTGTTTTAAACTAGCTGCCTACTAATTTCAGTGGGTGACCCCAGTTTATGTGAAGAGGTAAATAACACTTTTCTATTAATTCTTCCCCACCATTCAGCCTCTATTATGCTTCCTTTAGTAGTTCCTTTTGTAGACTGAACAGTCCCAATCTTTTTTTTTTTTCAAATTTTTCTTTACATGGAAGCTATCCCATCCTGTAATCATTTCATTCTTTACATATATTTTTTCTAATCCTAATATATCTTTTATGTGAGATGGGACTTCCAGAACAATATGAAGTATTCAAGGTGTGTGCATTATATGGTGGCATTATGATACTTTTATATTAATATCTATGCTTTTCTTAATGAACATTCTGTTACATTTTTGGTTGACATGGCACATAAATCTGATGTTTTCAGAGAATTATCTACACTGATTTCAAGAGCTCTTTCTTGACTGGTAACAGCTAATGTAGACTTGGATTTACAATGTGTATGTATACTTGGGATTATTTTTTTCCAGTGTGTGTTACTTTGCATTTATCAACACTGAATTTCATTTGCAATTTTGTTACCCATTTGCTTGCTTTTATTGTGTTCCCTTTGTAAGTATGCAGTCAGCTTTGGACTTCACTATCTTGAATATTTTTTATCACCTACAAATTTTACCACATCACTGTGTATCACGTTTTTCAGATAGTTTATGAATATGATGAACAGCATGGTCCCAGTGCAGATCCCACAGAGAAATCACTATTTACCTATCTCCATTCCGAAAATTGTTTATTCCTATCCTTTGTTTACTAGCTTTTAAGCAAAGATTGATCCATGCAATGATTTTCGTACTTATCCCATGCTTGCTTACCTTGCTTAAGAGGCTTAGATGAAGAAAGTTGTCAAAAGCTTTCTGAAAGCCCAAGAACACTACAGATGGCTCCTTCCAAATTTAGGACTCTCTTGACCAACAACATCCGTGGTCCAGAAGGACCACAGATGTTCCAGAACCAGAGAGTCTCAGGGTTGGAGCAGTATCCCTGGGGCTCGGGCTGGGGCTCAAATCGATATTTGCATTGCCAGGGCCTACCTCCAGCAGCCCGGCCAGGAAGGAGTTGGCAGCTGGACTGGAACAGAGCATTTATATTAATCTGTATATCAACTGGATCACCCTTTACCACATGCACACCTTCAGAGAATTATACTGATGAGGTATTGCAGTCAATTGTAGCAGCTGCAGCCCTAGAGACTCCACTGATAGTTTTATACTGAGGCAGCAGCCTGTTATTGTTAGAGTCAACCCTGGAGCATTTTTTAAAAATCGGCATTACATCAACTATCCTCCCTTTAGCTTCAGTGCCCTGTGTTCCTTGAGTACTTCTTCAGCAGCTTGGTCATCTCATGGTCCCACTGCTCATTTGTCAGGATTCCTGCTTCTGATATACTTAAAAAATTAACAAGTTTTTGTCTTTTGCTAGTTACTTTTCAAATTCTTGTTTGTCCTGCCTAATTATACTGTTTCACTCGACTTGCCAGAGTTTATGATCCTTTCTACTTCCCTTAGTAGGATTTGACTTCTAACTTTTAAAGGATGCCTCATTGCCTCTTGCAGCCTCTTTTACTCTGTTGCTTAGCCATTATGGCATTTTTGATCATCTCACTGTTCTTTAATTTGAATTATACATCTAATTTGAGCCTCTTTTATCATGCTTTTCCCATACAGTGCCACTCGTCCACCAGTGCAACCTACTCTGTCATTCATATATGTACTCTGGTATGTGATGTGAGTGTGTGGGACTCCTTTCCATTTGACTGTTTCTCTCCAGTTTCTATTTGTATTTTATCAGCTTCTACCTTCTCTGTACTAAGACATGATGTATCTCTGTGATGGGGCCTGGATATGCTGCACTAGGCAAGAAAGGGTTAAGCTGACATACTGTGCAGTGGTAATCCCACTCTTCAGACTATACTGAGCATGATCCAACTGCTGTCTCAGTATAAAATGGAGCAGCCCAGCTCATTCTAGGCTGACCACTGAGGCGAGATGATCAGTAGAGGCTCCAGGGCTGGAGCTGCTACATTCACAAACTGCAGGAACCCGATGACTCAGAGGTCAGATCTATGACCTACTGCATTTAGCGAACGTCCAGGAGCTGCAGTTCCAAGGAATGACTCCCACTGGGGAATCCAGGGGTCCTCACAGAGGAGGAACTGCCAACTTGGTTACTAGGCCACACCTCCCTGGCCATAAGGGCTATCATACCGACTCCAGCTCCTAGGCCATACAGCCCTGACCAGAAGGGTAATTGTACTAACTCCTACCATTAGGCAACACCACCCTGACCCTAGCAGTGACTGTATCGACTCCAGCCACTACACCCTTACGCCAAGGGTGACTGTATTCACTTCCCTAGCCCTGATTCCAGGGGTATAGTCATATTGACCTCAGCCACTGGGCTGCAGACCTGACTCCAGAGGAAGTTGTATTGACCCTGGCCATGGAGCCATGCTGTTTTCAACTGAAAGATGGTCTGTTATCCTGTTATCTTGTGGTATCCACCCTGCTCTGAAGGAAGACAGCATGTGCATACCACAAGACTATTCCTTTTAATAAATCCTTCACCTAAAGGATGTCTCTGGAGAAACCACATCCCCTCTGCACCTGTGACGAAGTGGGGGGTGCCTGTGTATGTAACTCTGGTGACCAGGCCACAGTCATTTGTAATCTAGGCAACCAGGTGATACCTCTGCCTAACTGGGGCCTGAGCCACTAGTAACCTAGATGACCAGGTGACACCTCTGTCAGGCTGTTTTTGAATGAGACACCCCGGAGTGGGAAGGCAGTTAGCTTCGGCTGGAGGAGAGGGACAAAGGGGGGACCCAAGACCCTGGCTTGGGGGCTCCCCTCGGGCATCCTCTTCCCAAGATATATTGGACTGACTGTTCCTGGCTGTTGTACTGATACCTGTGTGCTACGCTGTGTCCCCACTAACTAATAACCCCCCTCTTCTATCTGCTGAGTGGTAGTCACTTTTGGGTGGGGTTCTGGACTTTAATCTCTGACATTTTAACCCCTGAACCACATCACACTTCCCAACACCATCATTTCAACCATACGTGTGTAATTGGCTGTATGTATGGAACAGGAGGGATTTCGGAGAACGTTACCATGGGGGTCCTGGACTTTAATCTCCAACATCTTAAGTTCTCATCTTTAGTTCTTTCCAGTTGGGCTTTCTTAAACAGCACAAAAGTTTACCTTTTCTTCTCCATTCCCAATATAGGTTGTTATATGCTTGATGTGGAAAGAATTTCACAAAATGGCCATCCCAGAAAAGGTTTCTTTAAATGGTGAAATAGTAGTACCTGTAGCAGAGACAAAGATAGTACAGTTAAAATTTCAAACCAACCCGTTGTTCACTAAATGCAGCAAAGTGAATCCTTTTATGCAGCCTTAATAGTTCAAGACAAGTAGTTTCTTATTAAATCTTTACAGGTGAGTTCTTCTGCAGGATACCATAATGTTAGCAAAGGACCAAACTTTGACTTCACCGACACCCAGGAAACTCCCCTCCACTCACCCCGCACCCCTCTTTTTTTCCCCTGATCTTATTCTTCTTGTCCACTTGCACATTCTTTCTTCCCTTCTCTCATGGTCTTAGCAGTATTCAAGTTGCTGCATTCTAAATGTTACCTCTTTTCTAATTTCTTTTTGTCGTGTGGAAAGGTACATCAATGAGCTATTAAAGGGGATGGATGATTAAGGTTCTAGTCCAGGATTTGAGGGACCAGAAATGACTTTTCTGTGCTCTCAGACTTCCTGTGCAACACTGGGCAGGCTACTTAGCCTCTGTGCTTCAGTACTCCACCAGGAAAATGGGGATAGTGCTTCCCAACCTGCACAGGAACGTTGTGAGGATAAATACAATAAAAATCATGAGGTGCTCAAGTGCTACATTAATGGAGGTGATACAGTTACCTACAATTTGGTGTTTGCACTGTTTTTGTAGCAATGGTGGTGCCATGGTAGCAGAGAGACAGGGTAGGTAAGGTAATTTCTTTCTTTCTTTTCTTTTCTTTTTTTTTTTTTTGATCTACTTCTGAAGAAGTAAAAGCTTGTCTCTCTCACCACCAGAAGTTGGTCCAATATACGGTATTATTTAACCCACTTTGTCTCTCTGTTATTTGATGTGTCATTATAATATGGTTGATATCAGCTCCTACACACTGTGGTATCATGATGTGATGCTTGTCTCTTTCAATGCTGATATTAATCATCCATTATTGACTGCTTAAGTTTATGCAGAAAGAGCTTGCAGCAAATCCTTTACACACTTTTTAATTCCTCATTTGCTTTCGTTTCACTAAGCTTTTGCTTTCAGAGTGTTGTAGGAAGCTATAACTCACTTCTAAACTAATTTATTTAATATCCATGTAGCAGACGATATTAATATGTTAAGTCTCAAACAATTCCATACAACAGTGAATATTCTTAATTGCATTAAAGAATTAAGCCTCTCGTAGCCTCTGTTCTGGGCACCACATTTCAGGAAAGATATGTACGAACCGGAGAAAGTCCAGGGAACACCAACAAAAATGACCCAAGGTCAAGAAAATGACATATGAGGAAAAATTGAAAAAAAAGGGGTTTATTTAACTTGACGAAGAGAAGACTGAGGGAGACAAAAAGTTTTCAAACCCATCAAAGATTGCTAGGAGGAGGAGGGAGAAAATTGTTCTTCTTGTCCTCTGAGAATAAGACAAGAAGCAGTGGGCTTAAACTGCAGCAAAGGCAGTTTATGTTGGATACTAGGAAAAAACTCTTGTTAGGGTAGTTAAACAATGGAATAAATTGCCTAGGGAGGTTGCAGAATCTCCAACAATGGAGAATTTTAAGAGCAGGTTAGATAAACAATTGTCAAGGATAATACTTAAGAAATAATACTCAATGCTTCCATGAGTGCAGGGGACTGGACTAGATGACCTCTCAAGTTCCCTTCCAGTCCTAAGATTCCATGATTCTTCGATTATGTAGCTCCAATTTTACTTGTTTGTGTTTAAGTACTAACTAAAGTTTTAATGTTTTTACATATAGCTGACAAACCTCATCTTTAATTATGTATATAGCTGCCTGAGTAAGAGAACTTGTTATTAGTAACTTCTGCATTTTGGACTAAATCTATAAAGGCCATAGCATGCTGCAGGGGTAGAAGAGGAAAGGGCTCATATACTCATCTTGCATATTCCCTTTATGGGAGTATTCCACAACTGGGAGATGTAAAGGCTTATTTACCTTAAATTTAGAAAGGGACTTATTACTGCCAGTGCTTAATGAAGCCTTTAAAAGTAATTGTAGTGGAGAACGTGATGCTTGAATGGCTGTAGTCAGCAAGAGTATTTCAAGCCTCTTAGGCAAGGTAAACCACTGAAATATATTCCTGCTGTATGGAAGGTGATCAGGAAACAATTTTTGGCTTCTTATACCAATGGTTATTGCAGTCTGATGGCCTTTCAGGAAGATATACTTTACTACCTCTTTCCACACAGTGCCCTTTGTGCTCCATGCACTACTAGAAACTACTCTTCATTAACAGTTCTGTAAGATGGTACAAATTAGATGGACACATATGGCAGATGACCTATGTTCAAACAGTTAAAACCATAATTGGAATTCAGGAAAGTATGGCTAATCCGTTCTTACCTTTCTGAACAGCACTGAATAACTCAAAATGAATGTCATGATGTGTGGCACCCCCTTCGAATAGTAGAACCTAAAACAAATAGAACATGCAGCAGGATCTTTGCAGAATGTATAGTTATTCTGGGGATATATGGAAAAAGAATATTTTATATCAGATTTATAAAACCAGTTATTCATTGGCTGAATTGGGATAATAACAGTAGTTCATCTTAATATTTATTATCAAAATAATACCATTATTTTAAGAATGCTGCTAGTCTGCCTTTTTAATGTACTGATTGGTTGTTATACAAAACATATCAATGTTTCCTGTTTGGATGATACCTCTGTTCAATATCATTTTACCTCTGTATTTGATATTGGTGTAGCCACTACTGGAATCCAGTTTTAAAACCTTTAAAGGAGAGAAAAAAATTGTGAAGGTTCTATGAAACATGCAGGGTGCAAATCAGAGCAAGAAAAAATTAAATTAAAGGACTGGTGATGAACAGTCTTATATGGTCTTTTCAATTTATGTCTGAAAAGGCCCAGCAGCCCTTGAAACCCTTCTACCAGCCCCCACTGTTTAGGAACTTCAGTGTGACCCTTTCTGTAGGGTGCAGTATATGCTGATGTACCAAATGCCTACAGGCATGAAATGTTACACAATAGGTTAATAAGTTGTAACAGGCCTACTGAGCTGCTTCTGATGTCATCTTTAAAAAGCTGCTTGAAATGGAATTCAGGTGTTGGTGCAGGGTAGGAATTAAATTCGTACAGAAAACGACCTAAAAGATAAACCGTGAGCTGTTCTCTTTTCCAATGGGTGAGACTGAAAAGGCTCTTAATACTGGAACTCAGACTTCAGAGTGAAACCAAGCAATGTTTTGCAAAACCTTTGTAAAGTTGTTTTTTTTAAACAATTCTTAATTTTATAACTGCAAAGCTGTCCTGTTTCTGGCCACATTTGACCAACACCTTAATTGTGTTATGGCTCTCATGCTTCTGAAGTCTGCACATACTCGTGGAAAGTTATTACAGAATTCTTCCAGGGCTTCCAAACATTCCATTGAGTTCAGTAGAACCCAGAAGCACAGGATCTGAAGTAAGGGCCATCAGAAAATTGATGCATGACACTTTTCTTTATCAATTCAGCCTAAAGAATGGCTTCTATCTGAATCTTAAAAGCCCTGGGATTTGTTTGTTCAGTAGGGTTTTTGTATGAGAACAGGCTGCTTTAAGTGTGGTCAAGATTTAAAGTACAGTCAGTGGAACCTGAGAATGACTATCCCCCCTGATTCTCCACTCATTTCCACAAAATGTAGATGCAGGTGCTCCCAAAGAATGATTATTTATATTAACAGAAGAGCATTTGTAGAGATTGTGTGTAACTAATTTCATGTTTAACTGAAATTAATCTTTTCAGTAATTTGGTTTATGCTACAAATCAAAGACAAGATGAGCTAGCTAGCTATGAACATACTGTTGATGTATTTTGTTCTTAAGCATATTAACTAATTTATTCATGCTCATTCATGTTCTATATTATCATGCTCAGTAAAACATAAAGAAATCACAGTTCAACTGATGGCCATGCTGGTAGTCTAAATCAGTGTTTCTCAACCTTTTAATAGAGTACCGCTTTTTCAAAAAAACTAATATATAAGTACCCCCAGACTTCTCTTGTGTATCCCTGAGGTTATGTGTATCACTGGTTGAGAAACATGGTCCTAAAGTAATCTGAAGTCTTGAAACAAGTGCCATTCAATCCTTCCAGAATCCTGTACCCTTTTCAGGAATCAGATTTATTTTGCATACCACCAAGTTACACCTCACTCAAAGACCACTTTCAACAACATGCAAAAATATCACAGAATACTACTGAAAACTTACTGACCTTCTACCATCTTATTCTCAAATAAATGAATTGGAATAGAAATATCCCACTTACATTTATTTCAGTGTAAGGCATATGAAGCAATAGAAACAAGTCATTGGCTGCCAGCTAGCCAGCAGCCTTATCAGAAGGCAGCCACAGCAAACAGGGAGTTTGCCTGTAATTTCACCTTGCAGGGCAGCCCCATACCAGCTGTCCCTTTCTTATAGGTTTGTTTCTCTTGTGCCCTTCAAGGGGAACACTCTGAAAAAAGGGGGAAAATGGATAGTGACATGTCGACTGAGAAGTCTGCTGTTGTGACCTGCATGGCATATGCCATGTTTGTCTTCCTTCTGGACAACAGAAAGAATTTTGTATGTCACAAGTGCAAGCTGGTTGCCATTTTGAAGTAGAAGGTTAGAGGACTTGATGCGCAAATATCAGCCATCAGGCCCATCAGAGAGGGTGAAGACTTTCTGGATAGAAGGCATCATTTAGTACTATATGAACAGCAGGCTGTTCAAAACAAGGAATCATAGAATCATAGAATACTAGGACTGGAAGGGACCTCGAGAGGTCATTGAGTCCAGCCCCCTGCCCTAATGGCAGGACCAAGTACTGTCTAAACCACCCCGATGGACATTTATCTAACCTGTTCTTAAATATCTCCAGTGATGGAGATTCCACAACCTCCCTTGGCAATTTATTCCAGTGTTTGACCACCCTGACAGCTAGGAACTTTTTCCTAATGGCCAACCTAAACCTCCCTTGCTGCAGTTTAAGTCCATTGCCCCTTGTTCTACCCTCAGGGGCCAAAAAGAACATGTTTTCTCCTTCCTCCTTATGACACCCTTTAGATACCTGAAAACTGCTATCATATTGCCCTTCAATCTTCTCCTTTCCAAACTAAACAAGCCCAATTCTTTCAGCCTTTCTTCATAGGTCACATTCTGTAGACCTTTGATCATTCTTGTTACTCTTTTCTGGACCCTCTCTAATTTCTCCACATCTTTCTGGAACTGTGGTGCCCAGAACTGGATGCAATACTCCAGCTGAGGCCTAACCAGTGCAGAGTGGTGCAGCAGAATGACTTCTTGTGTCTTGTTCACAACATACCTGTTAATGCATCCTAGAATCATGTTTGCTTTTTTTGCAACAGCATCACACTGTTGACTCATATTTAGCTTGTGGTCCACTATAACCTCTAGATCCCTTTCTGCTGTAGTCATTCCTAGACAGTCTCTCCCCATTCTGTATGTGTGAAACTGATTGTTCCTTCCCAAAAAATTGTGATTACAATTGGAGATATGCATTTCCTGGAACGGACCTCAGGAGGTCATCTAGTCCAAACCCCTTGGCAGGACCAAGCACCACCCTGGACATCTATTTGCTGCAATCCCTAAATGGGATTCACAAGGATTAAACTCACAACCCTGGGCTTAGCAGGCCAATGCTTGAACCATGAAGCTATCCCTGTCCCTTGTTAATGCAGCTGATCTACCTTGACTTCAGCAAAGCTTTTGATACAGTCTCCCACAACATTCTTGCCCATAAATTAAGGAAGTATGGATTGGATCCATGGACTGTAAGATGGATAGAATGCTGGCTTGACGGCTGGGCCCAAAGGGTAGTGGTCAATGGCTCAATATCTGGATGGTCAGTTTCAAGTGGTGTTCCCCAAGGCTCGGTTCTGGGTCCAGTGTTGTTCAACATCTTTATTAATGACCTGTACGAGGGACTAGAATGCACACTTGGCACGTTTGTGGATGACACCAAGCTTGGGGGAGAAGTATATATGTTGGAGGGTAGAGAAAGGATCCAGAGTGACCTAGATAAATTGGAGAATAGGGCCAAAAGAAATCAGATGCAGTTCAACAGGAAGAATTGAGGAGTCCTGCACTTGGCACGGAACAATCCCAAGCATTTTATGGGCTAGGGACCGACTGGCTAAGCAGCAGTACAGTGAAAAGGGACCTAGGGATTATGGTGGATGAAAAGCTGGATATGAGTAACCAATGTGCCCTTGTAGCCAAGAAGCCTAACAGCATGTTGGGGTGCATTAGGAGGAGCATTTCGAGCAGATCTAGAAACGTGGTTGTTCCCCTCTAATTGGCATTGTTGAGGGAAAAGCTGGAGTACTGGATCCAGTTTTGTGCCCTCCCGCCCCCCCACACCAGCAGAGAAAGGATGTGGACGTGCTGGAGCAGGTTCAGTAGAGGGCAACAAAAATGATTCAGGGGCTGGACCACGTGACGTATGAGGAGAGGCTGAGGGATTTGGGCATATTTAGGTTACAGAAGAGAAGACTGAGGGGTGATTTAATAGCAGCCTTCAGCTTCCTGAAGTGGGGCTCTACAGAGGATGGAGAGAAACTCTTCTCAGTGGTGATATATGGGAGAAGAAGGACCAATGGTCTGACGTTACAGAAGGAGAAGAGTAGGTTGTATGATATGAAAAACACTTCACCAGGGGTGGTGAAGCACTGGAATGCATTGCCTGGAGAGGTGGCAGAATCTCCATCCCTACAGGTTTTTAAGTCCCAGCTTGATATAGTCATGGCTGGGATGATTTATTTGGGGCTGATCTTGCTTGAAGCAGGGGTCTGGACTCAATGACCTCTTGAGGTCCCTTCCAGCCGTAGGATTCTATGATTCATTGTCTGAATGAACTTTTGGATTGTACTGTCTCCACTGGTGTTTTTTATATGTAGCCTGTTGTAAAACTAGGCAAATATCTAAATGAGTTGATGTACCCCCTGGAAGATTTTGGTGTACTCCCCATGGTATTCGTACCCCTAGTTGCAAAACACTGGTCTAAAGAGAGGCCAGAGGGACAGGAAGAATTCATATACTGCTGGCTCAAACCCCAATTTATTCATCTTGAAACCCATGTGGTATTTTTAATCCATACTATTCTGTAGTCACATACTGTAGTATAGTCATTTGTAATCAATGGGGCTGACAGCCACCATTGGCCCTGAAGCAAGTGGGAAGGGGGTCCTGCCCAGAACCTGCAAATGTTGGGGCCAAGGGCAGAAGTGGCGGAGCCTAGGGCATCAGACCTCAGCATTGCTCAGACTGTGGACTAGGCCCCCCTTCCCTCACAGCTGTGTGGAGCAGTAGAGCAGCATTGCCGCAGAAGTTCAAAGGGGCCTGGGGCTCCATCTGCCACTGCTGTCAGAACTCCAGGTCCCTTTGAACTGCCAGGCCCTGTGCAACTACCCTCTTTATTCCCCCACTACATCCTGTTGGTGGGCCTATTTGTGGCATTAATTAAATATCCCCAAATCACTTTGAAGCAATGGACAAAAGAGATTTCTAGATGGAATATCAAAGAGATGTGTCTGATTATGCCTGTATTTCTCCCATATAAATCAAGAGCGACTCCAATATCTCCTGAAATTTGACTAGCTCTGCTAACACTATATAAAATCATAGTGGTCCTAGATTTCATTGTTACTTTCATGAGGGTGCATAACATTCCCAAAATATAAAAGTTATAGACCGACAGGACTATATTTCCTAAACTTTAGCATGATAAAGAACAAGAATCCATGCACTGTTACACGTATAAGTTACTCAATTACACAAAGCTTTTACAAATTCGTAGGCACTTTTTAGGGCATGCAGAATAATACAAACAAGTTGATAATTCTTAAAAAGAGCAGACTGAAAGGAGACAGGATAACAGCTTTCAGGTACCTAAAAGGTTTTTACAAGAAGGAAAGAGAAAAACTGTCCACTTTAACCTCTGATGGAAGGACAAGTAGAAGTGGGCTTAATTTGCAGCAAGGGAGGTTTAAGTTGGACATTAGGAAAAAATCATCCTGTCAGCATGGTTAAGTAATAGAATAAATTGCCTGAGAATGTTGTGGAACCTCCATCACTGGTGATTTTAAGGCAGGTTAGACAAACATCTGGCAGGGATGTTGGTCCTGCAAGAGTGCAGGATATTGGACTTTATGACCTTTCAAGGTTTCTTCCAGTTCCAGTATTCCACTATTTTATTGGAAGGAAATGCACAGACAGTTTCTGGTATACCTAATTACATTAAAATATGAAAAAAAAATCCTGCTGTTATGTGTCTAAGATAACCAGGAAAGAATTTAGGGTCTAGTAGTATTCCCATGCGTGCAATGGGCAAAAGTCCTATGAACTTCAGTTACCAAATAACTGATTAATAAATGATTTAGATGAGAAAACTCATAGAAACTGAATATGAGAAGACCTATCATGTTGTCTAATCCACCACCTTACAGGTTCAGGCTTATGCCATCTGGTACTTTTTTATGATTTTTTCAGTTTACCTTTAAATATCTCCAAGTATGGACTTCTTAGAAGAGGACCTTAACAATGATCAATAGGCAATTCACCATGGTTTAAACAAGAACAACAATTGCATCTGAACCTCAAGCAACTTTAGATAAATATCCAACATTTATAGATCTCTTTAAAGGAATTGGTAATGCCAAATACAAAAGAGTTGTGCTTTGCCAGTAATAGCCAAAATTACAGCCTCCCCAGCTTTTTGTATAAAAAAAGCTTATTTAAATTGACAATAGCTAACAGATGCAGTTCTAAGGGGACATACAGCTGCAATGGTGAGAGACATGCATAAATGTACAAAGCCTTAAGAATTTTCTATAGATTCTGGAAATGCTAGATTTTGCAAACATGTAATTGATTTCACATGTGCATATATATCCACAAACATTCATAAAGAGATTTTGTTTTTTAAGTATGCAAATCATGTGCAATTCAGCCATGAGAGCAACATTACAAGAATCAGTCAAAGAAAGGTATATTTATTGAAAATAGTTTGAAATTGTCATTTACTTGGCAAATAATCTCAATTCAAATAAGCACTATGCTCAAGCCATTACTGAGAAAAAAATGTGCATATTGAGTCTGCTCTGGTATGGCTATGATCTGAAGAAGTGGGTCTGTCCCACGAAAGCTCATCACCTAATAAGTTATTTTGTTAGTCTTTAAAGTGCTACTGGACTGCTTTTTTGTTTTGCATCTAGAAAATGTCCGTAAAATCTGGATGATGTGTAAAATATGTACTGTGGCTCAGTCTTTTAAAATACCCAATTAGACCAGGTAATAATGTGTACTGGGACCCTTTTGCTCATTTTACTGACTGCTGCGGGCATTTAGCAAAACAAGTGAAAGGGTCTCAATACACATTATTACCTGATTTAATTGGGGGTGTTTCACAGTGCACATTTTGTCTGTGTGTTCATTTTATGATGATCTGCCAACAAGGAGGCGCCTGAAGAGGGTCTAGATCATCTGACAGACTCAGAAGTTCTGCTTGTGTTGATCAGCACACAAACATTACACTGTCTACTTCTACACGAGAGGGTTTTTCTGGCAAAACTGGGCTTTTGTCAGAAAAACCCATGGAGCATCTCTACGTAAAATGTGCTTTGTGAACAGTCTGTCGACAAAACTCAGCACAGCCACTGGCAGCATTATACCTCTCTGTGTTCAGGCACAATGCCTTTCTCAACCTGTCAGTAAAAGAGCCATGTAGACAGTCTGGGGCCCTTTTGTTGACAGACGGGGCTTCAGTTCACCAAGCAGCCCTGTTTGCACTGACTTGGCCATCTAGGCTATAGCAGAACCAGATGAACAATCCCATTTACACTTTTGGGAGAATAAGCAACTGAGATGTATTTGCATTGCTGGACAACAGTCACATCTGTTTTTGTAATCTAATAGCTCATCTTTTTGCAACCATTGGCACATATTGTATAGCATTGTGCATCACCATGTGTACACTGGACGGATTACACAAAAGCTGCTGATCCCAAACAGGTTGTGCAATTGTTTGTTGCACTAGCAGCAAAACTAGCAACATTCTACCACAGAAGCATCTGGCAGGTGACAATTGCAGGTCCCTCCTTCCAGGCAGCTCTTCCTAAAGTGATAGAGCATCATATATATCACATAAATGGGACACATGGGTATTGTTTGTTCATTCATGCCTTCTTCCATGCTGCCCTGGGTGCCTGGTATGACCTCCCCTAATTAATTTTACAAAGATGCCTCTGTCATCATCACAATGAAACTGATGGTAAAATAGTTAATGACAGTACCTGACGATGTGGCCTGACAGATTCATTCATTTTCACAAACCATACAAAATCAAAATCTGCACTGTGTGTGCTTAGCTAGTCCTTTTAAACATTCTATTACTGCTTCCCTTACCATCCACCTACCCGCATCCATTTGCTGGGTGCTAAACCTAGATGTTGTCTGAATACAAATATTATGACAAATTGCACACCTTGACCAGAGATTTCATATTATTCACATTGTCATATTCCACAGCATAGCTTGTTTGAAGTTCGATTCTTTACTCTTTCTTAAACCTACTTTTAAATAAGTTACCTTTTGACTGACTGATTCCTGGATTTCATGTTTAAGATAGGGAATTTTGAATTGAATTTTTAAGTGGAATTACTTTTTGTTTTTAATAATTTTTTGTAGGAATAGAGACAATTTTCTATGTGCCTAAAATCTACATTTCACAGAACTTACATAAATGTCATAAGATTTGTACTAAATTCATGCATGTCTTGCTTGCTGAGCAGCCAGTTTTCCTTAAGACAACATCTGTTAGGTATTATTAGTGTCACTAAGATATTTATGAGAGAGGATAGGAAGACTGTAATCTTTAGCACTGCAGACAAAGCACAACAGACTATTTTCAGCTTCAGAAATCCACTTGTATGAGGTTCAAAAAGTACATGCTGCTGCTTTTACATACACATTTGCTCCTGTGAATATACTTATTCCCATGAAATAATGCCTACCCATCATTCTAAGTGTCCTCTCCCAAGATGCAGTTGATCCCAAATGGTCCTTGTAGCTAATTTCAGCAGCACCTTCTACCTTCCCTGGGGGGGTAATTTTATTACATTTATCATAGTTTCTTGGTTCCGATTGATTCCAACTGGTAACTAAGGGTAATACAAGCACTAACTCCTACTGGTGGCATAGTTCTATTGATTAACAGAGACATTTGATAGTACTCTTTTTGCATACAACCACAAGGCCTATTTGGGATCAGTGACAGAAATCAAGGTTCTCTGTTAGATTAAATATTGATCTCAAATAGACGCACTGCTTTTTTTAAGTAGATGGCTGCTAGTGTTGCTGCCTTTCTCAGTAAGCTTGAAACTTCTCAGAGCTTCCTTTTTCAGGATTAAACATCTACTCTGATAGTAGTGATCTCATAGTTTGTCAATTTATTTATCAGTTTATCTGGATTTACATACTATCTGTTGAGATTTTTATGCTCTGCAATAATGTAATTAAAACTAAAAAGGGGGCTATTTTTTTAACCTCACTGGAGTGCTGTGTGTCTGACTTCATTAATTTTTAAAGCAGCTTAGAAATGATTTATTATTAAAGTGACAGTAACTAATAACAATCCATGAAACACTTAGAAGTATTATACATGTGAACAGGCACAGACATATATTATTATATTCATAATACATTGCTCAACTACAACAATCTTTGGAAATGAAGCAAATTAATCTTATATATACACAGCTGTGTAATGTGTGAGTATAATGCATGAAAAGAATGACCCGCTCATATACTTCTGAAAATAGAACACGTACAATCCAAAAGTAAAATATTTGTCTCCAAACCCCAATATGTCTACCAAGAACTCTGAGTCAAAGAAGTGAGAGATGAATATTTAAATTCCAGTGTCTATAATCAAAATCCAAAGGCCACACAGGGGCAGTAAAAAGCAGATTACTGGAAACAGACTGGGAAAGTGTGTTGATTATAGTGGAATGAAGGCTTGAGAGGAATACAACCAGGAAAAATTGAAACGCTAGCAGCATATTTGAATTTGTTCTGAGGAAAATCCTAATATGAAATTTGCTTGGCAATGTGGCAACAATGCCCGTTGATAAGGTATTCAGTTGAAAATAATTCAGTTTTTTTTTAAATGTTACATTTTGGTGCGTAAGAAAAGAAAGGATCCTTGCAATTAGTCTCTCTCTGTAACAGAGAATCTTTCAAAAGCCTGAAGCATTGGTCAGGCAAAACTCTTGTTGTTGATAAAGGTTTTCCCATGTGAGGGTGGGAGGAAGGATCCTTGTTTCTTTGTTCTGTTCAGACCTCTACAAAATGAGGATGTGGAAAAAGTAGGTGGGGTAACATCTTTTACTGGACCAAATTCTGTTGGTGAAAGAAACCAGCTTTTCTTCAGGTCTGATTTATGTGTACCTCGAAGGCTTGCCTAATATCTTGTTACTAATACAACTACAACAACACTGAAAACACCAGTGTAGAACAATTGATCAGATTCCAATTTCTAACAAGTTTTTAGATGTCATTGTCATTATCAGATTAAATATAAACATTTGAACCTTAGAACTCTAACTTTCCTGTAGCTTTTATCTTTCAGAAAAAAAATCTCAACATATTATATTAATTTTTTGCACTTAATGTGCTCTATAAATATGATCTATAAATGGCAAAATCCGAATACAAGATGAAAATCATCTATGAGCAGAGGATGAAACAAGCTCTGTTAAAGTCCCACTTAAGTCCTGAAGTAGGATCTACGTTACGTTACCTCAGCGTGGGAAAAGCGAAAGATGGAAAATGGAAACAAGAAGGAGAGAGGGCTTCTTCTCTTGCCAGACTCCTCTATGGGATCCAAAGCTCATTTCCACAGAAGGCAATGAAAGCGTTGCCGCTGACTTCAATGACAGATTGAATTCTTAACTGTTCCCCAACTGTTCTTTTCCCCTTTTTTCATCCCTTATCATTCCGTTGTTTTTCTCGTTCATGTTCCCCGTTCCTTCTCATTTCTTTTTTTATACTCTCCCTGTTCAGTATCTTTCATACACTGAGGGGTGGCCACACGTGGCTGTTTGAGACACTAAATGCGGTCTTCCTCAAAGCCACATACGAGGAGCGTTGTCTGCTGCTCTGTGCATGCGCCCCACCACTTGGTGGGAGAAGCGCATGGCAACTGTTGCAGCAGTGGCTCTGGGGCAGTGGCAGTGATGGCAGTGGCTCTGGTGAATCGTCGGCAACAAGCTAGAGTGGATGGGGCTGGGGGTGGCTGAGTGGGAAGGCATTGAGTTAGAGTGGTGGGGGCTGCTGAGGTTGCCTGGTTCTGGAGCAAGGGAGGGGGAATGGATTAGAGCAGGGAGGCTGGAGATGCCTGGCTCTGTCGGAGGGGTGGGGGACTGGGTTATAGTGGGGAGCTGGGGGTGCCTGGTTCTGGACAAGGGAAGGGGGATTGGGTCAGAGTGGTGTCTGGGGGTGCCTGCTTATGGAGGAGTGGAGGGGTATTGGGTCAGAGCAGGAGGCTGGGGGTGCCTGGCTCTCAGAGAGGAGGAGGGCACCGAGCCACATATTATATATTTATTTTTATCTATCCGTCTATTTATCAAGATACATAGATAAATAGATAACAATAAATACATAATATGTGGCTCTTTGCACTATATCTGTGGCTCTTCATCCCTAATTGGTTGGTCATCCTTACAATATCTCAGGTAGTGAATGTAAGGCCTCCCCCAATACACAATATTCTGTGGGCATATCTGATTTCAGAGGAGCTATACAAATTTGCAACAGCTGAGGATCCACATCCATGTCTCAGTTTTACAGTTCATCCATTTGCTCATGCTGATGCCTCTAGTTAATTACTTGCCACCCTGGCAAGTTTTCTCTGAGCTAGTGGTATTCTAATACCAATCTTCAATATTTCTGGAAAATATGGAATTATAGAAAATTCCTATAGAACTGACTAAAAGCAGCTAAACTTTCTAAAGGCTGTTTGGAATTATATTAATAAAGACTAATCTCCTTTAAAAAGGGATCAAAATCCTTATAAAAAGATCATTTAAATTATAACTAACTAACTATCTGGTAAGAGGACATAAATCCAAATTCAGTCTTCATTGTTGAGAAACCTATGCAATATTTAGCTTGAAACGTTGCAGATACAGCTGGACCCTTAGTTTCAACTAAGAAATCCAGTTACCTTGCTGAAGAGTTTCAAAATTTAAGAGCATTATTTAGTTCTTTGGCATCAGTATAGCCGACTTAACCTTCAGAAGTGCTGAGCACCCAGTAGCTCTCATGAAACCTTCAGAAAGAGAGCTCAGTATATTATATATCTCCCTTATTACAGCAGTTGCCTCAGACCAATTCTGCAGAAAAACTCAGGGTCCTAACTTACAGTACAAAGAAAATGTCTGCATTATTATATAGCTTCATATAATACAGATGAAAATACAATATTTTAATGAAATGTCATTCTTACCTCTCTTTGCTAGTAGCAACACAGGCATTGTCCTGTGACAGATGGACTGCCCTTCCTCTATAACACAAAAATCCATACTTGGACTGTAGTCTGTTGAGAGTCATGACATTTGGAATTTCTGATCTAGTCAAGAAAATACCACAGTTCCATATTATATTAAACTATACTCTAGAGCAGTAGTTCTCAAACTTCATTGCACAAGGACCAGCTCCTTTTTCTGTCTGACACCCTCATCGGGGGGCTACCGTCCACGCTAAATAATTTCAGTAGTCTTTCTAAATGTTTTCTGTAAGTATGCTAGGGGCATGCAGCAAAATATGCAGCTATGTTTTTACATACTGCCAAGGTTGCAATTATTTCCTAATGTTCGTTACAGAATATATTGCATCTGAAAATCTCAGTTCTGACATGAGAAACCAGTAAATGTATCAAAGAGCGAAGAGACATTAGTCATCATGATTCATTCACATTTTAGTACTATAATTTTCATGTCACCTTATTGTTTCTTAAAATACCGCAGTAGGGTTGTCACGTAATCTTGTTTAATAACCCATCTTTCTGTGTGTCAGCCTCTGTATGAAAATTACTTCCTTCTTCCTACCTTATTTGATAGCATTGCAGTTAAATGTTTCCTTTTCTGCTTGTGATCATCTGGGTAAAACTGAGAGCTGCTTCTCTTCTTATATATATATATATATATATATATATATATATATATATATATATATATATAGATATATAGATAGATAGATAGATATAGATATAGATATATATATGAAGATTGCACTGGATTTTCTGACTCCTTACAATCACAGGATACACTTTTTGTTGACATAACTTTTCCCCTCCTGCATAAATAACTGGAGTTTTAAAATAACCTGGCAATAATTTATATAATATTCACAGTATGTTGCAACTGCCACAGAAACAGAAGTCAGTAAAAACACTGATGGTGCACAAGAATGCTAAAATTTGTTTATACTCTGCAATGTAGTACATATCTAAAACAATATGGTGTTGACAGCCTGTTTTATTTTTAACAGTCTCTCAGGAGGACAGTGTCAGTCCCTCTAGTAGCTACTGTAATGGTCCCCAAACTTTTTCCTTTCATGGCTCCTCCAGCACTGATAGAATATGTCCATGTCTCCCTGGGGTAGCAAGAAAGACAGAGCTGGGCCAAGGGTCACAGCTGGGAGCAGGGAGCAGGAGTTGAGAGTGGGGGGGAGTGGCAAGGCTAAAAGCATGGTCTTAGCGGTGGCCAGGAAAAAGGCTGTGGTTAGGGGCAGAACCAAGGCTGCAGCTGCAACTAGTAGCTGGGGTCAGAGTGGGACTGTATGGTGTTCCTTCCCTATGCTATTGTGGGAGCTCACCTGGCCCCCCTGCTGCCTGGACATTCCCCTGTGGCCCCCAAGGGAGGCACACACCCCAGTTTGGAGACCAAGGAGCTATGGCTTGGCTACAGAGCTTAATGTATTCATCACAAGAACATTTAATGCTCTGCCAGGTATGCCTGAGGTTGATTTAAATAGGGTATTTCACGTGCAGTGCCACCTAGTGGTTGAACAGAATATGTTAGCACTGTGTTCCATCTCCCCCTTTAAATTCTACATTCCTCCCATTTACATTATTTAGGCTGTGTCTACAGTACAAAATAACTTCAAAGTAACAGATTCCGAAGCTGAACATCTACACACACACCCTACTTCAAAGTTAAATGTTGAAATAGGGCGCTATTCCATTTCTGGGAAGGGAGGAAGGACTTTGAAGTTAGGGTCCCTTACTTCAAACTCGACACTTTTTTTCTAGGAAAAATAAAAAAGCACCGGTTAAGAGTAATGTTCTGTGAGCAGCGATCAGCAGTCTGTATCTTGTTCCTCTCTGTTCTTAGCTTCCTCCTGATGCCGTGCCATATCCCTATTCCAGATATGGCCTGACTGCAGAGCTTGTTTGCACACCCCAGATGTGTTCAGCAAGACCCTTTAGTGCTGGGCCACATATGGCCGAGGTTCCCTTAAGGGGCTTCTACACACAGCACCACCCAGTGCCTGAACAGTATAATTTATCCTCCCCTTACAGGTGGAAAGACCTTGCTCGACCAGCACCACTCACCCTTCCAGCGCATCCCAGCCGCGTACATTCACACCCCGCTTGCGTCTCACCTCTTTTTGCCGCCCTAAAGCTAATCGGCTGGCCAGGGGGCTGGGGAGGGTAAAGAGAGCGCGGCGGGTCTCTGCCTTCCATGCTGGGATGATGGCACGTGAGGTGCCAGAGCCAGGCGCGAGGAAACGCCTCCAGGAGTCTTGCCTGGAGCCCACGGCTTCGGGGGTTGGGGGGTTGTTTACCGGCGCCGGGCGCTGGGGCTGCCTGTGGATCTGTGGGGGACCGTGCTCCCCGCAGAAGCCCGTGCGTGGGAGAGACTCACCGAGCGGGGCTAAGGGTGCGGGACGGGGCCTCTCCCCGCCCGCAGGCCCGAAGGAGCCGCTTGGCCTAAGTCCCCTCCCTCCGCCGCTCCCGCGGGGCCCGCGCCGGCGCTCAGCTGCGGCACCTGTGAGGGAAGGTGGGCGCCCGGCCCTGCCCGGCCTGCTCCAGTCCGGCTGCAGAGAGGCCGGTGGCCGGTACAGTACCACCCAGCATAGCCCTACGGGCGGCACCTGGAGAGCGACAACCCTCCCCCCACGCGCTTGCTCAGCTCCGCTCCCGCCAACTGGGGATAATCCCCCAAAGGGCGGGGGGACAGCGCCTATTTTTAGTTCCTCTCATTGGTAGCGTCCAGATGGTTCTTATCCTCCCCCCCGCCTCAATGGTAGAGCCCGTCGGTGGGGGGCCAGAGAACTGAGCATGCCTGGCCCGGCTCTGGCAGCCCAGAGGTGCCGGCTGAGCCTGGCGGACGCGCGCGCGCGCGCGCTCCATGCAGCGCGGGACTCGGCAAGCGGCAGCCGCGGCGTTCCCCGGCTGCCAAGTAAGTTAGGGCGGGTGCTCGGGCGCCTTCACCTCCGCCGAAGGGCGTGCGGGGGCAGCCCGCGCCCGGGCCAGCCGCTGCAGTGGGGCGCGCAGCCCAGTGCGCTAGACGTGCCGCCGCCGAGCGAGTGCGCCTGCCTCGGGGCCGGAGACGGACGCTGGGCAGAGGCACTGCCGCCCGGGGAGCGAGTGCCGGGCGCCAGGCGGGGCTGGGCGCTCCCGGCACGTGTCCGGACTGGGGCTGGGATGCCCAGCTCCGCGCTGGCAGCAGCGGGCTCGTCGATAAGCCTCTGACCGCAGCGCGGTGGGGGGTGATTACTTTGCATCAGAGCTGACGGTGATTGACCGCGGCTACTGACTGCAGTGCCGACCCAGCCCCCGCCCACCCGGCGCTGGACCGGACGGGTGGGTGCTGGTGATAGGTGCCGCTCCGAGGGGTGCATGGCTGCCCGCCCCGCTCCTTTGCAGCGGGCTACGGGAGCGAGCGGGGCCAGGTGGAATATGGCCAAGTTCAGCCGATTGGGAGTGTGTAGCTTGGCCCTACAGTAGTCGGTATGTTACGTGTAACTTTGAAGTTGGGTGGCTGGTGGCTCCATTTGCTCAGGATCTGTGACTAGGGAGTAGCATTTTTGATGCTTAGGAAGCCCTGGGGAGGTGATACAGCAGAAGCTGCATGTGATTCTCTATGATCATGTCACGGATTTCCTTCCTTTGCCTTGGGAAATCCATGGGGTTGTTGCCTGTAGGGGAGAGAGCGTGCAGTCTGTCCCTGCCCTTTCCACAACTTAATTTCAACCCGTTGATTTATTGTGAAGATGAGCCCATTTCCCTTTAGAGGAAATTGGCATGGCCTAGATGTCAGCAAGACTTTCTTGTGCTCAGTTGTTTGCTGTCTTAAGAGGTCCCCTGGTCTTTTCAGATTCCTTAATGAGGGGCTGCTTACTGATCAGATCAGAGAGTTTGGATCTCTTTCTCTGCTGGCATGTTCTAGTGGAGATGCACTTTTGCACTGTACTCATTTTATTCTTGGTAGAGCAGCCTCCTGAAATATGCATATCTGGCAAGATGATTATGCCAGTGGTACTATTGTGCTGTAGTCATCACCATTAAAGGGAGACTTTAACTGTATTGATGCACAACAGTCTCAACAGCTGTAAACTGCAACCAGAATGATCAAAAATGAAGGCTAAAAAGCAACTGGAAAAACTAACTTGTTTTTGTAATTAAAAATCAAATTACATTATAAAATGTTGCAGTGTAGCAAGAACATAGCTATCAAGATTATGGAATTTGCAGGAGTTTGTGGTAAGACCAAAATGCTGCAAGGGTAAATAAAATCTTAGTGGATTAAAATGTACTTTCTTCGTTAAAACACTACATTGTCTTCCTTGTTTGTTGCTATGAAAGAGATATAGAGTGTGCTTATATATATGAAGTGCTGTATTCATTAAATATCAGTCAGTGGGGAATGTCTTGCTAAGTGTTAAACTAAAATACATATTTATTTCAAAGAATGGATAAAACAACAAGAAGTCCTGTGGCACCTTATTGGCTGACAGATATTTTGGAGCGTAAGCTTTCATGGACAAAAATAGTTAATCGTATAAAGATGATGAGTTCTATTTAAAATATGCATATGAAAACATTTTAAGTGACTTTTATACATCATAATACTTCAAGTGAAACTAATCTTACCTTATTCATTTATAAGGTAGATAGCCAGTCAAGTTCTCCTTTCAAACATATATCTTACATTGCCTAAAATTAGAGGGATTTTAGGAACTATTTCTCCTTAAATATTTGGGGGAGGAGGGGGGTTATTTGCAGATTATGGATCTGATGTCCATCTTACTGAAGTGATTTACTAATGGAAAAAAATAATACTTGGAAAGATTTCTGTGGAATTGCAGGGAAATTGTTGTTTATGAAACTTTTACTGTTAGGCTCCTGATTTGTGAAGGAATCTGTCAGGTAGATGCCTTGTAATGCTAATTTATAGGTGGACAGTTGCTGGTGTTTTTCCATTTGATTGATAGCATAATGGGGATCTATCTAAGTGGTTTGATTTGTGAAATACATGTGTGACTGTGCACATTTGACTGAATTGTAGTGGGACTCATGAAGATAATTGTGTTCACATGTTTAAAGGTTTGCAGGTTAGGCCTAATTCATTATTTTAAAGTTTTTCAGTCCCTAAATTTTCTGGCTTTGTGCTGTTATTTGACTCCATTAATTATTGTTGTTCTGGGTGTGGTGTGGGTTGCAGGTGGGAAGTGAGGACTGTAGTGTGTTCATCCCTCCCAACTCTCTTCCACATCCACCCACCAAAATAAAAAGTGAAGGGAGGGGAAGAATAGCTTGGGTTACTTATGCTGACAACATAGTGAAAACTAGAAAGAAAAATTTTTGTGCATTCCAACCTTGATTGGACCCAACATTTAATTATCTTTGAGTGGAGGTAATAAATTTTATTTAAATCCAGGGAATTACCTAAAACATTTAAAAAGCCTTCAATTCATATGACTAAGTTAAGGCTAAGTACATTTAATTGGAAGCACTTCTGTTATAATTATTATTGTAGTACATGAGTACCTCTCAAACACTAATGAATGGAAGAAACCTGACCTAATGGAGAGGCAATTTTATTGGAAAGACTGCAGTGGACTATGAATCAGGCCCAGGCTAGCAAAACTTAAAGCAGAAGTAGTGATCACTGTAAAATGTGTGTGTGCACTGAATACTCTTTTTTTTATTATAATTTATATAGCAAGCCTAATCCATATTCAGAGAAAATTCTCTTTGATGTCCAGAACTCAGTCCAGTTAACAGAAATATTTGAGTATCATGCTGTGTTAATAGTCCAGTAAAAGTCTGTTAGCAACATGTAGGTTTTCCCCCCTCCTTGGTCAGTAAAAGGTGTACATATTCTGCCTCTGTGTGCGTTTTATTTGCTTAAAAACTTATATTGCTTCATGTTTTGCTGGTCTAAAGCAATAGTTTTTTAAAATAAAGAACAACTCCTGTTCCAGGGCCCATATTACACTTTGAGAACAATTCACATCACCAGCTCTTTGAAGAATAGTACAGTTGTGTAAATAGACGTTAAAATAATTATTGTAGTTGAATTCATTTTTAAATTGAAGGTGGTATTTTTTTAATAATGTTCTGAGACATTTCCTAGGGAATTAATGCTTTCCTAAGGTTAACAGCCAGAAGCAAAATCATAAGGTTATCAACATTTCCATTCATCTATTGTCACAAGACAGTCTCATAGCATTCATTGTTATTTTTAAACTACCATATGTGATTTATTTGTTGTTGGTCATTCAGTGAGCCTGCTAGTCTTTTCAGTCATTTGTACAAAAAATATGGAAATAATGGTTGACATAAATACCAGAGGTGGCAATTTGCAGTCATAATTAACTTCCATTCCAGCCAAATACAGTTTAGTGGTTAGGTGCATTAACTGAGGAGGGCACTCAGTTCTTTTGAACTATGTGAGCTGCTAACAGTGGAAACTTGAACTTTTGTGTTTCATAGTGGGGACTTTCTTTTGTATTGCATCACAGCAAGATGTGTCATGGAGGTGCTTTTAGTAGGACTGATAGATTTTGCAATCAGACAGCAGATGAAAGAGTATTTCAAAAAGTAAAAGAGAAAAAGAAGCAGACACATTGTTGAAGTTCTTGGGGTACATCTTCAGTTGAATTAAATTGTCCTCATTGCACTGATTTCAGCGGAACAGTAACTTCATGGCAGCTGAACATAAGCATTCTTTCCCCCTCTTCCCTGGTGTTCAGTTTAAAATGTATATTTTTCTTCTGCATCTATGAACCTTATTCAAGAGACAACATAAATAAGGAGAGGATACAATATCCTGTGAATGTCAACTGCTTTCTTTCCCAAACAGGAAATAAAAAGTGGATTATATTCAAATCTTACTGATTGTGCATATGCTAGAAAGCATGATAGTTATAGGTGTTTACATGTGGTGGCAGCAGTATGGTTAGTAAGTTTTCTGTTGTGTATAAATAGCCCTTGTTTACTTCCCTGTTACCCTCAGAAGCAACTTGATCATGGAATGACTTCTATTCCTTGTTTGTTTGTTTGTTTTTTTTTTGAGGCAGGTTAATGTTAGCAAACACAGAATTGCTATGTGGATTGTCAGTTTTAACCAGTGACTAGTAAAAGTGGGGGAAAGAGGAAAAAGAAGAAAAACAGAGATGAGCAGAAAAACAGATATGGAACATTAAACCTAATATTGTTATATCATAACTCGGCCCAGATTCTCTGTATAAAAGTCATTGGCCAGGTTGCTCCTATGACATCATGCTTTTTAAGGAGCACCATATCTCTTCATAGGAGCTAGTTCTCCCTAGGCACCTAAAGGGTCCTTTGCTTTTAACTGCTTCCCCTTTTCACTGGTGCGATAAGATATAAACATCAGTTGATGCTTTATTTACAGTGTTGTTGAGGCCATGTTGGTCCCAGGATATTAGAAAGTGAGGGGAGGTAAAATCTTTTATTGAACTGATATGTTAGTGAAAGAGACAAGCTTTGGAGCTACACAGCACTCATCTTTAGGCTACTTGATTGCTTAGCAGTAATATAGAGGGAGACTAGGCAGAAGTGGGGCTGAAGGTGGGTTCTCACCATTTAAGACAAGTATGGAAACTTCAAAGGGACCATACACCCTGAAATTAATATTAGAGCTTCCGTAGATGTACCCTAATTGAGATCCATGTTAGTCACCTATGTTGGGATTCTCAGCAAAAGGAATAAAAAAGGGAGGGGTTCAGGAATATATATACATGGGATGTTGCTGCTACTTACCATAAGTGCAATGTGCTTCAGGTGGCATATGACCAAGTTTCATTTTTGAATTTGATCCAATGCTTGGATCATTTGTTTGTCCAGGCTGGGGACTGATGGGAGTGCGATGTGAATGCTGATTGAAGCTCCCCATGATACACTCATGGTGACAGAAGACTGAGCTGCTTCCTCTCTGCTCAGCTCCATGGCTTCTAGCTGATGAAAGGGGAACAGATTTTTTTCTTTCCTCCTATGAGTATAGGGCCCACCTGTCATTAGACCTGATCAGACAGCTCCACAAGAAGTTTATGCATTTGTATAGGAGTTTCCTGCCTTTTATGGATGGATAAATCAGGGCTTGATATATAAAATTTATAGATAGGGTAACAAAACAAACTCATCAGACCAAATCATTTAGAAGAATAAGTTGTTTTAGGGGAAATGAAACGTAATAATTTTAGAAGAATAATTTGATTCATGCTTGGTATTCATACATAGATTCATATGTTCTAGGGCAAGAGAGACCAATGTAATATAGTCTGACCTCCTGGATGATGCAGGATGTAGACTTCCCTGAATTTATTCTGTTTGAACTAGAGACCATCTAATCTTGATTTTTAAAAGTTCCTGGGTTGGGGTGTTTACCACAACACTTTTATATAAATTTGGCAAACTTTAATATTAGGGTAAACAGTTTTTTTATTGTAAATATTTTTATGTTCACCTTGTAGCAATTGGAAATTCTTTTACCTTTGTCTGCTGGATTGAAGAAATCTGTTACCTAATTTTGGCTACCCCTGCAGATAGTGATCAAAATCACTTTTAACTCTTTGAGCTAAATAAATTAGACTCCTTGAGCCTTTCACTACAGGGGATTAAGGTATGCTTTCCAGTCTTTAAATTCCTTTGTGTGGCTCTTCTTTTAACTCCTTTTCTCCTTTTGCTCCTTGGATGATATGCCCTCTAACCATTTTTCAAGTCCTCAGGGAGGTGAAATGCTGAAATGTTTAGATATAATCGGTCCTTTCCCAGGTAGCTTTTATCTGAACGTGCATGTACTTTCAAGCAGCGGTAAAATCGGTAAAGTATCTATTTAAAAATATAACAGGTTGGTAGCGAAAAGCCACATAAGATAGTTATTTAACTGTGTAATCCAAATATATGCGAGTACTTTTTAAGGGTAGTGGCCTCTTAATAAATGTAGTTGTGATCAAAGTTAACATTTTAAAAGATATAAGCAGAGCCTCTTGTATTTTGTCTCCTCAAAAATCGTTTTGGCAGACTGCCCGTATCATGTACTGCATATTTAACTGATGAATAATGTTAACAATCATAATAAGCAGTTTTTACAAAATTTGTCTCCTATGCCATCTAATCAATACATGACATGATGGACCAAAGCCCTAGACCAGAACTGAATACTCGGGAAAAGTTTTAATTGAAGCTGATAGAACTCTTGGTAGAGTATGAACTTCATGCTTTGGCTATGACATAGCAGTGAAATTTGAATAATACTGTTTGGAAATAAAACATTGAGTTAATAACATCCATTGAGTACTGCTTGCAGCGAGTAAGTGCTGTGTGTTTGGACGTGTAAATTTGTTCTAGTGTGGTCAATCAAAATAATGTGCTTCTAAAAAGCAGAAGTGCTAGAAATCTGCTCTGCCTGTATCTAGAGCAGTGATGAGCAACCTAAGCTAGTGAGTGGGCCACAAGCAGTGGTGCCAAGAGACATGGTGGGCTAGGGAGCAAGGTGAGAGGGGGACCTGGATCCCTGCCCCCAGAATGTGTGGGAGCAAGGGCAGAGTTTGAGGCAGTAATCCCTGCCCTTCCCTGCCCATGCTCCCTCTGAGCTGCTAGCAGAGTAGCACACAGTGCTCCACAGCATTTCAAAGGAGCCTGGAGCTTTGACCCTTGCGGCAGCCAGAGCTGCAGGGTCCTTGGAAATGCCAGGCCTGGGGGCAATTGTCCTCTGAGGCCCACTGATGGAGGGAGGCAAGCTGCAAGAGTGGTTCTAACTAAGACAGTCTCCCAGGATAGGGTAGTTTTGCTAATTGTACTGGCATACCTAGCATTAGCAGGGTTCACCAGTTGGATTGTAGCAGCTCTTTGACTGGATGTAAAAGAAGTGTATGGCTTTCAAAGTCAATGTTAGGCAGCCAGCACTTGCCTCACTTCATGTCTTTTTGCTTTATATACATGTCACTTTGCTAATAACTGCTGGTGGGGGGGGGGAAGAATTATACTGAGTAACCTGTGGAATCTGGCAACCTGTGAGTGGGCGAAGGTAAACAAAATGTATGAGATGCCGAACATGGAACCCAATGGGCTGCAGCTTGCCCACCACTAGACACGTTTCAGAACTTTTAACAAATTACATGTCATGCTGTTGAGAGAATCAACAAACTCTATTGAGGTTAAGTTCTCTATTGAGGATAGTTCTTAAAAATATTTTACACTAAATCATCTTGAACTAGTGCTAATCAAAACATTCCAGAAAATTCTCAAAATACTTTACAAATAGTACTTATTATATAAGTGGTTAGCCACTTCCCATGCCACCGATTCTTTTTAAGAATTGTGGCATTTTCAGAATTGTCTTCGTAGTTCGCCATATCCCAAAAACTTTGGTGTATTCTTTGGTTGTTTTAACTGAATATTGCCCATGTGTGTCTTTCCCTGGAATCACTGAAGTTAACGTGAGCTTTGTCACTGAGTATAAGATCAGGTTCTATAGGTGGGCCCACGTTATGGGACTTGACAGTAGTATATCAGCAGGAGAGTAAACGTATTTGGAGATAAAATTGAATTTTGTGCAGTTACCTGTGTGGAGCCTTTCTAAGGTGACTTGCAAACCAAAGCAGTTGCTGCACTGAATGGATATTTAAGACCCCCTGGCACTTTTTAGAAGACTAAGGATTTCCTGTGGTGTCATGGGCTGCTATTTGGTCAGTGATGCTGTTTTTGAAGGTATATGCAGTGGAAAGGTATTCAAGTGGCCATTCTTATTAGGTGAGACGCCATCGTAGAGTATCCCCAAAGAAAATGAGTACAGTTCTGCCACTCTGTGTTTAGAAGACTAGTTCCATTACACAAATGAACTAGTGTCACTCCTTCTAGCAGTCTGTAGGGGAAGTAATGCTGTCTTTGTGTTACTGTAACGGATAACTTAATTGCATTTTTGTGTGATCTGCTTCTGAAGATGCTCACTGAAATCATTGGAAACTTTGTGTGTTCCAGGATAAATTTTTATTTTATTAAACTTTTAAGGTTGCACTGGAATGAAACCATTTCATAAGTAAAATAATCATTAAATTAATCGTTGGAATGGTAGTTTAGAAAGGTCTGAAAAACACTACAGTAAAGATAAGTGGGGGTGAAACTTACTAAGTTTCTTGAATAGTAACAGAGAAATAGCTGTGTTAGTCTGTATTCTATCCAAACAAAACAGCAGTCCTGTAGCACTTCAGAAAAATTTATTAGGTGATGAGCTTTCATGGAACAGACCCACTTCTTCATATCTATAGCCTTACCAGAACAGATTCAATATGTAAAGCACAGAGGTACAGAATTTGTTATCAAGGTTGGCAAATCAGATAGAAGACCATTTCTTGAATGTGGACAGCTCTCTTTTTGTGGCAACGTTAGCATTGTCATAATGGGTGCATCCTCTAAAACTGTCAGACATGTAATACAGTAACATTGAGGTAGCCATGTTAGTCTGAATCCTAACAAAACAAAAAAGCAGCCATGTAGCACTTTATGGACTAACAAAATAATGTATTAGGTGATGAGCTTTCATGGGGCAGACCTTCTGAAGAAGTGGGCTGTCCCCCACGAACGCTGATCACCTAATACATTATTTTGTTAGTCTTTAAAGTGCTACATGACTGCTTTTTTGTTTTTTTTTCCAAACATGTAACTGATGTATTCTATACTCACAGTTTGTATACAGTCATAAATCAAGTTATTTATATATTTCACATATGAAAAAAAACTGTTGAGGGTCAGCATTCTGTGTTAAATATAATATTGGATTTGGTTGTTTCTTCCTCAGTTGCATTTCCTTCATTGTATAAATTATTGCTCTTTAATTATAGACCCTAGTGTACAGATATAGCTGATGTAAAGGTCCTAATCCATTCAAAGCATAGTGATGGCTGAGTCCCAAGCTATCACATGCATTAACTTGTGATGAAAAGACAAGGTCTGTGATGCTGATCTTTCACATTCCCATATGATTAATAAATGATTGATCTATTCAAGCTGCAGTTAATAGAAAAAAAGTCAAACTAAAGCAGCTTTCAAATCCCTAGTGATAAAATAAGCAAAGTTTATTTTCTTTAGGGATCACAATTGGTAATAGCTCTCTCAGGCTGTTTCTACACGAGTGGCATGCTAATAAATGGCCTGAAATATGCTAATAAGGGCCAGATGCAAATTCCCTGTGCCTCATTAGCATAAGGTCATGTGATTTGGTTGTCTGGAAGACGTTCTTCCAGACTCCAAAATGCTGTGTAGAAGCGTGGCCCCCAGGGGGGTCTTCCGGAGGCTCATTCTTCCTGAAAACTTCTACACACCATTTTGGATTCCAGAAGAATGTCTTCCAGACTCCAAATCATGTGATCTTATGCTAATGAGGCACGGGGAATTTGCATCCATGCCTCATTAGCATATTTTGGGCCATTTATTAGCATGGGCATGTGTAGAAATATCCTCAGTGAACAGAAGATACAGTAGGGTTGCAACATTCAAAAGGGTTCTGTGTTCAGAATCCTCGTGAATGTTGGCGTTGCAAATACGAGGGGCTTGGAGCCCTGGGGAAGTGGTGGCCACTAGTGCTTCTGGCCCCAGGGAAGCAGAAATTGTGAATACACTCATCCCTTGTTAAATGAGTACCTTACTTACAAGTACTCGCTTAAACGAGGGACACATACACTTGTCTTAGTTCACTCTACGAGTCAACTCCCCCTGCCAATAAGAGACTAGTCCCCGCCCCCCAGCTCCAACCTGCCCTAGCCTGACCCTCTCCGCTGGCCCCGCAGTCCCTACCTGCAGCAGCTGGACCACCCCCCCACTGACCTCGCAGCCCTAACCCTTGGCAGCGTGCCCCCTGCTCCAAGGCTGGCCCCTCAGTAGGTTGACCCCTGCCACTGGCCCCTGCAGCAGCCTTAACCCTCCCCCTCCCCACTGGCCCCTCAGCAGCCCCACCCCCCGTGCCAGCCTCACAGGCTGGCCCCGCAACAGCCTGAATCTCCCCGCTGGCCCCACGGCAGCCTGACACCTGCTGTGCTGGCCTGCAGACTGGCTCTGTGGCAGCCTTAACCCTCTGCTGGCCCCAACCTGCAGCAACCTTAACCCTCCCGCAGACTGGCCCCTTAGCAGCCTGACTCCCACCCCACCAGCCTGGTAGACCTAACTTGCTGCAGCCTGACCATCCGCCACACTGCCGGGCCACACACCCACAACCTTCAGCAGCCTGAACCCCCCACCCACCCCACAGACTCAACCAGCCACTAGCTTTTAAACCTTCCTTCCCACTCATGGCCCCAAATTACCACCAGCCTTTAACCTTTTCCAATCCCCCAAACCCAAGGTTCGCTCTACCTTTCAAAAGCTGCGCCACCTGCTGCCACTCCTTTGCTGAGTTAGGAGCACTAGGAACTAATCAGAGACTTTCATCTGTATTTTAATGAGAATTTAGTGTCCCTCTTATGAGTTTTTACCTATGAGCAGAAAGTTGTGAACCAATTGTGCTCATATAGCGAGGGATGAGTGTAACTGAATTTGCAAATGTCATGACCTCCCTGTACAGAGGAAACAAAAATGTTTTTCTGTTTTTGTTTTTCCACCTTGGGAATATTTATCTGTGGCTTTGAGGTTTGTTTCTTTTTAAATTTTCCCTCTAGGATTTTATGTGCGTTTACTGCGATAGTTGAAATTAATGCAGGTTGAGCCTCTTTAGTCCTGCCCCCTCTGGACTTGATCCATGCCAAACAAGAGAATTTGCTGGACCATGAGAGGTCAGTATTGTCCAGGAGCATTACCAACACTTTCGTTGCTTACTAGGCTCTTAGACACATTTAGGGGTAAATTAGAACTAAATAACAGCACAGAATACAATTTTGTAGCTGGAATCAATGTACTGTAGGTTATTGCAGATCAATTTTTTTCTGGTTGTTCACACAGCAGGAGGTTGACAGGAGGCACTCTTACTTGCTTCTCATGACAGTGAGGAGTACTGCGGTCAACTGTGCAGATCTGACGGTTCAATTTAGCGCATCCAACTAGTTGTGCTAAATCAAACGTTGAGGTTGTGGCCACACTTGGCCTAAATTTCAAAATGGCCATGCTAATGGCCAAGTTGGAGGATGCTAATGAGGCGCTCAAATTCACTTCAGCTGATAGGAATAAGGGGATTTCGAAGTCTGGGGGGTCCTTTCGAAAAGGACCCCTGTGTAGCTGAGCTGTGCATGATCAAAAGTGGTACTTTTGAAGCGCCACGGCTGGTAGCATGCTAATGAGGTGCTGAATATTCATTTCTGTACCTCATTAGTATCCTCTGATTTGGCCACTAGCATGGCCATTTCAAAATTTTGGCCAAGTGTGGCCACAGCCTGAAGAGTGACCCTGAATAAGTCAATCTTCTGGTAAGTATAGATGTACCCTAAGTCTCCAAATTCTCATCCTCCATGTCCTTCACTTGTACACACTTTTCCTGGAACCCTGTGAACCTGAATTCCCCCATCTCTGAGAGATTTTAACAAGACTAATAATGTTCTTAGAGAGCACAGCAATAGAGACAGTAAAAGACTCTAACTATATAATTAAAGGAAACAAAAAATACTAATAAATTCTCTCATATATATTCCCAGAACTAACACTCCACAGGCTAGCTCTTCATTGCTCATTCACTTTGCTATATATTTCATTCAACCATTTTTCTGTGTTGTATATCTAAATTGTAAGCACTTTGGCAGTTAAGATTTTATTTTCTTGTCTGCAAAGAGCCTACCATGCTCAATTGGTGACCCAGAAGAAGTTTGTTCAGTTTATTTCCAAATTAATCCACTATTATGGAGTATATTTTATAGGAACCCGTAACTGAAAACATTCACTGATGTCCTTATCTTGAAATCTTGAAAGGACTTTAGCTGTATATTGAATTCCAAACAGCTGAGTACAGAAGATAAGCTCTTCACCTGCTGTAAACTGGTGTCCTGCCATTTTACACTAACTGAGAATCTGGCTGCCTGAATCTTAGTGTATGATTTGGGGGAAAAAAATGAAAGAAAAAAGCATTCTGGTTAAGTTATCGGCGAGGTAGTCTTACCTGATCATTTTATATTAGAATAAAGGGAAATTAAAGGTTGTATTGTAGCTAATGTTTAAAACAAATCAAAAGGCAGATTTAACAAGATAAAGTATGGGAGATCTGGGGGTTGAGGGTGGGTTAAAGGAGAGAGGGCTAAGTGAGCAAAGCTAAAAGACCCTTAGGCGTAACCTGCCTTGTCCCAGATATAGGTTGGGGGCATTATTGAAACCCCTGTAATGGGTCTGTCCTGCATCCTCTTCGGCCCAGCAGTCTACCTGGAAAAGAAAAAACCCAGTAGGAATAGTCCATCAGGTAAAAGAAGCCAGTGCTTTCCCTTATATCGTCTCTTGTCGTCCAGTTTTGTCATTCATTGTCTGGATGCAGGTGGGGTGGGGGGTGGGGTATTGCAGCCTTAGTCTGTAAATGTCCACATGAGCACCACACATGAGGCAAAGTAAACTGGTGGTCTCTAACAAAGTTTGCAAGCCCGTGGATGGGTGCGCACCCAGCTATGAGCTCCGTCCTGCATTCTCTTTGGTTTGGTGGTCTTCCTGAAACAGCATAACAGTTAAACATAGTCCCTCAGGTAAAAGAAACCAATGCTTCCCCAACCATGTGCCTTGTCATAGTCCCTCCAAGTCATGTTTTGCCATCTATCAAAGATGGCCATGTCTGTGAGTGTAGTCTGAAAGAGGAGGTTGCAGATGCCTTCCCTGAGCTCTGCCCTTGTCAATTCAGGTCATTGTAGTGCCTCATGGGTCATCCGGTGTGTTAATACTGATGTTGGGAATGTAGTCCAACAGGGGATTCACTGCATGTTGGCCTGTACATCATCAGCTGTCTCCTTTCCTCAAATGATGAACAAAGCAACTGTGAAAGGGAGAGAAGTATTTGAGAGCCTCCCTCCCCGCTGGCTGCAACCTTTCATGGCAGGTGACCACAACTGTCCCTTTAAAAAAAAAAGTCTAAAGTTTGCCCTAATGAAGGGAAATTAATAGCACATGCAAATGTAGATGCCTTCCATCAGATCACGCTTGATTTTCATTTTATTCTTGTTGCTTCATTGTAACAAGTTATATGGACTACTATTTTCTAAATTTGTTTTGAAAAAATTACCTAATGATGAGTTTGAAGCATAAACTCATACATTGCTTGAGTTGCACGTAACTTTTTGGGTATAAGTATTTGCAGATTGAGGTCCAAAAATGGATATGAAGAAAGAATGCATGTCTTCTGTCCAGTTATCACTACTCTTCATTTTGTTGGGTCTGTTTCAGTCCTTAGGGTCTGGATTCTGCTACCCTTACTGTAAGTAGTGTCTCAGTCCACAAGCAGTCATCCTTGATTTGCACTTTGTTCTGAGTAGTCCCCTTTATTTTGGTATGCGTAAGAGTGGGGAAGTATGGATATCCTGGTTAATAACAATGTAGGAGAAAATATGCTGATTCATAATGTGCTACGGTTCACAATGAATCTTCTCATATTGTTTTGTCTCTTTGATGGCATATTGTAATATCGCAATGTGAAGGGTTACTTGTGCATCTGCATTTAAAATGTAAATCCTAGATGGTAAAACTCCGGTAGTTTTCATGTCTAATGTAAATTACATAGTGTTTTGGGAGCTAAGATGAGCTCTTGTAAGTATTTTGGGTCTGATACAGTTCTCAGACCAGTCTTGCACTGAGAGAACACTCCTGACTCCAGGGAAGGTACTTCTAATTCTGACTGCTGCAAGTGAGAGGAGAATCAGCCCCCAAAATATTCCCTTAATATGTGAGGAAAACTAGTTAACAATGGTATTGTCTATTTACAATTTCCATTTCTAGTTACATTTCTGCATTAAAATACCAAGTTGTGTTGTAAAGTTTCAATGTGTTATAACCCAAAATAAATGTGTTTTTATCCAAAAGGTCTGAAATGCTCCCATGACATATGCTGTGGGGACATGAACAAACAAGCTTGTAGGGAACTTTTAATAAAGGTTGAGCTTGTCCCATTCTTGGTCTAATAACAACAAGAGAAGAATGATGCCCAGTGGTTAGAGCCATACACTGGGTGTAAAGTGTACCTGGAAAGATGTGCTGTTAATTGAGCCAGCTGCCAAATTATCTATAAATAACTTTCAAGAAGTCTTCAGATGTAAACATTTGACAAGGTGCAGAAGCATTCTCTGGTTCCCAGTAAAAGAGGAGTTAACTCAAACTCCCTTCCCTTTTCACAGGTTTTGAGGGAAGGGGCTGGGCAGAAAGAAGGACTAGGAAAAGGTAGGGCTCCTTACTCTGGCTCTGAGGATTCTCCTGGCACAGGACACTAGCGTTTGTTTTTCCCCTTTTGTTTCTTATGTTTTGTTTGGCTTTTGTATAACAAATAGTCTCTCCTGCTGCAGAGGCCTCACTGCCTGTAGCTGTGATTTATTTCTGCTCAGCCATCCCACTAGGGAAGAAACAATTGCCTCTATGTGTTTACCTGTTGATGGCATTTGAGCCTGTTCTGTCTGCCTCCCTTATTAATCTCACAAGTTAAATAGGTTGGGAAGTCCCCAGGTAGTCTCCCAGGTGAGCATGCTGAAGTCTCAGGGTTGACTCTTCTTATTTTGAGCATGTTTTGAGAGGAAACCTTAAGGCCATTTCAGTAGCATTACAGAGGCTCTGTGGTGCAGAGGGATTCTCTTTATGTCAAGGGAGTTCCCTGGTGGCCTAGTACACAGGATATACTTCCTTTTTGTACTGATGGGGCCATTACATGGCATTGACTTGTGAACCCGTTTATTTAAAAGTCCTGCTCTCAAACGAATAAAACCTGCATGCATTTGACCATGCAGTCATCTCCTTCTCACTATAGTGATCATGTAATGTCTGCTTGGAGCCAATTTAGAGAGTGGCACGTACTTTTCCTCAAAGTCTAGAAATACTATAGGTGGAAATTATGGTACTGCTAAGTTAAGGTCGCCTTATGCTTCCTATTCTGAGACTCAGGTTTCAGCTGTTCATACCTTTGCCAGATTTTAACTGTTTGGGTTGACATTTTCCATGATGGAGGTCTGCATCTGGCTGGCTTTGTGGGTTTTTGAGGTTGGATGGGGGGACAGCTTCACTTTAGACAGTGTATCTCTTTCTGAGAACAAGGCTAGGGAAAACGAAGTAGTTTGCCATTTAAAAAAAAAAATCTTACTATTGTAAGGAATGTGTCAGCAGGAACTCAATACTGCTGAAGGAGTTGGGGAATAACTACTATCCCATGCTTCTCATCCATGTGGGCACTAATGTTACTGCGAGGTGTGACGCTGAGCAGGTCAAGAGTGACTTCAGGGCTCTGGGGGCACGGGTCAGGGAGTTTGGGGCGCAGGTGGTATTCTCTTCAATCGTGCCTGTCAGAGGTAGGGGCCCAGGCAGAGACAGGTGTATCTTAGACGTGTATGCTTGGTTGCGTAGATGGTGTCGCCAGGAAGGCTTTGGTTTCTTTGACCACGGGATCCTTTTCCGGGAAGGACTGCTAGGCAGAGATGGCGTTCACCTTTTGAGGAGGGGGAAGACCATATTCGGACACTGGCTGGCTAACCTCGTGAGAAGGGCTTTAAACTAGGTTCGACGGGGGCAGGGGAGCAAAGCCTGCAGGTAAGTGGACAGCATGAATACATGGGAGATGAATTTGAAATGGGAGGGAGTATGGGCTACACTGGGAGAGTAAAAAGAGCACCAGGGCAAAACTGGGAGGCAAGACCAAATCAATGTCTGAGATGCCTATATACAAATGCAAGAAGTATGGGAAATAAGCAAGAAGAATTGAAAGTGCTAATAAATGAATACAACTATGATATCGTTGGCATCACAGAAACTTGGTGGGATAATACTCATGATTGGAATGTTGGTATTGAAGGGTACAGCCTGCTTAGGAAGGACAGACAGGGAAAGAAGGGAGGAGGTGTTGCCTTGTATATTAAAAATGTACACACTTGGACAGAGGTGGAGATGGGCGAAGGAGATGGACGGGTTGAAAGTCTCTGAGTTAGACTCAGAGAAGTAAAAAACAAGGATGAGGTCCTACTAGGAGTCTACTACAGGCCCCCTAGCCAGGTGGAAGAGGTGGATGAGGCTTTCTTTAAACAGCTAACAAAATCATCCAGGGCCCAGAATTTGGTGGTGATGGGGGACTTCAACTATCCAGGTATATGCTGGGAAACTAATACAGCAGGGGACAGACTGTCCAATAAATTCTTGGATTGCATTGCAGACAACTTTTTATTCCAAAAGGTTGAAAAAGCTACCGGGGGAAGCTGTTCTAGATTTAATTTTAACAAATAGGGAGGAAATTATTGAGAATTTGAAAGTGGAAGGATGCTTGGGTAAAAGTGATCATGAAATCATAGAGTTCACAATTCTAAGGAAGGGTAGAAGGGAAAACAGTACAATAGAGATAATGGATTTCAGGAAGGCAGATTTTGGTAAACTCAGACATCTGGTAGGTAAGGTCCCATGGGAAGCTAAACTGAGGGGAAAAACGGCTGAGGAGAGTTGGCAGTTTTTCAAAGGGACATTATTAAGGGCCCAAAAGCAAGCTATCCCACTGTGTAGGAAAGACAGAAAACATGGCAAAAGAATGCCTTGGCTTAACCAGGAGATCTTGCATGATCTCAAAATAAAAAAGGAATATTTTATAAGAAATGGAAACTAAGACAAATTACAAAGGATGAATATAGGCAAACAACACGAGCGTGCAGGAGCAAGATTAGAAAAGCTAAGGCACAAAATGAGCTCAAACTAGCTACAAGCATAAAGGGAAACAAGAAGGCTTTTTACAAATACATTGGTAACAACAGGAAGACCACGGAGAGGGCAGGGCCATTGGTCAGTGAGGAGGGAGAAACAGTAACAGGGAATTTGGAAATGGCAGAAATGTTTAATGATTTCTTTGTTTCGGTCTTCACTGAGAAATCTGAAGGAATGCCTGACATAGAGAATGCTAGTGAAAAAGGGGTAGGTTTAGAAGTTGAAATAAGAAAAGAACAAATTAAAATTTACTTAGAAAAATTAGATGTCTGCAAATCACCAGGGCCTGATGAAATGCATCCTAGAATCCTCAAGGAGCTGATAGAAGAGGTATCTGAGCCTTTAGCAATCACTTTTGGTAAATCGTGGGAGACGGGAGAGATTCCAGAAGACTGGAAAAGGGCAAATATAGTACCCATTTATAAAAAGGGGAACAAGAATAACCCGGGAAACTACAGACCAGTCAGCTTAACTTCTGTGCCAGGAAAGATAATGGAGCAGGTAATTAAAGAAATCATCTGCAAGCATTTGGAAAGTGGTAAGGTGCTAGGGAACAGCCAGCATGGCTTTGTTAAAAACAGATCATGTCAAACCAATCTAATAGCTTTCTTTGGTAGAATAACGAGTCTTGTGGATAAGGGAGAAGCGGTGGATGTGGCATACCTAGACGTCAGTAAAGCATTTGACACGGTCTCATAATATACTTATCAATAAACTATGCAAATACAACTTAGATGGGGCTGCTATAAGGTGGGTGAACAACTGGCTGGATAACCGTACCCAGGGAGTAGTTATTAATGGTTTTCAATCCTGCTGGAAAAGTATAACTAGTGGGGTTCCGCAGGGGTCTGTTTTAGGACTGGTTCTGTTCAATATCTTCATTAATGATTTAGATATTGACATAGAAAGTACACTTATTAAGTTTGCAGATGATACCAAGCTGGGAGGGGTTGCAACTTCTTTGGAGGATAGGGTCATAATTCAAAAGGATCTGGAGAAATGGGCTGAGGTAAACAGGATGAAGCTTAATAAGGACAAATGCAAAGTGCTCCACTTAGGAAGGAACAATCAGTGTCTCACATACAGAATGGGAAAGGACTGCCTAGGAATGAGTACAGCAGAAAGGGATCTGGGGGTTATAGTGGACCACAAGCTAAATGAGTCAACGGTGTGATGCTGCTGCGAAAAAGGCAAACATGATTCTAGGATGCATTAACAGGTGTGTCGTGAACAAGACACAAGAAGTCATTCTCCCGCTGTACTCTGCGCTGGTTAGGCCTCAGCTGGAGTATTGTGTCCAGTTCTGGGCACCGCAGTTCAGGAAGGATGTGGAGAAATTGGAGAGGGTCCAGAGGAGAGCAACGAGAATGATCAAAGGTCTAGAGAACATGACCTATGAAGAAAGGCTGAAAGAATTGGGCTTGTTTAGTTTGGAAAAGAGAAGATTGAGGGGGGACATGATAGCAGTTTTCAGGTGTTTAAAAGGGTGTCATAAGGCAGAGGGAGGCAACTTGTTCTTCCTTACCTCTGAGGCTAGAACAAGAGGCAATGGACTGAAACTGCAGCAGGGGAGGTTCAGGTTGGACATTAGGAAGAAGTTCCTAACTGTCAGGGTGATCAAACACTGGAACGAATTGCCAAGGGAGGTGGTAGAATCTCCATCACTGGAGCTATTTAAGAAGAGGTTAGATAGATGGCTTTCAGGGATGGTCTAGAAAATGCTTGGTCCTACCATTAGGGCAGGGGGCTGGACTCGATGGCCTCTCGAGGTCCCTTCCAGTCCTACTCTTCTATGATTCTATGTGTCCTGCAGAGATCATTTTGCATGCAAAGGTGTGCATATGGAGTGCCTTGTAACAAAGCCTGGTCAGAGTAGGCAAAGCAATGAGGTTTTGTCTATTGTAAACATGTTGTAAAATCACAATTTATGTTATCACTGAGTGTAAGAAATATGGAGTCTCAGCAATGCTTGAAGTTTTGTGGAGGTACGGGGTAGTCACCATTACTGCATCAGATATGGATTGCAGAGGGCGCTTTCCTCCCCCCCCCCCCCACCCCCCAAAAGCATCGTGAAAGAAAAAGGGGGGAGACGTTGTGGTTGAACCAGCTGGTTGGAAGCCTTTTGGCTATACAGCTGTACGACTGGTTTGACTAGGTCTACCTTTGAACAGTGGGGGGAGAACTAAAGATGGGTCTGTAGGTATTCTGTGAGAATCCACCTTGGTGGATACTGAGATGTTGTAGCTAGGCTCAAGGCTGAATGCTACTAAGAGCTGGAATCACAGGGTTTTGCTGTAGGCCGCTGGTTGGCTGCTATTCTCTTGTGGGTTTTGCTGTAGGCAAAACCCTGTGATTCCAGCTGTGTGATTTCAGCTCATAGTAATATTCAGCCTTGAGCTTAGTCACAGCACTCTCCTTTCTTCCAGAGTCTGAGTCTGGGCGGGGTGGGGGGAAATATCTTGCGCTCAGGATGTTTTCCCCCACCCTGGCCCTAGCAGGCTTCCAGGCTGCATGGAGACCAAACTATAGAGGACATAAATGCCATATGGAACAGGGAGGAGATGTAGATTGGGAGCTGGTGGTGAAGGGGTACTGAAACTGATTAGGAGAAAATGAAAGCTGAGGAGGGATAGAGTGGTAATGTGGAGGGACTGAGGTGAAGAACCAGGAGTTTTGGAAGCTGGGACTAGCTAGGCAAAGAAGTTGGAGGGGAATTCTGGGAATGACTGAAAGAGACTGGAACTAGGAGGAGTGGGGGAGGGGAACTGATTAGTGGATTGGGAGGGAGAAACATGGGATAGAAATAGTACAGGCACATGTTGGAGATGGTGGTAAAAGCAAAGAGGGTTTCTCCCCTCTCCTCCACTGACACAATACTAGAGCCTAGAGTGGAACAGATTCTTGGTGACATCAGAGGAATGGTGAGATTTGGGAATCTGTGAAACCCTCCGACACCAAATGTGTCCCCTCCTTTTCTAATGCTGGCCTACCTAGAACATGGCAACTTGCTGCTGCTATCTGGTAATACTTTGACTCAGGTGGAATAGAGTTCCTTCTTCCACCCCTGCACATGGCTCTAACAGTCAGGATGGTCACTCCAGGAAGGATTTCTGATCTTACAGTATGCCTTTTTTTAATGGAAAAATTGCAACCACAAATACGTTAAAAGCATGGTAAGGTTGCAAAATGAGTATTCAAAAGTTAAGAAATCCCACAGTGAAGATTTTCTGTGGGCATTTGACTTTAATTCACTCTGTGAAATGGGAACAATGCCACACCTTCCCCTCACCTCACAGGGGAGCGGTGTAAAGAAATGCACTGTAGTTTGCAGAGAACTCTATCATGTGCCCTGGATGAGGCAGGGTCCCTTTGGGAGGGAAGAGGGAAGTACAGTATCCAGCAGCCCTGGGACTGGGAGGCTGCCAGAAAACAAAGTTAATCTTCTTGCCCCCCAGCTTGTGCTCAACCACTTCCCTGTTACCTTGTTGGGTGGGGATGGCAGGGAGCAGCTTCCAGTGCTTGGGCATGGCTGCACTGTGCGGGGAGCTGTTGCCAGTAGTGGGTGGGGAGCTGCTCTGGGGGCAGCTGCTACACACCACTCACGGAGCCCCTGCTGGCTGTGGGCACTGGCCAGGCTGCTGCTGGAGTTGGCTGCCTGCAGCAGGCACTCAGCCAGGGAGCTGCTGCTGGGTTTGGCTGCCACACAGCCAGTTGGGGAGCTGCTGCCTGTGGTGGGGACTCGGCGGGGAGCCGCTGCCGGGGTTGGCTGCGATGCAGCTGCTTGGAGAGCCACTGCTGCGTGGCTACTTGAGGAGCCACTGCCAGTGGAGGGCTGCTCTTTAGGCAGCTACTGCACTGCTCTGAGGGCCATGACTGCTCTGGGAGCTACTCTGGGTGGTGAGCGTTGGGCAGGAGAGTGGAGGAGCCAGAGGCTGCCGCAGTAAAAAGGATATGGCTGGGGCTGGGCAGAATGCCAGTCAATTCAGAATTCTGGATGATCAAATACTGGAAAAACAAGAGTTTACAGTATGTGAATATGGAATTAAAGGCTGTGGCATAATGTGTATGCATGAAGGGGCCACGGTGAATTAAGGTTTCAGAGGCAATCTTAATTCTGGCCTTTAACCTGAGTGCTTGATTTGCAGCCTTAATATTCTTTTTCATGCTGGCTGTGTCTACGCTTGCATCCCTCTTTTGAAATAGGTATGCAAATGAGGGACATTGAAAATGCAAATGAGGTGCAGCTTTGCATTTCTGGCACCTCATTTGCATATTTCAAAATAGCTTCTTTCAAAAGAAGCAAACCGGTGCAGACACTGCTTTTTCGAAAGTAAATCCCATATTCGAAAGAATCCTTCTTCCCGTTTTTTATGGGAAAAAGGATTCTTTCGAAGGTGGGGTTTACTTTCGAAAGAGCAGAGTCTATGCTGGTTTTCTTTTTGAAAGAAGCAATTTTGAAATAAGAATATGCAAATGAGGTGCCAGATATGCAAAGCTACACCTCATTTGCATTTTCAATTTCCCTCATTTGCATGCCTCTTTCAGAAGAGGAATGCAAATGTAGACACAGCTATTCTGTGTTGTGTGTGATTTGTAACGTCCTTCTGACACGCAGCTATCATAGTGCTGACTGCGATACAGATCACTCATTAGTTTGCTCCAAACTCAAGGTGATTCCCAAGAAGCTGCACTGCTCTAAACCAACTGGAAGGCCCCGCATTGATGCCAGAAAGACGGCTAACTCAGAGAGAGCTGAAAAGTTCAGAGCGACCCTCGAGGAGAATCTGTGCAGCAACCCTGGGGGTGCCAATGTGACATCCAGATGGCAGCATCTGAGGGATACAATGTACAATGCAGCCTTGTTGGGGTTTGGAACAAGAGCTAGAAACACAAATGACTGGCTCGAAGCTAACTCTGATGAGATGATTCCAGCCATTGAAAAAAAGCGCGCTGCGCTCCTGGAGTACAACCGTTCGCCAAGCCAGAATACCCTGCAAGTGCTCAGAGCAGCCAGAAAAACAGTACAGCAGACGGCCAGGCGCTGTGCCAACAACTAGTGGCTCGAGCTATGCATTAGCATCCAGACCAGTGCTGACTCTGGTAATCTCAGGGGAATGTACGAGAGCATCAAGAAGGCATTAGGACCCACCCAGAACAAGATGGCACCTCTGAAATCCAAATCTGGTGATGTCATCACTGACAAAGCCAAACAGATGGAGCGCTGGGTCGAGCACTACTCCGAGCTGTGCTCACGCGAGAACATTGTGGTCGACTCAGCACTCGATGTCGTCGAACTGGACCAGGAGCCAACTGTGGATGAACTGAAGAAAGCCATCGACAACGCTGCAGTAGGAAAGGCCCTGGGCCAGGATGGTATACCACCAGAGGTAATCAAGTGTGCCACAGACACTCTCCTGGAACCCCTACATGAGCTACTGTGCCTGTGCTGGAGAGAGGGAGAGGTTCCACAGGACATGCGCGACACTAACATCAAAACCTTGTATAAGAACAAAGGAGACAGAAGCGACTGCAACAATTACCATGGACTCTCCCTCCTAAGCATCGCTTGTAAACAGTTCGCTCGCGTCATCCTCGGCAGACTCCAGAAGATTGCTGAGAGGGTGTATCCTGAATCACAGTGTGGATTCCGTGCAGAGAGATCTACCGTCAACATGGTCTTCTCTCTGAGGCAGCTGCAGGAGAAACGCAGGGAGCAGAGGAAGCCACTCCGTATTGCTTTCATCGACCTAACCAAGGCCTTCGACTTGGTCAGCAGGGATGGACTGTTCAAACTGCTCCACAAGATAGGATGTCTGCCACGGTTACTCAAGATGATCCAGTCTTTCCACAAAGACATGAGAGGAACCATCCAATACAATGGCACGTTATCAGATGCTTTCAGCATCAGGAGTGGCGTCAAACAAGGATGCGTCCTTGCTCCGACACTGTTTGGGATCTTCACACTCCTCCTTAAACACACCTTTGGATCTTCAACAGAGGGCATCTTTTTGCACACAAGAACTGAAGGGAAACTGTTTAATCTTGCAAGGCTGAAAGCTAAATCTAAGGTGCGAGAAGTCCTCATCAGAGATATGCTGTTCGCAGATGACGCTGCTGTCATGTCACACACAGAAGACCAGCTTCAGAAGCTGCTGGATCGGTTCTCCGAAGCGTGCAAGGACTTTGGGCTCTCCACCAGCCAAAAGAAGATAAATGTACTTGCTCAGGACGTTGCTATTTCTCCATCAATCGGCATTGACAACTGTACGTTAGAGGTCGTCCACGAGTTCGTTTACCTCGGGTTCACCATCACTGACACCCTGTTCTTGGAGACTGAGCTAAATAGGAGGATCTGTAAAGCAGCCACAACTCTGTCCAGACTCAGCGAGAAAGTGTGGAAAAACAACAAGCTGTACACTCACACCAAAATGCCAGTCTACAGAGCCTGGATCCTCAGCACCCTCCTTTACAGCAGCGAGACTTGGACCCTGTATGCCTGCCAGGAAAAGAGGCTGAACGTCTTCCACTTGTGCTGCCTCAGGCGCATCCTTGGAATATCATGGAAGGACAGAGTGTCCAACACTGCCGTCCTTGAGCAAGCTGGAATCCCAACTATGCACACCCTCCTCAGGTAGCGTCGGCTCCGCTGGCTTGGCCACGTCCACAGGATGAATGATGGAAGGATCCCGAAAGACATCCTGTATGGCGGGCTAGCCTCTGGCAACAGACCTCCCGGACGCCCCCAGCTGCGCTACAAAGATGTTTGCAAGAGAGACCTCATGGAAGTAGACATCAAGCCAGACAGCTGGGAGGAGCTGGCAGATGATCGCAGCAGATGGAGGCAGGAACTATACAAGGGCCTTCAGAAGGGTGAATTGAGGATCAGACAGCTAGCAAAGGAGAAGCGAGCCCACACAAAGTGCAGCAAGGACCTGCCAGACACCCATTACATATGCAACAGATGCAGCAAGGACTGCCACTCTCATGTGGGTCTTCACAGTCACAGCCGACGCTGCAAATGAGGATGCCCAATGGAACTACGAAGGGTGCGTTCCGTAGTCTACGTAGACTGAAGGATACTACTATAACTATGGCTTTCACTGACTTGTTTTGTCAAGTATTGTAGAAACCCTGGGAGAGCATGTACACATTTAGGATAATCTGCACAAATTAGCCAAAACAAATTAGCCAAGCCAAATTTTTGCTTATATGAGAAGGCAAAATAGCCACATGGCTACTAACTAGAATGGTCTGCTAGGATTGCTGGCACACTTCCGTCTAGTTGGCCCCATACTACACCGGCTTGGGATCCAAAAGAGGCATGTTTAGAATCTAGAAGTTCCCCATATCAAGGGAATAATTCTTGGTGCATTTGAAGCAGTTTTTTGTATCATTCTTACAAAAAGCACTTTAGGTGGGCTGACAGCCTAGTCCCTATGTCCCAAATAGCTGGAAGCAAATATTTCGGTCTTCCCATTAATAATTGAAACTGATTCAGAATTGTCCATTTGGCTTTCAAAACATTTTGATGAGCTCTGTAGCTGATGTAAATTTTCATTAGATTTATTGAAATCAGCTCAGGGTCTGGCTCAGTATATTTCGGATTTCTTCACTCATTCTCTGGGCTCATACATCCACCTGTTCCCCTTGCTATGATCATGCTGTTCCTCTAGTTTTGGCCTCTCTTCTCTTTATCTCACTGTGATGCTTCACAGATGCACTGCTTTATTAATGATACAGTTTCGAATGCAGATGTCCTGTCAAGATCTGGCTTACCCAGCCTCATAGTGATCCTCAACAGCAGAAGACAGCAATGGCTTGGACATGCGAGAAGAATGGGTGATGAACGTCTTCCCAGAGAAATCCTCTTTGGTGAACTGTCATGTGGGTTGAGAACCAGAGGAAGACCACAGCTAAGATTCAAGGATACATGCAAAAATGCCATGAAAAAGTTCAACATTGATCCAAAATCCTGGGAATCTACATTGTCAGATCGAAATACCTGGTGACGATTGCTACGACAGGGCACATCATCCTTTGATAGTATATGTGCAAGCCACGCAGAAGAACTTCGTCTTAGAAGGAAAAACTCTGACTCAAGAATTCGGGAATAGACTTATAAGCAGTTATTGCAATCAACCATGCAAATCCAATATTGGATGGATAAGCCATGAGAGAAGCTGCAGACTCAAACACTGCGCATAGGTCCTCACTGCCACTGCTAAACACCGTCTGTCAAGAAGATAAGGGGCTATAGTGATACAGTGCAGTAGCCATTATTATAATGAAGATTTCTCTGTATGGAGTAATTGGTTTCATCAGGCAACTTTTTCTCTTCAGATTTTCCCACCCTTTTTCTCATAACTTGATTTTTGTGAAATTTTTTTTATACAACTTGCCTCCTCAAAAAAAAAATGCATTTTCAAATGATCTTTACACTGAATTGTTGATCCTTGTTTAGTTCATTTATGCAAAGCATGTTTTAGAAAACTGCCAGACTGAATCTAATGGGCTAATGTTTTCTCCAGTAAATTAACATTTTTTTTAAACTGGGTTAATTACTCTTATGTACATCTCTTCATATTTGTATCAAAATAGATTGAATTCAAATTCCAACCATCCATCCTTTTTAAGGCCCTTCAGTTAATCAATAAAAGTGAGAATTTGGGTTAAGGTATAGAAATTTAATATTTAAAAAGCCACTGACTTTTTTTTTTTTTTTAAGTTCTTAATTTTTCCTTCTCCAATTTGCATGCTGTTACCAAAATACTCTTCTGTACATTTGTCAAAAGCATTTTTTTAAATTGGGCAAGTCAATCTCAATCATACCAATCACCTGGAATTTAAAGGGCTTAAAACTAGGATGGTGTAAAGATGTAATATGTGGTGTAAAATGGCTTGTGGCTTTCCTGATGTTTATACCTGATATTGTATATCGAAATGCTTACACATTAGAATGAGATGAATTTCAGAGCACAGAGCATTAAGTTTCCATGCCAGGGTTAAGTTACTTAAGTTTGTTTTGGAGATCTGGACTGTTGAAATTTTAAACCACTAGCTTTTTTGTTTGTTTGCCTCTCAGAAATATCCATGCCTTTTTAATTTCACTAAAAATCTTTAGTTTAGCAAAATTCAGGTTTGTAGTGGTTATTTATCCCAACCTTTTGTGTTAATAAAGTTTCAATATTTGTTTACACTAGTTATGCACCGGTTTAATCGGAAGGTCAGCTTTTGTTACCTCATTATTCTTATGTTCTTGGGTACTGTCACCGAAACTTAAGAAAACCTTTCTACCAAGTCGTATGCAGAGGTGGTTGTTATGTTGATCTTGTGATATTAGAGACAAGGTTCATGAAGTAATACATTTTAGTGGACCAATATTTAAAATGCTTTAAAAACACTTTAGGGGTACATAGATTAAACATTCTTTTTGCTATCTCTGTTGCTATTTTGTTCTCATTAGTATTTTGAGTGGGAAAGTGTTCAAGAAAGGGCTCCTAATTTTGTGTCCATCATTGTATAATCCGTTAGTTGCATGCACAGCCACCACATTTATAGGAATGCTTGTGAATGCAAATGCTGACAATCAGTTGCTGCTTTTGTACATGTAGGTGCCTATTTGCTTATTCAGATACATCAATTTGCATGAGCAAATAATATATGTTCATACAAAAGTCTACCTTGAGAAATATTAAACATCAGGTTGAGGTTAGATGACATTTCTACAGGTTTCACCTCCCTGGTCCAGCACCCTCTGGACCTGAGCTGTCCTGAACAAGGGATTTTGCTGGACCAGTGGAGGTCAATGCTTCCTGGCTCCCCTTTGCACCTCACCGTTGCCTGCCAGTCCAGGCTCCTGGGCTCCATTTTGGGTCCAGGAGGGTTCCAGGTTGCTGCCCTCCCCTGCCACCAAGCCAGCTGAAGCTGCCCAGCCGAGGCTCTCAGCTGTGCCTTCCTGGCTACCACCAGCTCCCTAGTCCTGACTGTAGCTCCCCCAGTCCATCGACACCATCTTCCCACCCCCAGAGAGCGCTACCTCCCATGGCCTTAATTCCAGTTCCACAGCTCCAGGAGGGGCTCCCTGTCTCTGACCTCCAGCAGGGTCTCCCTGCCCTGGCTGTGGCTGACTCCTCAGCTGCTGCTGCCTTCCTTGCCCCAGCTGCAGCTCTCTTCCCCGTCCCCTCAACCAGATTGCTGGCCCTGACAATGGCTCACTTCCTGGCCACTGGCATCTTATAGACTAACATTTTTTAGATCATAAGCATTCACGGGCAAGGACCAACTTCGTCAGATACATGCATCTGAAGAAGTGGGTCTTTGCCCACAAAAGCTTAGGCTACAAAAAATCTGTTAGTCTGTAAGGTGCCACAGGACTTCTCGTTTTTGCAGAAACAGACTGACACAGCTACCCTTGGATACTTGTCCTTGGCTGCTGGCTTCTTCCTCATCGGCTGCCTTCCCAGCCTTGGCTGCAGTTCCCCAAACGTTGCTGGCTTCTTCAGCCAGGGCATCACAGCCTGGGTAGAGTTCTGAACTGCTGAGCTCACAGCTGGGGCCTGCATCTAGCCACTGATATTCTCTAGTCAAGTAACATCTGTGGCCTTGCTGGAGCACAGATATTGCTGGACCAGAGAGTCCCAGATTTTAGAGATTGTACCCATATATTTAAAACGTTAACAGCAGTGCAAAAGCTTAGTTATAAATTTGGAAATTTCAGTGTTTTTAAACATTTTAATTTTAATACATGTCAGTGATCTTACAGATACTTTGGAGCATAAGCTTTTGTGGGCAAAGGCCCACTTTTGTGTGCCCACAAAAGCTTATGCTCCAAAATATGTTAGTCTATAAGGTTCCACAAGACTTCTTGTTTTTGTCAAAGGAGAAGCAAACAGAATAGCCCTTTGGATTTAATTTTGTAAAATGTATAGAAGTATATTCTGTCTGCTACTTCTTGGTTAGTTGCTAACGTGGTTCTATGTTATGCGGTGGGATAGGCCTCTTTGCTTTACAGACTACTAAAAATAATTTCTTTTGTACTTGAAACTCTTTCTGACACAGTTGTTGCATTGCTGACTGGTACAGATTTATTCATGTGTCGAGCCACTTAGTCCTATCCACTGAAATGCTGCACAGGCATCAAAGCCATTTGCTTTAATGCTGTTGAAGACATAATATTAAGGCAGAGAGGAACATGTTTGTTCTGTAGTACAATGCACTTCTGTAATAGTTTAGGGAAGAAAACTTAATCTTTTGGCTTTTGTTAGCAATTAAAAAATGCTTTTGCTTACTATTGTTGCCAGGTTTACAAAAAAAAAGTTTGTTTTTTTTTTTACATAAGACAGTGTTGTTTTGATTCCTCTGTTTTGTAAATTTCAAATTTTTATTCTATGTCTTCCTGACATATAAATAGATTACAGACAAATAACAAAAATCTTTATGGTCTTTAACTCAATTTTAATTCTTGCTGAAATCCTGTATTGTGTTGTACGGAAACATTTGATACATTTCAGTTTTAGTAATATATGGATGTTGTTGGGGTCATGTTGAGGTAAATAATGAATGACCTGAACAAAAATGACAAATCACTAAGGCAATGGGTTTTCGTATATAATTACGCTTTGTAATTTTTTATTCAATGCTAATTTGTATACATTTCCTGCAATATCAAATTGTATAACTTGCAATATGAAGGTTATTCAGTGTTAGTGAGTTACCAACATAACCCTCAATTCCTTATACCTTTTAAGTCTCATCAGCATAGATTTTTATTACTTATACTTTGCATGAGCCACGTCCTCCTCTCTTGAAGGACTGTAGCCCTATGGATTGCAACTTGAGGTTATACTGGTATAATTGAAAGATGTTGCCTGTGAGATCATAATAGTAAAACCAAGCCAATACTGTGCACGAATGTAGAAGGATCGAATTTTTAGCAGATAAGTTGGTATGTGGGTCGAGTCAGATAGGCAGAGAGGTTTTATCGTACACCCAGAAAGAACTACCACAGGACTGGGATTAAGAAAAAGCATGTTCATTATTGCATCATATGGGCTTTACTTGAACAGAGAAAGAGAGTGTAGATTAAGAAGATGGGGGAAAAAAAAACAAATATAAAACAAACAAAAGAAAACCCTGTGGAGACCTGTCAGATATTTAAGAGATACAGGTAAACTGTACTTAGAGTAGGTAAGCGTATATAGGTAGTATTATATTTGGATTATCTATGTTTACTAAGTGATGTATGTACCTTTTCTTAGGCTGTCTTTCTCTAGTACATGTGAAGGGATCACAGCTAAGAAGGGTTATAAGATAAGCCCTTGTCAGCTAAAAAAAGATCTCTGCTAAGCTTCAGAATGTGCCTTGTAGGTCTGTCTTTGAATTTCCACATAGTTATTTTAGTAAGGAGGCTTCAGGGTTTTTGTTTCCCCTCTGTTAATGAGATCTAGACAGCAGGGATGACAGCCAACATGGGCCCTGAGGCGTCATGCCCAGGATGGGCTGGGCTAGGGCAGAAGGGCAGGGCTGAGGGTACTCTGCCCTTAGCAATGCCCAGACTGCAATGTGCCTATATCCCTGCCCTCAGAACTTCATGTAGTGGCTCTCTGGCAGCAATTCAAAGGGGCCCAGGGCTCTGGCCACTGCTACTACTGCAGTAGCAACAGCTCCAGCCCCTGGCTCCCCCCAGCTGGGAGAAACTGGGCAGCATAGCTGTCTGCCACCTGGTTCCCGGCTCCCCACCACTCTGGGAGCCAGGAAACTGACCAGTACTGTTGCGCTGGTTAGTTTCCTGGCTCCCCCACTTGACTTGCACAAAATTTGAGTTACAGGAAGATCCTCAGGAATGCAGCCCTCCTGTAACTAGGGTCCACTGTACCTGTAAAGTGGACGTTTTCAGCAGTGTCAAACGTATGTGCTATGTTACCAGCAACACTGTGCTGAACTTTGTCTGTGGTGCCACGAAGACAAGAAAATAATTTTAATACTCCCAAATGTGTGCTTAAATAAGCTCTTTAATTAGAAAAGGGCATTAGAAGAAGTGATGAAATATAATTGATTTAATTATAATGTCATGCTTCTTGCTGAGATGTCTTAAAGCAGGTTTAAGCATTGTGCCCTAATAACAAGTTAGGTCCAAACGGTATTGTTATCTTTATAGGACTAAACTTAATGGAAAAATATGGATATTGCTTTGCGTATTAACATTTTATTCTTTATTTTTATTTGTAGACACCTAATTATTTTAACATCAGATACACCTTTTAAATGTTGCCCTATTTATAGAGAAATGTGCAACCAAAATATACCTGTCTCATTTCTCCTTTCTACTTTTTGTCAAAGAAATGAAGTAATGTCAAGAGATTCTGATTTTTTTCATTAGAAAAAGGCTAACCATATAAATGGTGATGTTCAAGAGAGGCATAATTAAAAATGATTTGATCCTCTGGTTTCACCTGTTCAGATCTCCCAAGTGGGGATTTATTAACTCAATGATGTTCAAAGTTTACAATTTTACACAGTATTTGTGCCTTTTTTTAATCTTGGGTATTATCAAAACATACTCAGATGTGATCCTTGAATCATCCTGGACCTGAATGACTCACCATCTTCATTTTCCTGACTGTGTGTCTCTGTCAGATTTCTTATACAGTCACATTTTTATTTAACAAACTCCAACCTATATAAAACACTCCTTTTCCTATTCTACTTTCACAATATTTCCAATTCCAGCTTTTCAAAACTCATGAGTCAGACCCTCCAGGAATCAGAGGATTGGCTTTGAGATGACCAGATTTCAAAGATGATAAATGTTGTGTTCTTTATTTGCTTTCTGGATTTTATGCCTTTAGGGCTCATTTTATAATCACAAGATCGGTGTACTACTTTTAAATAGCAGCTGATTCTAAATTAACATTACTCTAGGAGAGTGAAAATGTCCAGATTTCGAGAGTACTGGCAACATTGTGTTTTCAGCCTTTTTCTTTCTCTGACTGTGTCTACACTAGAGCAATCTGTTGAGAGAAGTTTCTGTCAGAAGATATCTTTTGACAAAGCTTCTGTAGACAGATCACAGCCAGGCTGCCAAGCAGATGGAAAGAGAGATCTGCTTTGTCAATGGAGACTGGCCAGACTGCCTGGCTGCTGTCTCAACAGAATGGCTGACTGGAAGCCCAGCAGACAGGGCTGCTCAGTTTCCTGGAAGCTCTGTCTGTTGACAGAGGGCCCTCAGAATGTCTGGACTGGATTTTTGTCAATAGAATCTGCCAACAGAGGTGTTCTGTCGACAGCATTCTGCCACCCCCCATAAAGCAGAAGTGCCACATTCTGTTGATTTGCCATAAACAGAATGCCTTGGGAGTGTGGATGCTCTGTGGGTTTTTATCAACAAAACATCAGTTTTGTCAACAAAACTCTCTAGTGTAAATGTAGCCAGTCTGTGTCCTCATTTTCTTCTGTAGACTTCATCTGCATCAACTCTGTCTTCCTGGAGATTTTATTTTTTAAATAAATTTGTGTGTTCCCTCAAAGTGGGAATTTGGATTTTTTCTAAAGGCTGCAATTCATTTTAGTGTTTGTGTTACATTATGTTAAGGGTAGGGGAGCCCTTCACTAAGGTGGGGATGGAACTGAAGAGTGATGAGTCTTCTACTTTAAGGGCCAGGGTGGGAAATAGTTTGTCACAAGTCTGTCAACTCATATCAATCTAGAATGCTGGTGCTAGGCCACCTGTCATACAGCAAGCATCCCCAATGATCATGGAATTCTAGAACTGGAGGGGACCTCGAGAGGTCATTGAGTCTGGTCCCCTGCCCTCATGGCATTTTAGAGTTGGCGTATCCGCTGTTTCAGTTGAAGCGAGAGAGTGCTAGGTCATGATCTCTTCTGAAAATTAAGATAAAATGAGGGTGCAGAAATCTGTACCCTAGCATCTATTCTTAAGCTCCCAAGTTGGCAAATTTTTGCATTTTAGAAAGAAAAATATTTTACACAAGTATATCACTACGGGGTAAATTAATTTTTTCCCATGTGTGTATTGATGCAAGACAATAAAAGCCGACCAAACTCTGCTCTCCTACTCAAATCTAGCAAACTACTAGCAGCAGGAGTTGGCACTCAACTGGCAATTCATGTGCCAAAAAAAGGGTCTGACTATCTTAAACTAAGCTGTCTCACAGTGGGTTCATGCAACCTGGTTGTCTGATGCTTCAGCAAAAGCATTCTTTTAACCAATGATATACCTCACTTAATTGTATAAAACAATTGCTGTAACTTCTTCAGTGTTTGGCTAACATGGGTTAGCCTCTTGGGACACGTGAACTTTATCGCTACAGGTTGAACCTCTCTGGTCTGTCACCCTCAGGACCTGATAGGTGCTGGATGAGAGAATTTGCCGGGCTAAGGGAGGTCAATATTGTATAGCACATTACTGACACTTTCACTGCTTACTGGGCTCTTAGGAGACGTTTGGGGTAAATTACAGCTAAATAACAGCACAGAACACTGAGAGCCAGGACTGGTGGCTGTAACAAACTTTATGGGACAATGGGAAACTTGGCCACACCCCTAATAAGTGGGTGTCTGGATTATGGATATTGCCTGAGAATGTTCTGGATTAGAGAGGGTCAACCACTAGTACCACTGACAGTTTTCAAACACACCTATAATAAATCCTCCTTTCTTGTCCTAGATGTTACAAAGAAACTGCCTTGCAGTATCCATTCACGTTTTTAAAATAAACCAAAAAAAAACCAAAAAGACTCCAGAGATTTGTTGCTCTGTAGGTCAATATAAGGTATTTTGTGCTGTATTCTTGATTAGAGCAGTGATTAGTGATTCTTGATTAGAGTAGTGTTACTCTAATGTAGTAAAATACAATCAAACATCAACAGAATCATCTAAACTATTCCATTAACTGTTAAATTCTGTAAACTAAACTTTTAGCAACTTTTTTAATTCATGCTTTTGACTTTGAGGCAGTTGCTCTAGTCACTTCAGATTTTTTCTGCTTTAGTTATACTGATGTTTGGTTATGTTAGATGGAACTTTGGCTCTAAGGGAGTCAGTGGGAGGGTTGTTAACTTCATTGTGGGCTTGACTTATGCATAAATATTCTAATTCTGAATCTTAAATGCATGTTCTTGAGGCAGAATGCTTCAGTCCTTACTCAAGTCTCCCTCTTTCCCCAAGTGGTCCATCTTTTCTTACTGTATCACCTTTTGGCAAAGTGAGGATGTTAACCATGTGCTTAAGTTCTGCTGCCTCGGTATAGTGCTGACTTATTTAATTCTGTACTAAAGTTTTATTTCTCTTATTCCTCGTACAACTGCTTTTTTATGCAATTTGTCTTATACCAGAACTGACTTTGACTCCATTGTAAATTAAAAAGTGGCCTTTTTGATAGTGTGCTGCGCTTTGAGTATTCAATGATGTTTTTGATTATATGTTATATCTTGAGTGCTTTCTGACATTTCAGATTCTTTTTCAACTCTGTTTATCTTCAATCAATTTATCAGTGTGTGTAATTTTTCTTTGTTTCTTGAGTTCAATTCCAAAGATTGTTTTGGCCTAGATTCCATGCCAGTTTTTTGGATGCTATTTAGGTGGTTTCTTCTGTTTTACACTGCTTGTAAATTATTGCTTATTAAAAAAGGAGAAGTCTCTGGATTTTTGTTTTGGAATTTTTAATTGATTTGGGACTTGACTTAAAATCCCTTTTCCTGATTTTTCTTTTCTTTATTTGGACTTTGAAGGTAAATAATGTTTTAAAATTAAACCTATGAGTCATGCATATGTCTGAGAAAACTACTTCAGTTCAGTATTCATATCATAGAGCATAGAATCAATGCAAACAGTTCTTGTAGGAATAGTTTCTTCTGCTGGTATATGATTACAAAAGTAAAACATTAGAAGTAAGTAACTAAAGAGTCTCAACATTTTTCTTAATTTAAGGAAGAAGAAAAAATCCTAAACTAATTTTTAAAAACAGCCCTGCTTTTATTGTCCTCTCAAGAGCTTGCCTTTTACCTTGCTTTGGGGGTGTAATTTTTTTTAATTTTATTTATTTATTTTTTTTTTTTTGCTCTTAAATGGGAAAGAGAGTAGTAGGCATCCTTCAGTCTGCATAGACTATGGATCGCGCCCTTTATAGTTTCAACTGAGGACTTCATTTACAGCGTCTACTGTGACTATGAAGACCCACACGAGAGTGACAGTCCTTGCTGCATCTCTTGCAGATGTGGTGGGTGTCTGGCAAGTCCTTAGTGTGCTTTCTGTGCACTCGCTTCTCCTCTGCTAGCTGTCTGATCCTCATCTCTCCCTTCTGAAGGCCCTTGTGTAACCCCTGCCTCCATCTGCAGTGGTCGTCTGCTAGTTCTTCCCAGTAGTCCAGCTCGATGTCTACCTCTCTGAGGTCTCTCTTGCAGACATCTTTGTAGTGCAACTGGGGGCGTCCGGGAGGTCTTTTGCCAGAGGCTAGCTCATGGGAAAGAGAAAAGAAAGTAATACTATTTTTTCAAAGAAATACTTTCCCTCTTGCTTTGGGATGTGGAGCCCATAGATTTGTGAAAATAATAGTAGGAACCAAGATGAAATGAAAGAAATTGAATAATTCCAAATTAGTCTAGCTTGGTATTAAAGCCATTAGAATATGAGTGAATCTGATAGTGGTTAGGGTAAAAAATAAAACTTCCATGAGTCACTATGTAAGCTGGGACGGGATAGCTAACTTGCCTTATCTTGTTTCAACTATTTCACCACAGCTGCATAAAAAGGTGCAATTTAAATATAGGTGTGATAACTGAGCCTCTTGCTATCTATGGGAGATTGCCTGGCCTCTGCAGGAGTTGGTCTTTCCACTAGTGCTTTTCTATGAGATTTTAAGGGGTCAAGTTTAATTCCTGACAAAGCTCCAGAGCTGCCTGCTAGGTGTGGCTTCTGAGAAGACATTGCTGGCTCACTCTGAGATGTGTTGGTAGCATTACCTACACATTGAGCTGTCCTGGTCCCCTTTAGCTCCTTTCTTGAAGGCTAAGGTTGCCTTGTGTCACTGTGGTTTGAACCCTTATGTCTGCTGTTGGAGACTTACTGGGTTTATTCTGGCATAAAGCAACATAATACTAGAATACTCAAGGAGCTCATAGAGGAGGTATCTGAGCCTTTATCTATCATCTTTGGAAAATCATGGGAGACAGGAGAGATTCCAGAAGGCTGGAAAAGGGCAAATATAGTGCCTGTCTATAAAAAGGGGAATAAGAACAACGCAGGAAACTACAGGCCAGTCAGCTAAACTTCAGTGCCAGGAAAGATAATGGAGCAGGTAATTAAAGAAATCATCTGCAAGCACTTGGAAGGTGGTAAGGTGATAGGGAATGTCCAGCATGGATTTGTAAAGAACAAATCATGTCAAACTAATCTGATAGCTTTCTTTGATAGGATAATGAGCCTTGTGGATAGGGGAGAAGCAGTAGATGTGGTATACCTAGACTTTAGTAAAGCATTTGATATGGTCTCGCATGATATTCTTATAAAAAAAACTAGGCAAAGACAATTTAGATGAGGTGGGTGCATAACTGGCTGGATAACTGTACCCAGAGAGGAGTACTTAATGGTTCTGAATCCCACTGGAAAAGTATAACAAGTGGGGTTCCACAGGGATCTGTGTTAGGACTGGTTCTGTTCAATATCTTCATTGATGATTTAGATATTGGCATAGAAAGTATGCTTTTTAAGTTTGCAGATGATACCAAGCTGGGAGGGGTTGCAACTGCTTTGGAGGATAGGGTCATAATTCAAAATGATCTGGATAGATTGGAGAAATGGTCCGAGGTAAACAGGATGAAGTTTAATAAGGGCAAATGCAAAGTGCTCCACTTGGGAAGGAGCAATCACTTTCACACATACAGAATGGGGAGAGACTGTCTAGGAATGACTACAGCAGAAAGGGATCTAGGGATTATAGTGGACCACAAGCTAAATATGAGTCAACAGTGTGACGCTGTGTCAAAAAAAGCAAACATGATTCTGGGATGCATTAACAAGTGTGTTGTGAACAAGGCACGAGAAATCATTCTCCCGCTCTACTCTGCACTGGTTAGGCCTCAGCTGGAGTATTGTGTCCAGTTTTGGGCACCGCAGTTCAAGAAAGATGTGGAGAAATTAGAGAGGGTCCAGAAAGGAGCAACAAGAATGATTAAAGGTCTACAGAATGTGACCTATGAAGAAAGGCTGAAAGAACTGGGCTTGTTTAGTTTGGAAAAGAGAAGATTGTGGGGAGACATGATAGCGGGTTTCAGGTATCAAAAAGGGTGTCATAAAGAGGAGGAGGGAGAAAACTTGTTCTTCTTGGCCTCTGAGGATAGAACAAGGGGCAATGGACTTAAACTGCAGCAAGGGAGGTTTAGGTTGGACATTAGGAAAAAGTTCCAAACAGTCATGGTGGTCAGAAAGTGGAATAAATTGCCAAGGGAGGTTGTGAAATCTCCATCACTGGAGATATTTAAGAATAGGTTAGATAGATGTCTGTCAGGGATGGTTTAGATGGTACTTGGTCCTGCCATTGAGGCAGGAGGTTGGACTCAATGGCCTCTCAGGGTCCCTTCCAGTCCTAGTGTTCTATGATTCTATGATGATTAAAGAAATATTGGCTCACATTTTCTACCATTGAAGTGGGCTAAGGCTTATCTGTTAACTAATCACTATTTGTATTTAAATCATTTAAACACTGAACATTTACCTTGAAAGGTTCTAGTTTAAGCTGATTTACAGAAAACAAACACTGTTTTCACCCAGCTCTTCAATTTTATAGAAGTCTATGTAACGCCTTATGTTGCAAAACTGAGCTAATAGGGTGAAATTGAGCCCAGTGCAGAGGACCTATGGGAGCTCTACATCCCACCGAAGTTAGTTTTCCAATGTGGTTTACATGAGACTTGGATGCTGCATAGGCTTCAAATCGACTCTGCAATATTTCATCCTTGCTGAAGAGGGATGGCATCTGTTTGATGTGATTTGAAAAAAAAATCCTACTCATTATTCATTTGAATTCCAATTTACAGACTGTAAAATTTAGAGGAGCTATTTTTGTCCATTTTACCTAGGGAGTATCTTCCACTTTCAGTCACATTATTTTTGAACATAAGTGTTTATTTTTGCTAATTTACTACGTGTTCCCATGCACTTGTGTTTAACTCTTTGCTTATAAAATACTGTAGATCTGTGAAATACACCATGGGCGGTGATGTAACTTTTCATTGGTGAAAATAGGGGAGCCAGTTTTATTGCTTTTGAACATGTGGCTCGTTGACAACAGTTAAATGATGAGTTGCAATTCCATGTTAATCTTACTTTGAAAGGAGCTTTCAGGATTTCATAATCTGACAGTTTATAAACAGCTACAACTAGCGACCTTAGTATTTACTGTAGAGGTGCTTCATCACCATAGCATGTGGACACTTGTAAAACAGAATTCTTTTTGCTTCATAAGTTGCACAAAAAATGGATCAAGGATGACAATTGCTTATCTTAAATTTCCGAAATAACAGCATCCTTCAGCATCTCATGACTAAGGACTTCCTTATACAACACTTTTAGTTATGAATAATATAAATCACATGAATTAGAACATTCACTTTTTCTTATCTTAAAAATAATAATCCATATTAATACAGATATGCTTCATGGATTGACTGAAATAAACTGATTTAGTAAGAAGTGGTATTTTAGCAGCCTCTCTTTGGACCTGTTGTATTATTTAACATCTGTACTTGTTTTGTTAAATAAATTGTGTTAACTAGTTAACCATCTCGGAAGCGTAAATGCCTGCATGAAGCTCCTAAAGACTTCTTAAGGCTCTCCTTTAATGTATTACCTGACTGAATGTTAATTGGCTTTGTCATTAGTCACAATCTTGAGACACAATCCAATAAGGCTACAGCAAATAGCTTTGGAAGAAAAAGAAAAAAACAAATCTTTGATATCAAGGGAGTCTCAGGTAGGCTTATTTTCTAAGGATGTACTTCTAGAAAGAAAAAATTGTGATTGATTCCTGTTGTTGAAGTTACCTCTGAATGACTACATCATTTATGATGCTATTAAATTGCAATATAGATAATTACTGTTAGACATTTTGAATAACTTCTTGAATAATAGCTATGGGCAAAGTTATGTGGGGCTATTGGAAAGTGCTTGAGAAGCAAAATAACATTTGCATATCTAAATGATTAATTATGATACCCAATTAAAATTATAACTAACTAGGTGGTATAAAATTTTTACATGTTTATATGCATCGTGCCCATGCTGTGATTGCTGTCACAACTGTAACTGCTAAGGGATGTTATGAAGTCTACAAGCGCATCTGGCTTCAAATAAGAATTTGATCCATTCATATTCTTTGGTGGCACCTTGATAGACTAACAGATTTTTTGGAGCATAAGCTTTCATGGGCAAAGACCCACTTTGTCTAAAATCTGTTACACTGTAAGGTGCCAGAAGAGTTCTCATTGTTTTTGTGAAACATACAATATTTAAACTGTATAACTAGACAAACCGTTTCTTGTTTGGTAGAATCTGTTTTTCACCTCTGGTGATGAGTGCCTAGCCAGAGTGCATTAAGACTATAATTTTCAGTACATCTAGATTTCTTACACAATGTTCATATGTGCATTTTGCTATTACGTTGATGTGATGCTAGCTTTCATTTGAGCGCTCACAAGACAGATTGTAGTGAACTAGACTTCAAGTCCCTGTAACCCCTCTGCATTCTTTTGTTAGTTGGCATTATGAGGCTCTTGGGTCAGAGCCACAGTAACTGAAGCCTTGACATCTAGCTCTCCTCCAAGCAGAATTTTCTGTGATCGCTATGGAGTGCTCTGTGCCAATCTGTAACCTAGGGGGAGGGCTTAGATACTACAATAATGGGAGCTAAATAAACCCTAACATAGGAAATCCCGCTGCTGCCCCCACACATGCAAAATTTAAAGCCATTCTCTTTTTAAAATTTTGTGTGTTAGACAATTGTTTTGACTCAGTGGAATGAAGTTTAGGAATGTGCCCCAAGACAGGCTTTGTTCCTTCATATACGTGTTCTCCTTTCTCATCAAACACTTCCTGAAAGTAAAATTCTTTTTTTTCCCTAGATCATACCCAATACGTAATGATACTATAACATCACTATTAGGAAGCTGTCATCATCTTGCAGCTAATAAATTTCACACTGATGAACTGTGGCCTACTAAAGGAGAGTGCTATTTTGTTAATTGAATTGTTTTCTAATCGGAAGTATCTGAGCTGCCATTGGTGGCAGTGGAGCCCATGAGGCCTGTATTAACTGTCTTATTAAAATTAGGGATCAGTTTATTGTTTTTGTGCAACTCTGTTTACAGCAGGCTATCAGGCTAAATTAATAGAAGTCCCTGAATAGATAAAGCAAAGAGTATTTCACTTTATTGCTTGGTGCAAGGAAACAGCAGACTGAAATGATTCATCTTGCTAACAGGCAAGACGGAGCTGTGTACAAGTTAGACAGGAAATAATATTCTGTGTATAGTTTCATAGACTTCTGAAAGCTTGTAGTTTACGCATAGTTGCTACAAGCGGCTTATATATTGAAATTGGTATAAAAATAGTTTCACATCTTAGTTGCTTCTGCCAGGCAAACGAAAAATTGTTTCTGCAATGTTTTTGTATTGTTTGCCTTTCATATACTTAGCAGCATTGTAAGATCTTATCAGTTCATTTTAAAATGAGAGTTTTGTTACCTGGTAGGTTTATCATACCACTAATTTCTGGTTTTTGCTGGTCAGCGTCAGATAATTTTTACTTAAAGATGCTTAGAGTTATTTCCAGTATCTTGAAAGAATCATTCTCTCCAACCTCAGTTTCACTTTTTTAAAAAAATTGTGAATGTTTTAAAAACAGTGCTTGCAGGAGTTGTCCTGCTTGTTTGAATCCTGGTATCATTCTAGCTTTTTTTTTCCTTTCTCCCCTCTCCCCCACCCCCCCATGAAAATGCAACTGGAATGGCTTTGTGCTGCTTAACATAAGGGGATAGAAACTAGAATTAGGATAAGTCTTCTAGTGTATTCCCTACAGCAGTGGTGTCCCAACTGTTAGTACCAGGTTATCAGACTAGGGTTTGGCTGTTTGTTTCTAACCTACAGTGGCCCTTAAGATCTTCCAGCCCCATTATTGTTTTGGTGCCCTCCAGACTCCAATGTGTATTAGGGCCTCTCAGGGAAATTGGGATTAATGATTTTCTTCCTTCCCCTTGCAAGGCCCATGTTAAGGCTACATTATGCAGCTCCATGCTCTTGGAATTGGAGGGAACTATACAACAGACATACCAAGTCAATAGTGGTTTTTTTTTTGTTTTTGTTTTTTGAAATGTGGGTTTCAGTAGAACTTCCTGTTGAAAAATTTTAATGTAACATCTCCCTCTGAAGAAAATAGAGATTACAATTTTCCAATGGTCAAATATACTAATTGAAATTGACCCTCTCCCCCCTCCCCCCCTTAAAAAAGTGCCCTCATCAGTTTCCTGGCTTGCCCACATTGCGCTGGAAAATTTGACTTCCTGGGGGTTGTGAGAACGCAATGCCCGCATAAGTCAGGGGGGCACTGTAATTACAAGTTACTTTCAATCTTTGGAGAAAGACAAAATAATTTGTGGTAGTTAAGGAGCTGAATTGTACTACTACTTCTAGAACCATGCTCAAAAAAACATTCACCAGTAGTACTGAAGCTCTGGAGTCAAATTTTCTCACAGGAACTTCGCTGTTCATATTAATGTCCAACCTACACACTAAACTAAAATGTAGGATAAATGAAATTTTACGGTTAACATTGAAATCCAAACAGAAGAATGTCAGTAAAAGAGTAGAAAGCATTAAATAGATTTTCTTCTTAAAAAAAAAAAATCAGTGAACTTAAAATATTTATGAAAAGTGTCACTGAAAATAACATGTACTTAAAATAATCCTGTTATATTGACAAAAGAGCAGGAGTTGGGAAACTGGCCAGCACCAGTGCTAGTCAGTTTTGTGCTCCTGCCATCAGCTGCCGCCTGGTTCCCAGGTCCCTGTCACTCTGGGAGCCAGGCATGGCTTCTACCTGGCTTCCCATGGCTGTCTGCCTACCGGGTTTCCCCCAGCTGGGGAAGCCAGGGGACAGACATCCACAGTGTTAATGCGACTTGAGTGCAAATCTCACTTGTGCATACTGGGGGATTACTGTACTTTACGTTCCAACACAAAGTAGGGCCAATGGCCTTTCTGGGTCCCTTGGCAAGGTGAGGGTGGAGGAGAGTGGATTCATGCCCTGGAAAAGGAAGGGACTTGGGTAGGAGGGGTGGGGCTTAGGGCATCCAGCCCTTAGTGCCGCCAGGACTGTGGCACTCCTCCTTAGCCATCAGTGCTGCCCAGCAGTGATTTAAAGGGCCCAGGGCTACAAGCCCTTTTGACTCCCTGGACGCCAGGGCAATTGCCCCCTTTTTCTCCTCACCTGTTTATGGTCCTGCCAGTTCAATGAGCAGGTACAAGTGACAGCCAAGGTGTGACAAGACACTGAATTTCAAGTGTATTATACCTCAGCAAATTAACAAAACTCTTTAAAGCTGGTGAACTCTGTGATTGAATTCTAAAATGTCTGTAAAGCTTTTAAACTAAGTGTTCTACATCCATGTGTAGTTGGTCACTGCAAATCTTGAGCTGCGGTGTGTGAATTGAGTTGAACAATTGGTAACAACAATTTCACTTTTTCTCTTTTTGTAAAACTTAAATTTGCAATAGTTTACACCTACATTGTCTTCTGTATATGTTGACATTTTTGATTATTTTAGTCCACATGCAGTGTTGGTGAATATGTTGGTAGCAATTTGCTTGAGAAGTTTCGTAACAGTCTTCATAAAAATCTAACAAACAATATTGAATGTCTGTAACACAGTGGAGTACCTTAAAATGTGTGGGGAAAACTTTCACAGAATTTTTGTTCCAAGATTGGTTGGAAGTAGTAGTATGTTGCTCTCTTTATGGTCATTCATACATTTTCATGAAGCGCATTTGATTTACTTTTTTCCACAGAGTGTGCTTTTAAGCAGTTTTGGAATCACTGAAAATTGAACTATCAACTTCCGCTGTCATCTACACTTTGAGCACTGGCTTAAAAACATGAAATATTTTTTGAGTTGTGCTGCACTAACTCATCAAGAACGTGAACTTTGGAAGAAAACTGAATTTTTGTCATGTTTGGTGATTATATTACACTACCTTTACCACAAATTAAGAGTGTCAGAGAATGATAGAAAACTAGAACTGGAAGGGACTTCAAGAGGTCACAGAGTCCATTTTCCTGCCCTTTCGGCAGGACCAAACACCATCTAGACTATCCTTGATAGATGTCTGTCTAACTTACTCTTAAATATCTACAGCGATAAAGATTCCACAACCTTCTTAGGTTGTTTATTCCAGTGTTTTAACCCCCCTGACAGTTAGGAAGTTTTTCCTAATGTCTAATCTAAACCACCCTTGCTGCATTTTAAGCGCATTGCACCTTGTCCTATCCTCAGAAGCAAAGGAGAACAATTTTTCTCCCTCCTCCTTGTAACCCTCTTTGGGGTACTTAAAAACTGCTATCATGACCATTCTAAGTCTTCTCTTACTACACTAAAGGCTTGTCTACACTAGCTCACTACTTCGAAGGGAGCGAGGTAAGTAGGGTGTCGGGAGATTATTAATGAGGTGGTGTGCTGCATATGCAGTACTTCATTAAGCAAATTCCCCCCTGTGACGACTCCGAAGTGTTAAACTTCGAAGTGCCGGTTTGCATGTAGGTGGAGTAAAGGGACTTCGAAGTTGCCAAGGCACTTCAAAGTACCAGTGGGTTAGCTGTAGCTACATGCAAGCTGGCACTTGGAAGTTCAACACTTTGGAGTTGCTGCGGGGGAGAATTTGCTTAATGAAGTGGTTGGAATAAAGTCTGGCTACTGTATGTAAAGCAACAAAGGTTTATTACAACCAGCTGGTGGAGTGATTCTGAACTTGGTTGAGTTTCAGAATGCACTGACAGGCACGTTGTGGTTGGTTACATGGAGAGCTGATAGTCAGAGGAAAGAATAGAAGCAGACAATAAGGAAATGAGCATAATCCATGAGCGATCCAGATGAATTAGCGAACAATCTGGGAGTTACAAAGTTTCCATGCACAGTTTACAGAACCTTTTATCTATAAACAAGTCCTTTTGAAGAGTGCAGTCATCAACACCGATGTGTAAAGTAATAACATCTGTAATACACTGATGGTGTAAAGCAGTGATGTCTCATCTGTCATCCTGATGTAATCTTCGCATGGACATGATCATTCGTGTTATCTCTACAGAATCAAAGCAAGTGGGCAATGCAGAATCAAAGCAGAAGTTAGTGAAAGAATCGTCCGTCGCCCTTTAACTATAGTCCAATTACCCTCTCCACAGGGTTCCTTCCTGGAATGTGGCTGCCTTGGGACTTATTTACATCAGCTAGGATGCCCTCCCCAGGTGGCTGGGATGGGGAGGCTTACCAGACTCCATTTTGGAACAGTGATTCTTAGCAAATATTATGGCCTACTTCAGAATTTTATCCTATCAAGTGCTGCATATGCAGCGTCACACTTCATTGATAAAGTTCCGACATCTTACTTACCATCCTCCCTTTGAAGTAGGAAGGTAGTGTAGACAAGCCTTAACTGTAGTAGCAAAATGGATGCATAGTTATCTCCTTTCCTCCATTTAGTTATTTTCTTTTTCCTTGGAGACGAAAAAAACTTTTCCTTTTGTCATGGTGATTCCTGTGATAATCTTTACATTTATATTTAACAATCATTCCTATTGGCTGGAAGAGCAAAATTGATGGAGAGAAATTAACAGAAGGAACAGTGTCAAATGTGAGGAGTTACCACATACTGAGGTACAACATAATGTTGTATAAAAGTGGTGTCAGCCCCCAAGTTTTTTTTGTTTGTAACCCCTTTGGAATTCCTTGCTTCTGCAGCCCTGGTAGGAAGCTCAAGTATCATGGCCCCCACTTGCAGTGTCCAAAAGTATCAGGAGCTCAGGTGGGGTGGTCACCAGAGCTTCAAAGACCCAGTTAAGGTGAAGAAAAGAGCAACAATGGAAGGGACTGGAAGCCCTTGCTGGCTCCTGGGCAGGGGCATCTGAGGAGGCCAGGTGGGGCCCTGGGCAACCCCCCCAGTGCTGCAGACCCCACTTCTTCCCTGCTCTGCCTTCAATCAGCCCCCTGACCACCTCCCCAGATTACCTAGGGCAGGGTGGGGTGGGAGACAGCAGCAGCAGCAAGGGTGGTGGGGGGGTTCCTCCCCTCAGGCTCTGCCTTCCTTTGCATTCACTGTGTGGCACGAGCAGCAGCCTGCTCCACTCTGTTGTGCTTTCCTGGCCCCCTGCTGATGGCTAGGAGTGGAGGCTGGTTCCTGCTGCTGCTGCTGCTGTGCCCTGCCCCAGGTAATCCTCCCCTTCCTGTCCTGTGAGACAGCTCTGCTGGTTTGGATGAGGGCAGAGGGGTCAATGTCTGAATAGGATTGCTGTACCCAGAAGAAGGGGTGAGAGAGAAACCTAGAGTTATTGTGGCTGAGTTGTGGGGGGAGAGAGACATGACGGTAGCCAGAAATCACAGAGCTGGTGGGAAAAAATGTTTCCATGCTGGAGCACAGTTACTTCTGGGGAAATTCTGCAGTACCCTGCCCATGCAGAGTTCATACTCCCCGACAGCTCTGTGGTATTTTCCCCCCCTTCATAATACTGATTTCTCGAGCGAGGTGTTGCAGTTTCACCTTTCACCCACCAGAGACTGCTGTGGCACCAGAAGAGAAGGCAGTCACCTGGTGGAGTGGGAGGGTGAAGAGGATCCTTCCTCACAATGGGGACAGGTGGAGGCAGCATGGGACAGAGTGGGCCTCTGGGGGCAGGTTACAAGTTCAGAAGAGCTAGTGGAGAAGACAGACTGGGGTGCAGGCCCAGGAGTTAGCGGGGTGACAGCACTGAGTCAGGGACTGAATGAAAGGAGGGTGAATGGGGTTGGGGATGCAGGGACATGGTGTGAGGGGATAGATGTGCCTGAATGAACAGGAGAGGTTGGGAGTTATCCAGGGTCTCCAAGGAGGAAGCTCTCCTTCATTCTGATAATTCTCTCAAAAAATCCCTGTGCTGTACTACCTTCACCTGTACCAAACAACCCTCCAAATTCCCTCCCAGGGGTCTCCCTTTCTCAACTTCTGTGTCACCCTAACTCCTTCAAGCTTTTGTCTTGTTTCTGAGGGGTTGCAGGAAATGCATTTAAAATACACTGCAGAAATATTACTTGAAGTTCTGTATTAATATGCCTACCAAGGAATCTACTTGTCAAAAAGACATTTCCTGAACCTTTTTTTTTTTTGTTTTTAGTTTGTATTGTTAGAGAGAGCTGCTGGTAGATATTTTGAAATAGATTACCAAAATAGTTGAAATGGGCATGGTTATGTTTATATTTTGACAAAGTATTCAGTATTTTGCAGAATTTTTAAAAAAGTATTCTGTGCAGATTTAAATTTTTAGCATAGAATTGGTGCAGAATTCCCCCAGGAATACAGAGTAGAAAGACCAAATAGAAGAGTCCAGAGACCTCTCCCTAGTGAGAGACGGGGGCTTTTGGAGTTTAGCCTGGTCAGGCTTGGGTTTCACTTCACTGCACAGTTGCATATGGGGAATCAGTCTTAACTGCACTGGTCCTGGAGCTCAGGCCTGTGATCAGTCCAGGCCACCAGTCAGATAGGCCCAAGCCCTCTCAAGGCAGGACAGCCAGTAGTTCACAGTGTGGGCCCAGGCCCTAGCTCAGAGCAGAGCAGCAAAGGAGTGCATGATACAAGCCTAGGCCCTAGTGCAGGGTGGGGCAGTAAATGGCCATGTCTCTTAGGAGGGCAGAGGGCCAACAAAGTAAGGAGGAGAGAGTGCCACCCACAAATTAGGGGTGACGGGAGAGCAGGGGTGCAGCCCTGCACACTCCACTGCATCCTGGCCCAAGGCCCTACCAGTGGCAGAGTGGTCTACCACTGGGATCAGCGGGGATCTAGACGACAACACGCTGACTCACTATCCCTAGGCCATTTCCAAACTCCTCCTTGGATCATATCTTCTTGGATAGCAAGTTAAGTTACTCTGGGTTTGGGTAGAGCGGGGTCTTTGTTCCAGCTGGTAGCTCCTCCTCGGTGAGGTCTAGCTATGGCCCAGAGGTCTGGGCCAGTTTTCAGACTCTTGCAGTGCTGAGATAGCCTCCATGCCTGGGAGCTCAGGACTGGCCCCTCCGCTGGCTGGGACTCAGCTGAGTTTCTGGGCTCCGCTTATATGATTCTTTCTGGCTGCCTGGCTTCTGGCCAGATGGGCAAGTATGGGACTCTGCCCACTAGGGCTCAAGGAGGGGTTCTTCCTCCTCTGGTCAGTGAGGGGTCAATCTACCTTGGGGATTGCATGTGATTTTATGTTTAAGCTTTTATTGTCATTTTCTAAATTACAAAACCTAACTGTCAAAAAGAGGCAATTTAAGCATCGTTCTTGGTACATGAGGAGGACAGACAAATATGCCATAAAGACTGTCCTCCTTAAAGGAAGACAAATGGCTATATATACCATAGGAAGAAAAATCAATCAATAATGGTGATCAATATACCTTCCCTGTTTGTGGGACCTGGACAAATAATGTCTCACAGAAACTCATCAGAAGCTGTAATAAACTTCCAGAATACTGAGAATAATCTCCAGTAAGGCTATGCAGGCCCATCTGGATGATTTCTTGTAGTTAAGGTGGATTCTAGTGCATTTTTCAAATACGTTGTGATGTAGGTGAGAAGGAATACTTCTTGACATGAATTAGCATGTTCACAGCTCTCTGTTACAGTTTAGGAATAAGAAATATGGATTAATTAGGGTAGTGCAGTGGTGAGCAAGCTTTTTACATCAGGCCCCATTTTTCATCTCTGCAATTAGCAGGGTCCCCCAAAGTGTCTAGGGGAATCCAAACTGATGGAAACTTCGTTCATGTTCGTATGAGAGAAACCCTTTTGGCATGTGTAAGAAAATAAGTTTGTAGAACATAAGAACTTCATTTATAGGTATATGGAGGTGAATACATAAAAACAAAAACATATTTCAACATTTTTAATGAGCTGGATGAGCCTGAAACCTAGCAGCCAATCATGCTGTGCCCCCCCCAATGGAATTTCACAACTCCCAATGGGGGCCTGCCCCTACTTTGCACACCCCTGCTGTAGTGTACAGCCTTTGAAAGTAATTTCACTTCAATAAGCCAGCCTCGGTTTGATTCCTTTTCTCTCCAGCAAGCATGAGTCATCCAACATATCCTTGAAGACTTCATTCTTCTCAACAATAATTCAGTTTTCTAATGCATTACTATTTTCCTCAGTATTTCCCCTGCCACTCACTATTTCCATTGCATTTCTGCTAGTTAAGGTCCCCCTTGTATGTTTCTTTGCATCTGATCTTTTTCTTCTTTGATGTTTAATGGCAAAACTTCCACAGACTCCAGTGGGTTCATGGAGAGGTTTTCTGATTAGTATTCCATTAAATACTCAATCCTGCTGTAACCCATTGTAGAGCATATATTACATATCTACTTCTGATTTCCCAAAGTATATGAGTTTATTAAATATTTGAGCTACAGACCTTGTCCTTTAGCTTGAGGTGGAGAGACTTGTAATGGATTTTTAAGCTCATGATTCTATGGTTGAGTCCCCAGTGGTCATTAAAGAAGGTGGTAATTACTGAAGTAGGGGCTGTGAATGACCACATGAGGAGATCAGCACTTCACATGCTCAGGCCTCAAGCTAGGAACCAATACTTTATGGGCCTCATTCAAAGCTCATTTACATGAGTTGAAAGAGATCTGTTGACCCCAGTTGTCTATGGGTCAGATCCAAATTATTTTCTTGTACAGCTTGCAAAAAACTTACCTTGTGAAGAGATTTGCTGTTACACCGTACTATCTCCTTGAAGTGACCATAGTCAAATCTAAACAGACATCAAAACACTCCAGATCCACAAACCAGTTAGTCAACATTTTAATGGAATGGGGCATTCTGTCAGTGACCTAAAGGTATGTGTGTTATTTAAGAAGAATTATCGCACTGTTCTGGAAAGGGAAACAGCCGAGCTGGCTTTTATATTCAAATTCGGCACATTAACACATGGTTTAAATCGTGATGGGAACTTTGAGTCACTATAGGCTTGGCTCAATCTAATTCTTGACCTCCCCCCCCCCCCACTCTCTGATTTGCTCACCTTGATTATCTTTTTCTGATTTGTCCTTCTTGCTTACTGTTTTTGGTTCTCTGTGCCTTAAATATTGAGTCTGTTCTGGTCTGAAGAAGTGGGTCTGTCCCACGAAAGCTCACCTAATAAATTATTTTGCTAGTCTTTAAAGTGCTACTTGACTGCTTTTTGTTTTGATAGTCAAATATGTTATCTGTTGATCTTTCAAGCACCTAAAGATGTATAGATCAAACCTAGAGAAGCTTGTCATATTTCCAGTTGACTCGACCTAGCAAGGAGGGTCACTTTAAAACAAATGTTGGAACCCTGTGTGTTTTTAAGGCCATTAAATTACATTTATGAATGACTAGCAATGTACCCAGAATAGCTTGAGTTCTTGTGGTGCCTCGGGGCAGGGGATGAGGGATGTAGGAGTCAGGGCAGGGGATTGGGGTGTGTGTAGAGCTAAGGAGAGCCCTGAAACTGGCCAGGGTTGTGCTTCCCTGCTGGCGACTCTGCCTGTGTGGGTTGCTGGCTGGCATCTCCCAACCCCGGAGTCCAGTTCTGGAGTCAAGGGCTGGAGGGAGAGGTTTGAGCTGAGGGTTTTAGGGAAGAGGGACCATTTACCTATGACTGCTGGCCTGCAACATGTAAAGCCTGGACCTCAGCTGGCCACTCTCCCACTGTTGCAGCTACACCCAATGTTCACTCTGCTGCATAACTGTCCCCCACACTTGCTGCCCCGCTGAAGTCATTGCAGAATATAACTGTCCCTGTGATCTTCCGTTTCATGAGAAAATATCAGAATCTAGGTACATTGCATTATGACGGCACAAACAAACCTTGACCTTGTTTTACGTTATAATAAGAGGAAGCTGCATGGCAAATGTGGTTGTCCAGGCTCTTATTGTTTAGGAGGGGGTTCTTGAACATACAGACTCATGGATGGGTAGACATACATTTCTAAATATATAATCATATTTAATTAATGTATGATAGCCTTCTTCTCTACCAGGAGTGTTACCATAGCACCTTCAGCAACTAAAAACCATGGTTCAAGCAAGTCACTAAAACCATACTGAGCTCCAGAGAGCTGGATGGGTGGTTTGCATATAATTTTTCAAACCAGTTTTTCCAAAGACCAAGAGGTGAATAAAGAACTTGAGGACATATAAATGGGGAGTTTAAACATACTATTGGCTTTTATTTTGAGAGAGGAAAGGAATATGACTTTTGTCAAAGAGGAGGCTCCAGTCCTGAGTGGTTCGAATGACATGACATTCCAGGCTCCAGAAAACTGATGGAAAACTGCTGGTATGCTTGAGGAAGCATGTAGGAACTTCTTGGGTTTTTGTTTTGTTTTTTTCCTAGAATTATTTTATCCTTTAAAATAAATATACTCTGTGTGGTAACTTGTACTGGCAATAAACTGTTTATATCCCTCAGAGAGAAGGCGGTTCAAGGAGGTTCTCCTTAACCCATATAGTAAACCCTCGAGTTAAGTAGGGATTGCATTCCTGCAACCCTTTCCCCCCCACATAACTCAAATTTTCATGCAAGTTGGGAGGAGATGAGAACCAGGCTGTAGCCTGTTTCCCAGCTCCCCCTGTGCTTGCAGGACCTGGGAAACTGACCAGCTCATGGCTGGTCAGTATCCTGGTTCCTGCCAGCGTAGGGCAGCTGGGAAACCAGGCTGCTGCTTGGTTCCTGGTTCCCTGCTGCTTGGGGGACCTGGGAAACTGACCAGCCTGGCTCTTTGGCTCTCTTCCCCTTGCAGACCCCAGAAACTGACCAGAGCAGCAGCCTTGGTCAGTTTCCTGGCTCCAGCCAGGAACCAGGGTAGTCTGGCTCCCCTCCCCTCCTTGGAGATAGGAAACTGACCAGGGCTCCTGCCCTGGTCAGTTTCTCAGCTCTGCAAACAGAAGGAAGCCAGGCTGCCTCCTGATTCCCAGCTCCCTGCCCCTCCCGGTACTGGGAAACTGCTCCTGTCGGGGCGGCAGCGGAGAGTTAGGCTGCCACCCCGGCAGGAGCAGTTTCCCCTCTCCTGTCAGGGATGGCTGCCTGATTCTTGGCTGCCGCCCCTGACAGGAGCAGCTTTCATGCCGTCAGGAATGGTTTTCCGCTCCTGTCAGGGGCAGCCGTTGCGTTAACCCGAGACACACACAACTCGGTTGTGCACATCTCAAGGACTCACTCTACTAACTCGCTGGAGATATTGGTGTATGGCAGGGGCTGTAAAGCCTTGAAACACTTGGTGAGAAGGGCGAGTGACAGTTACGGCTTGGTGCCTGAAACCTCAAGTGGGTACTCTCAAGGGACCGTGGAAACAGTTCGTGTGATACTGTGTTGTCTGTGGAGCACCAGGATTCTAGCTTGAGTCTTGGCTGCCGTAAGCCACAGGGAGAACACAGTGCTCTTTCAGTCTGTAGAGACGAAGGGTGTATTATTTAGTAGGCTCCCATACTTAGACATATGACTACCTTTAGAAAAAATGTCAGACATCAGTCTTAATATAGCTTATTGCCTACTCAAAGATGAGATACTATGGACATTTTACTATGGCATTATGGTAAGTATTCATTAATCGTCAAGAAGATGAGAGAGTAAACAGATGATTCCCCTCATAAAACAAATGTCAGTGGAACAATAGCTAGAGATTACAAATTACATCTTTTGCCATTTTAAAATATGTATTTCATGATGCAAGTGTCTAGGTTATCTGCCCAAAATGACAACAGTCTCTTGATCTTTAGGAAACAGTACACTTTGTTCTACGTCTTGGTTCCACGCCTTCTTTCTCTACAATTCAGAGTTATGTTTTTGGTAGATGTTCACCATTTTTGTACATAATAATCATTATTTGTTCAGGAGCGTTCTCAAGAAAAGGGTAATCTTTCCCTTTGATGTTCTTCTGCTGTCTGTGTGCTTTTAAACCTTTTCATTCATCAGATTAAATGCTTAATAAGAAAGGGGTTTTTGTTTTTATTTCCGTTCTAATTCTTTTCATACTTCTGTAGAGGTTTGTCTCTTTGTAATTGGCAGGGTGGGATAATTAGATTTTAAACCATCCCAGTTATTCCTGATGATGGGAAGGCTTCCCAGTTATGTATGGTCTGAATATTTTAAGTCCTTTTATCAGTGATAAGTAATTGGTAATTCTCTAATTGTGGAAAGAAAGAGGAGATGTGTCGGCTTTTAAAAAAAATGGTAATCTAAAATGCTGTTCAAGTAGAAATGCACTTTTGTTCCTAAGTATCTTGAAATGACGGGAAAAAAATCTAAATGGCCAACCATGGGGGTAGAAAGGAGATGAAATTTCACAGAGACTGTCTGGAAGTCTCATTCTGTCTACAGCTACAAAGTACTTTATGCTGATTTTGTCTTTTTTTAATTAAACAGCAAATTTTAAAAAAGTCTAGCAGACTTCCCTTGTGCCATGAAATAGTGTAATTTGTATTTATGGATTACCTGCAGACAGTGAATCAAGATTCAAAGAGGAACAAACAGTACAACAAGGCTTTAATACACTATGGTACTCTGTCATATGTGGCTTATAATGTTTGTGACGTAGATGGTAGTACAAAAGTTGGATAATGAGGCAGAGAAATATATGTGGCATTATATGGAGAAGTAGGGGAATAAATGAAAGAGAACAGTTCAAGTTGAAGGACATTTAGAATATATGAATCTTTTTAGGTTGATCATATTGCTAATATTTAGTTGTTAAGAACATTAAGCCAAGAATGATTCATTGACGGAGCTGTATAGAGACTAATAGAACTTGCAAGTCCTGTTCTGCAGAGATCAGTGCTTCGCCATAAAGTATTTAAATTACTTATCAATGCTAGTAGACTATCTTAAAATCATCACTGATAAAGTTTGCAGGTGACACAGAAATTGGGGTGGTGGGGTGCAGGGGGAGAAGGTGGTCGATAACGAAGAGAGCAAATCATGGATTGAGTGTGACCTGGATAACTTCAAAAGCTGGGCCCAAGCAAATAATATTTAAATGTATACATCTAGGAATAAAAAAAAATAGGCCATACATACAGGAAGGGAGACACTGGCATGGAAGCAGTGATTATGCCAAAAAAAAAAAAAAAAAAAGTCTTTGCAGTGCATAGTCAGCTGCCTGTGAGCAATCAGTGTGACTCTGCGGTCAAAGGGGCTAATCTAAATCTAATCCTTGGATCCATAAACGTGGTAGGAGAAGAGGTTATTTTACCTCTGTATTTGGCACTAGTGTGAAAGCTACTAGAATACTGCGTGTAATTGTGGTGTCCTCAATTCAAGAATGATGGTGATAAATTGGAGAGGGTTCAAGGAAGAGTCATGAGAATGATTAAAGAATAAAGACATGCTTATAATGATAAAGAGAACTCCTTGAATCTATCTTAAAAAATAAAAGGTATGGTTTGATTACTGCATATAAGTACCTAAGAGGGGAACAGATATTTAATAACAGGCTCTTCACTTCAGCAAAGAAGAGCAATCTGACTGAAAGCTGAAATTAAACCAATTCAGATGGGAAAGAAGGCATAATTTTTTAAGTGAGGGTGATTATCCATTGGAACAAATGAGCTGGGTAGTGGTGGGTTTTCTGTCACTAGTCATTAAATAAATATTGAATTTTTTTTATTCTAAAATTATAGGAATTATTTTGGGGAAGATCTCTGGCTTATGTTATTTAGGAGGTCTGATTAGATGATCACAGGTGATTCCTTCTGGCCTTGGAATCTATGAATAACTCAGAATGAATGCTCTAGAACAGTGGTGGGCAACCTGTAGCCCATGGGCTTCATGTGGCCTACCAGGGCTCCGCCTATGGACCCTCTAGCTTGACACCCCCACCTGCCTCTTATGCACCATGGCACCAGAGTCTTGCACTTCCTACACCTCCCTCGCCCTCCAAGATCTAGAGTGCCACAAATTAGCTGTTCATGATGTTCCAGCTTTGGGAGGGAGAGGAAGGAGGGGCAATGAAGTGTGAATCAGGCAATTTGCTCCTTTGAAAGTGCTGTGAGAGAGGGGGCAGAGCAGGTAAGCATGGGACTCTGGTGCCTCTGATATATGAAAGAGCCCCAGAGGGAACTTGAGTAGGATTTGGGGTGCTGCAGCCCACTGAGGAGAAGGAGAGCCAGTTGTGTGGTCCACCCTCTACTCGTAGTTGCCTATCCCTGCTCTAGAAAGTCCACGTGCATCTTGCTGGTGACAGAATGAAGCTACCATAGGGAACTGTATGACTTAAAATGATGATAATGTAACAAATGTACTGTAATTAATAAAATAACATTATGGTATAAGAAGATTTAAATTAACAGGCTTACAAAGATAATCCTAAGAAATGGTGTTAGATCTTTGGAAGCTGTTAAGTGATTGTAGTAATGACTGTTGACAGATTAAATAGTCATCGTCATCATCATCAACCGTGGGCTCAGTGTCCTTTGGTGCAGAGCTAGTCTACAGAAACTAAGCCATTCCTCACTGGACAGGGAATGATGGAAGTAAATGGTGAGAGAGGCAGACGACACCAATCTACTATATCATCTATCCATTCTCTGTTGGGTCTGCCTCTCCTAGTATTATGCCGAATACCAGGGACGTCATTTTTCTTTTGTTGTTCATTCTGCAAATATTCCCGAAGAGCTGTCACTTGCATTTTGTAACCTTCTGTAGCAGGTTCTCTTTCAGCTGTATCTTCCTATATCATTCCTTGATGGTGACCTTCTGTATACATCCTATTCTTGGGATTGTTCTATAACAACTCCCCTCGAACGCCGATATTCTCCTCCTCAAATCTTTCATTATCACTCATGTCCATACAACATGCTGCTGAATACACATTTTCAAGATGCTCAGTTTCACTGCTAAGCTAATGCTTTGCTTTTCCAGATCTTATCCATTGCCTTCAAACTCACTCTTGCTTTTGCTATTCTAGTCTCTATTTCCTTCTTACAGTCTAGATCATACATTATGTTGCTCCACAGATATGTGAACTTCTCTATATTCTCTAGTTCAATCCCATCTATGCTGATCTTCCTTCCCATTTCCTTATCTGTAAAGACCATTGTTTTTGTTTTATAAATGTTCATAATCAGTCAGTACTGTTTTTCCTTCCTCATTTAGCACCTGCAGCATTTTCTCTAGCTTCTCCTCCTCTTCCTCAATGGTAACTATATCATCCATTATTTCTTTTCCTGTGCACAGATGTCCCTTCAACCTCTTCCTTGATCTTGTCCATTGCTCTCTAGATGTGTGATAAAGACACTCAGTGATATGGGATCTCCTTGTCTCATACCTTTACTTGTTCTAAACCAATTTCCCATCTCCCTGCATGTTCTCTCTGCATTGTCACTGATATCCTTCAACAACAGTATCAGTCTGCTATCCACCTGTGTGACTCCAACACTGCCCAAGTCCACTTTTTGATCTATACTGTCAAATGCCTTCTGAAAATCAACAAAGAAAGTGTAGGCATTCTTCTGTCATCGAGCTTTCTCCTCTATCGGTCTTAGTGTCAATATCTGCTGTATGGTACTTCTGTCTTTCCTGAATCCTACTTCCTCATCCACCAAATGTTCTTCTATCTGCGATCTTTCCATCAGTATCATCATCAGCATCTTGCCTAGGTGACTCATTAGGGCAATCGTTCTGTAGTTCTTGCACTCTACTGTACTTCCTTTCTTGTGTATTGTCATTAGCATGGATCTTATCCATTTCTTAGGTGCCTTCCCTTCATTCCATGCTATATTACATAGTCGGTGTATTTCCTGAATCATACTTTCTCCGACATATTTGATCATCTTTCCCATGATCTTTTCATTACCAGGGCTCTTGTTTATTCATTTCACTGCTCTTTCTTCTTCCTCCTTTGAAATATCAGTCTCCTTCTCGATGCTCAGCGGAGATATTTCAGTTCTTCGATCCGTCTCACTGAGACTCTCAAGTCCAACTGTGTTTTGTATAGTTTGGTGCAATATCTTGTTCATGAGCACCTCTTTGTTCTCCTCTTTGATTGCCATCTGCTTTGGCTGCCACTTCCTGTTAATATTCTTAATCATTTTATATACCTCCCCTGGTCTTACATTCCCCATAATACTTCTCTACATCTTCACACTGCTTCTCTGATCATTTTGCCGTATCCTTTCTGGCCACTTTCCTTAACTCATTGCATTTCACCCTATATTTTTGTTCTGCCCTCTCGGAAACATCCCTTGTGATCTTCAGCACTCTCTTCCCTTGGATGAACTTCAGTGTCTTCTGTGTAATCCACTTTTTACTGACCTTCTCTTTTTCCGTAACAGTCTGTTCAGTTGCTTCTTCTATTGCTGTGGCTATCCCTTTGACTCCCTTATCTAGATCTTTCTCTGTAGCTGTGTTCCTAATCGTCTCTTTGAGCACTTGATTGGTGTCACGACCCTTGTTTATCTGGGCAGCATCTGAGCTGGAATCTTTTATAATTTAGTCTTACTGGCATCAGATTTCATCTGTATTGTTGTTTCACAGTCAGCATATCATCACATATCTGACCAACCCTCTTCCAGGCTTGGGACTGGCATGGAACCCCCAGAGGCTTTATGGCAGAATTGGATAAAATGGTCACCATAATCAAATACATGTAATAGAAATAACTTGCAAAGAGTGTCCTGCAGTTTTTCTGTTTCCCATAGCAAAAGTGCTCTGTGGCAATAATAGTTCTTGGTAATAGAAGACAAAAACTAAAAACACAAAACAAATCAGAAAAGAATAATTAATAAGAAAATACTTCCCCATGGCCATAATCTTGAGAGGTCTATGTGTTTATGCCAGAAAATGAATTATTTATTCACCCTTCCTTCAGGACTGACCTTTGAACAGCAACAGATGGTTTATTTCAGTGTATGAGAATTTCTGTTAACGTGTTTAGTCAAAGTTTACAGAAATCAGAATTTTCTTTCTTATTATGTTCTTTGTCTCCATTTGCAAAATATTCAATTTTGTCAGTGTGTTAATTTTCAAGTTTTAATTACTTAATTATGTAAAATATACTACTGTAGAGTCACGAGAATGTCTCTGAGTAACCTTTCTTTTCAAAGTAAAACTTTTTTTTATGTAAGTAGGAAGGTAATTTAATTGAAAATATAAATAAATTTTCATGGCAGCTTTATAAATGAGTAAATCAGGTAAGAAGTATGCATCTTTTAATTCTGAAATGTAAACATTATTTATTCAAAAAGTTAAGTATAATCTCACAACTTCATTTTTACTTAATGTTTATTTACATCTTAAACAATGATCAGATTAGATAATTCACAGATTATATTTTTAAGATCAAGAGAATCATATACTTTGATCTCCGGTATATCCAAGGCCAGTACATTTCACCCAGCTATCACTCTGTGGATCCTAGTAACTCTAGTCTGTCTGAAACATAACTTTTGTGTTTTGGCTCAAGCACGTCTTCCAGAAAGACATACCATGTATCTCTATAAATATTCTAAATATACTGTATGGCAATTTGTAACTTACTTGGTTTCTGACAACTTTACATTATTGAAGGGTACTTCATATGTCATTGAACCTGGAAATCTTCCAAGGCTCAAACTGGCATTGTATTTGTTACCTGCCTTCTGTTTGTTCAGACCAAGCGAGAAGTAGCTATGGAGAAAATAGTCTAGGAGGAGTGGAAAGGAAAATGAAGTCTTCCTGTATTACATCTCAACTGCGCTGGAGGTCATTTCAATATCCAGGCAGAAGAGAGGAGGAAAGTGCTGAGAACCACAGTGGGCCATTGGTTCAACTAAGACTGGGTCTCACAGGTGCCACAACAATGCAAAAAAGAATAGCTTCTATTTTTAGTATTGTTTTTAAGCTTAGGAGAATTTTATTGGGAGTCTTTTTGATCGTTGCTCAAAGTTCTGATATTGTAGTGTCCATCTTGGTCTTTCATTCTGATTTTTCTCATTCTTATGAGACTCCTAGTGGTTTTGTGACCCCTAGTGGTGATACTGGGTGTTGCAGATTTTTTTGTTGAAGAGCTAGAAAATGTTTTTTGCCCACTACAGATCTAGTGGGTACAGATTTAATTCCATTACGTTACAAACTGCAACGAACTTGAAAATGCAATGGGTAAAATATTCAAAAAATTCCTTTATTCCTTCTTCATAAGTGGAGATTGTGTTATTTAACTGGGTGCAGAAGGACTTGAGACTGTACAGAACCTGCCTCCAGTACAAAAAGTTGTGACTTAAAAGTCATGACTGTTACGTTTGACTTCAAGTACAATTCTTGTTACATGTGCATTTTAAATCACATTTCTTACACTTAAATATTTGCATGGGTAAGGTACTTATGAGAAGGGACATTTTGTATTCTTAATGAATGCTTTTTTAAAACTGTAAGTGCTGTATAGCAATTTAATTGTATACAAAGCATGATATTGATGCCACTGTACAATTGTTGGGAAATGAGAATGAAATGGTCTTATTCTAGTCAGTTTGACAGTCCACTATTGCTTCCTCTCTGACCAGGTTGTATCCCTACATAATGAGTGAACAATTAAGTCTTTCTTTCATCCCCTTAAAGTGAAAAAGCAGTCATGTAGCCCTTTAAAGACTAACAAAATAATTTATTTGGTGATGAGCTTTCGTGGGGCAGACCCCCTTCTTCAGATCATAGCCTTACCAGAGCAGACTCACTATATGAAGCACAGAGGTTCAAAAATTGTTATCAAGGTTGACAAATCAGAAAAATTATCATTGTTGGCAAATCAGGGAGGTGGGTAAGAGGTATGGGGAGTAAGTGTTAGGTCAAACATCAAAGCATGTGAAAGAGGCTCTATAGTGGGTCAGGTAATTGCTGTCCCAGTTCAAAACACTTATTAATATTTCAAATTTGAATATGCATGTTGGTTCCAAACATTCTCTCTTTAGGTGGTTGTTAAAGTCTCTTTTATGCGGAACGTAAACTCTCGGGTCTTTAACAGAATGGCCCACTCTGTTAAAGTGCTGGCTGATCGGTTTGTGTATTTGGATATTTTTGAGGTCTGCTCTGTCCATTCATTCTTTGGAGAAGAGCGTTTGCCCACATACTTTGTATGTAGGGCAGACTTCTTTGTTGGCACATGATTGCATATAATGATGTTAGCTGAGGAACAGGAAAATGTGCCCCTGTTTCTGTAATTAACGTGGTTAGGTCCAGTGATGGTATCTCCAGAATAGAGATGTGGACAAAGTTGGTGATTGGGCTTATTGCAAGGAGAAGTTCCAGGATTAGTAGTAGTGTGCTAGTGGGAATCCTCATAAGGTTAGGAGGTTGTCTATAGGAGAGAACAGGTCTGTCACCTAGGGTCTTGTGGAGTGTGGCATCATGATTTAAGATAGGTTGTAGATCTTTAATGATGTGTGTTTATAGTGGTTTGAGTTGGGGGCTGTAGGTAATGACCAGTGGTGTTCTGTTATTGGCTTTGTTGGGTCTATCTTGGAGTAGTTTGGTTTCTGGGTATTCATCTGGGCCTTTTGATTTTATTTCTCCTGGTGGGTAATTAAGGTTTATGAATGTTTGGTAGAGAAGGTTTGGTAGTTTTCTGTCTGTCAGTAAGATCAGACCAGATGCGATTGTATCTCAGGGCTTCACTGTAAATGATGGATCGTGTGGTGTGTGCAGGGTGGAAGCTAGATGCATGTTGGTAAGTGTGGCAGTCAGTAGGTTTCTGGCAGAGAGTGGTTTTGATCTGGCCATCAATGATTTGTACTATGGTGTTCAGGAAGTGTCTGTTGGTGGAGTGGTGAAGTCTAAAGTTGATGGTGGGCTGCAGATTTTTAAAATCTCTGTGGAAGTCTTCTAGAGTCTCTTTACCATGGGTCCAAATGATAAAGATGTCATCAATGTATTGTAAGTAAAGGAAGGGTAATAGGGGATGACATCTGAGGAATCATTGTGTAGTACCCAGAGGTGCTGAGACCTCATCTGGGGTGAGTGAAGTCTCTGCTCTAAAGCCTCGGCTGAGAGCCAGCTGGCCTTTAACTCATGTGGTAGAGTGCAGGGCTTGAGACCCTATGCTCGCAGGTTCTGTCCTTGGTGCTGGCACCCCGGGTCTGTCGGCGTTACAATTGTTCTAAGTCAGCCATAAATATATTCACATATTGTGGGGCCATGTGGGTGCCCATAGCAGTTCCACTAATCTGGAGGTATAATTTGTGAAGTGGTTTAGATGCCACTACACGAGATGGTTAACCACACACAGGTGTGCGGGTTACATGAGCAACCCATGAGTTATTTGTCTCCTGTTTTGTGAATAAATCACTGCTGTCAGCAACTGATCAGATTTCTGTGTCCTAAGAAAAGTCGGGCTCTCAGACCAAACAGTCAGCTACTGAATTACATGTTTTTGTGTCCAAGCTCTCTCCTGAATGGAGGTTTAAGAGCTTGGGGTTACCCCACAGGAAGACATCCTGATGTGTTGTCTTTGGGTAGGAGGGCCTTTTCTCACTCAGTGGTGGCAGCGAATTACACCCCCAGGGCCAGGATATCTGTGACCCTGGAAAGTTTTAAGGTAAAGCCTGTTTACAGGCAAGGTGTTTTTTAACTCTCTCAGAGGTCCCAATTTCTGCAGTCAGAGTATAGAGTGGGGAGGGATCCTGACAGGTGTAAAAATAACAGTTCAATCAGTACTACGGTGAGTAGACAACTGGTATAAAAGGGAAATGGCTTACCCCTCAATATTCTATCCCTCAGTATCCTAATTGGGGAATTTGGTTAAAATGTGGGTGAAAAGTTCAAATGTGGCAGCCTTTTCTTCTATGTGTCTTGTGACGAAGTATGTTGATGTAAGGTCACTGTTTCCAAACAGGCGGGAGTCTGTGCTGCCAGGAAAGAAGAGCATGGAGAAAATGTTGTTTGCAGACAGTGTTTAAGTGCTAGCATTCCCCGTAAATTCATTCAAGAGGCAGTGTCTTACTGTCTCTGAATGTTCTCTAGTCTCTTACCCTCCAGGGGAGAGTGCCTCAGATACTCTGCAGGTTTAATTTTATGCAGATTCTCCAAGTAGTGTGTCCTCTTCCTAAGAACTGGTAGTGCCATGAGTCATCATTTATATAGTTATTATTTATATCTCAGAAGTGCCAGGGTGGGATTGGGGCCCTATTGTGATAAGAGCTGTACAAACTCAAAGGCAGCCCTGCCTCAGAGAGTTCACAATCTAATAAATGCTCTTTCTAAGGTTCTGTTGACTTTTTATTAAAACGTAGGGTTGTAAATGATTTAAGCACTTCTGAAAATTTTTTCCTAAGGCCCATGAGTCCTACTACTTCTGGCACCATTTTGGAACAAAAAAAGGGCCACATACATATAAGGTAGGTGGCTGAATAGGAAATTTGGAGCCTAAGTAGCCTGATTTTTTTTAGAAGTGCTAAGTAGCTATCAGTATCAGGACATGTCTTTATACATGACTAAATAAGGAATTAGGCATGAAATTTTCTAAAGTGCCTAAGATACATTCAGGCATCTGATTCCCACTGAACTTCAATGACAACTGGTCATGGACTCCTTTGAAATTCTCAGCCAAGGAGCTTAACTTCCATTATGTGTTTTAAATCTAAATCCGTGGCTCGAGACAGCCAGTCAGCACTCAGTGGCAGGGAGGACAGTTGCCCAGGATGGGAAATGTTCTACAGTTTAATCACATTTGTTCCTCTTTTCCAGGAATGGGCTGCTGATTCTGTGAGAACAGGCATGGGAAAGAGGGGAAAGATCCCCTCTTCCTTCCCTTTGTAGCTTTAAAAGTGAGGTAGCTGACGTCATGCTGGCAATACCAGATACAGTGCAAAGAGCACCAGATACATTGAGATAAAAATGCCACTGCCAAAACCCAGCATAATCAAAGATACAGCTTTAATAATCGCTACTTCCTCATGTGGAGACAGCAAGACATTTTACCTGTCATGACTTGGACTTGGTTGCACTAGTGTGAAATTCACTCAAGCGTTCTCTAAAATTAGGATGCCATTTATACCGAAAATTGTCCCACCAGTCAAATGTAATTTAATCACAGGTTTTATCTAATGAACAAATTTTGTATTCAGATTGCTGAGCACCTTTTTGATTACTTTCTTTTAAATAGAAAAATCAGTCAATGTTAAAGTATATCTGTTTTGTAGGCTGTCTCTTTTTTCGAGGAACTTGAATGAATTTGAAGAGTGCTATTGTAGTACCACAAATATAATTTTTCAACTCCTTCAGGTTTTTGTTTAAAAAAAAGTTTTATTATTTAGCAATCAATTTTGTGGTACTTACTCAGTTTGTCTAAGTAAGGCCTAAGTAAAGAAACAGTTGTTGATATTAGGGTTGTCAATTAATGCACATTAATCCTGTGATTAACACAGGGTGGAATTAACGTGTTAAAAATTAATGTGGATTTAATGCTTGTTAATTGACAGCCCTACTTTACACTTTCCAGCAGCTGAGGCTGTTGCACTCCAAAGCAGAGATGCCCCTACTGCAACAGAGTTTGCTTTGGATTCGCTTAGACCATTTAAATGGTAAGGTATGGTTTTCAGTAGGTTTGCTCAACCCAGCTGCACTTTACCACTCATAACAAAAACTTACGTGTTGATTGGAAAGTAATTTACTAGGTGCTGGGGAAAAGAGAACTGGGGGAAAAGTTGGAGATGCTGGACTTAATTCTTGGAAGACTGCTGGCTTGCAGAATGGTAGCCATGTGAATACTGTGAAGGTGCAGTATATTGTCTAGGGAGCTAGAGAGCTCTTAGTAAACTTAAAAGGCTTTGATTAAGTTTTTCAAAAGTCCTGGCACATACCAATATGCTTTGCAATGAGCTTAATGGAATTTTATGCTTCACGTCACAGGCTGACAGCTCCCATGTCTCAGGTAGGAATTCCCCTTACTCCTGTCCCCACATGTAGGTCAGATTCATGCTTGCAGTTTCACTTTCACTTTCCTGTTGCAGAAACTGGTCTCTGTCAGAGGCACAATACCAAATAAACGTGTGGTCCTGCCAGGAGACTGGCTCTTGTGGATGCCTTATAGGAAATCCTGTGCATATTGGGTAAAATTGCATGCTGCACCTCCCTCCATTTTGCTAACCCCAAGCATTCAATAACAGGGAGATCTCATTTGCAAATCAAGAGATTTGTAGCAAAATAAAACTTGGGTTCTGTTTGCTTTCTGGGTTCTGGTCCCTTAGGGTTCCAATGGTCAAGATTTTTTTTCCTACAACCATAAAGGCTAAATTAAAAAAAAAAAAAAAAGTTTAACAGTGTGATTAATCATGATTAATTTTTTTAACAACTCCCCTCGATGGCCCTAATCGATATCAATTATAGAGGTGCCTGAGTGAAGGTTAACTAAAAATGCCAGGCTTTAGGCCTACACCAGCATATATATGGCTGTACATAAGTGCCTGTTTCTGTTACACTTCTCAATGGTATCTCATGAGTTCTGGTGGAAGATGTTTAATAGTAAAGACATTCTTCACAATAGGATATTTACATCAATCATAAATTTCTTAGTGTGAAAAAGTCTCTCTTCTTTTTTGACCAGGTCAACTAGAACAGCCTTTGTAGTACAGAACTCTCGTCAATGTGAAGTGAACCACGTACCATTATGTTTGGAACTAAAAGGTCAGCTTCTGTATTCTCTTATGTTTATTCATCCTTCAAAAATGTATAGTGAATGTAACCATACTATAAAGCTTTATTTGTGCTAAATATAATATTATATAACATGACACGGATACATGACTTGTCGTTTTGTCTTTTTTTCCCCTTGTTGTCTGTTCTTTGGCATGCAGAGAGTAATGTATAAAATGGAATTGTAGTATTGCTACTCAGAAGCAGATACTTCTTGCTTATCGAACAGAACATGAGGGTGGTATCAGTATATAGAGGGAGATATGCTGAAAATACACAAAATGAAGTAATACCTATTTCATTTTCATGAGTGCAAACATACTATAGTTATAAGCTTTGAAAGGTGCAATTTTGAGGATTTCTATTTCTCACTGATTTGTTTTCTGGGTTGTGGAATGTTAAAGTTTGTGCCAGATCAAATGATTCTACTAAACATAGTATTTTATGCCATGAATTATTCCACAGTTGAGCTAGGATTCATATATGATGTATCAGTGACATACTTCAAAACATTTTGTTCTCCTACTGTTTCTTTATTTCTTCAGAGTTTTACAATAGCAACAAAAAAAGGCCACCAATCGTTTTTAGTGATCTTGGAATTTTATTCTGCTTATCCATCCCAGATGTTATGTTAAATATTATAAAAATGAAAGTTCTCCATACAAATTACTTTCTGAAAGCTAAATTTCTCTGTGTTGTATATGATGAGGGCAAGTACATTTCAAGAATGGTGTTGGAGTATTGTCAGCTCACACAGTTGTGCGTCATGTACAATAACTAAATGGTTCACTATATTACTATATTGTGGAAGGAAGGAGACGACTGACGTGGCATGCTGTAGATTTGTATACAGCAAGTTAGGAAATGCTATTGGCTAGACAGACAAAAGGTAAAACATGTAATCAAACTATTTTATTTTTTGGCAGTGGTCCCCTCATTCAAGTACTAGAAAACTGTAATGTATTTAGGTCCAAATTTTCAAAAGTGGCCATGAATTCTGAATTCCCATATTCTAATATTGGAATTCAGAATTCATGGCCACTTCTGAAGACTGCTATTTTCAAAGAGTACTTGCTGACTTTTGAGGACCACCCACCTCCCAGTTTGGTCCTCAAACGTCAGTGAGTACTCTTTGAAAATAGCAGTCTTCATTTTAATTTTCTGCTTATGGAGACATACTGTTTGCAAGGAAATGCTGTGTTAAGTGAAACAAAATTAAATTGTGGGAAAGGGAAAATAGAGGTTTGTTTTCCTTTAAATCTGAATGATTTTTAATATTGTGGAGTCACTTAGGCAAAGTTTTTATTTTTAACAAAATCACAGCACTTTGCTTTAAAGCCTAAACGCTCTATCATCAAATTGTAAAAACCAGCCAAGTATACTGTAAGTGAACTTTTTTATTTCTACCTATTGCTGTAATTTATATCCAGGGTTTGAATCATTAAGCTTCAGATGGGGAGCTGCCATAGAGGCATTTGAGTTTCGTTCATTCTTTGTATCATAGAGCACACTGACAACATGGTAATAAATAAACCTGGAATAAGCTTCCAGGGGAGGTTTTCGAATCCTCATCATTGGAGGTGTTTAAGAACAAGTTGGAACACCTGTCAGGGCTAGTCTGGGTTTACTGCCTCAGCTCAAGAGGCTGGATTTGAGACCTGCAGAAGTCCTTTCTAGCCCAGTATTTACATCTCATGATTCTAAAACAGTGTAGACCCCAAATTTGACTAAAATGGAATTGTTAATTTGGTTGAAATAATTTTGCATTCTGTGTGTGTTTACAAAGCCCAGCTGTTCTTAAGAAACCTGTAACAAGCAGTGCTATCACTGATGTTTGAGGGAAACACATAATATCATTTTGTGTCTTTGTGCTCTTTGCTACTGGCCATTTATGAACAATTAAATAATACTTTTGGCTGGGTTCGTTTTCCCCCTGCATGATTCTCCTAAAGCGTAGACAGTGGTCTTAGATGAAAGTTCAGAGAGATCAGGGAAGAGCTAGAACAAGACAAGCTTGTGTCCTTACTGGATAGATTGTAGTGAACTTTTGCCTTATCTTCAGTTGTACCCAGTCTTGTTCCCTTGATTACTGCTATGAAAGGTAGATGGTAGATGAGGAGAGAGAGAGAGGTCTCCTGGTCACATGATCACAGTTAAAAGCTGCAGGAAGTTGAGTGGGCTTTTCTTTGTGAAAATCAATTTTTCATTTAACTTTTATCCATAAGATGTGGTTTTACCCTGAAGCAGTTGGACAGTCCAGTCACTTCCCACTAAAAGTGAGTCTGCATTTGCGTATGTGTGTGGACACACTTGTCATTGTGCCATACTGTCCTCATCTGAAGGATAGTCTAGCAGGTGTGAGGGGTGTGGCCATGTACACACTTCCACTGTGACATGGCCCTGTGTCCCTTCTATGATGAAGTGTGGATGGTGCAAAGGGCATGTACCAAGTCACTGTTACTGATAGTCCTCTCATTCTATTTTCCCAATGCACTGAGCTGCCTGACCCTTACCCAAACATGTAGAGAGCAGAGTACTCTACCCTCCATAGCTTTGCCTTTACCAACAGGAACAAAGACTTGTTTTTGGAGATTTCACAGAGTCTGGGGGAGGTGAGCATTAACTAGACTCTGTCCAAGTGCTACAAAAATGTGAAGCATCTCAGGCTCTTGTACTATAGGGCGCAGGACTCAAAGTCATTCTGGGTCATGATTTGTTTTGTGCCCCTTCTATTATAAGTCGGACCAAAGGCTCTCTTTGGCTTTAAATAGTCTCAATTCAGTCACGAGCCTCATGACTGGCTCTGCTAGCCTCATTGTGTGATAGGATGCTGGGGACAGGCAGGGTGAGAAGACAGTTCCAGACGATTCTGCACATCTATTGGGCAGACCTGGTTGGGGAAGCCTCTCCTGAGGTATTGACTGGACGGGAATGATGATGGCAATATTCTGGTAGCCTCACCACTCTGACTCAAACATTAAAGGTTCGCACCTTCCCTTTGGTCACCTTTGGTCCAAAGTGACACATGCCCTGGGCTGGAGGTGGTTCTCGGGATTTCCAGCGATCACACAAGCAACACTGTTAACAGCTCTTACAGTTTGTTTATTTTTAGCGATATGATGGTATCAAACAAGCAAACACTCAGATCCAAACTGAATGGTATTGAGTTACAGAATAAGTGTCCAGTTACAAACAAGATTGACTTAATTATTCTAATACAGCTTTCTCAACTAACTACACTTGAGGTTTGCACTTATACTATGAGGGAAAAGTAGCATACTCACTACCTCCTGGGAGTTCTTGGAGACAGGACTGTTCCACTCCAAAGCCAGTGAGGTAATATGAAGGTAGTAAGTATGAATAGAGAGTTGAAACTTTAAAGATTTAGAAAGAGAGGTTGCTACCAAGATAGATGTAGAAGGAAGGATGTACGCTCAGACAAGGGTGAGTCCATTCTTTCTTGGGTGCGACTTGCTGCTTCCTCAGACAGCAAGATGTTAAATAGGCCTTTTTCGTTACTGTGCTTAAATACCCAGGCTAAATTAGGCATCCACCCTTTAAGAATTCTGGGGTATTCTGAATTAATTTAGGGTCTCTTTTGATGATCCATACACCCATGCATAAAGTATGTCATCAGTCCTTGTGAGCAAAATCTCAGAAGCGGGGTCAGAAAAGTACCACAGAATGACATTATTTGACCTGTGATTATGCTTTGAGTCAACTGAGTGGTAGCCAGTTTTTTTGCCATTATGCCTTCCTGTAGATAGCCATGCGAATGGGGGTTCTGAGCACAAAATAAGATGGAAAATAGATGAAAATATAAATGTTATTCAGTGCAGACTAATCTTCTCTAAACAGAAAATTAGAAACTCTCTAAGGGGAAAATCCCTTTGCAAAAGCCCCTTTTTGCAGATTCTTTCTGCACGTTTTTTGTGGTTACAGCTAAAATACACAAAAATAGGCCTCCCCTTTGACCTAAATACACTACAGTAGACCCCTGACTTACATGTAAGTCAAATTTTGTGTAAGTTGGGATGGGTCCCCTGGTCCTGGTTGTGCCTGGCTCCCTGCTCCTGCTGGTCAATTTCCTGGCTCTTGCGAGTGATGGGGAGCTGGGAAACTGACTGGTGCTGGCGGGAGCCAGGCTGCTCTGCTCAGTTACCTGGCTCCTGCACGGGGCAGGGAGCGTGGAGCTGGGGGGGGGGGGGGGTGGCGGGGCGGGCTGGGGGCGGGGGGGTTGTCAGATTGTAATGTGGAGGTGTGAACATCAAGAGCAGAGAAACTGCTTTTGTAAGAGGCCAGCCACTCCCAGTCTCTTTAATGCTTGGTTGATGGAGTCAAATTTGCAAATAAATTGCAGCTCAGAGATTTCTGTCTCCATTTGATTTTTGAAATAAAAAAGCAGTCAAGTAGCACTTTAAAGACTGACAAGTGCTACTTGACTGCTTTTTTGTTTTGATACTATATAGACTAACGCAGCTCCTTCTCTGTTACTGATAATTGAAATGCTTTTGTTGTAGGACTGCTACTTTTAAATCTGTTACTGAGAGTCCAGGGAGATTGAAGTGTTCTCCTACAGGTTTTTGTATGTTACCGTTCCTGATATCTGATGTATGTCCATTTATTCTTCTACATAGAGACTGTCCACTTTGGCCAATGTGAATTGTAGTGGGGCAACTACAAAGTTTTAGTCACTGTTATTTTTAGCAACAGTCATGGACCATCAGTAAACAAGAATTCATAGAATGTGACGGGTCCATGATTTGTGCTATATATTCCTCATTAAAAATTGGGCTGCAGGAGGCAGAGATGCTCCAGTTGGGGGACAGCCTGGAATCCACTAGTGCTGGAGGTGGCGTGGGGGGGTTGATATGTGGCCTGGGATCCCCACTGGTGCTGGTGGGAAGGGCAGTTGCACATGGCTCAGGACCCTGGCTGGTGTGGGCAAAAGGAGGATTGACGGGGCTGTCAGGCTCCCTGCCTGATTCCACCAGACTCTCTGGAAGTGACAGGCATGACCCTGAAGCTCCTGAGGGAGGGAAAGCCAGGCAGGCGTTTTGTGCTGTTCTGTACCCTGAGGGCTGTCTCTGTCGCTCTCATTGGCCAGGAACTGCAGCTACTTAGCCTGTCAGTGAATTCCTATTACAGTACTTTTTTTTTTCCCCCTTTTGTGAGACCAGCCCAAACTCCTGAGCACCTGGTATCATGGACTTTTCCCATGTTTTTTCAATTTTGTGTTTGTGACCCAGTCGCAGTGGTCCACTAAGCAATGGAGAACCAGCAAGTGGCAATCTCTGTAGTTCACATATTCATTGGCCCTTTTAGTGGACAAAGGATAGGGATGTGCATTCTTTTGATGGCAGCAAGGCCAACTGGAAACCCATCCTCTGAAATCCTACTACAATTTCAGGGACTGGGGGTATGTGGGAACCCCATGTGGGTGAATCACAGCATCGATGGCATGTGTTTTTCTGAATTCAGGTGGCCTGGCACTGGCGAGCTGTGAGAGCACCTTGCACCAATTTCATGATTAACTGCTTCCTCATGCTGCAGTTCTGCAGCCGCTGTCGGTTATTGCAGTTTTGCCTGTCCTTGTTCACACTCCATTATGCTGATTCTTCAGGCTCAGAAGTGGAGGTCCACCCATGACATTGAACACCTCTGTTTTGTGAGACACAAGTGGATCTTTTGTTTCCCCTTACCTGGTCAGCCATCTTTGCTGAGTGGAATGTCTTTGGACTGATTCAATCCAGTCCCCAGTGCTGTCCCACATGAACATTTGTCCATGTTCAGGCGTGAAAACTCATCTTCAGGGACTCATTTCATCTCTCTCATAGAATTTGGCAGAAGGGAATGACGTCAGAGAGGTGCAGGAGTGCTTAAATAATTTTTCTAGTGGGAATGCTGAGATTCATCGAGCCAAACTGCAAACCCTGTGCCTAATAGAAACTCCTTCAGGCCAGAGAGTACAGCACTACGCCTAGTTCCAGCACCTATGTGAGGTGCCTTTATGAAATTTGTGGACATAGCACACAGTTCTACCAATACACAATATGGTTGTTTATAGAGAGTTTCCTGTGAATTCTGGGATACTGTATTGCATACTGAAAAGGGGTGAACTGCAGACTTTGGATTCTGTTCTGTCAGCATGTTATGCAATATTTAAACAAAATCATTTAGGCCACGTTTGTGTCAGCAACAGGAGTGTAAAAAACCAAACCCACACCCCTAAGCAACATAAGTTTTGCCAGAATAAGCAGCACAGCACCATGTTGTCTAGAGACATTCTCTCTGATCTCTGCGTATTGAGTTGGTTTTATTTTGTTCATCAGAGATTTCTTTCCTGTTGGCATAATGTGGCTGCACATGTTCTTAGAGAGGTATGGCTGTGCTGCTGTATACTTTTTAAGTATAGACATGGCCTTAGCTGTTAAATCTATGTTCTCACAGAGCATCATACCCTGGGCTGTGAATGCTGATTCGATACACAAAAGAGAATAGCATTTATGTGAAAACATGTTTTTGTTTAAAAAAAAAAAAAATGCAAAGCCAAGTCAGCCAGTGAAGATGAATACAGAGTCAGCCAACGTAGAGAAATACATTCTTCTGTTTATAGTACAGCATACATCTGTGCCAAAGTATATTTGATTGAATCAAATTAAACAAATGCCATACCTATAAAACCCTTTTATATCACTCGGTTGGCATACATGACAGTGATATGTTGCTCCATATTTGATTTCTGTATTTGGAACATGACTGTAAAGTTTAAAAGACTACATTTTAATGATTCATTTTTCTGCTTGCTGCAGTAATAAAATTCAGCAGTAACTAAGTTAACCACTTAATACAGCAGAAGAGACAAAGCATGTTAAAGTAATATATAATCAGCCCCACTCTCTGTTGCAAGGATCCAGAAAGGGCACAGTGAATGTCATATGTTCCGAGGTCAAAACAGAATTAAATTTTAGTTATTTATTTCTCACTGCATTTTAAATACATGGGTGGTTATGTACTCCCACTGTTTGTGCAGCTGAAGATAATTTCTTAGCAGATATTCACAAGCTCTTGGCAGAGAAGCTATCTGAGGTGAGAGAGGTCACAAGAATGGACAATAGTCTGAGCATTCTTGGAAAGGGAACCGGAAAGCATAGATCTTTAGGCCCTTGAAAAAAGGTCCCACTTTATTTCAATGTCTGTTACCTTTTTTTTTTGTCCATACTGTAATTTATAGAATTGTATTCTGCCATTGTTTCAATTGCTGTACCTTGGGATTTTCATAAGAATCATCTGATTATTTCCTGCAGAGTCCATAATTATAGTACTCTATTCCAGATTCAAGCATAACCACTAATACTATAAATTATAGCATCAAAAGTGGTTTGACACTTGTAATTATAGAGCACACTAAGTAACACCCTCTTTTGTAATTTGTGTTAACATTTTTTTTAACTCTTTCATTATGGGAGAATAATTTGTGAACAACATGTGCTTAGCTTTCCCAGTGTAAACCAAGTCCTGTCCTGTTTTATTAAACTGGTAAGAATCAGGAGGTAGTGTGATTGCTGGATCATGATTCAAGGAGAGATTCCTTCCAGGTATTCATGGGTAGGCACCACCGAATGCATGGTCTTGTGTACACATTTAGAATGGGCATGGATTACACAGCATGGACCTGCTCCTATTAAAAGAAGAAATGCTGCCACCATTGAAATCAATGGGAATTTTGCCACTGTTTTAAGTGGAACCAGGAAGTCTTATAAGAAGAGTCCTGTTTATTTTAATGATACAGGGTCAGGCCTGTGACCAATGTTAGGAGCCACAGCATTAGTTCCATAGAAACGGAAGGTCTTATAAAAGGACATACTTTGATAACTGGAAAGGAACATAAGCAGATTATTGAGAGCCCTAAAGTACACATGATGGATAAAATATCCCACTGCAGATTCGCACACCAAAGTAAAAAGATACTCATCCCTCGTTAAACAAGTAGTTGACTTACGAGTACTCGCTTAAACGATGTACACACATACTTACCTTTGTTCTTCACTAGACGAGTGAACTCCCCTCCCTGTGGCTCCAATCTGCCGTAGTCTGACCTCCCTGCCAGCCCCGCGGCAGCCTGACACCCCTTCCCCCCACTGGCCTTGTGGCCCCAGACCATGGCAGCCTTAACACGGCCACCACCCAAATGGCCCTGCAGACCTAACCTGTGGCAGCCTGACACCTCCCCTGCCTGCTGGCCCCACGGTCCCAACCTGCGGCAGCCTTAATCCCCTCACCAGCTCCCCAGACCTAACCCACGGCAGCCTGAATGCCCCCACCACCACCACTGGCCCATACATCCAACTTGCAGCAGCCTTAACCCCCTCCCACCTGCCCCACGGACCCAACCTGCCACTAGATTTTAACCCTCTCTCCCACTCATCCCACTCATGGCCCCAAGCTGCCCCCAGCCTTTAACCTCCCCCTACCCAAAACCCCGAGATACACTTACCTTTCAAAAGCAGGATCACCTGCTGCTGCTCATTTGCCAAGTTAGGAACACTAGGAACCAATCAGAGACTTTTGCCTGTATTTTAATGGGAATTTAGTGTCCCTCTTACAAGTTTTTGCCTACTAGCAGAAACTTGGGAACAATTGTGCTCATATAGCGAGGGATGAGTGTATTATAAACTGGGATGCTGGCACTGCATATTAAAGTTATTTGACATTTCTCTTTTGTAAAATCTCATTTTTAATTCCTATACATTTGCTACACTTGAACCATTTGGGCTGAATCTTTCCCTGGTGTGTCTGTCTCAGGAAACTGGGACGTTGTGCGGGAAGGAGAAGGAGTTGGGAGTCAGGAGAAACTGGACCCAAAAACGACTGATAAAAGTTCTAGTTTCGGGCAGCATTAAGTTTGTTCACATAGTCACCTTTAAATTTTTCTGTCTTTTGCATTCTCTCACCCCCTCCTCTAGTCCTCCTAATTTTTCACCATATCTGGCCTCTCCGTTTTGTCTTTTTCGCTCTCCTCTACCCACTTTCTCACACTCTACCCTCTCAGTTCTACAGTTTTAAAAGGTAAAGAAAATATCTAGGTAAGAAATATGAGGATTCGAATGGGGAAAGGAAGAAAACTGAAGAGTAGCCATGAAAATGTCAAATCTTATTACTTAAAACACTTTCTCTGTTTCATGAGAGGCTTATATAACATTGCCCAAGATTAGTTTTCAGATTTGAAAACAAGTTTACAATGTTTGATTAAAAAGTGACTAAATGGTAAGATTTTTAGGGCAAAGTTGTCCCAAACTCTTAAAGCAAGTGATTTGAGACATTTGTGAATAAATCCTGAACATTCCACCACAAGCATGGTTATGCCTGTCATCATCTGTCCTCACCAGCTTCCACAGCCCTGGTGTTTTGTTGATTGAGTGACAATGAAATCCCCCCTCCCCTGCATGTAAATCAGCTCCATTGCTGTGATGACCAAAAGATCTAGGTGTAGGCGATGCTTCTTCAGCAGGGCCATCTGGCTCCTGGCAGACTGCATCTATTCTGTTAGATTTTAGAGGCCTCTGTTATTACCATGAAAGCAGAGAATGGCTGGACAACTTTGCTCTCCTGAAAGCAAAATTTCTTTTCATAGAGTCATAGAATACTAGGGCTGGAAGGGACCTCGAGAGGTCATAGAGTCAAGCCCCCTGCCCTCATGGCAGGACCAGGTGCTGTCTAGACTCTCCCTGATAGACATTTATCTCACCTGTTCTTAAATATCTCCAGAGATGGATATTCCACAACCTCCCTAGGCAATTTATTCCAGTGTTTGACCACTCTGACAGCAATGAACTTTTTCCTAATGTCCAACCTAAACCTCCCTTGCTGTAGTTTAAGCATGTTGCTTCTTGCTTTATCCTGAGAGGCCAAGAAGAGCAAGTTTTCTCCCTCCTCCTGATGACACCCTTTTAGATACCTGAAAACTGCTATCATGTCCCCCCTCAGTCTTCTCTTTTTCCAAATTAAACAAGTGCAATTCTTTTAGCCTTCCTGCCTAGATCATATTCTCTAGACCTTTGATCATTCTTGTGGCTCTTTTTTGGACCCTCTCCAATTTCTCCACATCTTTCTTTTTTGACTCATCTTTGCTGTGCTTAAGTCAATGGGATGTTACGTACAAGTTCCTCGCATAATTCCAATGATATGCACCAGGTATATTTGTAGAACAATAATAAAAATGTTCCAGATGGCAATTTGTATGTATGTATTTGGCCAAACGAATGGTATTTAGTCAGAATTGTGGGCCAAGTTGAAGTCAATAGGAATTTTGTCAAGCCACAATTTTGCCATTAGACTGCCTTTACTCTAGATACCATGTAGATCTGCATTTATTACTGTAACGAAGCATAAGTTCACCATTTTTTCTTTTGCTTAGTGCAATTTGGAAGAGGATGAAAAATGCTTAATTTGTAGGACTTAAAATGAGCTGAAATCAGTGAGAGCTGAGAGTACTTGTGTCCTGATTGAGCTATCCATCACTATCCTGAAAAGCGCACAAACATATACCTAAGAACTTTGCTGAATAGGGATGGACTTAAATATACTGAAATTCTTTGCTGAATTGGGCCCTCAGGGTATGTTTGCACAGCAGCCTTATTTTGAAATAAGTTATTCTGGAAGAGCTATTCCAAAATAGCTTATTTTAAAATAAAACAGCTGCACACACAACTGCATTTCAAAACAACACTTAGCTATTTTGAAATACAGCATCTACACACATACAGACTATTTTGAATTAGGTTCTGTTCCCTGTCTTAACAGCACCTCTTTTTGGCCATTTCTACATAGGCCACTTCCTTTGGAAGTGGCGTGCTAATACAGGGAGTGAAATATGCTAATGAGGTGCAGATGCAAATTCCTTGCACCTCATTAGCATAACATCACGTGATTTGGAGTCCGGAAGACCGTTCTTCCGGACTCCAAAACATTGTGTAGAAGTGTGGCTGCCTGGGGGGCTTCTGGAAGGAAGTTCTTCCGGAGGCCCCTTCTTCCCAAAAATTTTCGGGAAGAAGGGGCCTCCGGAAGGAGGACTTCCTTCCAGAAGCTCCCTCGGGATTGCACTTCTACATGGTGTTTTGGAGTCCAGAAGAACGACCTTTCAGACTCCAAATCACGTGACGTTATGCTAAAGAGGTGCAGGGAATTTGCATCTGCACCTCATTAGAATATTTCGTTCCCTGTATTAGCATGCCACTTCCAAAGGAAGTGGCCTGTGTAGAAAGGGCCTTTGAAATAGGCACTATTCCTCCTAGAATGAGGTTTACCTATTTAGAAACAAGCCAACTGCTATTTCAAAATTATTTTGAAATAGCAGTTGCATTGTGTAGACGCTAGGATAGTTATTTCAAAATAACAGCTGTTATTTCGAAATACCTTTGCTGTGTAGACCTGCTCTCAGTAGTTTTTATTTTGAATCCTTATTATGCTAATGAATAGTTCTGGGTTTTTTTGGATGTGGCTCCAGTGTTACTAGAGCTGCTGTTCTTGTCAGATTTTGGCCTCAATATCTGGACATGCAGAGTTTTTCAGAGTGCAGAGTATTTGAGCACTACTGCTGATCCCACAAGATGTCTGCAATGATTGTTGAATTTCACTGAAACTGTAAGATGATCCAAGCTGTGAAACCTGAGACCTAGCCCTGATTTTTAACATTCCCAGTTTCATGTTAATCCAAATTTTAATTCACTCTCTCCAATCTGTCTAAAATGCACAGGGGTGGTAACAAGTGTCTGGCATAATGGAGCTGAAGTCTCTAGGCATGAGCACAAGACAAATAGTAGTAATTGTGTATTTTCTTTCAGATATAGAAATAACAGCACTTCATGTGTGGCCAAAAGGATGTCTGGCAACTTGCTCACTATGTATTTTTCTGTTGCTTTCTGTAGCTTCCTCAAAGCAGTGCCTATGCATTGTAATGAAAGTTTTTGTAATATTCTGACGTCTTTTCAAATATTCCTTGAAATACATAATGTTAGTAATCTTCTTTTCTTCAAGTGCTTTTTTAATCTCAACCTACAAATTACTAGCGTATAATTTATCTGTTTGAACCATTACATCATAACAAAAAATTCCAGCAAACTGATCTTTTTTGTGAATTCCATGACATGACACTAATATCTTCATCCAGTAACATACATCTTTTTTTTTTTTTTTGTTGCTGTATGAGGCCCTAAGTGTAACTTTTCGAAGTGGTGAATAGGAGCAGTCAGCATAGATCTTGTTTGATAATGGGATGTGTGCATGCAGTTACCTAACATTTTTTAAAGGTTCACATCGGTGATTTACTTTATTATGATATTCTAAAAGGTAACTGGTATAGTATCACCAATCAGCATGCAGTAATATGAGCCAATCAGAAGCAACCAAGTGACTGCATCTGAGATTGTTTTGTAGCTACTGCAGATGGTAGCCATATGTTTTCTGTATATTTCTGTATGGTATGGTGATGAATCATCCTTTTCACTGATACTTTAAACTACTTTTCATTAACTTAATGGAAGAGTCAGCACTGCTGGTTTTCTGGCAGGGCGTCGAAGTGCAACTTGGTGTATTTTGTCTGTCTGGCTAATGGTGCTTTAATGGAAAGTTTTAATTAAGCACGTGTCTCTGCATGCAGAGAAGAAATCAAAAGCTCTTGGGGAAAAAGTGCTCCAGACTCACTGAAGGGTGGTTTTGTGAGCACACCAAATGCATTTAAATTAATTGGAATATATTTATTTAAACTATAGCCAGAGCAAGTGAGAGAGCAGCTGCTGTGTAAAGGAGAGGGTAGAGATGTTAGTCTGTACACCTTTCTCCTACCTCGTTTTCTTTCCACTTGGAAAATTTCATGGGCATAGCAGCAGCATTCAGAGCAGTGATTTTAGGCACGGGGTGTAGCTGACTACTACAAGTTTATATTTTGTCATCCTCATAATTTTTAATTAGCTTGAGAACACTGGTGGCTAATGTAACTAGTGATGCTGATTTATGATTTGCCATTCATGCAACAGTTCCTAGTCTGCTAAACTTCCAAGTATGTGGTGTTGCCTTTTCTTGGAAATTGCATGATATTGATATTCTTAAACCTCAAGTGCTAGGAGTTGGGCATTTTATAGGTCAGTGTTTTTTTAAATAAAAAGTCAGTTGATAGCCTTCAAGCCTGCAGATGACCATTTGAAAACAGGTATGGAATGTAAGCTACAGGCATCAGCAGGCAATTTAGCTTTTTTAATTTGATTTTTTTTTTCAGTCATTTTATTTTTCAGGGCACGAGTCATGATTCTTGAATGCCTGGGTTGTAATTTCTGAGTACGGGCTGAGCTTGCTTAGCTGTTTAGAATAAATGACAGTGCTGAGGAATATAGTTTTTAATCTTATGTACACTGTATTATTACATTATCACTATCCATACACCTACTGTGAAACAAAATGTACTTCAACCTTGATCACCAGAGTCTGTTCATACTCTCTGGTTTTGATTGTAGCTCGATATAACATTTATTCAATCTGGTATTTCTCTGTGAGCCAGCACTGATATGCTGCCTTAAGAAACTTCCAAGAGTATTAATTAGGGGCTGGCCCAATGTACCACAGGAATAAAGGACCATGAGACTCTGTCTTCTATCCAAGTTCAAGATATGCTTTTTTGACCTTTCTTCTCTAACATAAACACAAAACAACATGAACATTTCAAAATAAATAAATAACCCCCCTCCCCCGCTGCCAAAACAGTGTACCGTGAACATAGTTGTTCCCCTAGGAAGTGGATAAGAGGAGGGAAGGAACCACATGTGACAGATGTTAGTCTTGTCGCTGAATCCACTCAGTATTGTAGGGATGAGGATGGTATGAGAACCTGGACAGAATAATAATTCTCACTTAGCTGCCAGCCATTAGGTGTATACATAAGGAGCTAAATACTCTTCCTGCTTTTATTCTCTTACAAGACGTTGGAACATTCAAAGATCATTCTTAATGCAGACTCCTTGCAATTAGCACTATCCAACCTGGTCAAAATTTACCCTATTTTCTTTTTGTTTCTCAGAATTACAGACAGAATAAGTTTGTGAACCTGTCTCTTTTGAAGTCTTTGACTTAAAACATTCAGAATCAGATTTGTCTTGAATATGTGAAACTCAGAAGTGATTTTACTGCAGTTTTCTAATATCCTTTACCATTCCCATGGATATTTATGTAAAGGTTAATTTGATTACGAGTGGGTAGCAGAGGTCTGTTTCTTACATGAGTTGTCAATTACTGTTTAAATTGTGTGCTTCAGAGGCTGATGAGAACAACAAAAAGCATACTCATGTATCATAAGAGCAAAAACAATTATTTGTAGTCTTGCTTATAAGAATAAAAGATATCAAAGGGTTATAAAATTTACTAGTTGCTCTGTGGTTTAAGAGCATCTCAGTAATTGGGGAGAAGCTGAGAGGGGAATGTAATCTGGGAGGAAATGGCAACAGCATGGAGTTCACTTTTTGGTATTGCCCTCAGCACTAACATTCTTACCCCATATTTAGTCCAAATCTCTGCCACCCCATAAACAAAGCAACCTCACCCCTGTCCCCCCTCCCCAATAGCTTCTGCTCCTGTTTGAGGTCTGAAAGTTTGTAACATTCCCACTACCCCTTGTCTTTTTCTTGTATAACAATAGTGTTTAGGTTCTGGTCACCCTGAGAGCTGAGTAGCAGTAAGGGGAAGGGTGTTTTAGTTAGCCCTCTTGGAGCTGTGTGACTTTTTTTTTTTCTTCCTTTTTTATAGGACTTATTTAATTACAATGCTTAGCAGACATTTTGGCAAGTAGCAGGCCTGGTGATGGGGATGGAAGAGCGACATGGGCAGTTGTTCTGGAGCCCAGCGAGTGAAAGATACCCAGGGACTCCCAGCTGCTGCTGCTGCTGTGGCAGCGGTGGCAGTCAAACCCTAGGCCAGGGGTCTTAACTGAAATAGTGAGAAGATCCATTTTTTCAAATTCAGAATCCATAGTTCGTGAGCGGCAGTGCGCGTGAATGAGACAGTCCTTAATAAATAACTTCAGATGGCACTTTTTGTCATCCCTATTTTAAGAAGAGCGCGCACGCAAAGATTTGTTCCAGTTAGGAAGTTAAGATACCCCATCTCCAGCTTTACCCCACATCCTGCAAACCTCCTCTGATTCCCCAGGATTAGCCCCTCTGAGCACTACCCTGCTCCCCGTCACCTGAATTAACTCACCTCAGCGTGCTCAGCTCCTCCGTGGCCACCGCCTTCCCCTCCCTGTGCTGCTCCCTGCCACCTTGGTGCGGCTGTGCGTCTCTGGCAGGAGCAGACTCAACCATCCCTCCCGCCAGCTCTCCTGCCAGCTTAGGCTTCCACCATGTGGGGTGGCTGCCAGCCCTGCTGGCTTTCTCTTCTGGGGCTCTCTGCCACGGGTGGCTGCTCAGCAGCTCCAGAGGCTGCTGCCACTTTAACAGAAAAACTAAATTCAGTTTGTTTCACGGCAGGTTTAAATCTCTGCAGAAGTGCCTCACTATGCCTGGCTCTAAAGGCTGAGCTGAGGGGATGCGCTCCAGGTAGCGTGAAGAGCTGGCTGCCTTTGCCTCTTCCAGGACTATGTAGCTTTTTAATGATGGTGCAAGAGGTCACAATACACAGACCTTAAAACCTAACTGTGAAGGCCAAATCTAACAATTTCTGATATTTCTAAAGTGAGTCAAACAAAATAACCAAATTAAGAGATCCCTTTGATATACACTATAAAGAGGCAAAAAAAAAACAACAAACCCACATACCACAATTAAAACAAAAAGCAGTCAAGTAGCACTTTAAAGACTAGCAAAATGATTTATTAGGTGAGCTTTTGTGGGACTGACCCACTTCTTCAGACCATAGCCAGACCAGAACAGACTCAATATTTAAGGCACAGAGAACCAAAAACAGTAAGCAAGGAGGACAAATCAGAAAAAGATAATCAAAGTGAGCAAATCAGAGAGTGGAGGGGTGGAGGGGAAGGTCAAGAATTAGATTGAGCCAAGTATGCAGACAAGCCCCTGTAGTGACTCAAAGTTCCCATCACGATTTAAACCATGTGTTAATGTGCCGAATTTGAATATAAAAGCCAGCTCGGCTGTTTCCTGTTCCAAAATAAAATAAGGGATACATAATATTGCGAAGCTCATTTCTTTTCATGAGCAGTTTCCACTCCAGAGCAGTTCTTGTTGAGGAGGCACTAGTGGAAACTAATAACTCAGCTGAATTTTCTGAGGTAAAACCTCCACTTGATGGAGAGTCAAGGACCTTGACAAATTATTATAGGTGAATACTGATAATGAAAATGCTACTTTGTGTTTTGTTTTTGGATAGTGCACGTTTATTACAAGAAGGCTCAGTAAATACAAATATAGTTCTATTCTTTCTCTTGTTGTTCTGATAGGGGAAGGAAAAGCTTGTGTATTGGGTGGGGGATTTAGTGTTAATTTTTTTTGATGATCGGGTTGTATGATGTTTTGTGTGCCCCCTTCACCAACATTGCGTATATTGAAAATAATTTGACTTGATATAAAATTGTTTTATTTCTTCATTTTTACTTTGGAGCAGATGAGTAGTTAGTAACATTGTGTAGACAGTAAGTCGTCAATACACCCACAAGTCTGCAGACTGATAACAGTCACTCACATGTGTAAAATGATTCTCAAAAACATAGTAGCACAAATTTTTGTTTTTGTTTAACAACTTAAAAGTTGAGAAGAAATATAAGAAATTAAAATTAAAGAATAATGCCCTTTACCAACTTAACCATAACAAGTTCGGCAACAGAAATTAAGGGAAAAGCCCCTGTGCGGTCTTGTACTCTAATAAGCAATACAACAGCTCCTCTCTGCCGTCCCTTACTCCTTTGTGCCTGATGTAGCTGGAATATGAAAAGAAAATAGTTAAGACCATACTACCATTTCTAGAAAAATATATGTAGTAATTCTTCTGTTTGATAAGGGTGAAGTTCTTCCCTAGGTTTTACGTGTATGGCTTGCATTGACTTTCCATTGAAGATGTTGATGCATTGGGGAACGTAAAATCTCTTACACTCTAAAAAAATAACCGAAAGATCTGATGTCCTAGCAGCCTCCTTTCTGTTTTGCCAGAAGTACCACACTATCTGCAACTTCAAAGGGATTAAGATTTCAGAGCTTCTCTGTTTCATAATTCCTGCTGTGACATTTTCTTGCAGAAAATAATGTGCACCGTACGTGACTAGTCAGTATAACATTTTTTAGTTGCTAATGTTGTTAGAGATGGTTTTGATGCAGCAGGTTTTAATCTCATAGTAGAACAAAGTAATCACTTACTTTCCTAAATGGAAGAGATTGTTGGAGACTGAGCTTCCTGTCTCTTTAAAAATAACCTTTCTTTATTTCAGGTTTCAAGCCTCTAGAAGGCTGATCGCTAATTTATATTCAAGGCTTGCTCTTGTCTTCAGACAGCGCCATACTTTTTATGTGTAAAATAAGATGCGTGAGTCTGATTTAATTATCCTATTATTTTCAGTGTTTTCATATTGATGATTAAGCAAAAATATCATCTGTTGTCTAGTCAAGGACATGGCCTGTGCAATTATGGTCCATTTTGTGGGCAAAAAAGGAAGTGGTTTTAATTATTTAAAACATTTTTGTAATATGTTATATGAATATCAGAAATCAGCTGATAACTATATTTGTTTTTCAGTCAATAAGGTGTATACTTTTTAGTAGTGAGGTTAATTAACCATTGAAGTCATTTACTAACACTGCTGTGCTTTTAAGTCTTTAAATCAAAATTAGATGTTTACCTTACAGATCTTCTGTAATTATACCACAAGTTACTGGGTTTAATTCAGGAATACTTGGATGAAATTCTGTGCCCTATGTTACCATATCAGTGCCCTTTGGACTTCAAATTTGTAAAATTATGAACTGGGCTGTTTTTGCCCAATTACAGACAGCCTTCAGTGGAAGATTAGCTGACTTCGTACAACAGTCTGCAATGGATGTCATTCTAGTGGAAACTCATATGAAATCTTATGCTTATAAAAGGTTACTTGAAATTGTCTGAATTTTACAATTATGAATGTAAACCATTTTTCCTTTGCCATGTACTCATGCCAGCTAAGGTTGCCATTTACAAAAGTTGTAAAGTGCATTACTGTGGAATGGTTAACGTTTGATTCATTTCATGGCTCCTGTTATGTGAACGCTACTTTTAAAATGTCACATTTTGCAAATCTAAAAGCAAAGACTATGTTTTGCAACATGGGATAAAGTCCTGGCTCCACTGAAGCTATTGACTTCTGAGGGTGGGAGGATTTTACTTGTTAATTGATGCATTACTGCTAAATGCTGTCAAGGGTAGATATATTTTGTAAGCCTCTGAACGGAAATCAAACATATAGTAAGAATGTAGAGAAAAGAGATCCTGCTGTATGCACATCTGAGTTCAAAATTTATTTACTGACTCTCCACGTCATCACTGATTTTTACAAAGACATTTCAGCCACTTTAAATATTCTAAGATAATTTTACTGTTTTTTGTGATATAAGGAGGGATGATTCTGAATGTGAGCATAGTAACAGGTTTCTAGATTGGAAAGATTAAATCTTGTCCTAGGCACACAGATATTTATTGTGGCTTATGCATATCAAGATTAATTATTTCACAGCCATGGAAACATCTGTGAGAATCTGCGTGGCCAATTTAGGTCAGCCAAGCCAATTATCTGAAATTGGCTTGCTACCTGGACAAAGCTGATAACATGTCTAGTCTTGCAAGAAGTGTTACCGGGTCTTTAATGACCATGATGAGCCAGAATGTTTATTTCCAGTTTCACAAAGCAATGGTGCCAATATAGGACATTTGTTCAATACTGACTGCTAGTGACGATTGCCGGCTACTATATTGTCATTTTATGTGGTGCCAGTGGGGCCGAAATGAAGCAGTTGGAGAGCAACACAGAGTGCCTACAAATTGCGCCCCTTTAGGGAACTTTGCACCATGTAAACAAGCCTTAGTTGACCTAAGGAATGCCCCATCCAGATCTTGAGCCAACCTAGCCCTGGCTAGAGAAGATCACAGCAGAAAGTTTGGTTGCAAATGTCTGCTGAATGGAGAGTATGGACAGGCAAGTAATTCTAGCCTGGGATTTTGCTGACATTGCCATAGGTGGAAAGTATTACTTACCCAAGTCTGCATTCATAACAACTAGTTAAAACAATCCCCCTCTGCACTTGTTTGGAGTCATTCAGTAATTCAGACTGTTCAGCTGTGACTACGTAAAGGGGCAGGACTCACTGCTGCAGTGTCTCCTGCTGGTCACTTGGGAGTTAGTCCAGTCACAGGTCCATTTCATGTATGTTCAGAGATCACTGTTGCTGGTTTGAGAGACCCAGGCAGTGGTATACAGTAGAGTAATGGAAGGAAGACACACTAGCCACTGAATAAGCTGTTTTCTGTTCCTGGAATAGCTTTTCCAGCCTCCAGAGTGCCCTCCTCAGGCCAATGTCTCACCTGCTGTTTACTTCTTGTCTGTTCTCCACCCACTTATGTCAGGCCATGGTGCCCTTCCCTCAGGCTACTGCCCTTATGCAGTGTCCCACACTCTGGGGTCCTCCCTTCCCAGGGAATCCAGATCCTCTATATCCACCTGGCTTTAGTGACTTATTGCCAGTCATCATTTAGTCCATTATCTCCATGGGAAACTGCAGTCTGAAATGGCCACTCTTCATTGACAAGGAGTTGGACCTACTGCTGTCTGCTATCCTGGCTGCTTTCCTGCAGTCCTAGTACCCTGAGGCCTTGTCTCAGGCTCTGCAGCTTCCTTGGTAGCTAGATCCACTCCTGCTCCACTGCTCGAACAAGAGTCTGCTCTCCCCCTCTAAGATCCCTCATTTGTACAGCCTTCACCTGGACCCTAAATGGTAGATACATGCTACAGCTTCAGGCTCCACAGCCTCAGCCCTCTCCCAAGGCTGGGTTTAGCTCTTGCTAGGCCAGTGCAGGACAGACGTCCTGTCACTGGTCCCTTGTCATATGTGTTCAGAGATCACTGTTGCTGGTATGACAGAGCCAGGCCGGTGGGACAGAGTAGAGTAGCAGAAGGCAGATATACTGGCCACTGGATAAGCTGTTTTCTGTTCCTGGAATAATCCAGAAAAAAGATACTCCAGGCTGTGATCGCCTGATTTCCAATTAACCTGCAGAGAATCAGTTGGGACTGGTAGGCTAATGTGGACACTTGGCTCCAAGTAAGGCCCCATCCCTACTGGTTAAAAGCTATCCCTCTAATCAATCTGAGAGGAGCACGAGCACTGCTGAAGGGCTGGATAATAAAACACCAATAGCCCCTGGGGAGGGGATCTTAGAGGAGGCATTGAGGGAGAGAAGATTAACCAGGGCAATCTGGTGGCTCTGGTTGTGAAGGGAAAGCTGTCAGCAGTTGTTGCCACGAGGGTTCTGGGGATGAACCCCAGAGTGGAGGGTAGGCCTGATTCCCCTCATCCTTCCCTGATCAACTACAGCAACACACCCTGAAAGGGGGAAAAAAAGGCACCTGCTAAGAACAGTTTAGCCTCTTGTCCTGTTAAACCTGAGGGAGCAACAGAGAGTGTGGGAGTTCTTCCATCAACAGCCTTGCTAGCCTAAGATGGAAGTGGCTTGGTAGGCTGTGATCCTTGCCGAGAGAGAGAGACTACCTCTGAGGGTCGTAGTGAGCCTCTGAAGTAAGCATAATCCATCAGGAAGTGCAGGACCCACCAGTGCAGGGTTGGGGCCTTGACACATTGGTCAACAAAATATATGCAGCACCAGGATTACAAAGGGTTCAGATCTTTTGGCTCCATAATGTCAGGTCTCTCTCCAGTAGAAATGAAGTGTCTCTGCTAATTCATTCAGTACAAAATGGGCAAATGTGGTAACATGAAGTCTTCACAGCTGATGTTAGTGCTTAACATAAATCCATGACATGAAACTTTAGAATCTGAATTCAACAGGCAAACTACTTGCAGGATTTTGAAATGGTGTAAAGTTCAAGTAAACAAGACCAGAATTTAGTAACCAAAGTACTGTATTGGTTTAACTTGGTAAAATGAGAAGATGCAATGTCTAGTGATGGACCTTAGCTGCAAAATATAGATCCAGTTTTTGAAATCCTAAGCATGTAGGGCTATTTCAGTTTGAGATTTGGGCTCAGCCAATTTTAGAGATAGGAAAGAGGTGCAGGTTTAGGATTTGGGTTCTGAAGGGCCTCTTCCCCAAGTCTGGCGATACAGCAAATGTTGAGATTTTTAGTTTAGGATTGGGTGCACAGTAGTAGATAAAAGAGATGCTATGTTTTTATCATTTTTATTGTGATATCTTGATCTTAACGTGCATTCTAAACTAAAACTTTTGTTACATTAAACGTTAAATAATTTTGAACTACTGGTATTTGTGTACTTGCAGTGGAAACAGAGACTTTGACTAGGTGCCTAAAACAAGTAAAGTAGATTGTTAAAATTTTAATGTTCTAAGGACAAATTGAGATGAATTCAATACGTTGTATGAAAGAATTGCATAAGACTGATTTGTTTCTTGTACAGTGCACAAAAATCCCCTGATCTTCATGATGACATTTAAAAGAAGACAGTGACACTGCAGCAACTTCAGTTTTGTTGTTACTGGTATACTGCATTCTTATTAAATGCATATGTACATGATTGGAAGCTGTATTCAGACGTGATTAAGGCATATTCACTAAAGAATATTTTTAACGGGGTGGCAGCTCATTAGTTCAGGAAACTACCCTGTCAAATGTCTTTCATGGGCAAAATCTCTGGAAAGGATGCCTTTCTCATTACGATGTGAAAGGAAGCTCAAAATATAAAGCATTGAATATATAGTTAATCATTTTACATTCACACACTTTCCTCCAGTAACTTTGACTTATTTTATATAAGGAGTCAAACCAAAACTCAAGAACAGGGCAGTTGTGAATTTTGAAGAGGCTTAAAATCTACAGCAAAACACAGATTCGAAGCTCAACCCTCGATTCAGCTCGGAAACACTGGCTAGCCATCAAAATTTGGATCTAATATTTCATCTCAGATTGCAAAATGATTTACAAACATTGACAAACCAATGCATTCTTACTCAAAAATAAAACAATATAACATGTTAACGCCTGCATGTCCATGCACTCCAACTTCTTGTTCAGCCAATCATGTAAACAAATTTGTTTACATTCAAAGGAGATGATACTGCCTGTTTTGTTTACAATGTTGTGTGAAAGTGAGTGCAGGTATTCATCTGGCACTCTGACAGCTGTTGTCACAAGCAATTTACTTGCCAGTTGCACTAAATATCCCTATGTCTCTTGATGCTTCAGTCACCATTCCAGAGGACATGCATCCATGCTGATGGCAGTTTCTGATCAACAGTAATCCAAAGTATAAGTTCATTTTCATCATCTTAGTCCTATGCCATGGCTCTGGGGCTATGCTAGTAGCGCAGGTGGGGCAGAGCTGGTGCCCATGTGGCCAGGGCTGGGGTCGTGGCTGTGGCTGCAGCCAGGGTCAGGGTCATGTTCAGCATGGGGCTGGAACCAGCCTCTACCGCTGGCAGCCGGGGGTGTCCGGGTTAGTGTTGGACTAGCAGGGGCCAAGGTCTGGCAGGAGGTAAGGGGGAAGGAGGTTTGCAGGGGAAGAGGATCAGAGAGCAGACTTCCCTTCATCTAGCAAATTCCCTCAGGGTGCTGGATGTAGGAGGTGCAACCTGTAATGAAAATACCCCCCTTACGCTTCTGTTGTGCCTGTCCAGAGTGGGTGTCAAACAGTTTTTACAAATATTAATGAAATCTTTCAATGCCCCAGGAGTATTACTCTCTCTTACTTTAGGTGGACTGATACAATGATTAATTAACTGGTTCTAAATCTAAGAGCAGGACATCAGCTTTGCTGGGAGTAGAATACACATTTCCTGACTCCTTGTTCTATGTTCTTTCTGCATGCTAGACTTGTTCTTTCCACCTATTAGTTCATTATGGATTTGGAGGGAGAACATGATTTGTTGCAACATGTAGGTACTCTGACAATGGCTCCCATTCAAGTATTGCCTCAAGTCAAACTGGCTGAGGTTGGGATCTAGGAACAATGATTAATTGCAGGTCATGTTTTCATAACAAATTAACTGAATACTTTTGATATTTACATCCGACAGGAACACATGAAACAAATTGATCTGTGGTGTAAGACCATTGCTGGTGATACATGTAGTTGGAGCTGATGAGAGACTTCACCAGGGAATGGGGGGCCCAGCTTCTCACTGGAAGGGTCCAGGCTTGAGGCAGAAGAGGTGAGGCTGGGGGGCCACCCCCAAGCAGGCCTTCAGTGCCACTGGGGCTGCAAGGCTCACACTGCCCGGTGTGCCAATGGTGATATAAATGGCCTGGCTCTTTGGCTGCTACCGAGGTAGCAGTGTTGACAGCTGGGAGCCCCAGGTCCTTTTTAAATTGCTGGGCCCTGGGGCAGTGGCTCATTGCCTTAGCATTGGCAGCCCTGGATATAGTCTCTCCCTGTTTGAGTTTTAAATTTAAAAGGGACAGGGCAAAATTTTAAGTGGGATTACTCCCATCTCTTAGAGAGAGACCTAAATAAATGAGAGATGGTCCTAAAATTAGAAATTTCTGGTATTGGCAGCAGTTCAGTCACAAATGCAACTGTCCCGCACCCATTCCCCTTTTTCTGGTGGACCAATAAAAGTTAAGGTTCTCAAGTTTGTTGTCAATTCTGCTGGACTTTAGGAAATTTGGAGAGGAAACAGACCTTATGTAGAGAGAAATTTCAATCGTAATTTCCACATGATTTACAAGCCCGTTCAGAATAGTTTGGTTCCATAACCCATCTGTAGCAGAGTGCACCTCCCCTGAGTTAGGCTATGTCTACGCTACACTGAAAAGTCCATGGTTGGCTTATCAACTCTCTGAATAAATTCTATCAGCATAATTTGAGTGTTTTTCAAAGATTAATGTATTTATCCTCATAATAAACTTATATGGTAGGGAAGTGCTGACTTTATTTAACAGGTGGGAAACTGATCCCCTGACATAAAGTTCTTTGACTTTGGTAAACCTATAGAGAGTTAAGTTTTGAATGACTTCAGTGGGATATGTGCTTCGAATAGGAGTGGGTTTGTTCACGTTTCAGGTAAATCATGTTTAAATGCTTTGCTGAATCCAGGTTTAAATGTTGACCATCACCCCCAAAATTTATGGGTGAATCAGGAATTCAGCCCAAATATTTTGCATCCCAAGTAGCGACAAAATTGTTTCTCAAAAAAAACAAGGTCCAAAAGATGCCTATTTATTTTACTGTGCAGTGCTGTTATATCCATTTTGGTTCCACTCATACTGACCCAATAAAAGATACTACCTCAGCCACCTTGTCACTTCGTTCATTTGTGAATTAGTTGATTTCATTTTAGCATTGTCAGTCAGTTTACTGCAAAGCAATAAAGAAGTCTGAGTTAGAAGATAATTTAATTGGCAGAATAAGTCGAAAGATCACATGTAGCATTGATAGAATTAAGGGACCACTTGACTTCCATGCGTCCTTTATTTGAAATGATTAATTAAGCAATGGACTATCTTCAAGTAGCAGTTACATTAGTCTCCTCAATCCCATTTACTAACTTGTGGATAAACCTGATGGATTAGTCTTTTGCATTTCACCTTAGTGATCCTGGTTCAAATAACTCTTGGATCAGAATCCGCCCAACTGCCACACTTTTTATATGCCATGCACATCTAATGACTGGTTTGGATTGACCACTAGGACACTCCAAATTGAAGATAAATTGTCTCTCTAGAAGAAAATGCAAACAAATATTCCCTGTAAGATAGGGTCCTTGTGATGTACCATCTATTTGTTGTAAAGCCAAAAGTAGTATGAAATAGTGATAAAAAAGGGATAGTGCTTTAACAGTGTTTGTTTCGTTCCCTGTTTAAAAACCAGAACATTTTAGGAAGTATTTTTCATCTGTGTAAGGTACAAAATGTGCAGTGCCTAGAGATTCAATAGCATACTTGAAATAAAACTGTATATTAGATTCTCAGCAAATAGGGCGACTTTATTAGATGAAGATGATAATCCCTGTGTGCTTAATGTTGCAACCCAACGGCCATGGTAATCCCTGACTGTATTAGTATTTATTAAATTTTGCTTAGGAAAATCAATTTGCTCTGAAGGCTAAACTTTTCTGCAAAGTTTAAAGAGTACTGGTTGACCTTTTTGAGCTATAGGTTATTAAAATATTACTTCAATCTGAAATGCATCTTAATGTTTCCTTGAGTCCCTTTAGCTGCAAAATATATCATTACTTACCCTTCACATTTCCCTCTTGGTTAAAATGCCTCGAAATTGTGTGCATATGTTATATTTTAAGAAAATAGTATAACGAATTGCATTAATGATTTTTGTCTGTAGGCCTAACTTTTTTGATTTGTATTTCGGAGTTGTGATTGCTTGATGGGCTGAAGATCAGCCCTATAGGATATTGTTGGGTTTTAGGACTCTGAAAAGCTAATCTGCTAGTCAAGTGGTTCTCAGAACTGGTCAGCAAGAGAGAAGGCTGTGTCAAATAGCAGAGCAAGAGCATCCATCTAGCCCAGAGGTTCCCAACCTTTTCCAGACGGGGACCCAGTTTGACAATTCAGGAAGACTTGGTGACTCAAGGCAATTCAACATTAGTGAAGTGGGGGAGAGCAGAGCTGTAACTAGCTAATTTTGTCCCTGAGGCAAGACTATAAAATTGCGCCCCCTCGTGTTTATATATTCATAGTAGGTATTTAATAGAAAAGGGGAAATATATTAATAAAATAACACTACATTTACTATGGTTAGTCAGAGTTGTGGTAGTGGAAAGACAGTGATCCCCAAACTGCTCCTCCTGGCTTAAACCCCACCATTGGGGCTAGAGAGAGCTAGGGGAGTGGCACTCTGGGGCTAGGAGTCACTTGGGCTGGAGGGGGCTAGAGGAGTCACACTTGGGCTAGGAGTCACTCAGGGATTGCAGCGGCTAGGGGAGTCACACTCAGGCTAGAGGGGGCTAGAGGAGTCACACTTAGGGAGTCACACTCGGGCTGCAAGGGCCAAGGGGAGTCACACGTCAGCTGTGGAGGTCTAGAGGGGGCTAGAAGAGTCACTTAGTGGATAGATGTCACTCGGGGCTGAAGGAGGCTAAGGGTGTCTCACTTGGGCTGCAGAGGACTAGGGGAGTCTCACTCCGGCTAGGAAACGCTCACAGGCTGGAGGGAGGTAGGAGAGGCACAGGGACTCTCACGGCTGGAAGCCAGCTGGGGCATAGTGTTCCAGCTGGCTGTGCCAGGTGCCCAGGTGCTGGGAGAACCTGACCCCAGCAGCTAGAAGCCGCCTGGGGTGCAGAGTCCCAGCTGGCAGCACCAGGTGCGGGAAAACTTCTGGGGTCTGCGGGGACCCCCTCCTCCTGCAGAGGCTGGGAGCCAGGGATCTGATCAGCTCTGCCCTCCCTCCCAGTCTCGGACTCGGCCCTCCCCGGGCGCTGCTCCTCAGGTATGCACTTCTCTGCCCTGCAGCTGAAAGGGTTCTCAGTGTAATTGGTTGGTGTGACAGCTTGATGGCCATTAATCTAATTAAGGAGTTGAGAACTATTTCAGGAGTGTGAATGGCTTCTTCTTAGCCTTCTGTGGAGCTCCACAGCCCAGCCAGCAACCCTTTTGAAATGTGATGGTGACACGTTTGGGTCCCGACCCATAGGTTGGAAAACCCTGATCTAGCCCAATAGCCTCTCTTCCAATAGTGGCCAATGGCAGGTGCTTCAGAGAGAATGAACAGAGCATCTAGTCAAGTGATCCATCCTCTGTTGCAGAGGCTAGGAACACTTTTGCATCCGTACCCATCCTGGCTGATAGTCATTGATAGACTTAAGTTACCAGGTAACTTACCTGTTCTTCTATATGTAGTATAAGCATTGGCTCAGATTCTGCAAGGGCTCCTTAAACGTTGTTAAATAGCTAGAAAGATGTTTACCAGTGGTATAAAGTAAGGTATAATGTTGTAATTTCAGAGGGCCTGATCTTGAAGCCTTAATGACACTCACTGCTAAGCAGGAAGTATGGAACACTTTGCAAGTCAGACCCACTGGAATTTTGACAACATGCCGTACTAAAGAGTAATGTTAAACAGCGGGGATGTTTAATAACTCCTCAATCTGAAAATGGATCTAGAAAGTCTTCCCACTTGCAAAGTAAAACAATATGCTGCTGGTGTTGGTATTTTGGTTGTGATGCAAAGTAGTTATGAATTATGTGCGTTGACTGTTAAGAGTGGCATGTGTAAGAGGAATTTGAATAAAGAGGCAGACTCACTGATTAAAGGCAGCCGTTTGGAGGGAAATCTCTGTCTGCAACAAACTTCACTTGTTAGACTGTTTGACTTACTGAAGTTAGAAATTTCAATGCAGAAAGATTCCAGAAAGGCAGTAAAGAAACAAGATTTACCTTTGAGTTCAAAATTGCACATCATAGTATCTTTTCCACCATTTCTATGCCTAATTCCTTTTTAATAATTATGGGAATGACCTGATTCAGGCGTGTGAGGGTGGCTATGCTAGTGGGGAAAGGAAAGAGGATCTACGTAACTGAGGACTTTTGTGCTTTGTCACAAGAGGAAGATTAGAGTAAGTGATACATTGGATTCTATCTAGCAGATTGGGCACTGGACTACATGTCAGGAGACTTAGATTCTAATCCCGCCTATTCCACCTTTGCTGTCACCTTGGAGAAGTCCCTTCACCTCGCGGCCCTCCTACCCTTTGTCTTCTCTACTTATTTGCTGCCCTGAAGAGTTTACAGTCTATCCCAGGGGGTCAGCAACCTTTCTGAGGCAGAGTGCCAAAATTTGACCTTTTGACCTCTTTGTATGGTCTGAGTGCGGGTGATACTTTTAAGTGTTATCAATAATCCTGCTTACAACAGCTTCATTACTAAAGAGATACAGATGCAGAGCTTTACCGTTTAAGTGGTGGTTGGTAGCATTAGCTGGTCTTTTGTTAATCCACAGGCAGCAAGGCTTTCAGCAAGCATTCAGCTGCATGGGGGAGGATGATGGAGCTGGGCTCCTGCCTTGTGTACCGATGAAAATCAGATCATGTGCCACTCTTGGCACCTATGCCAGGGGTTGCTGACTCCTCTATCATTTACTGGGCATCTGTTTGCGGTGGTGGGTGGGGGACAGTGTGTGAATAGAAGTTAAGGTTCCGTGGAAATATTTCCCGCAAGAAATCAGAATTTCATTTTGGATATCACTATGGATCCTCATGGAAGCTGTTGTTTCAATAGATGTTCCCATCCTTGTGTAGGAGACAAGTTCCCTGACTGAACTGTATCTCACATTAAGAAGCATGGTCTTTCCCTGCTATGATGCATCATGGAAGTCCTGTGGCTGCAGTGCATGATGTAAATTGGTGCCACCTCTGAAAGATGCCTTATACAGGAGAACGACGTTGATAAGGCACGGTATCAGCATTTAGTAACAAAAATGTTCAGTTTTCAACTTTTGACAAACTTTTCTCAAACAGACAGAATTTTTCATGGAATTTGGCAGAAAATTTCCTTTAGACAAAACAGTCAAAAATTTCCATTGGAAAAACAATTTGAACAGAAAATTTTGGGAAACTCTCGTTTGTGCAGTGCCTACAGCATTGAGGCTTGATCACAGTTGGGCTGCTATTGTAATACAAATAACACATTAATAGAAACACATTCCATTTTCATGTCTAGTGTCTCTTTGACAAGCCTGTTGTCATTTTGTTAAATTTCTGCTGTTTGTTGTTTTTATAAGGAAGATCTTTCAGACCAGGGAGTGGTTAGGAAATTGCTAGCAGCTGGCACACTTTATTTTGAGACATAATGATTTTTAACTCACTTGTAGTTGCTGCAAAGTTTCCTTGCTTATTTTCACCTTTCTCTCATCTAAAAACTCTATAGCCTTTTACATTTAACCCCTGTGGTTTTCCCTGAGCAGCCTTGCATTCAGTTCAGCTCCTGACCTCTGTGAAAATAAGTTACTTATTTCTTTTTCCTTTTCATCACCCTATTTTCCATTTGTGTGCATGGGAGAGTAGGAGTCATCCATTTCCTAAGGCTTTTCCTTATAGATTTTAGAATAATCAGTAACATGGTATGATATGTTTTGCTTCTTGTCCACCCATATAGTTAGCTTCCTTTCTGTTTTCTGTTATCCATAGAAATTCTCTTGCGTTTACTTCTCATCTTTTTTGCTCATTAGCTTCAGCCCTTCCACTCAGCTGTCTTCTCCAAGTAGCTTGTGTCTTATTTACACATTTGCCTTTTTAAAATTTCCCTTGTGGTTCAAATGTTTCATGTATTTCCCCCAGACGTGTATTTAATTTCTCAGTGTACTCTTGTCCATTTGGCCCTATGCACTTTAGTCATAGTAGTACAGTACTGTATATTATGAGAATTTTCTTTGAACAGTTGTAGCTTACTGCTTAACTCCAGAAAGAAATACTATAAAAATTACACCTTCTTGTTCGTCATGTCCACCACTTCTCTGTATGTATTCAGATATCTGTGTACTGATGATAATTTTTACTTTTTTATTCCCGTTATCCCAGAAGTATCTGCTTACCTCTGAGAGATTGGGCTTGATTCTTGTCAGATCTGTGCATCCCCTACAGAAATATTGTTTTAAGATTGTAGAATGTATATTGTGGATTATGTATCCACTATAGAACATAGTCTGACTTTTGGGTTCTTTCAGGGGTTTACAGGAATAGCAGTTTGGGAGGGAGTGGGAAATGAAGGATATCTTTATAAATTTAAATTGAAGGTTTGAGCTGGTAATCATTGAGACACAATAAATATTGGATTTGCAGGAGGGTATTTGCCCAAGTCTTTTATTAGTAGAGCCAGAGAATAAGTTGAATATTTCCAGTCTGCTTCTGTCTATTAATTCCTACCTGGTCCACTGATAGGAATCTCCACTTCAGAGACTTATGAAGCTTCACTTTTGTATGTGAGAGGCAATATATGATATGAAATTCAATATAACAGTTGTGCCTTATGAGTCCACTTCTAACCACTTCAGTGTTTTTGTTTTCAAATTCACTGTCAGTAGGGCTACCTGGATGTAACTGAGAGCAGAATTTGGTCATGTATTCATTATGCTTCTTAATCTTTAAATCCTCTCCAGATTCTTTTCCACTGTTTCCCTGGGAAGTTTTACACAATTAAAATTTCTGCTTAAAATGTTTGTATTTTTATCAATTGGCTATGGTAGGACTAATTCTCAACCATGACAGTCCACAGAAGCTTTGACATTGACTTCAGTGGGAATTGAGATCAAGCCTGAAATGTCAAATATGTGTAAACTTAGATGATATGTAACAACCACAAGAATAAACAATCTGTTTTCTCTGTTCTGCTGTTTTACGAGCCAGAAAATATTTGCTTAAAAAACAAACACAGTTTGTCGTGTTTTCCTAATTGTTCCTCCCTAATTGGATGATAATAATAGGAAGCAGTCAGTTGCACACATGCAAAATGGGAAGTGACTCCCTCGGATGGGATGTCTAGGGGTGCAGTGGACCACAAACCAAGTATGAAAAATGATACTGGGATGTGGTAACAGGAGTGTGGTGAGCAAGACACTAGAAGTAATTCTTCCACTGTACTCTGCACTGATTAGGCCTCAGTTGCAGTACTGTGTCCAGTTCTGGGCACCACATTTTAGGAAAGATGTGGAGAAATTAGTCAGGGTCCAGAAAAGAGCAACTCAAATGATTAAAGTTCTAGAAAATATGACCTATGGGAGAAGGTTAAAAGAATTGGGTTGTTTAGTGTGGGTAAAGAGAAAGGGGACATAATAGCAGCGTTGAAGTACCTAAAAAGGGTGTTATATGGAGACAGGAAAAAAATTATTTTCCTTAGCCTCTGATGATAGGACAAGAAGCAATATGCTTAAATTGCAACAAACAGATGCATCTCGAGTGCTAAAAGTCATTACCATAAAAACCCTGAGGCTATGTAGAAGTTCTGGGCAAACTACAGAGCAGAAAAAAAATAAATATCAGAATAATTGTATAAAGTATGGAAGTGTTCATAGCTTTGTTCATCTGTGGGTGAAAATATGTAATAAATGCACAAAATATGGACATCTTGCAGTTATTTGCCATAGCAGAGCAGTCTGTGAATTGACTCATAATTGCAGACAATCAAGAACCATTGTTTTTGGGTTCTAGCATCTGGAAGCTGTCATTTATCGGAGCTGCCTGACAAGCGAAACTAAATATTCCTAGCAAGATTGTTGACTTTGAAGTTGACTCAGGAGAAGATCTGACAGTCCTGTCAGTGAGCTTTTAGAATAATTTTAAACTCTTTCCAGAACAGAAGTCACGGACGACCTGTCTAGTCAAGAAGATATTCTGAGCTCCATGGGTCTGTTTGCTGTAGAAACAACTTACATTCTGAGTGCCTAACTTTTATCTTTTTATGTGATCAAAGACCAATAACCTTCTCAGACATTGTATGGCAGCCACGTGGGCCTAGTGGCAAAGGCAGAAGAACTTGACAGAATATTTGATATCAAACTTTTGGAAGGAGTTTCAAAAAATACAATTCAGACAATGCTGAGTGATGTAGCATATACACACTCCATTCCTATCCCATTGCTTTATAGAGTGGAAAGAAATTAATAGCACATATTGTCATTATCAAGAAAATGTCTGTGTTAACAGCATGGTATACCCCCATGGTATCAGTTACAAAGAAATGTTATGTCTGTGTGGATTTAGTCCATCAGTTGTAAGAGAATACTGTAGCCACACAACACTGAATGATTTTGTTCCCAAAGTGAAAGGGACTTCAATATTTTCCAAACTGGATTCCTCAAGTGAATTCTGGCAAACTTCTTTAGCTTGAGAGTTCTAAACTAGCTGCATTTATCACTATGTTTGGGAGATTTTGGTTGTGAAGGTTACCTTTCGCAATTACCAGAAATTTTCCAAAAAAAAAAAAAATGGCAGAATTGTTAATTGGATTATATCTTATACATGGGTCTTCAACAGAAGAATGCAACAAAGTCCTTAAAAACATCCTAAGTCTGATCAGTAGTAGACTGAACTCAAGAAGGAAAAGTATTTATTGGTCCCAAAAACTTGATTTGGGGTAAGCCAAAGACACAGTTTTATCCCCGAGAAAGTAAAAATAATGTGAGAATTAAACGCACCAATGAACATACCAGAATAGAGGTGCATACTGGGGCTGGTAATTACCTTGGTGAGTACCTAGAAAATCTGTGTACAATAACAAAAGCACTGAATGAACTGCTAAAGTGCAACATAACTTGTGTATGGGGGTCCAACAGAAGACAAATATGTAAAGGAGACTATTTCAACCACTTGAGTTCTCAAGTACTATGATGTGAACAAACCACATTGTTCATTGTGGGTGCAAGCATCTGTGATGAAAATGGTATGCTGTTTTATAGAATAAACAGATAAAACTGCCAGCCACATGAGTATGTGAGTGCTTCTGCAGATATTTGTGTGCACTGAATTTGTTTATATTGATAATGAACCATAAAAACTGATTGTAACCCTTATGACAAGACAACACTTGGATAAAGCACTGTAATTATAGATCTTAAAGCAAAATTTGGTCCCTTGTCGTAGGTGTTACATACCGCAAAGATTTTATACATCAATGTGTGTTATGTCTTTTGCCTAGTTAGGATATATTATTTTTATTATTTTGTGAATTGCACTGACTCGTATCATACTCATATCTGAGCACAGTGTAGCTACATTAGATTCTAAGATGGGACTTTTATCCTCTTAGATAATTAACTTTGCATTGCATATTGCTTCTAAATTAAGATTTTGTTCTGATTTTTCTTGACTCTCAGGACAGAGAAATAAAACTATTAACTATGATGGCTAGATTTTTCCTCGTTATTCAGCCTGTGCACCTATCAGTGTGAATTGTGAGATCTAGCATTTCATTCTCAGTGGAGGGGTGAGGAACACAAGAAATAATTACAGTGATTGCCATTCATGTGCTGTATTGGGTACTCAGCAATCAAATCATATTGAATATATTTATAGCACGTTTTTAGAACGGGGTCTCAAACTGGCAGCCGATAGGCCATCCAAAGGCAGAGCATTTTCACAAAGTGGCCTGGGCAGTGAGTGTGGTAGGAGCCTGAACCACGCTGCCCCCCTGTGTCAGGCTCACCCAATAAATCCCAAGGCTGCATCCCTCAGGAGATGGGATGCAATGGAGAGGAGAATGCAGGGTGATGGTGGGAAGGGGTGGAGTTTGGGGGACAGGCACAGACTCCTCCTCCACCTCGTGGGCTGCCAAAATTCCCAGGCAGGATTGCAAAAATGCTCTGGCTGTACATGGCCCACGGGCCCCGAGTTTGAGACCTCTGTTTTAGCTTGTCCCAGTGCATGTTTCATTGAGGGACACTAAAGGGAGAGCAACAGCTACGTTTGTTATACGGTTGTTTAACATTTCTAATTTTTTTAACCTAGGAAATTACACACACCCAAACTGCATTAAAATCACATTAAGGTTGAAAGTCAAACACTTTCAAGTTAGGAAATGCCACAATTCAGTTGACTGCATCTTTAATTATACGATCTCATGTTGCTTTTCCTTTAGGATTCCTAATAAAATTCAGTGATATTTGTGAGGCTGAGGTAATTTTGTGTTTAGGAAGCTCATTACAAAAGCTCCTAGGGATGTTTAATCATTCTGTATTCAGTGCACAGGTTTCATGGTGTGGAAGTGATAAGGTGATAGGGACCCTCCATCCTTTGTACCGATTGAGTCAGGGTCCTGTGTCACAAGGTGAATAAAAATGTTTTTGTAATAAAATGAACTTGTTAATTTAAATTAGATGTTCTTTTTTATAGTCAACCTATTCAAAATTTACAACCTATGTTAAAGTCTAAACTTGTTAGTGTAACAAAGTAATTTAAATTAAAGTACATGTTTGCTGCTACATTTTAAAGAAAATCAAAGCACTGGGCTTATTAAAGTCATTGGCTGTGCAGCTGGAATCAGACTTTGTACAGCTACTTAACTGCATTTTGTCAGCAGTAACCTTGTTTGCCAGTTCAAAGAAAGTTCTTCAGATATAGCTAGTTCAGTTCAATGACTAATTCATTTAAAGTTATGAAGACAGAATTTGAAAAACAGGGAAGTTTGTGTTCCTCTTTTAGCTTATGAATAAAGAGAGGCAGAGGGTGAGATCTTCAAGTTTTAAAATCTTGAAGGACATGGTGTCATTTTCAGTTAATTATGGATATTTCCTTTGTTTAACCACCAGTTAATTTTTAGTGCAAAATGTTTTCCCTATGTATCCAGCATGCTTAATAAAAAGTTGTGCAGTTTTAGTTGTTTGATTTTTTTTCCCTTGAAGTGGAGCTTATCACAAGTACAAATCTGTCATCATTTAATAAATAGGAAATGGTAAGTGATGTATTAACATAATAAAACGTAAAAATTAAAAATCTGAATGAATATAAGTCGAGCTATATAATTGCTATATAAATGCTTAACTAAAAATGCACAGATAGTAACAGAGAGGTAGCTGTGTTATGTATTCTAACAATACAAAACAGCAGTCACATAAGGAATAACAAAATGATTTGTTAGGTGATGAGCTTTCATGGGACAGACCCACCTCTTCACATCTGTGTAATTTTCAGTCCAGACCCATATATGTAGTACAGAGGTCCAAAAAATTGCAATAAAGACTTAGATAGTAAAAAAGAACCAAAATCAGCGTAGTCTGTTTTGTTGCAAATCAACCTGTTTTAATGAAAGTCAAGTTGTCTTTAGGAAAATAACTGAAGTGTACAAATGCATGCTTAAAACTTATGATTTATGTCAAGGCTTCCTGCAAGTTGATAAGGAGCCTAAATACCTTTTGAGGATCTCAGCCTAAGTGACTCGCCCAAGTTCATATGATCTTATAGGACTGTAAGGGACCTTGAGAGTCCACATAGTCCAATCCCCTTTGCTCACAGTATGATAAATAGAGACATGTCTCAAGTGTTCTATAACCTGCTCTTAATCTCCAATCATGGAGATTTCCACGCAATTTATTCCAGTGCTTAACCATTCTGACAGGAAGTTTTTCCTAATGTCCAACCTAAATTGCCAGAGTACAAAGTGCTTGTGTGCTTTAAGGGCAAAAGATCAATTTGATGTACACCTTTAAATCACAGCACTCTGTAGGAAAGTTGGAATCCAGTATATCACAGTTTGAGTAACTGCAACTTTTTCCACCCTCTGTGGTCCAATCCAGGAGTGCCCAGTCAGGTTGCAGGTCTCCAGCCATCAACTGTCTCTAGGAAAAGACCCATTGTCTTAAAGACTGGGTGAGGGTGGGGAGGTTAAAGCTGCATAGCTCCCTGCTTTACATTGTGTTATCTCCAGCATGCCAGCCTTCCTAAAGGCTAGTGCCTGTGCTTTGTTCTTTCTAAAGGCCATATGCTGTCAGCAGTTCTAAGTTACCTGACGTCTCCTTCTAAACAAGCTTCTTTATCCTGGTGATAAAAACACAACATATAAAATAATAATCCCTATATACACGCTGCAAGATTTTCAGAAGTCACCCATCAGTCTTATTGCAGGGGTTGGAAGCCTCCTTGAAGACAAAGTCCTCTCTGTTGCTGGATCAGAAAGCATATCCTCTCTGTGCCAAAAAGCCTTTCTTTGCCTGATTTCTGGAAAACCCTCTTAGAACATGAACAGACAAGCCTCTCTAGGAATGGTCTCTCTCTGGAGTTGGTACAATATGAGTGACTCATTGTAATCACCCTTCCATCTCCAGCCACTGTTCTTATTCTTGGCAGAGGTGTGGCAACTTTCTCCCATGGAGTTGCATATAATCCATGGCCGATAGTCATACACAATCTGTTCATAAGATTAATGCAGTATGTTGCCCCAAAGATACTGCAATATCTGTCTCACAAGACACAAACCTCATTGTTTTTCTTTGTTGCAATGACTTTTTAGGGTTTAATCCCTTTCTTGCACGCACTATTGCCTCATTTAATCTGCTGTTTTCAGCACACAGTTAAATGAAACAATAATGTATGCTACGTATGAATGCAGGCATTATTTCAAGCAATTGGTCTCATGGATTGGAACTATTTGAGGGTAACTTTTGTGGGGGGATGATAATCACTCTGATTTGGTTCACCTCAAAATTACTGTTTCGATTATTGACTTAAAGTATTTTGAAGTTGGGGTTTGTGTGTGTGTGTGTGTTTAAATTGATCGTTCTATCTATTCTAAAGTATTTTTGTCTGTCTCTAGCTACTCATCTGCCCTATCTTTCCAGATAAGTAAAAACACCAACATCTAGTTGGTATATTCTTTGCTTGCATGACCTTCATGTCTGTCGGGGATAGCTGATAAGCCAGGTCTATACTCATGTACCTGAACAGGAAAAGAAGTGAAGTTGAACTAACTTTTGGAGAATGCAATGTAGAAGGTATGAAAGATGATCAGAGCCAGGTGATAAAAATTTCCATATGTAGCGATTTCCTTATTGGAAAAGATTGAAAAGTGTGCGTATATTTAGTTTACAGAAGGAAACAAGAGCGGACAAAATAGAGAAGGTGTGTGAGACAATATATTTTACTGGATAAAAATTGGTCCAGGGTAAGACATTATTTAATCATCTTGTCTCCCTAATGTCCATGAATCAATACAGCTGCAACAATGCTGCATGGTGGAAATACAAGTATACAAATAAGGGATATTGGAAAGGGTAAATGAATTTTCCTATTACGGTATATGCAATAATGAAAGAAGGAAATTCAGACCTAGTAAACATTTTACACAATGTGTAGTTAATCTCTGAAGCTTATTCTCACATGATGTAATTGAGGTCAGACACAAAGCAGAGTTTGTAAAGGTGCATCATATGGATAAAAACAATGTAACTGTTGGAGGTCTTCTGCTTACTGTGATGGACTATCTGCATTCATATAAGAGAAATGGTCGTCAGTTTCAGGAATTCATATAAAAACATTCATATAACTCATTACTACTTAGAAGAGCATATTTACATAGGGATAGGAATGTTTATTGTATTGGTGATTATACATGCAAACTGTTGAAATAATATCGATCAATTTTTCTTATTTTGTTTGCAGTAGCTATTACATATTTACATGTCTGAGCAATGCCATGGATAATGACTTCTAAAAATGCATTATAGATATAACCTTGCAATTTTATTCCAAAATAGCTCTTTGGGACAGGGATTGTCTCTTTTGTTCTGTGTTTCTACAGGGCCTAGTGTAATGGGATCCCAGCCTGTGACTTTGGTTCCTGTGGCTCTGGTGAATAATAATAATAATAATAATAATAATGGAACATATCACTTCTTGGGAGAACAGGGAGCTCATTGGCATAAATTTATCATTTCTCTCTCTACACTGAGCATGCCTAAAAACCCAGGCTGTTATTTACCTCCCTTGTATGCTAATTTGAAGTCCTCTGAACAGGTCATCTCAATGGCAAACCATTCAATGTTCTGTGGCATATGTACAAAAAGGCTCCATTTGTATTACACTAGACAAGATTATGAAAGAATAGGAGCAATCTGGTTAAGGTATTCATCCTGTTTCTGTTGAGGTCAAAACTTGCATTGACTTGAATGGCTCTGGTTTTTCGATGATATAAAACAGAGGTGTGATAATGCTATCATATGTATGCAAAACAGGAGAAATTATAACACTTGGCTGCTACATAGAGATTTTCATCAGTAGACTTCTGTGAATTTTACAAAAGAGAATACCATGATTATTCCCAAACTGAGATACAGAGGTTAAGTTAATTGCCTGAAACCACCCAGTTGCTCATTGACAGAGAGAGGACCAAAAGTCTCCAGTAGTCTCTCTACTTGGCTGCTCTGGTCTGACGGTAAGCCACAGTGTATGAGTTCTGAGTCCTATCTAGGGCCTCATCAAATCATGGCAGTGGAAAATGTGTCATGGCCTCTGGAATCAGATTTCCCCCATGAAATCTAGCTATAGTAGGGGAGGTGCAGAGTGGGGCCTGGGATCTAGCTGCAAGTCCCAGTGGGGCTGTTAAGCTATTAGGTTATTTCAACCCCTACACAGCTGCTGTCAGTGAGGGGAAGATCAGACTCACTTATGGGTATCTGGGCCTGCTGGAGGATGCTCCATGGCTGCTGCACTCAGAGCTTGGCAGCTCTGAAGGCATCAGAGAAGTGAGGGTGGCAGTCCTGTGACTTGCCCTCCACACACACACACACACACACACACACACACACACACACACACACACACACACACACACACACACACACACACACACACACACACACACACACACACACACACACACAAAAAACTCCTTTGGGGGAGGATCCCTGCAGTTATATAGCCTAGAGGCTTCAGATGTAAACACAGCCATGAAATTGACTATTTTAAAAATCATATGGCCATGAAATTGACTAAAATGGAATGTGAGTTTGGTAGGCTCCCATATTTACACAGTGGGATGTCGCTTGTGAAGGTTTGAAATAAACTTGCATGTTAACTATGATTTGCTGTATATTTTTTTCAATTTATAGCCTCTCTGTGCATAAAATTCTCAGTGAAATAAAAGTTACAGTTAAAATAATGCTGTGGGTGGTAATTTCTTGTCATTTTGGTTTCATTGTGTTTTAACATTGGATAATGTAAAATGTTTGACTTAGAGCTTTCTTCATACTTTAACCTTCTCAGTCACAGGAATGTGTTTTGTTCCTGTACTTAAAAGAAACATTTTTTTCCTGGTCCATGACTAGAAATTCTACGAGCGATATTAATAATATTGTTAATAATAAGAGTCTTTGGTGAGTATTGGCTCTATTGCAGGCAGAGAGTTTTGTCATGGACTGGAATTGCTTACTATTAACTACAGACTCTCTGGGTTGTATTCTTTCACTTCAGTATAAATTCATTAATTCTATTCGGTGTTTTTCTATTAACTGTCTAATGGGATCAATGTTTTCATAAGACTGAGTCACAGACTTGTTCCACATCCTGTTCTCTTTTTTCATTATATTACTCATTGATGAAATGCTGAATTGAAAAGTACAAAGAAGTAGTAGTACATTCATCTAGTTTTTCATGTGGAAAAGACTGTTAAGTCCAAAGAGGTCTATATGCTCATAACACTAGTCATTCATGTGGTTTGTCATTTTACAAACTAAGTTGATGATATTTAAAATACATAGGGTGTCCAGCTAGATTTGGAAAGGCAATTGAGCATCACATATCCTTAAGCTTGATATTATTATAGAGGATTTTATGCAGAGTGGACAATCAGATTTTCTAACATCTGAAATAAACAATAATTGTTTTTCTTTAGCATGAAAGTATAGTGGATTGGATTAAATAGACTTGGACTGGTTTCTTTCTCTAGGTTTCTGTTTCCTTTTCACATTTTGAAACTTTAATAATGAGAAAACTACCAGAAGTATTCTGCCTTTTTGATTTCGGAAAAAAATCTCAATGAACATGAGATTAGATGAGAGCAAAGAATAGGAAAGTTATTGCATGAAAATCTGATTCTATACTATAAGCAGCAATAAACTATAGGGCATTAATTACTGTCAGTAAGTTACTGGAATTAGAAAATAAGATGATTTAAAGACTTCATATTACAGAGAGTTCACATGTTGTTCTAGTTTAAACTTGAAAGTGACCCATACCACATGCAGCAGAGCAAGGCAAGACTTTCTTCCACCATTTCAGCCAATATGACCTGGGAGAGAATTCTTTTCTGATCCCAGGTGATCAGTTCCACCAGGCAGTTACCTAGGAAAAAAAATTCTTCCCCTTGGAGTGTCCCGACTCAGCAGTTGGGGATTTATACTACTGGCAATTGCCAAAGGGCAACATGACTTTGTAGGCTGTCCTGTCGTACTATCCCTTCTCTAAATTTATCCAGCTCAGTCTTGAAGTCAGTTTGGTTTGTGTTCTTTTCTCTTTAAACACCCCCACTACATGCATCAAAAGGCTGTTCCGGGAACACACTTGTAGCTTATCACATGATGCCTACTTATTTCTGACTATTACACGCTAACACAGGTGACTTCATTGTATTGCTAGCTGCAAAAACTATGTAATTCTGTGTTTCTCATTCCCTTTATATAGTAAAGAGAAAAGGCAGCTTTTGTCTTTGCATTTGAATCTGTGTTCATGTACATTTGCAACTGCTTATGCAGTCTAGAACTCTGCTATACGTGATCTTGAAAAATGCTTTTGTTGATCCAAATTATGGATTGCAGTGTGGCGATTACACACCTAAATACCTGCATGGTAGAATTGCATCTAGTCTCAGGTCAGTTACTCCTGTGTAAAAGAGTTCTAAAGTGAAACATAAATATAATGGGGAAACACTTTTTTTCTGCTGTATTCCCCAGATGAATTTCTGGCAAAGGAATACCATGGGACTTTATCATAATCTCATTGTATTAGCAGTTTGTGCTACGTTGCAGAGAAACGTAATTGTTCTGTGGTTTGCACACAAACTAGAGCAGTATCCCGTAACTGATCATACAGCCACTTATCCACTTCCATAGTCGTGTATAAGAAAATGACTCCGTTAATATGGCAGGCCATTCCAGATATATTGAGCATTGCGTATGGCATTTAAGACTTACTTGGATTGTTAAGTATATTGGACACAAACTCATTAGGTATTTGCAGCTCTTACTGAGAATGTGCAACTGTCTTATTAGTGAGTTGAATTCAGATTACTTTGGTGTGTGATGTTCACCTTGTTTCAGACTAGTTTAAAGCCTAGAAATGTGTGCGTCCATTTTAAATTGCATAAATAGGCACTAGATAATGTTACAAACTTGGAATCCCAACTTCAAAGGGACATTCAGGCAATTTTATGTTTTGTTAAAGCCAAGCTAAACTGATTCCCTATGACAGCAGTTTTAATGAGTCTCAGTAAATAGTATAGTATATAACCTCAGGCCAAATGCTGAGCAGAAGCCAAGAGTTGTGCTACAGAATTAGTGAATCCATTACTGTGAAAAATGCTGGATCCTAGAGCAGCCTAGGTCACCTATTGGACAAGAGTTGAAGCTCCACTGAATCTAAATGAATATTCAAGGTGATGGGTGACAACTTGGTGCAGAACTGACTTTCTTTGATTTGACAGTGCCTTGACATGGTCTTAAGGCATTTAACTTACCAGCAACCATTTACATTTCTAGCTATTAAAAATGCTGTTCCTTGGCAATCATTAACAACGCTGTGTTGTGATTTCATACAGGTATGCAGTTGTTGTCTGTCGTCTTGCTTTTTATGGGTCTGAATTTGAGAAGTGCTGAATGCCCACAACTCTCACTGAGGACAATTGAAAATGCAGGAGTTCAGACTTATTGAGATGAGACCCAATGATTATAGCAGTTACCCCCCTCTTTGTATATGTGGAACTCGGGGCAGGTCTACATTGCAGGGGAAGGCTGAATTGAGATACCCAATTCTAGCTACATTTATTATGTAGCTGGAGTCTACTTACCTTAATTTGGGCTTTTGTGCCCAGTCCATTATGGGAGCTCGGTAGGAGTGTGTGCTCACATCAACTTTTCTACCCCTAATGAGTGGGGAGTACCAGCACCAATGTGGGAACTCTGTGAGTTCGAATTAGTGCATACCTACCAGAAACACTCAGTTGAACTCTGGAAGATCTATCACAGCAAGTTAAAAAAGCAGTACCCTGACTGTTCCTTCCTAAGCGGAGTACTTTGCCAGAGTGCACAGGCTACAGGATTGTTCTCTAACTCTTCTTATCATTAGTTAATGCTTGTCTGTTGGGCTGACAAAATGAGGTGTTTAATGGAGACAATAAAACTTTGTCATGACTTCCATTGATTTAGCTTTGGTGTCATATCCTGTAGTGGCTGTATTGGATTTGTGCATTACCTTGTGTGCTTGACGCTGCTAGCAAGTTCCCAGCATGTATCAGGAAAAGCAACACCTGTGAGGATTTAGAGGTTGTTCATACGGACAGTGTTTAGTGCAGGCTCTAGCTTCTTTCTGTGGGATGAATCATGCTCATGCTGCACAAGCATATTCAAGAGAGTTGTAGCAAAGGGCCTTTTTTGATTTATGTCAAAATCAATGAGTCTGCATCCCAGTTTGATGTAAGTAGCTTGCTGAGATTGTTGTTGCGAAGACTAAGCTGAGGCTTTAGTTTTCTCAATGTGGTAATCAAGAATGTATATCAGTTTGCTTGAATTTAGCACAGTCTGTCAAGCCTGTAACGTCTTCCTCCTACTCATCTAATCCAGAGAACATGCCAGTGGTATATTATATAAACAAGCGCATTGAATGTGATCTGTCCTTGAATGCGTAGAGCCTGTCCCCCTTTGGAATTGGTGAACCAGCCAGTCCATGCCCCTACCAGCAGTATACTCACCTGGGATGCACAATTCCCTAGCACAGTGATTCCCAGATTTCAGCAACCCAGATCTCCATTTTGATTTAAAAATACTCAGTGATCCCCAAACCTTCCCACTCACCCTTTTCCCTCCCTCTTCTCTGAGGCCCTGCCCCACACACATTCCATGCACCCTCCCTACCTGGTTTCCCCCACCTTCATTCACTTTCAGCAGGCTTAGGTAGAATGTGGGCTTGCAGAGTACAGGTGTTAACAGGTTACATTACAATTCAATACCACAACGTCTTAATGCAACAGCATCTATCTGTAGAGCTCTAATTCTTTAACTGTGCACACCAAAAGAAGAGCTTAATGTGGGTACATCTTACCCTCCTTAATATGGGTGTATCTTACCCTCCTTGCGTCTCTCGATACCAGCGTAGCCAAGCCAGGATCGGTCACTCAGTTCTGCGGAAAGATGAATACGAGGTTGGGCGTCCCCAGTTGCGGACCTTGGGAGGCAATCGCCTGACCCGGCCAGCAGGTAGTTGGTGGGAATGCGCTCAGTCAGTGTGCTGCCGGGCCCATCTTTATACCACTTGGGTCATGTCTTCCCTTTCTTATCCATGGTGTCAGATCGTACTGGTCTGTCTTTTGCGATGCAAGTTTTTACAAGGACAATTCTTACTTAATTTGCACTTGTAAGACAGGACATAAGCAATTTGGGAGTACAGGACATTCTTTTACAAGGGCGGAGATTCCTCCTCTGGGATGGCTGTGTGGGGACATCAAATCTATCAATGCCAGCTGGGGTAATTTCCTGAGGCCCCCTTATTGACAGTTGGCCTGTTAGACTTTTATCTGTACTTTGTTTCTCAGGGTCACGATGAGCTAGCACATCTGGGCCTCTGTGGGAGACATCAAAGACTGTGCTGTCAGCAGCTGTTCTGTGCCCTGTGTGCTTGTGAGGCACCTCAGGAGGGGCAGCAAGCTGGCTTGTAAGGGGGAGACCTTTGTCTGGCTACGAACATACAAAAGATGGGTGAAAAGATATAGGACTTTCTTCTCATCACCACTTTGCAAGAGCTAGTCTTGGCTGGCTGGGAGTCAGGAGGAGGCCCAAGGCCCTACGCCTTTCCCCAGGGTGGATGGTACTGACTGCTCCTGAGTCCTACACAGATAAGAGAAGAAGCTTACAAGGGCGGGTTAAACAATGAGCTCACCATCCCAGATTCATGACTGCAGGCAGACACCCTGGACCCACTATGCTTTGGCTTCCTCCCCTGTCCCTATGTAACTCTTTGCTTGCATGAGTTCATCTGTGTGAGTGCGTGCAAGAGAGTATAACTGTGTGGATGTGTGCTTGAAAGACAGTGTTTTTATTTATTTATTTTTAAACCAATAGAGGCATTTAATAAAATGTATAAGAGTGTAACCCTGGGTGATCTTTAGTGTAACACTTTGGGTAGTTCCCAACCAGCATATCCCTCTGGCAGCAGTGCCTGGGCAGGGAGTAGGGGGTCTCTGTGTGCTGCTCCTGCCTGCAGGTACCTCTCCTGTAGCTCTCATCGGGCACGGTTCACAGCCAGTGGGAGCTGCATAGTCAGCGTTTGGGATGCGAGCAGTGTTCAGAGACCCCCCTTGCGCTCTCAGGGGCTTCCGAGATGTTGCATTTTGCTTCTAGGAGCAGAATACAGGCACTGCCACCACTTATGTGCTTCCCCCCTGCTAGCACCTCCTTCACACGTGTGAAGAAAGCTAATGGAGCCTGGGGGAGGAGTTTCTCAATGAGGTCCACATACGCACTGGAGCACCCACGGTGATCTCCAGGTGTCCATGGACCCTGGGTGAGAGATGCTGCTTGAGCAGACTTCTTTCCCTGCAGTGAGAAGGAATTCTTTATATCATGTATGGACCATTTACAGTTTTTTGCAGTTTCCATAAAAATGTAAGGGAAAAGGAAAATAAAAGTTCTTTGTTGCCTTCTTTGTAATCCTCAAGTGTATGTGACAAAAACTGTAAGCACCATGTAGTGACTGTAATGCATTCCATAAATGATTGTTTATATTTATTTTTTAAATATAGCAATAAGAGAAATAACAAAAGATGCAATAGTGGAACATTGCAGGGTAGATTAGCCAGAGAAGAAGAATAAAATACCCCTTCATGTAGCTTCATCTGAGCTCTCCTGACTTCTGTCTCTCTAACTCCCTTTTCATTCTCTCTCTCTCTCTCTCTCTCTCTCTCTCTCAAATAGACAGATGTGACTGTAAAATTAGAAAGGCAGATAACTACAATCAAAGATGCAGCACTGCTAGCACCACAGGAGGATGCCAGACATTAAATTGAAAATGCAACCGCTTCTTCCACTTCCCAATAAATAGAGAAAAAACTAATTGTATTTCTTAGCATAAAGATTATCATTCATATAGCAACTGCCAAAAGCCACGGTTATCTCGTTTCTCTACAAGTGCATCTTCGAATAAGATGGGTGTGTTGTAGGAAAAGTATTAACCATCCAGTAAGATCACCAATATTGGAGGCATCAGCTAAGCTTAAGACTTAACCTGCCAAAGTCAACAGTTCTGAATCAGACATCTAGTTCTGACTCAGGCTACGGCCACACTGGGCCAAAACTTCAAAATGGCCATGCAGATGGCCATTTCGAAGGTTACTGATGAGGCACTGAATTTAATATTCAATGCCTCATTAGCATTAGGATGTTTCCAGCCACAATGCTTCGAAAGCGCCGCTTTCGAATGCTCGCGACTCGGTGTGTCTACACAGGGGTCCTCTTCGAAAGGACCCTGCACATTTTGAAATCTCCTTTATTCCCCTCCACTGAGAGGAATAAGTGGATTTCGAAATCTGTGGGGTCCTTTCGAAAAGGACCCCCATGTAGCCACACTGAGCCATGAGCATTTGAAAGTGGCGCTTTCAAAGCACCGCGGCCGGAAGCATCCTAATGCTAATGAGGTGCTGTATATTCAATTCAGTGCCTCATTAGTAACCTTCAAAATGGCAATTTGCATGGCCATTTTGAAGTTTTGGCCCAGTGTGGCCACAGCCATAATGTTAAAGATGTGTTTATTTCTATTTGAATAGATGGGGAGATTAGTATTTTGAAAGCCAAAAATAAGCGGAGGTATAGAAGTGTCTCTTGCTGTAGGAGAAGCTCTTAAGTTGTTTTTATAATGATGGATTATGTATTTTATCTTATGCCTTAGTATGTTTAGGGAATTATCGCTAATGATGGTTATGGTTATGGTTATATGTATTATTGCAGATTTCCTCTTATCAAAAAACAGTCCTATCCCCAGTGTGAACCCTACGTTGGCATACCCGTTAAGCAAGTATGATGGACTAATTAAAAAAAAAATCAAATTATGAAATTTTCTGGTGGCAAATATATTTTCCTAAAAAAAATTGTTTAAAAATGTTTGTTTCTACTTAAAAGCTCTGTTCTACTCTACATAGATTCTTATACCACTTTCTTCATCGTATCTGAGTATTTGCCAGTAGTGCTTTGAGTGATGTGACAGAATGTTTGACATGTGTAATCATTCTACTGCTCCCTGGGGGAGAATTGGTTGTGTAGTGTAGTATTTTATTCTGTTAGGATATGTTTTGTTATTGGAGGGTGGTGACATTTGTGATGCTCTTTGGTTCCTTGGTATTTCATACTTGCAGGCTGAGAAATGCTGTCTTCTGCACAGAAGAGCTTTATCCTTATGCTTGGATGTTCTGTTGTGCCTGACGAAAGCAGCTGACCATGGTCTTCATCCCAGAGTTTTAGCAATCTTTCAGATATCCTGTGCCCTCGCCATTTATCACCTTGAGGATTTAGGACCAAGACCTTGAACTTGACTGATCCTGTGGAAAGCTGGTATAAAGACTGGAAGATAGGTTTGGTGGGAAAGACCCAAAATAAAGATGTTTAAAAAATTATTCCTGCAGAAAACCTGAATTGCTATGGGATTGAATCCTTTAGTTTGAGGAACTTTCCTTAACTTCAGTTTCATGATTCTTAATTTGGGATGTAAAGAAAATAGATGCAAGTTCATTAAATTTGTGCAGAGCAGAAGAGGCTTTGCAATTAAATTTGGTAACATCCCTGAAAATGAGAAATGATTGACACATGCATTTTTTGATTAATACACATCCACTTTAGATCGAGCGTGTTCCTGTAACTATAAATAGTGAGAGTACATTTGTGCTTTGAGGTGCTAATATATTATCTACTTCCGTTTTAATTATTTCACTTCCAGTTGTGCAAATATTATTGTTGCAGCAATGTCCTAAAAGTACATTTTTTTTTTAACATAGTATATGTGCCACATAAAAATACCAATAGTGTTATAGGAATTTTCTGGTTAAAGAACTCTACATACTTTCTGTTAAGGATAATTAAAAAACTCTGGGATCTCCTTGACGGCTCACTACTAGAGAGGTGGGGTATTATGCAGCCGCAGTAGCCTTCCATACTTATTGGTGTTAAGTTGCATCAATAACCCAGTTTTCAATGCTCCCTTGCCCAAAATTAACCACCCGCCTAATTGCATATGTCACATTTCTTGCCAAGACAGAATTATTTTAGAAGTGTGGGGCTGGAAGGAAGGGAGAGAAGCAGACACATTTTGAAGCTATGGTCTTTAAATAATTATGTGAAAAAATTCCTGACTTTGGGAAAGAGAGGGCTCATTATAGTTCCTATACAACTTGGTCTACAAATGCCAGGTTTGTATCGTTTTGTAAGTCTTGCTGAGGGTAATCGCCTTCTGTAAATGGGAGAATGAGATAAATTTGAATTTAAGACATTTAAGCTCAATATTACATCACTGTCTTAACTATAAATACCATTAGCTTGATACAGGGAGCATGTTATAATATCGAACATTGAAACCGGCTTGGTGTAGTGTCAAGTTTGAATTCAAAAGTCTGAATGAAGGTCAGTGTGGAAACACCATGTCTTAAAATTGAATTTGTTAGCCTCCAGAGGTACCCAACCACATCACATGGCTAGCCCTGGACCCAATAAAAAAGGGTGCCCGCTGTTCAATGCAGACCGTGCTTCTAGGCAGCACCATGTCCTGGCTTGCGTACGGTGAGGGCTCCAAGGGCAGGAAAGCTTTATGGGTGCTGGCTGTTGCCTGGGGGAAGTCTCCCCCCGGTGGCTAAGATTTTCATGGGCTTGGTGTCACCATGGGAACCATTTCAGTTGGCTCTCCAGCCATGGTCCCCCCCCTCAAACCCAAAAAGGTTTTCGGGGACCGTGTCAATTGACCCATCATCCACTGATCCACCCAACCCCACCACATGGGATGAGCCAGGCATCCTGGCAGTCAATCAGTGCTGGCCTCCCACCTGAGCACCACTGCTTGTTGAAATTTGGTGAGCCCCATTCCCTGTTTTGGACAACTCTGTGTGGTATAGTGGGAAACCCAATATCTTTTTTTCCTAACCTTTTCTATCCTCTTTCTTCAAGCTTGGGCCCCCTTAGCACAGAGAAGAGTGGGTGGAGGGCCAATTGAGAAGACAGCATGCTGGGTGATCCTAGGGCACGGAAGCTGTGTAATGGACTGGGAAGCCAAACACTATGCCTCACAAAATCTTTTTTTTCAAACTTTTTCTTCAAGCTTTGCGTTGTTCCTGTATTATTTTCAGGGATCATATGTAATCAAGGGAGAGGACAGTGGCTGAAAGGCCAGTTCAGAAGACTCGGACACCTGCTGCTTTTTGTAAAGTCTTTGGAAATTCAGTTACAGCTGCAGCTTTAACAAGCAATTCAGCTGTAGAAGCAAAGGGTTTCAGTTAATTTGGCGGTCTTTGTTGATGCTGTACTTTTCGTTCCTTCCTCCGGGAAAGATGGCCCACGGGAGGGGAATGAGGGCAATGCAATGTGGGAAGTTGATATCACATACCCACAACCACCTGCAGGGCATTTTTTCCCATGCTGCACCAGCAAAAAATACCCTGAATGCTATGGGGCTGAGGGAACTGTGGGTAGGTTCCCACAGTGCACTGCTACAGCAGTTGATGTTTGGCGATTGAGTGTGATAGCAATGTTTACTTTGTTGTGAGCCTGTGGGGAGATGAGGAAACTCAAATTCGAATTTAATAAAACACAGCATTACAAAATCAATTTTAATAAATTCAGATTTATCTCAGTGTTGACGTAGCCTTAATATATGTAACTTGTAGCACAGTGTATGTAACTTACAGGAGGGTAGGTGGAGAAGGGCTACACAAGGAAGCAGTGAAAGAGAGAGCAATCTCCATTTCCTCTTAAGTGGTGTAGAAACAAAGGCTGTAATTATTCAAATTAGGTCCAGGAAGCAAAGAACGACTGGGAAAGTGACTATCATACTTCCTAGTGTGGTGAGGCAGCCGACAGTGTCTCCCCTGTGACTATGTTGCAAAGTAAGATCAGGAATATGCAGTTTAATATTATATAATCACTTTACTGGATATATAATAAGATGGGCCCTACAGATGCAGAACATGCAGATTCTTAGGGCTTATCTATACTACAGGGAAAATCGACCTGATCAGGGTCAATTGACCGTTCAGGGTTGGACTTCCGGAGTTCGATTTCATGTCTGGTAGAGAAACATGAAATTGAATTATCTCAGCTCGACCCCTGTACTCCTTCCATTTCTTCCCCCCCCCCCCCCCCGTGTGGATGGCCAGGCAAGCTGATTGCAGATAAGTCGATTCTAGTAACACAATTGCCATAGCTAGAATTACGTATCTGCAGTTGAGTTACCGGCCTAGTATAGATGAAGACTAAATGAGTCTTTCACATGTGGGAGAGCAATCTCAGTAAGAGGCCCTCCAGTGATTACATAACTATCTTTAAAGCAACAATACCACAAAATACCACAATAACCATCTTAATAATAACAAGAAGTCCTGTGATTGAGGCTCATTATTTGGTCCAGGAGCAAAGGGAGTGGGGCTCATTTGGGGGAGGCAGTTCTGAGCATGGTGGGGAATGAGGCTTGGCAGGAGGGCTGAGTATGAGGGGGTCTGGATGCATGAGGATTGGGCAGATGGGGGAGCAGTAGCTCCCTGTAAGGGAATCCCTCTCCCTGCAGCTGAGGAGCAATGGGTCCAGGAAGCAGTAGGGGAGGAGAGTTTGCAGAGCTTCCTGCAGCTGGAGGAGAAATGTGGGAGTGGTTCTGATCCAGTCCAGTCTTCTGCATCCATCCTAGCTGGGATTAGCAGCTGTGCCTGGTGCGGGGTAGGAACTATCAGCAAAATCTTCCCGGGTGCTCTCCTGTACATCCCAGTGATTTACCTCTCTGTGCTCTGCCCTGGATGCCCAAAACATACTACTAGAGAGGGTCACATTGACCACTCTTGTGGCTTCCCCTTGCTTCCTCATCAGAAAGTCAGTTTTCTTCAGGGAAGCAGAGAATTCTGTGGGGGACGTAAATTCTGTAAATGTGCGGTGGTGAAGAATTCCACCAGGTGTAGACTATGGTTAAACCAAGCCTACTGCTGTTACTGGGTCATGAAGGGCAGTTCAGCTTCATGTGATTTTTTTTTTTTTTATTTTTAAATAAATCATTTCATATATGTATGCACTCATCCCAAGCATGTGAAATCTCATTTTAATCTGTGCTTTCAGGCAAACCAGGCTATCTAAGCAAGACAACATGAAGGGGGGGGAAAAATGTTAGCTTTACCTACTATTGTTTCCAATGACTTGCATAATAAATATGTGCACACACAAATATTATGTTCTTTGTGGAATAATTCTGCAGGTGCATGTTAATTCTGGTGCCATGGTAGAAAGCAGAGGAGGGGGGTCTATATCGGAGAGAATCAGTGGGGGTTCAGATGTTGGAGAAGTGGGGCTTAGTTGTTTGGAGATCCAGGTGCAGTTGGTTGAGACTTATTACGATGGTCCAGGTCCAAATCAGGGCTTGGGGTGGAGACCGATAGCTTGCACACCCGCATGTAATATAATCTTGCAGCTGCCTGAGATCCCAAGCCCTGGTTCGAGAATGCCTGCATTATAACTAGTGGTACTAAATCTCCTCATGAGTTAACCATGCACGCTGTAGATACCGTGATGTATTAGTGGTGAATGTATAATGGCATGCACAGTAAATATCTCAATGTTTTAAAAAAACCCTCCAAGCAGGTAACTGTATTGGGAGTGAGATGTTCATTCTTCAAATGATACTTTGGAATTACAATACAGTAAAAGCTCAGTTAGCCAGCACATTTAGATAAACCAGTTTATCTAGTTTAGATAAACCAGCACATTTGGTTAACTGGCATGCCCAGATGGGGCTACTGACCATGGGCTGGCATCCCGGCCAGGGCCAGCGTCCTGTTGTTGTGTGGTTTACTGCTCACTGCCTGGCTTGAGGTGTGGGGTGGAACAGGGCTCGCTGCCTCTTGCTGGGACTGTCTGCCAACCCCAGCTCTAATAACTGGCACATTTTATTATCTGGCATCCCCAGAGAAATGGGGATGTCAGCAAAGCTTGTACTGTAGCATCCCTTTTTAAAAGGCTTTTGTTTGTGTTTTTTTTCTGCACTTGCATTTTTAATATAATTTTGTTTTTTTTAAAGGAATGAAAATACACCAAAATTAGGGATATGTTTTTGTTTCTGTGGCTAACTCTCAGCTGTTTTATTAAGGACATTTGTAACACGATTGTTGGATTTAGAATAGGATAAGGTGCAAATTGCAGTGCTTGTTGCATCTAGTAATTTTACAATTGAAATCCTGACAATAAAGGATTTGGTCTTTTGAGGGAGAGAGTAAGTCTTTTTGTAATGGTTTAAAATGGTGATTTTACTGCATATTTTAGGCTGCGTAAAGACTAGCAAGAAAAGAGGTAGCTGAGTGAGGCCATATCAGGAAGGGAGATTGAATGGAATGGGCATTGGCTATTTAGAAAAAATTAGGATAGTCATTAGCAGAATGGGAGGTTTCAAAACAAACATCCAAGTTGAATCAAATTAAATTGGGCATTCACCAAGGTTATATGGTTGTAAATAAAAGAAATGTGGTCTGGACTTCAGAGTGTTTGATCGGTAATAAGATTCCAAGTGAGGAGTCATCCTTCCTGAAAATCATCCTCTGGAATAGAATGTAAAATGGACACTGTACTCAGTCCAAAGTGGGAAACGTATGTTTACCTAGAAGAAATCAGAAGGGATCTCTGCTTTGTATACAAGCAAGCTGTGTTTCCTTTAAGAGGGAGGGACTCTGAAAGCAACTGAAATTACTAGGCAAAGCCAGGGAAGCCAGAACAGGAGCTATGGAAAGGAATAGGTCAGAATCTGAGATTGCAGATAAGACAGTTTTGAAAGAACATGAAAACTAAGGAAAAAGGAAGAATCATAGAGGGCAAATGCCTGTGGAGTCATGTACCTAGTAACAACAATAGGAGTTTCACCCTTTACTGATATTGCCCTCCAGAATGCAATACTTCCTGCTTGGGCTAGGGACAGTGTAAAAAGGCTCACAATATTAGAGTAGGTTTTGTGATGCCTCTGTCTTCCTTTGCCAAGCAGATTTTGGATGATGGAGAGAATGTGACCCAAAAAATAATTAATGTATACAAATGTAATAAAAACCAGGGTTACTAAATAATGGTGCTTATGACTTTGTAAGCATAACCTAAACCTGGTGGGATCTCATAACTTGAATGTCAATATAGATATTTCAAGATGAGTAAATTATTGAAGTGATGATAGATACTCTGCAAGTTTTAAAAAGGGTCATGTTGATAACAAGAATATCCAGAGATGCAACATCTAATGCTAGAGGGGATATTGAACCTCATACTTCCGGGTTTAAATCAGTCTCTAAGTATTGGGGGTTTATGATGGACCTAATGGCAGGAGGCATAGGCAGATTACCCCATTTCTGTCTCAAGTAAGGCTTCCTACCCCTTTGGTGAGACATCTGGTGCTGGCTATTGTCCAAGATAGCATAGTGGACTACATGAACAGTCAATTTGATCCAGTCTGACAGTTGCTACATTTTTAGAATTTCTGAGCAAAACTCTAATTTCTCTGAAAAGGAACATAAGGCTAGGTCAGGAAACTCTGGCACAGTTACAGAGTAAATGCTGTAAGAAAACACAAAATGAATAATATATCAGATTTCCAAAAAGCATTTAGATTCAATATCTCACAATCTTATTTGCAGCGTGTATTGTCTTGGGTATAAATGTTGTCATTGTAGACTGAGAATGGGTGAAGGTCTATAAATGTAGTAAAGATGGATGCTGTACTGAGCTGGCAAGAGGTGTCAGAGAGGCACTAAGGGCATTTAGGTCCAATCTTATCTGTCATCATCCTTCAAGATACAGAAAGGAATCTCCCATATCCCCCTCCATGGAACTCTGCGATCTCTCTGCTTTTCTGGGATCCCCATGAGTATGCCTTTGGAGAAGTGTACCCCTTCTGCACCAAGGATGGGAGAGGTTTGTGTGCAAGGTAACGGAAAGCCTCTGAAGTCCTTTATGCTCCCACTTTCCAAGCTGTAAAAATTAGGCATGGCTGAAGCTCTAGTACACTCATCCCTCATTTTACGAGCACTTGCTAAAACGAGGGACACACACACTACCTTTGTTGACAAAATGAGTGAACTTCCCCTGCTTATATGAACCAGCTGCAGGGTCTCTGGCCGGGGGTGGGCAGACCCACATCGCTGTAGGTGGCTCCACTCCAGTTGCGGGGTCCCTGGCTTCGGGGTGGGGAGACCCACAGGTGGAGTGGAGTCAGCCTTGGGGTCCCTGGCCAGGGGGCCGGGAGACCTGCAGCCCCAGCTAGCCCAGCCCGCTACCAATGCTCCCCTGCGGCAACTCCCCACACACCACCACCCACCTGGCCCACTCCCAACACTTCCCCAGCCTGGTCCCCGAGCCCCCAGCCTGCCATACCCCCCCACAGGTACCACTGCTGCAGCCCAGAGAAACTAGCTGCCACCTCCTCCACTGGAGCCACCATCGGGTTTTAACCCTCCCTCTCGCTCATGGCCCCAGACTGCCCCCAGCCTTTAACCCTCTGCAACCCCCCCATCTCAAGGTTTACTTACCTTTCAAAAGCAGCGCCACATGCTGCCACTCCTTCCCCAAGTTTGGAGCACCAGGAACCAATCAGAGACTTTTACATGTATTTTAATGGTAATTTAGTGTTCCTCTTATGTATTTTTGCCTGTGAGCAGAAAGTTGGGAACCAGTTGTGCTTGCGTAGCGAGGGGTGAGTGTATCAGTGATTTTATTTACTACCTGTTTTAGGTACTTATGAGGCACACATTACCACAGTATCTTAGCACCTCCCACTTTTTAGCATATTTATCCTCACACACCCCTCTGTTATAGGGAAGTACTTTTATTCCCATTTTGCAGATGGACGATTGAGGTACAGAGAGAATAAGTGATTTAGCTGAGATCATATATGGGGTTCTGTGGGAGAGCAGATGATTGAACCCAGGTTGTCTGGCCTGTGTGTCAGGCTGTCCAATTAGCTCCTGGACCATCCTTCCCAGCTCATAAGGAAAACACAGTATCTCTCAAATAAGGACGTGGAAAGCCCACTGTAAAATGTGAGTAGTTGGAGCTATCTGAAAGATCTTGGGTGAAAATGATTTTTTATTCCTGTTCTTTGTAGGTGGGTGCACCCATACCGGCGGGGGAGAGGCGGAAAGTTCCAAACTGCTGTCATGCTGGCATCTGTAGCTTTTTCTAACTTAGACTGCCAAAATACAAATGAAATTGATTTGATAAACATGCACATCTGCACTTGTTATTTCAGTTGCTGGATTTATTTTTGACACGTTTCATTGCTCTGAATGATAACAAATGCAATTAAGCCTTAAAATGGAGAAAAATACATGCTGCTTCCTCAGAAATGGAGTTTGGAATTATTATAATCATACTGAGGGTTTCAGAACCCATATTGCACTCAAGGCAGTGGGTTTACATGATAGCATTAGGTTACCATTTTCAAAGCCACACAGAAGCCTAATTTTCATTAAAATTAATGGACGGTAGGGATCCATTCCTTAAGCAATGCAAATGCAATCCTTTGAAAATGCAACGAGTCTTTTGTGTTTCCTGCATGTGGAGAAATTCTGGGTAAGGCTGCTCAAAAATAGTATTTTGTACTCCCTCCTCCTCTGATCTTCAGAACAAACCTTCATTTTCTTAGATTTTCTCTGGTTTTTTATTTATAATTTAAAGGAAAAATTGCTATTCAAAATAATGTTTAGATTTCAGAGAGCAAGTGAAAGTGTAACTTGTGCTTGTGTGCTAGTTAATGATTACATGTACATATTGATGGAACATCTACATCTAAGAGATCTGGCTCTCTTAGGAGTGGTCTAATGCATTCCTTGTAATGCTATATCACCTTAGAAACCAGAATAGTAACGTCTTCTAGTGTGGTTAAATTTATATTGGTGCAAAAATGCTTCTGTTGATATTCATGGACGTCTGTCTCTGCCAAAAGAAGCACATTTATGCTGATATCACACTAGTGGGTTCTGTCAGTTCAATTGTATTGGTTTCTAAACTAATATAATTATAGCAGTACAAAAATCTTAGGTCTGATCCAGCCCCTTAGATGCATCAGTGTTGAGTAGTACTTGTGGAAGATAATTTATTTTTGTGATATCTTCTGAGCTTCTGGCTTTTGTTTTTGTTCTGCATCAGAACAAAACTGAACACTTCGAAACACTTTCACGCACGAGAATTTTGTTGAAATGTCTGTTTTCAAATGGAAAAGATCAGAGTTTTTGACTTAGGCTTCCATCTGAAAGTACCAAGACAGTGCACTCTGGGCCCTGAATAAGTCTGCAAAATGTTTAGTCGTTCATATTCCAACAACACAAAAGACAAAAATAGTTCTATTGGGTCTAGTCCTTGCTGTAGACAATCCAGGGAAGTCACTTTCCAAAAACGTTCTTTCAATCTTCACTTCTCCTATGATATTTTACAACACTGTTTTCTCAGGCTTCTGAAATGGGCACCTGGAAGAACAAGAACAGGTAAATATGCTGGAGAGCAATACATGACACCTACATGGATATAGTAGGAAACTGGTCTACGCTTGGTTTAGGTCCTGTATTAAGGGTTAGGATGTACTTTGCAACTGGAGAAACACAAGCTGTTTAAAACTTCAAAGTGCATAGGAAAGGAGAATTTACATTGGAAAAAGTAAAAGCTTTTGATACAGATGGTGCTTCCCAACATGAAGCATTTTTTTCTGTATGCTTTATGAGGCTTCTGTTTAAGCTCTGATTGTCTACACCACTTGTCGAGTTCAATTTCTGGTAGTAGGTGCTAGTGCTTTTGAAACAGCATTATGTCAGCCTTAATCTTCATTAGCATTTTTCCAAAATACTAGCCAAACGAAAGGAAGGTTTATGACCCTTATTATCAGTAGGTCTAATACATCGCTTGGCGAGCTGTAAAAGGCTGCAGACACCTGCTGCAACCAGAGGCTGTTGTATAGAATGCCTGCTGTTTCCTCACATTCAAACAGTTGCGTCTATGTGGGGTCACACACTTTCAAAAAGTTGCATATTTCCCTTCTGTCAGGTATTGTCAGCTGTAGCAAGGCCAGGTTCAGAGAGCTAGGTGTTCCTTTCTCAAGCTAACAAGCACTGGGATCACTATATATCATCTCTGGGTGCCCTTCATGGGGAAATATGTCTTCACTCACAAGCACTGAGCCTGTTTATGAAAGAAAGAAAAACTTTATTGGGGAAAGGAAATACACCATCAGCTTGGGGAAGGCACAGCAGCTAGGTGTCAAATGAATGATAAGTAAAAGACTCCCCTGCAATAACTTTGGCAGAGGTTTGTTAACTCTGTTTCCATCTTCCAGTTTAAATTGGTGATAGACAAATACTCCATTACCACATCACTGCCCAGCTTTCCTACACTAAATTCCACTCATGTTCTGGTGTCAGAAGGTAGCACTGTCCCCGGTGCATTTGAGCAGAGCTGTCTCAATCGCTTGGGCAGGCCTCTCTCCAATCCCTTGAGCAATGTTGGCAGAGGCTCCACCGACTAGTGGGCTGTAATGATTTCAGCTTCATCTAGTGATTGGGTAGGAGAGGCCTCATTCTCCTTTGCAGTCTCAGCAAAGAATCCTCTCTCCATCATCTGTCACTGCAGAGCAGAAGAGGCAAACTAGTGATTCCATTGAGCCAACTATTACGGTCTGTCTTGACCTTGTTCACCAGCAGTTAACAGCAGAAAGCTACTAACCCTCTCCAGCTTGATGGCAAAGGGCTTGGACGCTCAATGCAAGAGTGCAGCAGAATTCAATTTTTTTTTATCATTTCAGTGAATAATATCAATGTTTATTTGAAGCATTTTTAAAACTTTCAGTTGATTTAACTTTTCACAGTTGTGGGAAGTTTTGGAAGGTTTTCAGACAACTATTTCATGACTGTAAATGTTGAGATTTAAGAAAGTTACAGATTTATAAATGTTAAATCAAAACTTTTCAATATCACACGTCCAAATATTCTTAAATAAAACTCCAATAAGTTCTGAAGCAGTGTTTTTTCTTACCTTGCATAGCTCACAATTGTGATAATTATTGCTGGCAATGTTTTTTTTTTTCCAAGTAGCTTGTGAACTGTGAAATTGGTGTTGACCAACATGACCAAATAAAAATGGAATCCTTCCAAGCCTACAAAATCAGGATAAGTAGATGATAGACAGTCGGAGGCCTGCCAGTTACTTTATGGATATGGATGGAGTTTATGGATGGTAAATTCTAATTGCAAACAGATAATTTATCTGCGTAAATGAACAGATTTATAAGGATTCCTCTTGGACATTTTAGCTTCTGTGCAGTGAAGTGCAGCTAAGAAATATTATGCAAATGCTGGTATTTTTAGTGGATACAGCTGTTCAGAATCTGCAGCAGGTTAAACGCATTCCAGACAGAAATTCTCATAGTGATAGAGGTGGTTCATCTCCTGGCAGGAGCTCTATCTTATTGGAAGCAGAGAGCTTGCTGTGGTAGTTTCTTCAAACACATAAAAGCCTCCTGAGAGTGGAAGGAAGAGATGTTTTTAAAATGTTATAGTGCTGTTTGTGGTCCTGTTAAGAAGGCATTGGCAAAGGCATTAAAAAAAAAAAAAAAAAATGTTTGGTTAGAGCATGACTGTTATACCAGGCAGTAAAACAAACAGAGAGCCTGGGTAGTATTCAGCCAAGCTTATGTGAAGGACTGAACATACTGATGAAGTGGAGATCTGCATGTAAAACATTGATTTGTTTTGGCTTTAGTCAATAATACAGATTTAAGGTGCCAAATATGAACTATTATACCAAAAAAGGGAGTTAGTAGGGATGTATGACTGCATGCAGAGATCAGTAGTGAGCAATATATACTGCACACGATGTTGACAGTGCAAGATCCGTTTCCAGAAACTAGCCCACCTGAACTCCGGTTCTGTGAACAAGGTGGGTTAGCAAAAGTTCACTGGAAGAATAACTTGCCTTCTCCTCCCTTCTGCTCTGTATGAAAAGGCTGCTACAATGTGGGTCTTTGGGTTACTGCTTCTCCAAAATTGCCTCCTCTCTCCTGATACTTGTTTAGGGATGTGTTACCAGAATGTCTTCTGAGCTGATGACAGTCTTGCATATTTCATGTCATGATGCAGTCTCACAACAGTGTGATATCAAGCTTGAGAAAGCTCCACTCTAGTGATGTCTGGATTGATTTTTGGCAGTTTGAAACATTTTTTTCTGATTTGTTTACCCAGCTCTAATGCAGGCAGAATGATCATTAGGTAATTGCACACATATGGCTTGGGGGATAGAATTTACCAGTGTCTGTTCAAAAAACAAAACAAAACAAAACAAAAAAAACCCTTGTGTTTTTCCTCTGCAGATCTCAAGGCACTTTGTGGTAGGGAAATCCTCACTGGTACTGTCTTACAGACATGGTAGTTGAGACAGATAAGTGAAGAGACTTGCCTCGGGCCAGATGCCAATCGGGGCAGACTGATAGAGTTAAAATGAAAAACGGATTCCTTGGCACTCAGACCCCTAGCCGCATGGCTTTCTCTTACCAGCCTCTGTTGCTGGAGCACCTTAGCTTTCTTTGTAATAGGTCTGATCGCCTGTTTTTCTAGAGGAGTAATTTTCCAAGTCCTGAGTCCATCAAGTAGATGGCAGTGCTTATGTGTTTGTGTATAACCACCATTCAGAGATGTCTTTGAAAGTCGGTTCCTGAATTCCTATATTTGTTCACTGTTCATTACAGCTCGTGGCACCAGGTATTCTCTGTAACTAGGACTGCCAGTCTTCCCAGTTTTGCCAGCAGTCTCCTAGATTGCAGCTCATGCATCTGATGAAGCAGGTCTTTGCCCACGAAAGCTTATGCTCCAAAATATCTGTTAGCCCATAAGGGGGCCCAGGAGTTCTTGTTGTTCTAGATTCCAGCCGACTCTCCTGGCAGCTATTGAAGCCAATCCATGAGACTTGAAACTACTGAAAGTTCAGAGGTACAGAGGGGCTAAGACAGCCTCCCTGTCTGCATTGATCCTGCTCTGCTCCCAGAAGTGACTGGCATGTCCCTGCAGCCTTAAGTGGGGGGTTGGGGAGGGGACAGGAGGTCTCCCAGTGCTGCCTTTGCCTGCAGGCACTGTCCTGGTTCCTGGCCATTGGGAGCTGTGGCGGCAGTGCCTTCAGGAAAGCGCAACATGTGGAACCACCTGTTGTCCCCCTTCCCACCCGGGGGCTGTGGAGGTGTCAGCTGATTCCAGGAGCAGCACAGAAGGCAAGGAGCCTGCGTTACCCTAGTGCATCTTCGCCTGAGGTAAATGCTGCCCAGTCAGATCCCTCAGCCCCTCCTGAGCCATAACCCCCTGTCCAAGCCCTCAGCCCCCTCCCAAAAGCCACACCATAGCCCCCTGTCCTGGGCTTAGCACAGAGCCCCCTTTATATTCTGAACCCTCACCCCCATCACAGTGCCTGCACCCCAACCGACCGCTGCATCCCATAGCAAGTGAGTGGGGGGTGGCACAAAGTGCATGAAGAAGAGTAGGGGGTGGAATAAGGGGGTGGGGTAACGGTTTTTGGGGTTGTGTGATCAGAGAGTCTGCAGCCATATTCACCACTTCGCTTATCAGTCATTTCAATTTAAAATTGTTAGGTAACATTTTGGTTTAATTTCCACTCCTATAAACATTTTTTGCTACAGTGAAATTGCTTGAGGCTTTCTTCCAACCTCCTGTACAAGTACAAAACTAACTGGGGAGAACTATGGGCAAGGAGAAGAGTTTTGAAGAAAACCTGATGCACCACCAGTTATTTCCTTGATCCATAGTAGCAAACAATGCTTAAAAGGGTGTAAATTAAAAATGTTAACATTTTTAAGTGGTAACATTTTTAAAAAATAAGTCATAGCTGCAAATGTGTTTTGCTCTTTCTGCCTGTGTAAGCGGAAGGAACCTTATTGGCATAAGTTTTCACCGAAGGTGGGGAGAGGCATCACAGCAACATTATAGAATGGCAAAATAATGCTATAAAATGGTATCTGCCTCCAGTATTTTTCTACAAACAATTATCTTGATTTAGGGAGGCCACATCTCAATATTCCATCCTTGGTTGCTGTGCAAAGAAGTCAGATATACCACCATGTAATGTCATGTATAATGGTTTTTCATTATTTGAAAATTGCTCAGAGCAAACAGGCAGTGGTTGTGTAAAGCCTCTGCTCAGTCCAATACAATGCAGATATAAGTGCTGTAAATTTCAGTCATCCCTGGTTTTAAGTCCTGTAACTTACTGTAACCCTTGTTTTTTAGCAGCTGCTAAGTCTACATTAAGTGTTATAACTCACTCTTTGGATCGTTTTCTGAGTTGGAGGAAAGACAGAGGAGTGTTGGGGGCCAGCGGAAGCAATATGAGGAAACAGTGAAGGTACACCTGAAAAAGTGCAGCATCAGTGTTGACACTTGAGAGAACCTTGCCCAAGACCGTCCCCAGCGGAGAATGGTAATCTGTGAGAGGGTGGCACAATTTGAGAGGTCCCGCTACAGTACAGTTGAGGAGAGGTGGAGAAGAAGAAAAGAGCATCAAAAACTGCCCTACGCCCCTTCAACAGCTGATAACACGTGCAGCTCCAGATTGGGCTGATCAGCTGGCAGTGGACTCACAAATAGGAGTGTGATATGAAGATGTTATTGAGTGACTGCCAAGAAGTAGCATAAGTTAGTAAGAAATTATGTATAGATCCCATAGGTCTGTAACAAATCCTGGCTATTCCCTTGTAGAAGAAGTTCCTTTTTCTGAAGTGAGTTTTCCTTTATGTGATTGAGGAAAGTATGATTTTGGGTGGGCAATGGAATCAGTCCCTGAAGCGAACCTGCCAAGACAACCAACTCTTAGCAGCACCTGGATGATCTGAGAATAATAGGAGCTGAGCCCTGCAAAAGAACCTGCCAGGATGGAAGGTAGTGACTGCTCCTGAGTAGTACACTGACAAGAGAGCACAAGTTGACAAGGGGGGTTGTACAATCAGCTCGCCGTTCTGAATTTGTGACTTCAGCCAGACCCAGTGGACCTTGGCTTCCTGTACTGTCTCTTTGCAACTCTTCACCTGTGTGGGCTCCCCTGTGTAAGAGTATGAACGCAGGAGGTTATCACTGTGGGTGGGTGCTTGATAGCTACTTCCTCTGTTTTGTTTAATCTGCGTGGCATTTAATAAAATACATATGAGTGTAACCCTGACATTGTCTTTAGTAGGAGTGAGGAGATGCTTGGGTGAATTGTATGGGATCTTATTTGATTTCTTTACAGTAGCTGATGTCAGAGGAGTTTTGGTTGGCCTTGTTTATATAGTCATAGTTGAGGACTGCAGTGGTGCTCTCTTTGTCTGCTGGTTTGAGCAGTATCTGGTAGTTGGATTTCAGTTGCTGTATAGCTGTCTTGGTGATGGAGAGATTGTGATGGATGTTTAAGGATTTCACAGCCATATTTTCCCCATGAAGAAATCAATGTATTGATCAAGTTGGTGTGTTTTTTTTCCCCCAATCTGGCATCCAGTCAGATTACTCCTTTTATTAATTTCAGTGGAGACATGGTAGATGTACATGTGATGTTGTCTTTGTAATGAAAAAGTTCTTCGACGCAGTGTTGCTCAAAGAGTTATTTGAGTTCAACGCATGCTAATATGGTATCAAGCTCTGTGGTGAGGCACAAGTTTGGTACTTTGCAGAGAACATATAATTCAGCTCCAGCTAAGTCTGCATAAGTTGGTGATGTGTCATACCTAAGCCTATCACAGCATGTGGTGTATCTCATCCAGTGAGTCCCCCAGTAACAGCTATATGGATGAAAGGAGACAACCATTACATTTCTGAATGAACTCACACAGAAAAATGATAAAAGGCAAATAGAGCATATCACCCATTGGTGAACACTTTTCATAGGAAAGGTCATGCCCTGTCTGACCTGTCAATCCTGTTCTCAAAGGAAATCTGCATAAAACATTCAGAAGACTAATTCTGGAGCTTTAATTCATAACTCTGCAAGACACCAAGATCATTAATTTAGTAAAACCACTTGATTTGTGGCTCATTACAACAATTTGTAGCCCATTAACCTTCCTTTTTCCTACAACTGTAGAGGTGTCAACTCCATACTTCACCTTTTTTTTTTGTTGAAACAGACGTTAAATCATTGTTGTACCAACTTGTGTTAATCTGTGACAGTCTGAGTAACTTTTACAGAGCAGAAGAGCTCTGTGTGTTCTTGAAAGCACGTCTTTATTGGACCAAGTTCTGTTCATGAAAAACGATGATATCTCAACCTCCTTGTCTTTTTAACCTCCTGGGACTAACACTGTTATGAGATTGCAAACTATTGATAATTAGCTCACTGAGAATATGATGATGAATTTGCACAGTGATGCACATTATGGGCTATTCTGCTCTTTTTTAACGACTGGCCAGGAATTCCCATCTTTGGTTAGTGTATCCTATGCTAGTTGTGCAGATGTGATGAAATCGTTAACATCTCCTCTTGTAGTCCAGCAGACCAGCTTATCTTTACTATTTGAGCTGTTTTGCAGTATGTTCTACTTTATTTTATTTGTCAGTAATTTAAGGAACCTATAGGTTTGTATCCTATAAGTCAGTGTCTTTAGCAGTTAACATGAGTCTTAAGATCTACAAACTTTGGCATAGATCAACTTAGTTGCGGTCAGCTGTTGATAGTTATCAGTTGTCACCATAGCAGCTGTTAGCTATTATCAGATGTTTGACTATCTGCATATGTTTCCCCTGTGTTCTGCCAGAGATCTGCGCAGATAGATAGCACAACAGACTGTGAGAGAATCCCCAAGGATCACAAAATCAGATAAGGTATGGAGGCACCCAGCCAGCTTTATTTTCGAGAGAGTCAGACTGTTATTCATAGGTGTGCTGGAAAACTTCTTTTAGATGGAGGCGGCAAAAGAAGGCTTCAAGGTCACCACAGAATTGTATTAAGTTCATGGAGGAGGTAGGATTGCCCACCAGGAGAAGTAAAAAAAAATAAATCAACAGGGCCAGATGAATACCCAGAGACCAGCTACTCCACGATCGGCCCAGAAAAGCTAAGAACAGAACACCACTGGTCATCACCTACAGCCCCCAACTCAAACCACTGCAACGAATTATTAAAGACCTACAACCTATCCTTAATCAGGATGCCACACTCCAGAAGGCCCTGGGTGACATGTCTGTTCTTTCCTACAGACAACCTCCCAACCTCATGAGGATCCTCACTAACAGCCACAGTCTATACCCCAGGAATACCAGTCCTGGAACCTTTCCTTGCAACAAAGTCCACTGCCAGCTTTGTCCACATATCTTCTCTGGAAATACCATCACTGGACCTAACCAGGTTATTCACAGAATCACGGGCACTTTCTCATGCTCCTCTACCAACATCATATATGCCATCATGTGCCAACGATGCCCAGATGCTTTGTATATTGGACAGACTTCTAACTCCCTTAGACAAAGGGTCAACGGGTACAAAAAAGACATCAAAACACTCCAAATCCACAAACCAGTTAGTCAACATTTTAATGGAACAGGGCATTCTATTAATGACCTAACGGTATGTGTGTTACTGAAAAAAAAACTTTTGCACTGCTACTCTTTGAGTAGCATTTCCAGAGAAGACATGTGGCTGGCTTTTATATTCAAATTCGGCACATTAACACGTGGTTTGAACCTGGATGTGAACTTCCTGAGTCACTACAGGGGATCGTCTGCATACTTGGCTTAATCTAATTCTTGACCTTCCTCCCTCACCCCTCCACTCTCTGATTTGCTCACCTTGATCCCTTTTTTTCTGATTTGTCCTCCTTGATTACTGTTTTTGGTTCTCTGTGCCTTAAATATTGAGTCTGTTTTGTCATGGCTATGATCTGAAGAAGTGGGTCTGTCCCATGAAAGCTCACCTAATAAATTATTTTGCTAGTCTTTAAAGTGCTACTTGACTGCTATACGTTGACTGTAGATTTCCTCTCTACGTAGTGTTGTCTACACAAGAGTTTAGGTCAGTATAACGATGTTGCACAGGGGTGTAGATTATGTAATTATGCCACTATGTTTGTTATGTAGATCAAAGGCTAATCACGTATCCAAGAGAAGGTACATAGAGTTCCATGATAACCCATACGTAACTGGATTTTAATACAATGGATCCCAAAACTGTTCAACTTCATTCAATAAGGTTTAAAGTAATTCAGTAAGTTGCATATTAATTCCAAAAGGTTTGCCCAGGGTATTGTCATAGCTGTCACAGACACTTCATAATTTTCACTTTTCTCAGAGGGATCAGAATCTATGTGATTCTGTGCTGTTTGCCTTCACAACTGTCTCTTGTGATGTCAGGGTTTTAAAAACTTTTGGTTCTCTTGATACTCGTGTTCTTTTGTGCTTCATGGTCCATTGCTTAACTAGCCCAGGTACTGATATATTTATCCATGAAAGCTGGCACCATCTCCAGTGCAAATACAACTTGTCAGGCCAATGCAGTAGAGCTGATCTTCAAGTGAGGCACAGAAAGACAGAGTCTATCCTAACCACAGATAAACAAAAGTCTTTACCCATTACTGCTGAAGTCTTTACCCATTTGACTGCTGAAGTAATCTGACTCATTAAAACCACTATATTGGATCATAGTCCTTGTTTTCCAAAAGAAAAATCAAGTCCGTGAACTATGAAAACGTTTCCACTCTTACCAATTTTATATGGCTTTGTTTTTTGTCACTTCAGTGCTCAGAGAGCTGCCTAAAATGGCTGTTTGTGAGATTAATAGAGGTATATAGACACAGATTAACAGGCGCCTAGAATTATGCACCCTGTTTTAAAAATTTAGCCTTGAGGTTTCACATTAGGTAAACTGTAGCAACAAACGTTTCTCTCGTTTTCGTATACCATAGCCCAAATTGTAGAAGTACTTGAAAGAACAAAAGTATTTTGGTCCATTCCCTGTGCATGTCGTGAGCTTGTCTATGAGTTTATCAATGCAAAGTTGTAAAATTCCTTTGTTTTACTGTTGCCATTATAAAGGAGGACTTTGTACAAAGGAATCCATCAAGTTGTTTTGCAGTAGAATCTGACACTGCTGAAGTGCATTGAGTCTTAAAGTGGCTATTAACTGTTAGCCATCATATGGAATTGGTGCCATTTCTCTGTCTGTCATTAATCCAAAAGCCTCTCCTCTGAGTTTTTCCATCATAAATCCTATAATTTAGTGATAAAGTGTATATTACACTGCAGTCATGGAAAACGGCATAAATACTCTCAGTTGGATCACAGCCCATCCTAGGTTTGTGCAAGGAGTAAGAGGACTAGGGAAGAGTCCTACATCCCTATGTCAGCTACCCACACCATGGGACTAGTGTGTGGCTGTGGGGAAAGCATTCTCTGCAGAGGAGTTATTCTCTGCCTTGTTCATGCGAGTGGAGAGGCAGAAGTAGGAGCCAATAGTCTTTCCTTTGAGCCCCAGTATACTCAGCAATTAACTTTTGCTGGTTTATTGGGGAACTACCTTGTGCCAAATATAGGTCTGGCAACAGGGAGTTTATTTACTGTCCTCTCCCTCCCTAATACTCTTATGGAACAGAGGAGGATAGGAGGCAAGTTGTGACTGTGGGTCACTATCTTCCTTCCCAGAGTGTTCGTGTCAAAAGGTTTAATGCTGGTGCCTATCACCATAGTAGTTCTGTGGTGACAGACAGCTAGCTGTGTTAGTCTGTATTCTATCAAAACAAAAAAGCTGTCATGTATTTAAAGTGCTACATGACTGTTTTTTTTGTTCTCATAGTAGTTCTGAGTATCTTCCATTTAAAATCAGTGGTGAAATCCCAGCTCAGTTTGTTGGAATTTTTGGCATGTCTCTATTTGGTGGCGAAAGCTGTACATGAGAAGGCTTGTTTGGGAATTTTTTTTTAGGCGATCTTCACTGTTGTTTTAAAATCTAAAATAAAACTCTTTGTTGTTTTTGGAGGTTTTGGATTGGTTAGAGGTTTTTAAATTAGAACACCCTCCCTCCCCCAGCTTTGCACAAATTGAAAGGTAACCAAAATTGTATTTTTGGAACTCTGTACTTGTACACAGTCAGGATTTTGTTTCTAAATGACCACTCAGGTTACTCGTGCCCACTGTTAGTTTTCTGTGAAGTTCCAAAATCTGTCTTTACTGTTAACTGATTTCGGTCCTGGACTTGGCTAAACCTAACTGCAGCCTCTCCTTGCCTGTACTTCCACCATTCAGGGTCCCACATCCCCTTGGGTTTGTGGCCCACTCACCTCCCCATATGCTCTGAGGCTCCCCACCCCCTGTCACAAGCCCCCTCCCCCACTGTAAATAGTTCACAGATGGTTGCACATCACTTCTCTGTAAATAATTTTGAATTGAAGTTTTTCTTTTATACACTTTTTTGTTCAGCAAAACTACTTAATTGCTCACTACATGCACGTCTGTCTTTATTGTGTAGGGGTCAGGGAGGGGTGATTGGGCAAAGGGAGGGGCTGTGGTGGGGATGGGGTAGGACTGTGGCCCCAAGGGCCCCTCTGGAGGAGTCCTGGGAAGGGTTACTTGGGTCTTTGGGAGAAGCTGTCCCTCAAGGCTTCATGGATCCTCAGCCTCTCCTGATGGGCCTGATGGATGGTAGCTGTGCTCAGCTACTCATAGGCATGCCCCTCGTGGCCGGCAGTCACCATCCACCTCGAGAGGAAGGCCTCCCTCTTCCCCTCCACAACGTTATGCAGGATACACAAGCACCCACAACCTGATGGATTTTGTGCTCTCCTACATTGAATTGGGTCAGCAGGAACCTGAATCATGTCTTGAGGTGGCTGAAGGCGTGCTCAACTTGTATCCTAGTGCAGTTCAGGCTCTTGTTGAATAGTTCCCTGCTGGGGTTTTGCTGTCCAGTATAGAGCTTCATCAGCGATGATAGGAGGAGGGAGTAGGCCGCATTCCCCATGATTCAGACTGGCATCTGCACATCCTTAACTGCCAGCCCATGTTGGGATGAATGTGCCAGCTTCTGGCACAAGCTGGAACTGCAGAACATGTGGGCGTTGTGTGACCCACCTATCCAACATAAATGTCCATGAACTGTCCACGGCAATCGATCAGGGTCTGCAGCACCATGGAGTAGTCCTTCTGGTTGATGTACTTGGCTGCATGATGCTCCCAAATTAAAATCTTTAAATTGGTTTTATGTTGCGTAAGGGAGGCTCCGGATCTCTTCATATGTCATCCATATCATGTAATTTAGGCACCTAATACTTACCTCCAGATATTTGTGTGGGGATGAGAAGAGAGGGAGCAGTGGTCTATGGAAAGCTAATAGACGCTATATAGTGGGTAGGAAGTGTGCTGCGGACAAGACCACATGCCTTTCTCAGAGAACTCTGCCTTTGCATGAAGAAGTTAACAGTGCTGTTAGCAACATTAGTGCTTGCACCACTTTTCATCCCTTCTGGGACTGAGGCATTCATGGCCAGAGGCAATGATGGCACCTTAGACTCCTAAGGGAGGTGCATAACTGGTGGGAAGTTGTTGTCCGGGTAGTTAATGGTCAGTTTTCTTGCAGTCCCTTGGCTCTGGAGACTCTTTGCCCTATTTGGGGCTCAATTTTTTTCTGAGCTATTGGGTCTTGCAGCCCATTCACCTGAAGAGGGATTTAGCATCTTTGACAATGAAGTTTGGGAGCTCCTATCTTAATCTAGTAGAAACTGTAGTCAGTCAAAAAATTCTGCACAGTTGAATCTACAGGGTTGACAGCTGTTTCATGGAATCCTAGGGCTGGAAGGGACTGCAGGAGGTCATCAAGCCTAGCCCCCTGCCTGAAGCAGGATCAACCATAACTAAATCATCCCAGCCAGGACTTAAAAACCTCTAGGGATGGAGATTCCAGCGTTTCTCCAGGTAACGCATTCCAGTGCTTCACCACCCTCCTGGTCAAATAGTTTTTCCTAATATTCAACCGCCCCCTCTGTAACCCGAGAACATTGCTCCTTCTTCTGCTATCTATCACTGCTGAGAACAGCCTCTTTCCATTCTCTTTAGAGACCCCCTTCAAGAAGTTGAAGGCTGCTATTAAATCCCCCATCGCTCTTCTCTTCTGCAAACTAAATAAGACCAAATCTCTCAGCCTCTCCTCATAAGTCATGTGCTCCAGCCCCAGTCATTTTCGTTCCCCTCCACTGGACCTGCTCCAATACATCCACATCCTTTCTAGACTGGAGCCCTGAGAACCAGATGCAATACTCCAGATGTGGCGTGAGCAGTGCTGAATAAAGGGGAATAATAACTTCTTTGGATCTGCTTGAAATGCTCCTCCTGTGCACCCCAATATGCCATTAGCCTTCTTGGCTATAAGGGCACACAATTGACTTATATCCAGCCTCTCATCCACTGTAATCCCCAGGTCCTTTTCTGTCCCCAGCCTGTAACAATGCTTGGGATTCTTCCGTCTCAAGGGCAGGACTCTGCACTTGTCTTTGTTGAACTTCATTGGATTACTTTTGGCCCAATCCTCCAATTTATTTAGGTCATTCTGGACCCTATCCCTACCCTCCAATGTATGTACCTGTCCCCACTTTGTCGTCCCCTCTTGCAGAGTTTACCACTGCTTAGGCCAGCCTGGCTGGCGCCAACTTGACTATACATATTGAGTTTGAACTTTAAAGCAAGCAGCCTACTTAGCTTTGCTTTTATTTAATAGAATCACTAGAAAAGCTTAGTAATTGAAATATATTTTAGGTGCCTGACATTTGCTTGCTTCACGTACGCGTAAGCCATCAGTGCATATGTATATGGTATGTCAATTCATACATTTTTTCTCTTCGAAAATGTCTGATTGGTTTACACTTAAAAATCAGATTGATCTAGCCCTGATCTGCATTCTCAGGGCTGTGAACAGTTTTGTCCCCTGAGCACTGTAGTTAGATCAATCTAACAACAAGTAAAGATGTGCCCTTGGCTTCTCAGGAGGTGAATTTATTATGGCAATGGAAAAAAACCCTTCCATCGGTGGAGGAAGAGTAGTCCCCAGTACTGCAGCTGGGCCACTGTAGCAGCTGAAGTGTAGATGTACTGTGAGAGTATAGACATGGCTCAGGAAACTAGGAAGTTTTGTAGCATGACCTATATACGTGTGTCTATTTCCTAAGTGACTAAAACAAAATTGTATCCTGGAAAGGGCAAATCATGTGTTCCTCAGTGACAGAGAAAGCATTTCATGTGGGCTGTTAGTACCTTTACTATACATAAGGTCAGCTATAAGGGTAAGTCTGTTCGTGCACTATTCCTTCTGCTGTAATGTTGCAGAACATTTGAAAAGTCATAATCATTTCAATTCACAGACCCAAAACATGTCTGTCCTTAATGCTTTCTGCTTTTGCATTTCAGCCAGCTCAAGCATTGTAATTTCAAACAGACGACTTCCCAGACATAGTTCAATGTTTTAAAGTCAATGTGCTTGTGCTTCTGTGTTTTAGCGTATTTGCACTTTTTTAAAAATCAATTTTCTGAAATTGAGGTTCCCTAACTAGAAAGTAAGTGGTTGATAGCATTGTATAAACAAATACAAAAAAAAAAAAAAAGCCCAAGTTTATGTTCTGTGGGTAGTAAAGACTCAAAGAAATATATCTGGATGCCTGTAGAATCATGGAAGTCTTGTATCCTATTTTTTATCTTTCCCCTTTAGAATGGTTGCCATTGGAGATAGAGTTGCTGTAGATGGCCAACATTTTTGACATCTATCAAAGATTTAGAGTTCTCCGTTTGTTGTTTATGGCAAGTATGTAGTCTGCAGATGAAGTAGTAGTAAATAATAATAATAATAATAATGTCATCAACAGAAAAAGCTTGTTCTGTGACTATTACAAACATGTCTGCCTGGCCTGTGTGTATTTGAGAACCACCCTGTAACTTTCTGCATGACAATTAAGGAAAAGTTTGTATAATGCACACACACTGTGAATAAGAGCAACAAGGGCTATTGACTCTTTTGACATAATGATTTATAATGAAATATTAGAGAATAACACATGTGTTTGCAGGTGTGGTAAATACCGTTGGGCATTTATCTGTATAGCTGCGAAAGCTTGGTCGAAAGAGAAACACAGTTAATAAGTAGCTTTTTGCATGATATTGACGTGTAGAATGACAGCCTGCCAATTTTAGGGCCATTTTAATGTGTTTTGAATTATTAGCTCTTTTGAAATAGGGAATATATTAAGCAGTTAGCCAATGAGCAATCTGAGCTTGCTGACACCATCTCTCTTAACAGGGCATGCACAATCTATTAAAGACTCTTTCGTAATTCATTTGAACATGGTGTATAACTCAGGCAATGGTAGATTGCAGAGTTTTGTCGGTAAAACAGCCGTTTTGTTGACAGAACCTGTGGCGCTTCCAGATTGCAAAGCGCGTTCTGTCGTCAATACCGAGCGCTTTTGCTGAGAGCTGTACCCTGCTCCCCAGGAGGAGGTACGACGCTGTCAAGAGAGATCTGTCAGCAAAACACAGGTCTGGATGTTCCGGCTGCCTTCTGTTGACAGAAGTGTTCCAGGGCACTGCACGTGTGCCCCATGGACACCTTGTCCACAGCAATCAGCTCTCCATGGTTCTTCCTTCAGCCCTTCTTAAAGCCACAGGGAGCCTGGGGAACTCTGTGGCAGGAAGCCAAGAGCATGCATCTGCATTGCCCCACGCCCTCACAGCTGCACCTTTGGTGAGAGCGTTGCCAGATGGCAGAGTAGCAGGGAGCCAGAGACCCGCTCCCGGGCCCTCAAGGGAGCAGCCTGCGAAGTCCCAGGATCCTTCCAGGGGCTCCAAAAGGCAAGTCCTCTCCTAGAGCGGGGCTGACATTCAGGTCCTGCTGGACTTGTCGGCAGAGGAGGAAACCCTGCGGGATCCCAGAATCAGGTGCTGCAACACTGAGATCTCTAGTTGTATGGCTGAGGTCCTGGCCAAATGGGGCCACCCCTGCTGCACCTTCAAGCAAGTCAAGGCTAAAGTAAAGGAGCAGAGACAGGGCTACATCTAGGCCTGGGATGCCACAGGCCAGCCCAGGGAAGAACCACCTGGCTGCCTAATTGCTGGGAACTTAACTGGTTCCTGCAGGGGTGGGAGGAGAGAGACCTCACCCCCGGGCCTGATCCTTGACTTGGAGCTTGAAGCAGGAGCTCGTGGAGGAAAAGGAGAAGGATGAGAAACCACCAGAGGGCCAACCCAGGCAGGAGCTGGACCCTGAGGTGAGCAGTCTCGTCATGGTGCTGGATCGGGTCTGTGGCAGCCAGGCCACCTACTGGGTAGTCTCTGAATTCGGTGAGGTTCACTCTAGTGAGTGCCCCATGCATCACACGCCACACGACGTGGGAGGCTGGTGCAGATGGGGTGTGAGCATCGCTCAGACAGCTTGGGTGGGACCTTGCACTGTGGTCCCAGCACGTGGAAGAGTGTGCAGCAGTGGTGTCCGCCACCTAGACCCAGCAGACAGCCCCAGGGCATGGGTGGCATTCTGCTGCCAGGCTCAAGGGAGGCTGGACAAGCACCAGGCCCCGGTGGGTGGGATGGGGCGCTCCCAGCACTTGCTAGCCACAGAGGCACCACCCGGGCCCCAGATACACTGAGGAGTGTGGCACCAGCATATGTACATGCCTGCAGCCATGAGGCAGCACCTGCTCCTCTGGGCAGCACTGAGAGTCTCGGGAGTGAGAGGGCCAGGCTGCTCCTGGCTCACCCACCACCCATGAGGAGATCACTCTGTGGCTGCCCCCCCCTTGTCAGCTAGCCCATCGAGTGGGGGGAGCATTAATTGGTCAGCATGGTCCGAGACGCACCCTGTGCAGGCCACACGTTGCTTTGCTCCCAGGCCATCCGTATCCCTTGTCCTGGGGGTGTTGGGCATTGCTCACAGTCAGGGGCACAGCCTTAGGGGCTGTGTTCCATGAATGCCTTGCCACCTCTCCTCCTTGTCTTCTGTACCGCTGGACCTGCACCAACCAAATGCCCAGCCACCTCTGAAGCCAGAGGAGTTGATGGCTGGTTCGTGAGGAGCTGATGCAGCAGCACATTGTGGTGTTCCGTAACAGCCACATGATGATGGAGAGCCACCTCAGATTGGACATGGAGTGGCGGTCGTGGGCATGGGACCAATTAGTGTCCCACTGTGCCCCCTTCCCCGGCTGCAATGCAGGGGACAAAAACCTATGGAGCATCCAGGGGGAGTGCTGGCTCCCCCTGCTTCCCCTGCTCCCTAAACCTAGCTGTAGCCTCTCCTTGCCTGTACTTCCACCGATCCCAGCCCCGACAGGAGCCCCAAGCCTATGGCAGGATGAGATCCAGAGGCCGATGCTGCGCTCAGGGTCCCGCATCCCCTTGGGTTTGTGGCCCCCTCACCTCCCCATATGCTCTGAGGCTCCCCACCCCCTGTCACAAGACCCTTGCCCACTGTAAGTAGTTCACAGATGGTTGCACATCACTTCTTTGTAAATAATTTTGAATTGAAGTTTTTCTTTTATACGCTTTTTTGTTCAGTAAATCTACTTAATTGTTCACCACATACACATCTGTCTTTATTGTGTGGGGGTCAGGGAGAGGTGATTGGGTGAAGGGAGGGGTTGTGGGTGGGGATGGGGTAGGACAGTGGCCCCAAGGGCCCCTCTGGAGGAGTCCTGGGAAGGGTTACTTGGGTCCCTGGGAGAAGCTCTTCCCTCAGGGCCTCATGGATCCTCAGCCTCTCCTGATGGATGGTAGTTGTGCGCAGCTGCTCATAGGCATGTCTCTTGTGACTGGCAGCCACCCTCCACCCCGAGAGAAAGGCCTCCCTCTTCCCCTTCATAATGTTATGCAGGGCACGCAAGCACCCACAACTGATGGATATTGTGCTCTCCTGTGTTGAATTGGGTCAGCAGAAACCTGAGTCATGTCTTGAGGTGGCCAAAGGCTCACTCAACTTGTATCCTAGTGCAGTTCAGGCTCTCATTGAATAGTTCCGTGCTGGGGTCCTGCTGTCCAGTATAGAGCTTCATCAGCAATGGCAGGAGGAGGGAGTAGGCCGCATTCCCCATGATTCAGACTGGCATCTGCACATCCTTAACTGCCAGCCCATGTTGGGGTGAATGTGCCAGCTTCTGGCACAGGCTGGATTTTCAGAACATGCGGGCATTGTGTGACCCACCTATCCAATATAAATGTCCATGAACTGTCCTCGGCAATCGATCAGGGTCTGCAGCACCATGGAGTAGTCCTTCTGGTTGATTGTACTTGGCCGCGTGATACTTTGGGGCATGGATCAGGATGTGGGTTCCACTGATAATGCCAGTGAAATTGAGGAACTCCAGGGCAGCAAATCTGGCCACAACCTGGTTGGGGTGCCCCAAACAGATGACTCTCTACAAAAAGGTTGAGCTGATGGCCTTCAGAGGGAGGCGGATGAACACTCGAGGGAGGAGTACCTGGGGGCAGGGGTCCCTGTCCACTCCCTCTCTGGAGCTCTCCAGGAGCTCCCTCATTATGCCATCCCCTCTTCAGCAGTAGGGCTGTGGGGAGGGGAGATGGCATGATTCACCAGGGACAGGGCTTCACCAACTCCCACCCTGCTCTCTGAGGGCCCCACTTTAGCAGGACGCCCCCTCCCCACCCCATGCAGGGACTGTAGCCCAAGGGTGTGTTACCTCCTTGAGGAGGGCCCCAAGAGTGGGCTTCCCCACACCAAACTAGGGCACATGAAGCAGTAGCTGTTGAGGGTGGTGAGCTTCCAGAATGCAATTGCAACCTGCTTCTCTGCTGGTGGGCCTCAGCTGGCTGTTTGTTTTTCCAGAGGGCGGTAGAGAGCCAGGCATAGAGTTCCACGAAGGTGGCCTTCTGCACGCAAAAGTTCTGGAGCCGCTGCTGGTCTTCCCACTGCGCCATGACCAGCTTTGTCCCACCAGTATGAACTGATGTGGTGCCTCCAGAGTCGCCTGTGCAATGGAGGGGAGAAGTAGGGAGGAGGATACAGGTGTGCACGTCCTGCAGCTGAGGCACCGGCTCCAAAAGTGCTCTAGGGGTCGCCCTCGGGAAGGAACAGGAGGGCACCTGTCAGAAAGTTCAGCCTCAGCCGCAGCGTGTCTGTGTGGGGTCATTGCAAGCCCAGGGGAAGCTCGGGCAGCACAGCACCCAGGGACCAGCCGTGTGGCCCACAAATGCAGGGCAGGCACAGCAAGAGCTCTGTTTTCCCTCCCAGGGTTAGGAAGCCTGCAGCTGGGTCAGGGACTGGTTGTCCAGAGGGGTCACTTTAAGCACCTGTCTATGCAGGGCTACAGCAACAGCTTCTTGGAAGAACGGGTGACCGGCGACCCTGGCTGACATGAGTCCGGGTGACGGTTTTATAGAGAGAATGGCCTTGCTGTCTGGATACACTATCGACAGGAGTTTTGATGCAAGACATCTTCTGGCACAAACTTCTGCTGACAAAACCCTGCAATCTAGTTAGAGCCTCAGTCCTGTCATGAAACTTGCATACACAGTAGCAGTTTTGTTATTCAGTAAGTTGTGGGGGTGTCTGTGATTCCAGAATCTTTTAGATGTAGCTGTATGGTGTTATTTTCAAGTCAATTGATTGCCGATATGTTTAACACCTTTTTCTAATGGCTTGACTGTAGTATCCTCAATAGCAGGATTATCAGCTAGTCAGATGCCTCTGAAATGCCAAAAATTTAATTTATTCTGCATCTTCCTGTTACTTATGAATTTTAAATAGTTTTTAGAAAAAATCCCAGCGAGGGAAGTAATAAAGCAGTTTCAAAGGGTCCTGTAAATGTGTGATATTAACAGCACTCTGTGTTCATATCTTAGATACCTAGGGGAGTCAGAGCAATCGCTTTTTCTAAAATTATTAATGCCATTTAGCTGTCAATGGTATACGATGAAAAGTGACTGCTGGTTAATACCGTTTGTCTTAAGGATGAAGATCAAATTTTTAAAAACAAAGTTTATCGTTTTGGAAGCAGGTATCCTTGATGCATCACAGTGCTAAAAAAAGATCACTATTAAAAACACACTTCTCTGTGCGAAGTAAATGCTTAATATGTCTTTCAGAATTTAAACAAGAATCATTTCATAACCCTTAAGTTATTTTTTAATGAGCTACCGGGAATTAGTTAATGCCTTAAGAATATTTCTAAAAACTGGTGAACATAGCAAGGTCTGGAAAATGGGCACACAGAAGTGGTCAAATGGTGCTTGCATTCGCACTTCACTGGGTTTATTCTGTGGATCTAGCTCAAGTGTCTAACAGCAACGTTTAAATCAATTGGTGTCTTTCCATTGACCTTCAGTAGGATTTGGATTAGGCCCAAGATGAACAGGGTAAAAGTCCTTGAATAAATATGGTGCTCAGCTACAAACACAAAGCTGCTGCAGATTCGTCCCTTGCCAATTTAAAGAGGGATGTCTGTGTCACATAATAATCGAAACAGTTATAATTCACGGAAATCTCAAGAGGCATAGACTTGTCTCTGCCAAACATCTGAAAGAGTGCTTCTGAGTGAGGAATGTCCTTTTTTTTTATTTATACATGTGTACTTTAATAACCATTTAAACAGCTGTAGCATTTATCTGTGGTGAGACCCTGGGGTAAAGAGAGAGAAATTTGGTTAAAAAACAAAGCAAGTCCCCATCTCAATTTAAGATTCCAGTCTTTCAAAACATTAAGTGCATGTTTATCTTTAGGCATATAACACTCCTTGCAAGGCAAGTACTCATACTTAGAGCAAAACCATGTCATGTGCTTTCTTTATCTCAGGAGGCTATTTTTACACTATGAGAGCAATCCAAATTCACTAAAATGGATTTCATAATACTGGGTTGTATAAATTCGAATTTGAGTGTCCTCACCTTCCCACAGGTTCCCCACAAATGCTACTTATTTCTGCCACACTCAATTGCCAAACACGGATTGTTGCAACAGTGCATTGTGGGAACCTATTGCACAGTTCCCTCAGCCCTGTAGCATTCTGGGTATTTTCACAGGTGTAGCCTGGGGGAAAAATGCCCTGCAAGTGGTTGTGGCATGGTGTGCACTGAGCAGCAGTCACGTCCTTAGGTTGAGGGCTAGCCACGTGATGTGCTTCTGCACAGGCAAGACCCCAACTGCATGGCGCCTGTGGGGAAGTGGAGAGGGGAGCTGTACAAATGTAACACGTAGAAAAGAAGTTTCTCGACCTCATACAAGCACGACCCCACCCCCAACAGCCTAGCTGCCATGTGATGCTGTGGAGCAGGGGGCTGGTGCCAGGGCAGAAAACAAAAACAAAACAAAATACAAGCACTCAGCTAGCAGAGGTAGAGGCAGGACCAAAGCTGAACTTATAGCAAAGAGAGAATTTTCTCAGCCTCTCACTCAGGCATGTGCCGAACTCAAATTTGTGGGTGTCCTGTTACCTGTTTCCTGCACACCTGGAGAGCAGCGGAGATGGAAGCAGACAGAACGGCGCACTGTGGGACATTGTGTGATACTTATGGGACACCTCTGGAGGCTAATGAATCCAACTCAAAGGCATGGCTCTTTCACACCGGCCTTTATTTGAACTTTTAAATTCAAACTTGACACTACACCCAGCTGGTTCCAACAATGATATGATATTCTATTTGTGCTCCCTCATTTGAGCTAATTGGTGTGTACAATGAAGACCGTGATATTTTAATATCAAGCTAACTGCCTTAAAGTTGCATTTATCTTGTAGTACCATGTCCTCGCTGCCCACTGCAGACACCTGCTGTAAAATCTTTAATAATTCAGTGTAACCCTTCTATTAATGTCAGTTGCCTGTCAGAAGGGCCAGGTTCAGTTCCCAGGGGTTCTCTGTCAATGATGCAACCAACTGGCTCGAGCACCCACCCAGTGACCTGAGACAATCTCACCCCACCTGCTGGGAGCCTGTAAGGCAGTTCTTCCCCTCTCACAAGCAGAGTCTGATATAGAAACAGATTGTTTAATAATAATAGCCTAACCCAAGTTTACACAGTGACACGCAATATATCTAAAAAAGGAGAGAGAAACCCCATTAACAAGGTACCATCCCAATACTTCACAGAACCAAGTCTCTTGCTGAGGGCTCTTTGCCTTTACCCCCCCCCCCCCCACACATATACAGGGTGTAGCTAAAGTGTATTTTAAGGGGTTAGAGTAAATTCTCAGCTAGCAAGGCTGCTTTGTCAACTGGTTCAATAATAAAGTAGTCCCATAGGTATAGAAATGATTCTTCTGACAAGTTGGGTATTTCCTATATCATGTCGTCCATATGAAATCTGTTCTAATGTCTGTAACTAAATTGAAGTACGATAAGAGGGGAGAGTTCATCAGCATGGTAAAGGGACATCCAATTTCAGAAATAACTATGAAGAGGTCTTGATATAATAAAGACACTTTCCTGGCACCTTGTCTTGAGCTAAGCTGATACAATAACCAAGCAGGTCTAAGTCAGAAGTTGACTAAATTCTGTGACTTGTCTGATATGAGTGAGAGAGTAATTACTTATTAGCACTACAAACATTTAATATTTATAACTAACCTTCATAACTTCCTATAGTATGGTTTTTTACCACCTTTCATGTTTGTTTGTTCTCAATGATTTTTTTTATTCCAAACGCAGCATGAAATTTAAAAATTTCCATCAGATGAAAATATATGTTCTATTATTGTTGTTCTAAACAAGTCTAAATGGCTTGTCTGGATTTGAGGACCACTTTACATCTCTCTGCATGGCAGTTTAGAAATATGCCTAAATAATAATCCTGAAGTTCCATAACCACTGTAAATGAATACTAGTGAGGATTGCTGTTTGTTTTATGACACCATGGAGCATTAGCGAATGAGATCAGTGTCTTTTGTAGAGTCTAATATAGATACTGCCTGAATGTTCCAGAAGATGAATTAGTATATTTAGGGCAGTATAAAAAAGTGGGTTTAGCTGGCCCAGAAGTGCTTAGGAGACTCAGTGTCTCCTGAGGATCTGGGCCTAACTTCCACCGATTTTTGTGGCAGTTATAAGCAAAGGAAGTTTTAAGGATCTGGGCTTTAATATCTCTTGCTATAACAGTGAAGGACAGTGTTCCATGTGGACATGGAATAAGCCTTCAGAATTTAAAGTTGTGTGCAGTTCATTTGTCTACTTTTTCAATCTGTAAGAAATGCCTGAATGAGAGACTAGGGTAATATACAATTGTTCTAAAATTTCAAGACACACAATCATGTTTGTAAGCATTAGACAAATAGCACAGTTTTCACTAGTAACAGAGAATATTATGGAATGGAATAGCTAAAACAATATTTATTCTAGAATCAAGAGCATACTGTGTTGATCTTCTTGGTTGATGCTGTGCATATCTGGCTCCTTAGAATATATTGTGTTAATGTGTTGGCAAAGGCAGCTCATCTAATAGCTTTTTATGGTCAGGCATAGACTTGTGATTTTGAGTGATAGCTTGGGGTAAGACAAGTAGGTGGTCTGTAGATGAAAAAGAAACTTGAAAGTTGATGTAGTGTCTGTGTTGTACATCTGTCACAGAAGCATTGCACCATGAGCCAAATAAATCGGACACAGAAGGTAGGAAAGGTAATATATTTTATTGGACCAACTTCTGCTGAGAGGAGAGACAACCTTTCGAGCAGCACAGTGCTGCTCTTCAGGTGTCTGGGAAAGGTAACTACACTCAGCTTCTCAAAACAAAAAGCAGTCAAGTAGCACTTTAAAGACTAGCAAAGTCTTTAAAAGCTCACCTAATAAACCATTCTGCTAGTCTTTAAAGTGCTACTTGACTGCTTTTTGTTTTGATAGTGTATAGACTAGCATGGCTTCCTCTTTGTTACTATTCAGCTTCTCAAGATGGAGCAGATTGTTCAGCATAAGTAGTTAGCACATATTCTAAGGAGTCATTCAGGATAGAATAGCCCATTAACACCTCTTCCCTCATAGGACAAAAAGAGCTAACCTCATGGTTAGTAGGTTACAGACGATTGTAATAAATCATACATCCATTGTCTCTGGTCAAGCCATGATTTTTTTTTTTTTAGCAGAGTTATTAGTTTATGCTCCCAAACTCATCTTTTGAAGGGGGTGTCCAGTTTCCTTTGAAGATGAGGGTCAGACATAACTTTGTGAACTGTGTTCACTCACTCACAGGTGATAGGATGCTTTTGTCTTTTGTCATTTTCCTGTGTAAGTTCATTCATGAGTATTATGATAGTCTTGTTTCACCCACATAAAAGTTGCTGGAGCATTTAATGCACTGGATGAGGTATACCACACATTCAGATAGGCATGAGTAAAATCTGTGGATCCTGAAAGGTGTGCTGTATGAAGTGCTGATCACTGAGGCAGTACATATGTCTGTGGGCTTTGCACATCCCCTGTTCAACATGTACTTTTCAATGGTGCTGTTAGTTGCTTTAAGGACTGCATGTTGGGCATACCTATTCAGTTCTGAACAGATGGCAGTATTTTCAGTCTCTGGAGACTTCAGGCTCTCACTAAAGTGGTTAATACAACTATCTGTGACATTTTGTTTGCTGATGACTGTGCATTGTTGGCTCATTCAGTGAAGGATGCACAGGAGCTTGTTGATTGCTTTGTTACTTCTGCTCACCACTTTGGACTCTCGGTGAGCTTCAACAAGACGGAAGTTATGCCTCCTCCTGTTTGGAAAGAGCCCAGCACTCCAGTGATCACTGTTGCTGGTAGAGTCCTTAAGACTGTAGACAAGTTCTGCTATCTTGGAAACGTACTGTCCTCTAGCATAAATGTGGACCATGATGTATTTGCTCATTTAAACAAAGTGAAAGCTTGTTTGACCAAACACCTGTGGAAGGACCATGGTGTTAAACTGCTACCTTGCTATGGACTTTATGAGGCAATTGTCTTGAATATCCTGGCTTGGAGTCGTGGATAATATAGCACCACTATGTTTTGAAACTCGATCAGTTCCATATACAATGTCTGAGGAAGATGTGAATTGATGGGACAAAATCCCCAACATGGCAGTTCTTAAGCTGTGTGCTGTCATGGACATGGAAGCAATACTTATGAACAAACAGTTTTGGTGGATTGGACATGTTGTGAGGATGGATAATACACGGATACCAAAGATGGTCTTATATGGCCAGCTTGCTCATGGAAAGCTCTTTATTGGTGGTCAGTATAAATGCTATAAAAATAACTTAAAAGGCCAAAGTGAAGTCATGAGGCATATCACCCAATGATCTGGAAACTCTGTTTCAAGACAGATTATCCGGGCAGCAAACCATTATACAGGCTCTTAATTGTTTTGGGAATCAGCATATCCAGAAAAAGTGCAGGATCCGAAAAGAATGTAGAATGCCTGCAGGTGATGGGTTTTTTTAATGTGACATTTGTATTTGGCTCTGCCATTAAGGATTGGTTTAGTCACTCGCCAACAGCATCGTAGAAGATGAGATCTGTTTATTGATAGCTCAGGCGAAGAAAATTGAGGTGGCCAACATATCTATTGAATGCTAAGATAATTCAGCCTCTACCAACCTGCGATATGACAGACCCACTCCCAATTAGGAAGTGCACTAAAGCATGTGCTGGAAAGCTTTGTTGAATATGTCTGGAATTAAGCACATGCTTAAAATTAAGCATATACTCAAATGGTTTGTTGGATTGGTTCCCAAGGATACCTGCAAGTGGAGGACTTTGCATTCAACTGTCAGACCCATTTTGTCTCAAGTAAACCAGTGGCAATATCAAGTTCAAATTTTAATTCTTATGCTGCATGTTCTAGGGATGTTAACGGTTAATAGGTAGGGGCTGTAGCAGCTTCCTGCCTGTTGCAGGCAGGGGGATGCTCCAACTCAGCGGGGGGTGGGAGAGGCAGAAGTGCTCCAGCAGGACTGGCGCTCCTCTGCCTTCAGTGCGTTGGGGACCAGGGCTGCTCTGGCTTCACTGCAGTGCCTTCCACCTGTTGCCATCCCCCCACCTTATTCGGTTAACTGGTTGATGATTGTATTAAATTATAATAGATGAATATTTATACGGCCCAGATTTTTAGGTTAATTACAGGGATAAATAATTTAAATATGTAATCATTGTTCCATAGAATACTGTAATAAAAGTCACAAAATTCCCCTGAGTGGAAAGAGTCAAATATAACACGATTCCATTAATCTTCAAAAGGTTGCTATTACAGCTAGTTATGACACTGTGAAAATTGTAACTAGTTATCCTCCAATCAGTTGCTCTTTGCTCAGCATTTACCAAGTGGACAGCCGGTGAGCTTCACCTGGGTGCATGTATTCTTGCTTAGTTTTGCATCATTTTATGTGAAAATAGGAAATAAGAACTTGGGATAAGGTACAGCAGTCTATAACTCTACTGAATAAAGAAAACTTGTAAGGGACAAACCACAATAATTAATCTGTATCTCACACATAGTGAGACCTAGGGACCCTAAAACATGTAAGTTGTTCTGCTTCAGCTATACCAAAATAGATGACGCAAAGCAGCCCTCATCTGCCTGTGATTGCAATATAGGAGCGTTTTATAGCGCTACACCTGTTCCTGTATGGAAAGGGAAATAAACTACAGTGCTCTAAGGCACTGTGACATGGTGTATTTGGCTTTTGTTACTGTCTACCGTAGGCTCCAGAGTCATACTAAATCACACACCAGGGAACAGCTAAGTGACAGGAAAGGACCAGAGAAGGTGGAATCAGCCATTCAGAGCCCATCATGCTCAAATAAAAGGAGATGCAGGGCTTTGGCAGTTCAGGTCTGGGACCAGAGGAGTGATGAAGCGTGCTTTTCTCTGGCTAGGACATAGGAACAGATCTGAGGACAAAAGGCCCTGAGATAGACCTTGTGATAAAATGGACACGGTAGGAAGAGGCCCTGGGAAACTGCAGTGATAGATTGAAGTAAACAATACATTGCTGATGTCTGTAGAATCCATAGCTTGAAACCCAGAGAGGAGCCCAGGTCTGCTTTCTGTCACAGGTAGGCCACCAAAAGGGGACAGGCCTTATTTGGGAGCCTGAACAAGGAGCTGAATTAAAATGGCCCAACGGGCGGGCTGAAGACCCTAGTGAAAGGGAATAGACTTCTGATTTGTTGGATTCTTTAATATCGCAGAAGGGATTCTTTTGGACTTTGGTACTCAGCCAGAAGCCCAAGCTTCTGAAAATCAATCAATGCAAGCTGGTAAGCTGCACGGTGCTTATGCATGAACCTTGGAGTTATGCAAAAGGTGAGTGCCCCCATCATGGACATCCGTATATCTGTATCATTATTTTGGTTAAAATGATGATACTGGTACAAAAGCTCGCAGCGAGTGGAGCTAACATCTGTATCACAGATTGTGAATGATTCTATGAAGATCAGAAAAAAAAATCCAGCAATCGTTACTGACAAATGTCAGTAAATATAGCTGCTGAAAATTTCAATGACCATGTGGCAAATTTTGTGTACAGTATGCTCAAGTATGCTTAGTGGGGAGAGACAGCTGAGTGGTTTGAGCGTTGGCCTGCTGAACCTAGGCTTGAGAGCTCAGTCCTTGAGGAGGCCATTTAGGGATGTGGGGCAAATAGATTTTAAAAAAAACCCGTTAGGGATGGTGCTTGGTCCTGCCAGAACTGATGACCTCCCAAGGTCCCTTCCAGTAGTAGGAGATGTGTATCTCCATATATTATTACATATTAAGTGCCAATCACTACTCTTTTGGGGGGTTGAATACCATGAGAACTAGTACAAGAAAACAATTGGAAAAACATTTTGTTTATTACTTGAGCTTTAAATGCAGACCTCATAAACAAGCTGCTCTGCTCAGAAACAGTGGATAATAGAAAAAAACCCAATAAACAAATCTCTTTGTACTTGATGTTCATCCAGCTACTCTCAAATTCTCAAGAAATATGAAAGAAATAAATCCATTGCTGTCTGTTCTGAATGTCTTCAGAAACCAAATCTCTACACTTCTCTGCCGCCCCCCACCCCACCCCAGTGGTTCCCCTATCTCTACTGATTGGAGTCTGTAATAAACTAGCCTCTCTACAAGTGTCTTAAATTGAGAAAAATCTCCTGAGTTCGCCAAGAAAGGAATATGTATTTTAACAACAGAGAGAGATGTATATATTTTCTTCTTGTCACCCTCTAACAACTGAAGAGCCAGAAGTCTATATGTATCAACATCTATTCTTCTGTATCTCTCTCTTTACATACACTGTACACTATACTTTGTGTCTACATTCACTAAAAAGGCATTGTTAAATAGTGTCTGTTCCTAGTGGATTTCCTGTAGAAGAGGATTTAAAGGACTTGTGCCCCCAAACAAGTAAAAATCCCATGGAAAACAAAGGTGTGCTCTTAGCTACTCCTGCTGAAAGAAAGAGGGGCAGAGTGAAGGTGGGTCAGTAACCCTACTCCTTCCTTCAGTAGCACTGCAGTCCAGGTGAGACGCTTATACTGTCCCAATTGTAAGGGGGTAGAACTTCCACTCCAACAAACCGCATGCTGTGACCGAAACGATGGAATAGCTGCCCTCTCCTTAAATGCTCTTGTGGACGCAAAGAGAAGGGAATAACCAGAGGAGTGCTAGGCTTGTTTGTTTTTTCTTGGTTTTGTTTTTTAACCTTTTTCCTGTATATTCAAAGCTGCTTATAAAAAAAATTCTACATTTTTCTGGTTGATTGGGAAAAATGAGAACACTAGTATCGGTTGGCTTCTTTGAAGAATACTAATTAGTTTGACTGTGCTGCTCTTTGAATAAAGACAAATGGGAATTAATGACAACTTTCCTCACTACTGGCCTGATTTTTTCAAGACAGGAAGCTTCTGATCGTGTTTCTATAACATAGGCCTCTTAAAAAGGATATATTTTTATGTACATAGTAGGGTCTAGATTCTCAGCTGATGTGAACTGTCATGATTCCAGAATCATTCTGTAAGGCTTTATATTATGATTTTTTGCTATCCATTACATACAGTGATGAGCTGTGTATTCAAATGTATAAATTCTGGTGCAAAGCACATTTACACTCAGTCTGAGGAATGCCAATGTGAATTAAAAAGCCTTATTTTCAAAGGAAGTTCATTTATACTTGAACTTTAAGCCTCTTGTCCAGAGAAGATGGGTGCATTTAAAGAACATTGATTATCTATTAATGCTTTCCAAAAAACTCTGTAGCATAGTCTCTGACCAAGTTACAAGTTGAACCTCTTTTGTCTGGCACCCTAGGGACCTGACTGGTGCTGAATAATAGAATTTGCCAGACCGCAGGAGGTCAATATTATCTTGCACATTATCAACACTTCAGTTGCTTACTGGGCTCTTAGAAGATGTTTAGGGTTCAGTCACGACCAAACTACAGCACAGAACTCTGAGAGCCAGGACTAGTGGCTGTAAACAAATTTTATGGGACCACAGGAAACTTGGGCACACTCTTGATAAGTGGCTGTCTAGCTAACTAAAATCATGCCAGAGTATGGATGTTGCTGGATGAGAGTCTTCTGGATTAGAGAGGTTGGTTCAACCTGTATTTTTCTTACTATTGCACAGGATGACAAGTTTTATGATCTGATCTTATGCTGGTGATGATTTGTACTCACCAAAAAAAAGCACCTCCTGCTTTTTGATGGACATTCCCCTGACATGCAAACACATCCAAAATCTAACAAGATATGTGTATCTTCTGGTGTGGTCAAATGGACCTCAGTGCATTTTAGATTCATTGAAAGGAAAAGCTTAAAATTTACCTCTCTAAAAACAATTCTGCCAAAATAAAGACCCCCTTTCCAAATCTCATTCAAGCTTAACTACAATTAAAAAAAATGGTACAGACTCATGAACGCTCCTAAGTATCATCTTCTGACAGATAATTTAGGATTGCTAGATGTTTGTAGGAACATGTTAAGAGAGTGATTAACTTCTGTAAGGTGCTGTCTCTTTAAATATCCGTGTTTTTCCAGAGTAGCTCATTTGTTCAATTTGTGTTTCTGAGCTTCAAAACACTATTTTATTCAATTATAAGTACAAGTTATGGTCTCCATGGAGACAGTGATTGTGCTGCCATTGGCTGGATTTTGAACAAAATTGGTCCCTATGCATTAGCTTACTGTGTGATGTTCTCATGGACGCCTTCTAGCACATGGCTTTTTGTTGAGTATTGCCTTACATCTTCATCTTCTGACTCCTCCAAAATGCATTTTCTTTATTTTGTCTCACATGTACATATTATAGTGTAATTATTGCCTATGGGATCTTCTTGTACAGTCTTTCACCCTACTAACAAAGGTAGACACTGGATATTAAAAATGGTACAACAATCTTCACTGTTAAATTTGAAGTCATTGGTCTGTTTCTTATACTTGGCAATCTGTCTCCTGTTTTTCACGTTTGCTTTTTCAGTATTTGCTACCATCTGCCACTAAAGGAAGTTAATTATCAGTAAATTTTCCTGTTTAATCACTTACTAGTTTTAGAAGGTTAGACACCTTCAATAGTGTCTGTAGGAAAGAAACACTTCTTTTTAATGTATTTATATGTAATAACTGCAACTACCTTTCCCTTATTTGTTCTTGATATATTTACTGGTGGCCGCATACCATTGTCAGAATGTAGTCAATAACACGAGTGCCTTGTTTTTATACCACCTCATTAACAAGAGCATGTGTTGACAAGCAGCCCTGACCTTTAAACTAAGATTCACAGTTGGCCTTTCTGGGAAATGGCTTTTACATTTTCATTTCCCAATGTTGACTATTAAATCCATTTGCCTTGTTTAGCTCTTAAAATAATACAAATGACATTTGATGGGAAGGAGAAATATCTCCAATTTTTTCTACACAGAAAAAAGTAGATTTCAAAGTTTGTGTTGAATTTTATGGGTAATTTTATGTGATTTATATCCCAAGTCTAGTAAGATGAAGGCATTCTGAAGAACATTTTTTTTCTGCCTGTAATAATTACGCTGTGAACTTAACTACCGTGAAAGTATTCTGACATAAATCTGTTTGTCTGAAGAGACAATTGAGAGTCCTGATCATGCAATGAGGTCATAGCTCTCTGCAAGGTCTGGAGCCATGTTTGTCACATCTTACAATAACACGAGTCCCCCAATACTGAGATGTGAGTGACTAACGCTTTTCCTATAAAAGAAGACGTAGTTTCTTATCTCTGACGTACAATTCTTTCTGCTCTGAAGTATTATGATTCTACCCACAACTATCCATTTTCTTTAATTGCATTCAATAGATAAAATTTTAGAAGCTGAGCTATTTCATGCTTTTCCAATCACATTTCTTACTGTCATTTGGGTTTTAACCACTATCTTGTAGGAGCTGTGTATTTCTTATCAGTCTTGTTCCCCAGTGCTAAACTTGAAAATGAGTTCAATCTATTTTAGTTACTCATGTCTTATGTAACATCCCTCAATGTTAAGGGTTGGTGGAACAAATTTTGAAAATAAAGCATTTGTCTGTTTAACTTCAGAAACGCAGAAAAAGGAACTGCATTCACAGGGGCAGGTGGTTAAAGTGAAAATCTTATTTTATAATCTGGGCAATGACTGGAATGCTTTGCATTACTTCCGTGTGTGTGCGCGTGCATGCATATATACATACATACATAAATATACCTGTACAAAAGTGGGAAATCAATAAGTAGCCTAATGCATGCCACCAAGATGACCAAAAATGACAATGTGATTTTTTTTTCCTTAAACTTATCCTTGCCTTGAATGTGAGATGCAACATATGGCCGTGATCCAAATCCCATTGACTTCAAAAGGCTTGGGATCTGGCTGTGTGCAGTAAAGTGGCTATTCTAGTATGCCTTTCAATACATCTTTCAGCCCTAATTTTACATGCTGTATGAAGCAAACTTTTTACAGGAAGGTGCTCTGTAGTGGGCTGAAGAAGTAAAAGATGGGTGCAAAAGTGACTTTTTGCCTTCACTACACCATCTAGATTTTGGCACCAACTGAGTGGTCCTTAATTGCCCTAACTTAACTTGTGCTGCATTGGATATAGGTGCAGAGGGGTAGCCTGTAGCTTCATAAAACAATCTGAATCTGCAGAATCTGAAGAAGTGGATCTTACTCCTGAAAACTCATTACCTAATGCATAAAATTGTTGGTCTTTACGGTGCTGAAAGACGGCTTGCTTTCTTTTGCACTGGATGTGTACAAGCTACTGCACTTGCCCAGAGTAGCACAGCCTTGTCGTCCCTCTGTGCTAGAATGCAATGGGAACCAGTTTTGAACCCTGTTCCCAGTAAGGTGAAGGGATTCCTGATGTCTATCTTCATCAGTTTTGCATCCGCTGTACACCATCCAGACAAACATATGGCGCTGCAGCTTTAACGTAAGAACAGTTTCGGAAACATTAGCACTTGGCAAATGCATTAGTGGCTAAGGACAATAAAGAAAATTTTTGCAGAGTTTGAAACCCCTGTTCACATTCATTATTGGGAAAAGAGAAATGATCTTTAGTTAACATTATAGATGTGCTTGACTTATAGGCAGGCTTTAGCTTGTCTCATCCCTGTGTAAAACTCCTTATCTGCTTTTTTAAAAGTAAGTTCAAGATGTCAGTTCATTATTATTTCTGCCCGAAGGACTGTTTCAGGTTATGTAAGATTTATACACTTCAGTTATTTTGATAAAACTAATGATTGTCAAATGCAGAACCAGGGCAGTGAGAGTTGAGGCTCTCAATACCTTGTGGGATTGGACCTTGGATAAAACTAAGCAAACAAATGAACCCCTGCCTTTTGCTGGAAGTCCTATAAGAAATCAGCCAATTAGTGATGGCTAGACTCCAGGACAGATGACTAGATGGCATTAATGTACATCTCTTAAAAATATTTTAAAAGAACCAAGTTTAATGTTAACAAGATTCTGGTAGTATGTGAGGGACCCACATGCATAACAAGGTGATGGGCTTGATCTGCAAATTTTAATGCCTCAATCGTAGATGTAGGTCAGCGAGACTTAAAGGGGTAGTTGTTGGGTGTGGGGCAGGGTAGAAAGAATGTAATTGTCTCAGATATATTTTACTTCTGGTGCACTGAAAACAAAACAAAGTTCAGCACACGTTTGAAAACCTTGGAAAATTCTGCACATTTTGTCAAAATAACACAATATAATTACACTATTTTCAACTGTGTGTGACAAATATTTTGAAATTACCAAATGATTTGAAAATGGTGTGATTATATTGCTATGTGTTAGTGTTGTTTTTACAAAGAAAACACACAGATCTTTGCAGAACTTTAATATTTTCTAATTTTTTGATGCAGAATTCCCTTGAGTCTCAAGAATCTGGGTGGTGCAGTCTGGGTGTGGGCAGATAAGGGGTTCTTCTTCAGAGGGAATCTGGGTGCACGAGGAGGGGGCCCTGAATGCAGTGGGAAAGGGATTCTGCAGGGAGTCCAGGTGATGGTGGTTAGGGTTCAAGAGTGCGGGGTCTGGGTGTGTGGATCTCTTGATGCAGGAGATGAGACTTGGTGGAAGGATGGTTTGAGAGGTAGGGAGGTTTCAGTGTATAGGAGGCTCCTGGTGTGGTGGGGCGTGGATAGGTGGGAGGGGTTACAGATCACTGTATGGGGAGCTGAGGTCCCTGTCCACCAAGCCCCATCTCTGTGCGACTGGGGCATCCCCAGACCTCTTTCTTACTGCCTGAACACACATGCCTGAGTTGCTAAGAATGGGTGAGCAAGCTCTGGAGCAGCTTCTCTTTGCTCCCACAGAAAACATTTTCAGCAGAAAGTAAATAAAATCTGTTAGGGGCAGTGATGGGAGTGGGATGGGGGTATTTTACTGCTATGCTAAAGAATTCCCCCCCAAGAGTTACAATGTAAACTGATAGCAGTGCATGGTTTCATGGAGAGTTTTGAAGTGTTTATTGATGCAGGTGTCTCTTTCCTTACCTGCAAGACATAGAAGTTTACTTGCAGTTAGCTGCACTACACAGCGAGTAAGCGAGAAAACAAAGCAGAGGAGAGAAAAAGCATGCAAACACATAGAGCCCTGCAAATCTGCAGGTATCTGTGGGTCATGATTGCAGATTGGAATCATGCCAATTTTATATCCACACCGGATTCCACACATAGGGATGGAGAAACCTCTTGGTGAATCTAGGCATGGCTAATGCCAGAAGAGGTGAGAGGATGTCAGGTGCTCAACTAGTTTTGGGCATGGTTGCCTAACAACCCAGTGAACTCAGCTGAGCTCAGTAAACCATGTGACTGTGCTCCTTTTGTGGTCAAATGAGCCAAGAGATTCCTATTGAAACCTCCGCAGAAATTGCTCCACTCTAGCCCTTGTCTCTGCATACCTCTGAACCCCAGATTCCAACTCCTGGCTCTAGCTGCTAGCTTGTCTCCTGATCACACCTCTGGTTCTGCTCTGACTACTAGGTCACACCTTCATATGTGATAGGCTAACATGCTGGGCTCCTTCCTAGTAGTGTTAGACCCTTCAGTGACACATGGGAGGAAGACTACTTTAGCTTTTAGTTATCCCTTCATTATTTGTGTAGGATGAAGCCAAAAGTAAATTTATATCTCTCGAAGTATCGCTTGAGGGAGTACCAGGGCACCATTCCAGACTGTCCCAGTATAAATGCCTGTGAACCATACTGTATTATTTCCTGTCCTATTTGCTTATCTTTAAAAACAAACAAAAAAAAAAACTGTCTCCTGCTTGATCTCTCTCTGGTCTGTCCTTTCCAATTTTTTGTTTGCTAGGAGAGAAAAGATGCTCCTCCTTTTAGAAGGTGTCCTCTTACGATTTATGGTGACGCTTCATTCCGAGGAGCAGCTGTGATAATGGATTAGGCACGTTGCTCTGTTTCACATGGATTTTGTTTCTGCCCATAGTGTTGACTCACTGCATGACCTTGGAGAAGTGTTCAAAGCCCATTTTGAATGCTTATCACTTCTGGAAATCAGACTATCCATGATTTAACTGATGTCATGTAGTGAGTCATTGGCAGGATTGGGAACAAGAAGTATGAACCCAATTGCCAACTACATGGACTCCTTTGGAGAGCCAGAGTTTGATCAGTAAAAATGGAACTTACATTCAACATCTGCAACAGGGAAATCTGCAGCTTCTGATAGGAAAAAGGAAATAAATGTATAGGCAGCTGACAGCCTGGGTTACAGCAGGAATTAGGCCCCAGCTCAGTAAAGCACTTAATATCCTTAGTGTTAAGCTCGTTCTTAAGCCCAGTCATGTCCAGCAAGGCACTTAGCATGTCGTTGGTGGCTAAGCTTATGCCCAATGTTAGAAACACATTGGGGCTACAGTTACACTTGTGAGTTTTGTTGACAAAACTGGTGGAATGTCCATATGTAACCCACACACCTCTGTGTGGCTAACTGTCCCATGTAGTGGTACCCAGCCCACTTCACAGAGGAAGAATGAGTATGCTTTACAGCAAGTCAGCTGGCCTTTAGCTCAGGCAAAGGTGCTTGTACCATGCTTCATAAGTCCCAAGTTCAAATCTGCCTGTGGATACTTACACAGACACAAAATGTGTTTTGTTGACAAAACTTTAGCACTTTTGCTGGCAGCTTTCTGCCTCTCAGCCATGAGGCATAACGCAGCTGTCGACAGATTCTGTTGACAAAAACACTGTGTGGATGCTCTGGGGGGCTTTCTCGCAACAGACAGGGCATCCAGAACAATGGGCAGCCCTGTCTGCTGTGCTTCTGGGTGTCTGTTTTGTCAGATAGTAGCAGGGCAGTCCAGCCGCTCTGTTAACAAAGCAGAGCACTCTTCTGATTGGCTTTTGTGTGTGGCCACACTGGTGACAGAAGTTTTCTTGGGAAATCTCTTCTGACAGCGACTTCTTTCGACAGAGTGCAGTAGTGTAACCATAGCCTACATGTTTCATTGTATAAGAATCTTGGTGTAGACATAAACTACTGATGACCATGTTGCAGCACATTGATGTAAAAAGTGGTAATGTACACACAGAGAGTATAGTGAATAAGCTGTACTACCTACAGCAGCTGGTAAATGTGAAACACAGCTCTAGCGGCTTCTCTTCCCAGAGAACTTTTTCCTGTGGGGTGACAAGGGTCCCAGTCCTGGCACCTGAAATGCTCCTGCTACATGAAATTGTAAAATGCAGTGCCATTGATCTGTGAATGATGCTCACATGGCTCTTCATGAGTCAGAATGAACAGGGTTCTCACCATCCCAGGATCAGAGGAGGACAGAAAGGTAGGTGAAAGATAGCTGATTGATGCTCAGTTTTGGAAAGACAGCAAGTAGAAAGAGGAAAGCAGTTTGAGAATCTAGCAGGACTTCTAACCTTATCCTATCCTGAGAGGTGGGTTTTCTTTCTTTTTTTTTTTTTTTTCCATTCTTCCCCCTTCATCAAAAGTACAAGCTTGATGTGCTGATTTCATAGCTGATCCTGATCACCAGCATAGCAATAGGCCTAGAAGTGCATCTCTTGTCTCTGGCTAAAGCTCTTTCTTCTTGGATGCAGCTTTAACCACAGTGCTCCATTGCACTACTCTTTGATCTCATTTAAAATATTGGCTTGCCTGGTTTCCATCATTTTCTGTGACTGGAGGGTGAGTGATTTAAATAGTCTCTACTGAAAGCAATGGAGTAATGAAAAACTGCTGCTCTCAATACAGATGATTTAGTTCCTCAGGTTGTTGGTTTTTAAAATAAAATGAAAAGATCCTGTGAGTAGTAACATGGTCTGCTTCCCATTGACTGCAGCTGAAGCAGAATTGAGTGACTACATGTGTAAAACACTTGCGTATTAGAAAAAGTGAAATGGGCCATTAGTGTAGCAATGAGACATGTAGAAAGAGGTCTCAAGCTAACTCTAAGCTTCTTATCAAAACATTTTCTCTGTGAGCTTCTGTTCCCTGAGGCTTATTAACTAGTACATATATACATAATGTGAAGAAGTCCTTTTAAATGGCCTCCTCAAGCATTGAACTCACAACTCTGGGGTTAGCAGGCCAATGCTCAAACCCCCAACCTTTCTTTTTTTTAAATTGGAGATACACATCTCCTAAAACTGGAAGGGACCTTGGGAGGTCATCTAGTCCAGTCCCCTGCCCTCTTGATGGGACCAAGCACCATCCCTGACATCTATTTGTCCCAATCCCTAAATGACTTTTAGCAATATGGTAGTTTTTAGCAATACGGTAGTTTTAAACATGTTATATGCAATTATTTAAAATTGTGAAAATCCCCATTTAAAAAATGTCTATAAATATCATCATCCTATGTCACAGAAAAGCCTGTTTTTGTTGCAACTCCTTTGTAAATGCTCTTTATAACCACATGAGAAATCTACAAAACCAGATCTGATTGCAAATTCTGCTTTCCTGTATTGGAGGGAAGACGTTGCCCTCACTAGGGAAGCCAAGCATACAGCAAAATTCACAAAATAAATGTTATTCCATTATTGGTAAGAAAGGGCCACAACCTGCAAACTGAGTGGGCATGCTTTTCTGTACCTGCACACAGGCCCATTGAAGTCACCAGAACTGCTCCTGTAGAACAACTTGCAGAAATGTGGTCTGAGTGTGGAAGAAAAGCACAGGAGCTTTGGAGACCGGTTGCTGCTCAGCATGCCATATTTTTCACACGTCTTCCCTAGAATGCTGATGCAGCAAAGCAAACAGTGTATTGCATGTGCCTAATGATGTTGCATTTAATATTTTCCATCTTCATGCAGAATATTTTTTGTGTGCACCGAGGTGTGTGTGAATGTGTACCACCAATAGAAACAAAAAAAACCTCACTGTGGGCACTCTGCTAATCAGCTGGGCTCCATGTGAATCTTTCGTGAGTGGCCACACAAGCTCATAGCTTACACTGGGCTGCCTAAGTAATTTATGATTTGCACAGCAAATGTGATGTAAGCATGTGCTCAGCGTTAATCAGAATGGGGTAGAATAATATAAATGTACTTCAGTGCTTTGCTGAATCAGAGCCTCTGTGAAATCTTAATAACCTTGTTGTAATCCCCTCCCCTTTGCCATAAGTTCTATAGGGTTTTAACTCTCTTAAAGGAGTGTGCATTCTTGTTATGTGACTTTGTGTCATGTTGGCTGTTGCTCTTTGTGTGTGTGTTTGTTTTTGTCTGGAAGAAATGCTCCTTGAGTGCTTTGAAATGTTTTCAATTTATGCTTTAAGCAAGAAAGCACTTGTATTCCACCAGCATCATGCAGTGTCCTAATTGGCGGTACTAAACACTTAATGCACTGGAAATATAAAGAAGTGTCTCTACCTGCAGTAGCCTGTTGCTGTGCTTATTATCTTCAGTAAAAAGGATCTTAATGATCATGTGAAATGCTCTCTGTTTTCAAACAGCTCTGGGTTGTATTCTGTCACTCATCTAATATGCTGGAGCTGAAATTCTGTCTTTTGCACAGGAGCCTATGGCTATTATATCTCGCATAAGCCTTCAAAATATGGAGACTAGAGGAGTGGTTCTCTAACTGTTTACCATTGTAGATTGGTTATGCAACTACCTGCGTTATGTGGGCTGTAGCCATACAATATAAATTCTATTTGTATTGCCTCGAGAATACCCCATGGACTGCAGCTCAGGTGCTGGTTGAGCTGCAAGTATCCCCACAGGATGTGGATTCAGGACCACTGCTCAAGAGTGATTTTAAAATCCGGGAAATAATGGAAGAATGTGGAGGAGAGGAAAGAGTACAGACTCATCAGACTGGAAAGGAAGTAGAGAATTAAGCAGGAGGTAGTCACGTCAGACAAGGGGTTGGTTGGAAAATCAGTGGAAAATGTATGATTATTAGGTCTTAGCTTGACTTACGCTTGATATGCAATCACCTGTAGTTTCCACTTTTACTTGCTCTCGAGCAAAGCAGCCTTGTGTTTCCTACAACATACCTGTGATGGGTTGAATCACAAAAGTCCCCTTGTGTTCTGTTCGTGTCACTGATGCCCAACTTCATGCTGTCTGGGGCTCCCCACACCAATCTATCCAGCTAGGTGAGATCTGCTGGTCTCCCCCAGCCAAACCAGATGTGGAGTTACTGCGCTGCTCAGCAGAGCAACATAGATGCTGATCTTGCTCAGCTCTGTGAGGGCTTAGCTATTACAGCTCAGCACCCAGGAAAACAACCCCCAAATTGGAGCAAACTCCCAAAGTAAAAGTTTACACAAAGAGTTCATGAGCTTAGCCTTCTTTATCAATGAAAGAGAGAGAAGCACAGTACCTGTGTGCATGCAGCAATTATGCAACAGTTACGTGTGCTGGATTTGATGGTAAACAAAAATGCTTTTAAGAACCATAAAAAGCTGGATTTGAGAGGTTACAAGAGAAAACAGTCAGATCAAAGTAAGTTATTAAGTAAATAAAAGAACACCTGCTAATTCTAATATACGAAGAAACTTGTTACATGTGAATTCTTACCATAAACAGTTCCTGTAAACATCTTTCACAAGCTAAGCACCTCCTAGGTTGGGCCCAGTCCATCTCCCTGTTTGGTTTTAGATGTTTCCAGAAGACATCTTAGGTAGAAAGGAGTGTGTGTGGGGGCGGGGGGGTCTCCTCACATCAGGCAACTGCTCTTATTCTTTGTTCTCCCTTCCCCTCCCCCAACCCCACATATTCGTTTTGCATGAGATGGGAATTCTTTGTGTTCAGTTCAAACTTTTCTCATCTTGAGTAGAAAAGCACCAAATCCAAAACAGGTTTCAGCAGCAGGGGGTCAGACCAGGTCTTTCTAGGGTAGACCATAATTTGGGTTTATAGGACAAGCAAGGCTATTCACAAGTTGTTGACTTGATCACCAAGCCTCTTAAGGTCTTTGATATCAGTAATGGTCCTCACCATTATAAATCTATAATGGTTTATAAATTATAGATCCATACTTCATATTTCTAACTTCACATACAAGAACATGTATGCAAAAATAGGACATACAGATTCTAAAAACTGTACTTTTAAAATTGGTATGTTACCTGACGCATTTTGCATATAACATCTTCAAATTATGGCTATTCATATTCCTAAGTCAATTTTCGTAAAGCATGGGGGGCCTGTGACACTGCTGTTCAAGAGAAGGCAAGATCAAGACTTGAAGAGTACAGTGAACCTTCAAGATACGTGCAATCGAGTTGCACGTCTTGGGTTAAAGCAGCTGCCACCCCAACAAGAGTAGTTTCCCAGTCTCTGGAGTGGCAGGGAGATGGAAACCAGGCAGCAGCTGGGCTCCTGCCTCTCTTCCTCTTGCAGAGCCAGGAAACTGAGCAGGGCAGCAGCCCTGGTTAGTTTCCTGGCTTCAAGGAACAGAGGGGAACTGGGAGCCAGGCTGCCCTTGGTTCCCAGCTTCCGTCCCCTGGCTGGAGCCAGGAAACTGAAAAAGGCTGCTGCCATGCTCAGTTTCCCCTATCTACAAACGGAGAGGAGCCAGAAGTCAGGCTGCTGCCTGGTTCCCATCTCCCCACAATTTGTGGGACCCAGGAAACTGACCAGCTGGTCAGTTTGTTGGGCCTGGCAAGTGGTGGGGGAGATGGGAACCTGGCTGTTCCCTAGTTTCCGGCTCTCTGCCTCTCTGGGAGCCAGGAAACTGACCAGTCCTGCTGGGCTCATCAGTTTTCTGGCTACTGCAAGTCCAGTGCACACAGGAACTGGGCTGCAGCCTGGTTCCCATCTCCTGTTTACTTGCAGGAAAATTTGAATTACGCGTAACTCTAGGTTTTACAGTATATAATTTTTGTCACTCTCTCTCACTTATACATAATCAAGTAGCTTATTTGACTGACAGAGAAGGGCAGTGGCGAAGAGGTTGTGGTTAGTCTAAAGGCTATCTCAAGCTTTCTGTCTGTCCATTTTAGGTAGTTATGTGGTTATTAGACAGAAGCTATGAAAAATAGGGATGGGGAGGGATAGGCAACAGTATATATCTGCAAATAGTGGGACTGTCCCTACAAAATTGGGACATCTAAGTAGTTATGCCTCTGCTATACCATCCTCATGTTAAATTAGAATGTAGAGTCTCGGGTCTTTAGCTGAGGTATCCAAAATAATAAGGCTAGCTAGCAGGCTAGGGGTGATGCAAAGTGGATATTACCATCTTCCTGCCCAGATCACAATGCTCTCCTTCCCCAAAAACATAAAGTCCAAACAGCCCTGAGCTTCCATCACCTTATGTTTGATTTCATCCCTTTATTCAAAAAAGCAGATTTTATTACTTGCAATACTTAACTTCCCTTCAGCACAAGATTTACTGAGTCATACTTTAATGGAATTCCAGAATCTCTTCAAAGCAAAGTGAGTCTGGCACCGTTATGAGTCTACCAGTCCCAATTCCGATCAGATGCTACTCTGTAACACAACTCTAGTTATCAGTTGGCTGTTAGGTATAGGATAGATTCTCATTCACACTAAAGCATCTTTTCACCACTCTAGCAGGGTAAAAGGGCCTTAAAGTGAACGAAAACCCTTTGGTATATGCCAGAGTGGTGTAATGGGACCATAGTGTATATGGAAATCAGACCTAATATATTATTTGACTCCATTATGTAAGGCAAGATTGTTGTTTCAGCCCCTGAGGTGTGCAGTGTGGTGGGAAGAAGCAGAGTTAAAGTGGACATTGCATTGTGCTTGAGCAGGGCAGACTCAAATAAAGCAATTCATGGATGCTGGGGTGGTCGGCTGGCGAAACGGCAGGTCAAAAGATGACTATTTATTTTAACTTACATTGATCTCCGTTTCCACAAAAAGGATTTGCACCAAAAGGACTTGTACAAAGTTTATACAAAGTTGACAGGCACCATTCTGAATGATCTCTGCTGTTAGTTGCCTCAAGTTCTACACATTTTATTTAGGTTCTGGAAACTATTTTGACAGCTATCTCTGGGAATAGTCAATACACGTTGTGGTAGCCAGAGGTAACTCATGTGGTATCCTGACAGGTGGTCTGCTCTGTAGATGAGAATTATTCAGCTGCATGCATATGCTCCCTAAGTACAGACGGCTGATGTGGTAGACTCTGAGAGATCCCCCAAAGACCACAAAATCAGGTAAGGTACAAGGGCACCCAAGCCAGGTTTATTGTCAAACGAAGTTGTGACAGGGTGTGTCACAGAGGACCCCTTGGGATGTTCCCTGGTGAGCTGATCAGGCCACTGACACCCACCTTCTTGCTCTAACCTGCTGGGCCAGTTCCTCTGGTCTCCCCCTACAGAGTTGGGGCTAACACTGCCCCTCCCCCAGTGAGTGGTGCAGACATTGTTTAACCACAGCTCTGGATGGATGCAGTTTTAGGCACAGCACCCAGGAAATCAACCCCCCCACGCCCCCAGAAGGGATCAAAACTTGAAATAAATTGATCTCTCTCTGTGCCAAAGCCCTCTTTATCAATGAAAGCCAGATGGGCACAGTGGTAGCCATTCCCAGGTAATTACAATTTGCACTGGTCTTGATTATGAGCAAAAGAGAGTCTATTAAATAAAACAGTGTGATTAAAGTTGCTCTAGGATCAAGCAAAAGGGAAAACACAGAGCTAATTCTATTCCTCTAAGAATTTATTTACTTCTGAGTTCTTACCCTAAACAGCTGCCTTTATATCAGGTGAAATCTTCAGGTCAGAAATGATCTTCTACTGACCTGGGTCTCCAGCAAAGTTCTCTGCCTTCCTTAGAGTGTGCCAGGCAATTTTCAAGGTAGACTGACAGACAAAAGGGGGATGATCCCGAGGGCCCTCTTTATACCATTACCCTGGGGAGGGAATTCCATTGTTCTCTTTGGGTAAAAGTGCACTCCAAGATAGAGATTGTTGCATGAGTGAAATAACCTGTCCATGTCCTTTTTAGGCAATCATCCATTACTTGTCTGCTGGATTGCATGTTTAAAGACAAGTTCCTCAGATGTGGACTGACACCCATTAAAGGGTTCTTGTTGGCTAAATATTGTTATACTCTCACAATAGGGTAGCCGCAACTCATGTTAAGGTCTTCACAGAGGCCAGCGTTCGGAACACAAGTATTTAAACAATACTTATAACTTCAACTACAAAAATTCTATGCACACTGAAATAGGATTTAAAGACACAGCAGACTATAACATTGAAGCGGTGGGTCACAAGGCACATTTGATCTAAAGCATTTCTGAGTTATGCATAATATATTCATAACCATCAGCCATAAAGCTTGTGGGGTGTCCAGCACAGATGCACAGACCCAGTTGTTGGGAGACTGTACCAAACCACTATACATGCATACCCCATGGCAATGGACTAAGCTCAGTCAATGACAGGAATTTGTTGCCCACTAGTCTAGACAAAGCCAGCTCCCTGGGGATATACTTTTATACATAGGTACAAACAAGTTACACATCACTCCTGACGTATCAAGTTGCCACTGTTTAACATTGCCTAGTTGCTTCCTGTTACCTTGTACATGGAGGTTCAATCGCTATCTACCATGCTGCCAAAATAGCGGTCCCTGTCCTCAGTCTGGGTTGGTACATCTGTTGTTTGTGGGAACTGTGTTGACCAAGATGTTTCTTCTGTTCTGTTACGATCCGTCTGGAATGTACTTCCAGCTTGTGTCTAGTACCAATTAGGTGTGATTGTTTCTGCAATATCAGCCCTATTTGTGCCAAGCACTTAGAGCAGGGACCTGCCTCTTGCTCCCTACTTCACTTTGCTTTATATTAAAGAAGTCCTGACTATTGTTGTTTAGGCCTCAGGCCTCATACCAGGCCTGTGATACATGGGCTTATGTTTCAGGCCTCTTCTTATTTCACACATTTACCTTAATCAGTCTTGAAAAGGTTACTTTAACTCAGGCCCTTAAATCAGGGCTTTCATTTGTTCTCTTTCAGCATCTCATTTGAACAGAAATTGAAGGGCTGAACATAGAATAGGCTGATTTGCTGCGGGGAGTGTCTCATTGCTAAAGAGATTTTTAAAATAACATCAGTCTTACGTCAAGTCATTGGTATATCCAGTGCTGCTAGTAAAGTGTTGCAAGACCAGCGAGCAGAGACGAGCTTGAGCGCTGACATTTTGAAAACGGGAGGGATGGGAGTGTATGGCGGCTGGCTTAGGGCGGACAGAACTTGGTATATATTATAAATGTGGGAGGAGAGGCAGGGTATGGTTATAGCTGGCAGGGATGAAATGAAATTATAATTCTTGTTCTGATGAGCTGTTTCCCACCTAAAAGAGCAAAAGATCAGACTTACTGGCAGGAGCTGCTGAGAGTTCTGTGCACTCCTTTCTGAAGGCCGTGTGCTGGGAGCCATCTGGCCATTAGGAATCCCTGCCAAAAATTGATCATAAGGTATTTTCACTCTTTCCAGCAGTAGGAACTCCAGTGGTTCCCTTTTCCCTGTTCCCTTCTGAGCACATTGACTGCCTTTGTGGAGGCTTTTCACTGCTTCCTCTTGAGTTGGTGCTGCCACATGACTAGTGTTAGAGGAGTGTGTCCCAACAACACATCTTGCACATGCCCAGGACCAACTCTAGTTAACAATACAGATGTAGGTCTGGGTGGAGCAGAGAGCACGCTGGGTATAAGGCACTTCCTCAGAAGAAGCATGGATCATCTCATGTTTACCCATAAGGACTTCCCCAATGGAGTCACAAAACTGAATTGATGGGCTTGAGCATGGAGGGAGTACATCAAGCCCACTTCCTCCACTGGAAGAGTTTCCAAGACAGGAAGGTTTTAATGGGAGTGGAGGAAGTGAACAGGGAAGACAACATAATATTCTCTTTCAGGCTTTTGGGGTGGGGGGCATCCCCTGGACCAGAGAGTCAGATAATGGGAACTACTACAAGAGGTGCTACAGACGTTGACGTGAGAGAAGATTAAAGCAAGAACACTGAGAAGGAGTAAAACGGAGTCAGAACAATGGATCCTACAGTGAGGCTGTGACTGCAGATTGAGAAGAGAAGCATCTGAATGAGAATAAGAAGCATATCACCTTCTGTCACAGCTATCCAGGCTTGCTACTTAGTTAGTTTAAAAAATTACATTGGAAGGTTTTAGAAATCTCAGCAGGTCATATGTCCCTACATCACAAATCAATTTATGTGAAATCACTCTCCACGTCCTAGGATCGCAAATCAATTTGTGTTAATTACATATCTTTCAAACTTTGTCTTGGGGTGCTTTCTCAAGTGCTCTGGTGTTATGGTGCTACAAACTAGTTAATCGTTTCAGCTCTCCAGTCTCAAATCACAGTCATGCAGGGTTTACTAATAGTCATAAATGCCTCTCTCCAAAATAATTACCATTCTGGTTGATGACCCGATGTGCACAGAATCCTAAGATTGGAATAGACCTTGGGAGGTTAACAGCAGGACTAATCCCAATGAATCACCCCTGGTAGGGCTTTGCCGAGTCAGGACTTTAAAAACCTCTAGGGATGGATATTCTACTACCTCCCTAGCTAACCCATTCCAGTGTTTCATCACCCTTGAAAGTAAAAAAAGTATTTCCAAATATCCAGCCTAGAACTCCCCCCACTTCAACTTGGGACCTTTGTCCTTCGCTCTGTCATCTGTCACCACTGAGAAGAGCCTCTCTGCATCCTCTTTGGAACATCTCCCCCCTTTTCAGGTAGTTGAAGATTGCTATTAAATTGCCCCTCACTCTTCTCTTCAGTAGACTAAGTAGACCTCCCTCAGCCTCTCCTAAGTCATGTGCTTCAGCCCACTAATTTTTGTTGTCTTCCCCTGGACTATCTGCAATGCATCCACATTCTTTCTGTAATGGGGGGCCCAGAATTGGGCACAATATTCCAGATGTGGCCTCACCAGTGTTGAATAAAGGGGAATAATCACTTCCCTAGATCTGCTGGTAATGCTCCTGCTGGTGAAGCTCAATATGACATTAGCCTTTTTTTTTTTTTTCCCCTTGCTACAAGAACATATTGCTGACTCATGTCCAGCTTCTCATCCACTGTAATGCCCAGGTCCTTCTCTGGTCTCCTGAGGTGTAGGGTAGTTTTGCTAACTTTTGTATGCATACCTAGAATTTGTGAGGAGTGCTGACTGAATACTTCTAGTATAAAGATTGAGCATAGAGGGAGTGCATGTCTCTCAGGGTGTGTCTACACTTGCATTCCTCTTTTGAAAGAGGTATGCAAATGAGGTAAAATTGAAAATGTAAATTAGGTATAAATTTGCATATTTGGCACCTCATTTGCATGTTCTAATTTCAAAAGAGCTTCTTTCGAATGAAGAAAGCCAGTGTAGAAGCTGCTCTTTCAAAAGTAAACCCATCTTCAAAAGAAGCCTTCTTCCCATTAAATAAAGGGAAGGGTATACCTCATTTGCATTTGATTTACCTCATTTGCATACTACTTTCGAAAGAGGAATACAAGTGTAGACATACCCTCAGAGTCCCTGTTGTGTGAATTCAGCATGCACCTTGTTTTCCATGCCCTTGTTTTATGTGCTGTCACTTTAGGGGAAAAGAGAAATCTAAGTGGATAGAAACCAGCGGAATCTTGCAACCCTGCACATGGGTACCCTGGCTGAGAGCCACCGTGGGCCCAAGGGGCATGACCAAGGGCAGTCAGCTCTTAGTGTCACTCAGACTGCAGTGCTGCTCCCCCTCCTTCAGACACGTGCAGACCAGCAAAGCAGCACTGCCTCAGCATTTCAGAGAGGCCTGGTGCTCCAGCCACTGCTGCTGCTGCTACTGGGGCAGTGGTGGTGGCTGGAGCTCTGCACGCCTTGGAAACACCAGCCTATGGGGCAGCTGCCCCTTTTGCACCCCTCATCCTCGTGTTGGCAGACCTGCATGTGAGCAACAGTAAATAAAATGTCTTGTGGGTCACCCACAAAAACCTGGTGGGCTGCATCTGGCTCATGGGCTGCAGGTTGTCCAACAGTGATATTGACAGTGAGGCCACTTCCTCTGGAGCCTAAATAGGGACTTGAGCTCCTCAGTTCATTCTCCTGTTTTTTAAAAATCACAGCCCAAGCCACGAATCAGCCGTGCTACCCGGTCTGCTCTGCATGCACTGCTTTCTGAATCTGGGGAATTTACTAAACTAAATCTGTACCATGCAGACAAGGAAAGTAGCTTGTTCTTTTCAGTGATCTGCTTCTGGCTGTCTTCCCTAACGATACCAGGAGCGTGTCAATGTAAATTAAAAAAGAAGAATATTGTTCTTTACTGCTTAGCCATTTTTAACATCCAGTGGGGCTGTTGAACGTAGTTGTCTAGCTGGCATACTGACTCGGCTTTGCTTTTTAAAGCATTTCAGATACAGAATGTGCACTCATTTCAATGGCAGCTTGATGGGTAAAGCAGTGTTCTGACAGCTAAGGCAAAACTAATTGGCACCACACATTGTTCGACTTCTCAAAGCATAAATTTTCCCCACTGCTCACTTGTGTGTGTGCTTCATAACTCGGAAGAAGCTGTCTGCTTTCCCAGGGGATAATATTTGCAAAGAGAACAAGAACATATTGAGGGAGTAGTGGTGGGTCTATTGTGGGTTTGTCCTGGAGGAAGGGAAAGAAGTGTGGTTTGGGGGAGAGGGAGCAGCATGGGATTAAGGTATGAACTTGTAGGTCCGAGTATGATCAAGTCAGGACCATTGTTCCCTGTATGCCGAGTGCTTGCACAGCCGCCCAGGAGAGATTTAGGTGCTACCCAGTTGATTAGCAGAGAGCCCCCAGATATCTACAGTGGGCAGCATGTGTTTCTATTGGTGGTGCACCTATGCACGTGCCTTGGTGCACGTAACAAAATTAATTCCCCCCGTGGAATTAATTAGATGGAAAAAATTAGAGGGAACACCAGTCGGGGTGCCTACATGGGAGGGCTTAGCAACTAGAAGAACGTGCTGTCCTGTACCTAGTCGGGGGAAAGTCCAGTACAGGGAGGTGATGTAGCCAATAATTGGATTACTGGAAGTGTGTTAGTTGCCGCATCAGTCTGCAGATGGGTCTGGTGTAGGCAATATATTTTATTTAGGACAGACATACTCATCCTCAGCATTCTGCAATCTCTCTTACACTGTGATATTCTTCTAATGGCTGAATGCTTGATTATAGGCCTGAATGCTTGTGCAATGCTTTTGTACTAAGCATGGTACAGGTAGAACCTCTCTCATTCGCCACTCTCTGGTCTGGCATGACTTTAGTTAGCCAGATATCTACTTATCATGTGTGTGGCCTAGTTTCTCATGGTGCTGTAAAGTTTTGTTTACCTTCACCAGGCCTGGCTCTCAGTGTTCTGTGCTGTTGTTTAGCTGTAATTTACCCCTAAAAGCTCAGAAAGCAGTGGAAGTGTTGGTAATGCTGCTAGACAATATTGACTGCCCATGGTCCATCAAATTGTCTGGTTTGGCACTGGTGAGGTTCCAAGGGCACTGGACTAGAGAGGTTCGACCTGTAGAGAATCCCAGGAATGTGGTCCAGCAAGTAATTCATCCTCCTATGGTTATGCAAGACAAGGAGCACACACCCATCTTCACTGTAAAGGCTGATGCAGCCGTCTGTTTTTTCCCTGACCCCTGAGTCTCTGGAAGTTTAAGGAGTACTGTGTATTATTCACTATTATACCGTTAACAGTAGTTGCTCTGAGAAATCTCCAGCAACATCACCGAGCATCAGCTTTCTTATGTTGGCTCCTGTCATCAAAGGAGTCTAATTAGTTGGGGGCAGGGAGAATACAAAAAACTGAAAATCTGTAGTAGGCTTATTCATTCACTTGTCTAGTTAACTAACATGCGTGCATGTAACAGTTCACTCCTTTTAAACAGTTATTTCTTCAGGGTTTTCACTATTTCCTAATGATCCAGATTATTAGTCTTTTATGAGTTGACTTCCTTGTATAACAGAGTGAAGTCTGCTAGTTGCATCATTGCTTGAGCACACAAAAAAATTAGTGAAGCACAGGAAGTGGTTTCCATGAATTATGGTACAAAGGAATTTCACGTGGCTGGTGGTAAAGTAGGAACTAAAGAAATTCTCTGGCTAGATCTTTTTACTCTAAGGCTACCTTTATTAGCACAATCAAAATCCTGGGAGGGATAAGAAAGATACATAACCAAAGACAAGCAAAACAGTATAAATAATATACCATAAGCAGCATAAAGCGTGTTTGGCTTATTTGTAGGCTGATTTAGTAGTGAAAAGTGCAATTTCAGTAAAGGGTAAATGTGAAGGTAGATGTCGGTGATACTGCTTTCTAAATGCAGATTTCACTTTTTTCAGAAAATTGAAAGACAATATATTTTCCTATAGGCCACTCCCAAAACTGACAGATCATGTTAAAATAAAATCACTGACTCCCGTGGCATCTTTTATTCTAAGATCTGGACAAGAGACAGAAATCATTAGAACCATTGCTGAATTTGAGTTATTTTCTTTAGAACATTCCTTTCTGTTACACAGACCCCTGAGAAGTTAGGAAAAATAAACCCTTCCATTTTATGTGTTCTTGAAGCTATGTCAGTGATCCATCCCTCTGGCAAGTAGTTGATGGTAAACAGAACAAGTTTAGATGTTGTAACTGAGCTATCATTTTACACCCTGAATAAACAGATTAGTGTGACACTTTTGTATCCCTGTTTCCTGCAAATGACATTTAAATGGAAATAAATTGTCCAGCCATATCACCACCTGCTTGGTGAACTTCACAGAGCTATTTAATAGCAGCACTCTGTGTGTTTTGCTTCCTTGTGACATGTTTAGCTTCTGTCAGTGCATGTTCCTCTTTATCTTTCAAGCTGGTCTTCCTCCAGGAAATTAAGGATATACACATCCTTTCAAACTTGACCTTTAAGCTGTGTCTACACTAGAGTGCACTTTTGAAAGACAATTATCTGGAAGATATCCTCTGGAAGATCGTCTTTGAAAGAGCGCATCCACACACAAAAAGTGGATCGTCCTTTTAATCTGCTTTTCCAAAGACCAGCCTGCTCTTTCAAAATAGAGCCTCCACACAGTCCCAGGAGTGCTTTCGAAAGAACAGGCCAGGAAAAGCCACGGACAGGGTCACATGGCTGACAAGCCCCTCTGGGGCTGCAGCCAGCCGCTCCATTAAAGGGCCCCTCCCCAGCATCCTCGCCCTGTGCATGCTGAGGCTTGCAGAGCTGCCACAAGCCTTGCAGAGCCAGTGCAGGAACCGGATGGCTGTTGCACAGCCTGATGGAACCACACCGGCACCTACTGCTGGCCATCATGAACACCACGGTTGGCCTGCTGGTCATGGTGGTCATGGCCACCTTCGACCTCCTCCTGGGGGCGAGCACCCCTGTCAGGGCTGTGGAACCCCTCTAACTGGTACCCTGCCAGTGCTCCTCATGGGTGCCCCAGAGACCACCCCAGTAGCTCTGACTGGCCCAGGATTTGAACAGCTGGCTACTGCCCCAGCTGCCAGGCCCACCAGGGTGGTGTCTGCATCTGGGAGGCTCTCTGCAAGCACTTCGCTCACAGGCCCCACTAGCCACCCCCATGCAGGACCCTCTCACACTCACCCCTCACTGTCATCTCCCCCCCGGCATGCACACGGGGATGGTGAACAAACTATTATGGCATGAAAGAACATGTGGACATTTACAGAACATGGTGACAGCTACTTACAGTGTGGAACAGGTGCATACTATGCATGTTAGGGACAGAGAGGCACCTCAGATGGGAGGGCATGAACTTTCGTGGGCAAAGACCCACTTCATCAGGCTGGCCAGACCAGCTTATGCCCCAATAAATCTGTTAGTCTATAAGGTGCCAAAGGACTTCTCATTGTTTTGTGGATACAGACTGACACAGCTACCCCCCCGATATGTGTAATCAGTGCCACACTCCAAAGCGTCAAGCACTGTCTGTTTGCATCTGGCGAAGTGGGTCTTTGCCCATGAGAGCTTATGCTTCACTAAATCCATTAGTCTATATGGTGCCACAGGACTTCTCTTTGTTTTTGCCGATTACGTGGACTCCCTGATTGGGCAATACAATTTACTGCCCATTAAATTCTCAAGTTCAGGAAGGCACCAATAATTCTTGAGTGACAGACATAAGTCTTGATTTTGAAAGGTAGGCACTGACCTGAGTAATGGCTGACGTCAGTGTCAAGACAGTGGATTGTTGTGAGTCGGTAATAAAATAGATTTCTCTTGCCCAGGGTGCTTGTTTTGCTAGATTAAAGTGCCTTTTGTATTGCTGCCCTGGAGAGGAGATTTATAAGAGATGCTGCAATTTCCTAATGCGTGCCTAATTCAGCTGAGTATATGGATGTTGAGAAAAAACAGGTTAGCTTCTTGGCATATGGTATCTGCATGTACATATTATTTCTGTGCTGAGTTATCTGCTTTAAAATGATGGCGGTGTCGTGGTTCACATTAAGTGTGTGTGTGTGTGTGTGTGTGTGCGCGCGCACTTTAAAGTTCTGTACCATTTCATACATTCAGGGATAGAAAATTTCTCTCATCGTTCATGCTGACATTGAACATGGAAAAGAATTGTGTTGGAAAGAATCATGAAAAAAAATGATGGAAAAACCCCTCTTGAGTTGTTACTGAATTACTCTCAGTTCCCTCACAATAATCTGTTTGCATGGATCCCCTGTGTTTCAAATGACTTCATGGGATGGGAGCTCTGAAAGGGCACAGGGATCTATCTGTGCTGAGCAATTTGGAGGAGAGGAATCTTGACATGTATTCAAGGAGCAGCTCCACCTATAGTAGGAGACATTGTGTAGGATTGCCTTGTTTCAAGATCCCAAGTATAGGACACTGCTGGAGGAGGAAGAACACAGTTTCTACTGCAGGGCCAGGCAAAATACAGCCCAAGAGCCTCTGCTGGCTCTCTGCCTGCCCCGCCTTCACTCAGCACTTAGAACAGCTGGCTGCAGACCCATGGGTGCATCTGTGAATGCTGAGAGCCTATGGGACAGAAGGGAAAACACTTCACTCTGGCCCTGCCCCAGCATCTCCCATTGGCTTTTTTCTGGCCTATAAGAGCTTCCTGTTTGCATGTGAAGTACCCCTCCCCCAGGCTCCCAGCATTCAGTTCAGAGCAGCATATGTGGCCCCTGCAGCTGCTTTGAGTACCTGCTGGGCAGCTGGCCAGGAGCTATCCAGGTAAGCACCTCCTGGCCCACGCCTGTCTCTGCCTCCACACCCCTACCTCCCTTAATCCCCTTCTCCCCATCCTCTATCCTCCTTCCTGTACCCATACCCAATGTAACCCCAAACCCTCGGTAACCCTATTCTTCCAGACCCTGCACCTCTCCTCCAGGGCACAACCTCCTTCCAGACCTTGCACCCCAATCCCTCATCCCTGATCACAACCCATATCCCTACACCCCTCCTGCACCCCCATGCAGGTTACAACCCCCTCCCAGAGCTGGCACCCTCTTACAGCATTCTTCCAGGTCAGAATCCTCTTTGCACCCATACCCCCTCTGAGACCCTGATTCCCTCCTTACCCAAACTCTCTCTTTATATCCCACACCCCCTTCTGCACCCAACCTGCATCCATGACCCCACACCTCCTCCATTAATATCATAAAAGAGTGCAGCCCTGGACCACTTTCCAAATTCTTGCCCCTCCCCATCAAAAATTACTGCCCAATCCTGTTCTACTGTACAGTTTCTTCCATTTTGAATATGTAACTTTTACAAATGTAATGACCTCAAAATTAAATGTTTTGTCTTAGTCTCCAGATCATGACCTTGTCATAGTGGGTGAGCTTTTGTATTCCAGTGAACCCGAGAGCGATGCCGTAGGAAGTCTAATGCTCCCAGCATTGCCATCCATGGTGGCAAGGTCAAGGGGGAGGTACCAGATGGCGAACTATTCTAGAAGTCCTCAACAGCAGGATGGGCAAAGTATAGCAAGGGTAATGCTACAATGGCTGTGAAGGCAGATGGAGGCTGCAGTGGACAGGAAACTCCCAGTCATGAATCCCATGCCATTGCACCTGGGCCTTCCATCTATCAAGGATCATGTAGAGACTGCAGTGCAGCAGTCCCCATATGTTAAAATAAGTCACACACAGGCGTCTCCCTATGTGTACTACTCTCCTAACCATAAATCGTATGGCAACTGGTGTTGGGAATAGGATTGTGAAATCCAAAAGCTGTTAGTCATGGACCAGCACATAGGTGGTGGATGTGTGTATCATTAGTTCCGTTTCAAGGAATAAGGGTGGTAGAATGGCCTGGCATCTGCATTCACAAATGAGCAGCCTTGTTTAGCATCCTCTCTTTTCACCCCACACAGGGAGAGGGCTAAAAAAGGTTCCCTGAACATAGTCCACCTCAACCCCGCAACTGGATAACTACGTCCAGTGGCAAAACAAAAAAGCAGTCAAGTATCACTTTAAAGACTAACAAAATAATTGTTCTGGTATGGCTGTGGTCTGAAGAAGTGGGTCTGTCCCACGAAAGCTTGCCTAATGAATTATTTTGTTAGTCTTTAAAGTGCTACTTGACTGCTTTTTTGTTTTGATACTATATAGACTAACACGGCTCCTTCTCTGTTACTATGTCCAGTGGGTTCACCTCTATGCAGTCAAAATCAAATGGCAAACTTTGGAACATGGAATATTTGGACTCTAATGGACAGCCCAACTGGTGGGCAACCCAAAAGCTGCACAGCATTTATTGCCTGTGAGCTGTGATGATTCAAAATCAATACAGTTGCCCTGGCAGAAACTCATGTCCTAGAAGAAGGACAGCTAAGAGAAGAAGGCCAAGGGTACACCTTTTTCTGCAAAGGAACCCCAAAGGGAGAAAAACAAATTCATGGAGTAGGATTTGCCATTAAGAAAAAACTGACAAAGATCCTATCTGAAGTTCCTGTCAGCATCAGTGAATGTCTCATGACTCTCCACTTGAAGTTTGCCAAAAATAAAACAGGCAACTGTAGTGAGGGCTTCTGCACCAGCTCTAGATGTCAAAGACAATGTGAAGGAGAAGATCTACACCCAATTGGACACAGTCCTGAAGGACATTTCCAAAAAACAAAAGATTATTCTCCTGGAGGTTTCAGTGCCAGGGTCAGAAGAGGGTGGGATCTCTGGCAAACTACCATTGGGAAAGAAGGTGTCAACAACAGCAACTCCAGTGGGGTGCTCCTCCTTACGAAATGTGTGGAACGTAAGTATGTCATCACGAACACCCTCTTCCACCAGAAAAACAAATTTAAGACCTCAGGGCAACATCCTTGATCGAAACATTTGCACCTCATAGACTGTCATTGTCTGTGCTCAGATCGGTGCAATGTCCTTCTCACATGTGCACTGACTAGTGTTGCTTACTGATGGACTGATCGCTGCCTTATTCGATCTACAATGGCGATTAGGATTGTCGCCAAACAGAAAACTCACAGGAAACTGATTCAACAAAAGATAAATGTACAAGGCTTGAAGGACACAGTCAGACAATGTCATTTCCAAATAGTGCTCCAAAGGAAACTGCTGACAGTGCACCTTGACAATGTGGAAGAGCACGGGTGTCAACTGAAAAATGCCGTCATTGAAGCTTGTGGAGAAGCCATTGATTAGCAATTCAGGAAACATCGGGACAGGTTTGATGAAAATGATATGGAAATTGAACGTCTGTGTAATGCCAACAATAAATGTAAATCAAATTTAAATGTACCTTTTTACGTGTAGTCAGTCCTTTTCTGCTGCACTTTTTCCTGTTGAGCCCAGGCATATTTCTTTATCAAGCATATCTGTCTCATTGGTGATTGATTGCCCATCACATGGCAATGAAAGTCTTTGCATGGTGTGTGACTGATGATGTACTGTACAAGCAGGGTCCCTTTCAGTGACTCACCAGTCGATGCCTGGTCATCCATTATTCTGTGCTGCTGGTGGTAGCAACACTGCCAGCAGCTACTGCCCTCTGTGCTGCTGCCAGGAGCTTGTTTTGTTTATTAAATCCTACCGGCAATCAGAGTGAGTCACAGATTCTGCAGAAATAAAAACGTATGATCCGTTAGTATTTGCACATGAGAGTGGGGCAAGATCATTATTTCCCCTATAGTTTTAACATAGGCATTTCCTGACGTGAATCACTCATCTTACGACCTGAATGTTCCTTTTAGTTCAGGTATTTTTTTTTTCCACCATGGCATTTATGATACATACCTCCACTCAATGTGCTTGAGCTAGTGAAAGCTGCATCTTTACACTCGTTGCTGGAGGCTGACAGGAGTGACAAGTCCTTTCTTCCCTAGCTGCAGGAGCTATTTATTCTGTCAGCAAGAATCCTCTGTGCCACTCATGCTAGCATCCTGGTCATTCTCTCAGTAGCACTGCCATAGGAGGGATGGCCAAGACTGTTATTTTACGGGGAGAAGAGGGGCCCAAAACTCACCAGAATACTGGGTGGGGATTAAGTTGCCATCTGCACTAGGTGCAGGCAACAGCAAGAGGCACCTGGGAGATCCTCAATCAGCAGCATAAGGTGATTTCTCTGTCGTTTCCCTCACCACGTTCTACTGGTTCTGCTGTGAATTCCAGACAGAACCTGCAGGCCCCCTCACCTTTTCCCTGAGCTCCCAGTCTTCACAGACAGGACCAGAGGTGCAAGAGGCCTTGTCTTCTAGCTTTGCATCTGGCAGCTTCTCTTCCACAGAGATAAAGGGAGGAAGAGTGACAGAGAGGTAGCTGTGTTAGTCTGTATTCTGACAAAACAAAACAGCAGTCATATAGCTCTTTCAAGACTAACAAAATAATTTATTGGGTGATGAGCTTTCATGGGACAAATCCACTTCTTCAGATCTATAGCCTTACCAGAGCAGAGAGGTGGGTGTGGGGTGGGGAAGTTGAGTGAGGTCAAACATCAAAGTATGTAAAGCAGTCCTTATTATGCATCAGGTAGTTGCTGTCCCTGTTCAAACCATGTGTAAATGTGTTAAATTTGAATATGAATGTGGATTCAGCAATTACCTGACCTGTTATAAGGACTCTCACATACTTGGGTGTTTGACCTCACCCGTAGCTCCCTCCCTCCCTCCCACCCACCCCGGTCACCTTTGCTCTTCTGGTTTGCCAACCTTAATAGCAATTTTTCTGATTTGTCAGCCTTGATAACAATTTTTGGACCTCTGTGCTTTATATATTGAGCCTGTTCTGGTAAGGCTATAGATCTGAAGAAGTGAGTCTGGCTCACAAAAGCTCATCTTGTGATAAATTGTTTTGTTAGTCTTTAAAGTGCTACATGACTGCTGTTTTGTTTTGAAAAGGAGGAAGAGTTTAAGTAGGGTTACCATATATGAACTTTCAGAAAAGAGGACAGCCCTGAGAAAGTTCCCCCTAGACGAAGGAAAAAATTGAACAGCTCACAGAACACATTAGGTGGTGACCCAAGGTTCAAAAGTGAAAAATGGAGATTAAGGAGATTAACACTTGGCGCTGAGGTGTTAACACATGGAATTGCCCAAACAGTTAACTGCATCAAAAAAGGGCACTCCTGGCAATCCATTTAGCATGCAAGCAAGAGCAACTGATGCTGCGGGACCAAATTCAGGCTTTACAAGAGCAGGTAATTGCCCTATTCCCCTTAGCCAGGATAAAACCTGGGGTGTGAGTTCCTGGGAACCACTTTTCCCCCACCCCAGGCTAACCCTGTTCCTAGGTGGGCTGCAAGCACTCTTCCTGCTGGAAGGGCTTAGCTCCCAGCCTGAACCTCCCCCCCTCCAGATCTTGTTTCCCTTAAAGGAGGGTTTCTCCTCCGGCCCCCACTTTTTCTCCTTCCAGGGCTCTCAACAGGGGAGCCGCGTGCTGCTGAGCTGAGCCAGACTCAGCCAGGAAAGGCTCCAGGGCTGCAGACAGAGGACAGGGCAAAATCCTGGACTTTTTTTTTTTTTTTTAAACATCTAGAAAACAGCCAGACAGGTTTCTAATGGCTGAAAAAAGGGGACATGTCTGGGAAAAACTGGTTGTGTGGTAGCCCTAGTTTAAAGTAGAGAAGGGATTATGTGTGTAAGGAGGAAGAACAGATTGGGAACTGGCCTGTTGGGGACAGAAGACAAAAGAGGGGACTGGAATGTGAGAGAGCGTTTTTGACAAACTGAGGAATAGCCGAGTGAGTCTGTAGCTTCACAAATAACAAGGAGTCCTGTCCCCATGAAAGTTCATGGCCTAATGAATTTGTTAGTCTCTCAGGTGCTACAGGACTGCTTGTTGTTTGTGAAATGATTGGCTGAGTGATCCTGAAGTTCACAGAGTGCAATACTCCTAGCAACAGCTCTGCTTCTCTCCCTGCACCACTTCAGTCAAAGGAGACTATATCCAGCCTGTTGCCAGCTGAATGCCTAAGCAGCAGAGTAGGAGGTAAATTTCATTAGGGCCACTGCCCGCTATTAATGGAAATAGAATTTGAAATTGATTATTTGTGTGAGTGATGGGTAAAGTGCACACTTGGCTGTATCAACAAAGTTAAGATTCTCCAGACATTTCTACTTCCAGAAGTTTCCAAAATTCAATGATTATTTTTTTTTCCTTTCAACAGTACACACCCAAAATTACAGTGGGTAAAAAACCCCTTGTGCTAATGTGGGTTAACTCTGCATTTCCTCATAGTTTCTCATCAATCACAGTTCTGAACCATTTTGTGCACCTCTGAGGAGGATGGAAGGAGCAAGAGCAACTGCAGAGAGCCTGGTAAGAAACGTTAGAAGATCACATGGCAGAGGCAAGAGGTCAGCTGCTGTACGAGAGGTGGCTGGGAGGTGGAAAGACTAGGACATGCAGTATGGGGAGGAGCCAAAGACATGGGAATAACATGGGAAGGAGTAGTAGAGCAGGACAGATAGGTAGCTGTAGTAGGTCAGTGATTTCATCCAAAACCGGAAAAGGTTCCAGGTAACTGGTAAAGTTTCACCCTGAGCCAGCAGAAAAAGCAGCTTGTGGTCTGTGGGGTTGATTATCGATAAAAAGTTACAGTATAGGAAGATTGTTTTTGAATGAAATTTCTTACACCTTTTGCATGGATTTCACTAGTAGTGGAAGTCATGGCGTTTCCATCTCTTTGAGTGTTCTGATTGTTCTGCGTCATTTGCGAGATGAAGCTTTACCCTCATGGTTTTAATACCTAGCTCAGGGGTCTACAACCAAAATAGCGAGAAGAGACATTTTTTCAAATTCAATTACAAAATTAACATTCAAGGGCTGCAGTGCATGTGAATATGAGACAGTCTTTAGTAAATAACATCAAACCGTACTTTTTGTCACCCCTGTTTTAAGAACAGCACGCACACAATGATTTTACCAGTTAGAAAGTTAATTCCTCCATCTCCAGGTTTAACCCACCTCAACCCCCAAATCCGCCCATCCCCAAGCTTTACCTCCTGTCCCACAAACCCTACCCCCCCCCCCAGGCTTAACCTCAGCCCCAAACTGACCCCACAATCCCCAGGCATAACCCACCTCAGCTGCCCTGCCTCAACCTGCCTACTGAATCCAGATCTTACCTGCCCACCAGCTGCCGCCCCCCCAGTGTGCTCTGGGTCTCCCTGCCCTCTCCATCCCCACAGCTTCTCAGGATAGAAAGTGCTTGCGGCTGTCCGAGCTGCTCCTCACCCAGCGGCACTGGCACCGGACTCACGGGGTCCTGGGGCCAGATGTGGAGCTGAGCTGGGTCCTGGAGGAGCTGTGCTCGCACCAGGACATGGCTCCAGGTTCCAGCAGCTGCCAGCAGAAATGGGGAGGGGCATGGCTGCAGAGCAAGGAGGAGCTGGGGGAAGCCATGCTGCCCAGGAGGAGGCACTGTTCCGGGGGGGGGCAGGGGGCGGGAGGAAAGCTGCACTTGGCTCCCAGGAGGCCTCCCCCTGTCCCCCACCTCTTCCTCCTTTGTAGTGTGGCTGCACGGCTCCAGCAGGGGCCGACTCCGCTGCCTCCTCCCCCTACTCACTTCCCCCACAAGCAGCGTGGGTGGCTCCCTGCCCTGCCGTGCTGAAGTAATGGAACTCAGTGGAATTGGATTTAAAGGCCAGATCCCTCCTGCCAGCCTGCTGGCCACTAAATCAATCCCATTGAGTTCCATTACTTCAGCGGGGGCAGAGCAGAGAGCCACAAGAAGGGTCAGTGGCAGCAGTAAGGAGCCAACCCCTGCCCTAGGTCTTTGTTATTAGTGGATTTTGCAGGTGAAGGGAGTTGCTGAGCACCAGTGAGTAAGCGGATTGGAGTCACTGAGGTGTTTTTTCTGGTGAGATAGTACAGTGAACTAAAACATTTGACTCTCTGGAACAACAGTTATGAGAAGGAAGAAACAGCAATAAATGTCACCTTTCAGGCCCTGGTATGAAGCTCTAATAAGTGGCAGCTACTGGATTTCCATTTCCAAGAGCAATCAGTCAAGAGAAAGCTGCATGTAATATTCAGACTGGAATGGCCAGTCACTAGATTAAATATTTACCATCCAACTTTAAATATTTAACAGCAACAGAAAAGTGAATATTCTGGACTTTGATTAATGATCTTATCTGAAGTACCTCTCTTAATTGCCCCTTTAAACTTTAGAGAGGTAGCCAAGTTAGTCTGTATCTTCAAAAACAAGAAGTAGTCCTGTGGCACCTTATAGACGAACAGATATCTTGGAGCATAAGCTTTCGTGGGCAAAGACCCATCTGACGTAGCGGGTCTTTGCCCATGAAAGCTTATGCTCCAAAATATCTGTTCGTCTATAAGGTGCCACAGGACTTCTTGTTGCCTTTAAACTTTGAAATCCATCCCTCTCGAAAGTTTGTTTGAGAGGGAAAAAGTCTAATTTTGCCCTGTGACCACAGGCTAGGTATAGAAAATGTATGTGTGCAGAAATGTGCCTTGGCTTAGAATTGATTTGTGTTATCTCATTCCCTGCAGCCAATTGAAAGATTATTGTATTTCAGTCCTAATGGCTTGATGGTCTCCATTGTACACTTTCAATTGCCGCCCAAAGACATCTTTGTTAGGGAGATTTGGACCATTTCAAAATGCAAAATCATTCTGAAAAAAATATCTATAATATTGGAAGGGGCTCAGGGTCTGTGGTTAGGGAATTTTGCTTTTGTTTTTTTTCCCCCCCCTTGGGTGCAAAATCTCTTTATTATGCATGTTTTTGGGAATGGTAATTCTGTTAGGAACTATATTTTAAAGAAAACTTAGGCTACATCCACACTAGCCTGGAAGATCCATCTGCTTAGGGTCAATCTTCTAGAGCAGGCGTGTCCAGCCTGTGGCCCGCAGGCCGCATGTGGCCCTGGACAGCTAGTAATGTGGCCCCACAAGATAGTAAACTTTTAACATTATTATGTGATTTATCTACATTAACTATATTACATATTTTATATGCGGCCCAAGACAATTCTTCTTCACTCAATGCGGCCCAAGCAAGCCAAAAGGATGGACACCCATGTTCTAGAGTTTGATTTCACACTTCTAATAGGGATGCATGAAATCTACCTTTCAGGGGTAACTGTTGACCCCATACGCCTCATGAGATACAAGGAGTAAAGGAGGTTGACAGGAGAAACTCTCCCATCAGCTTTGTTCACAAGGGACAGACAAGTAAACTGAGCGCAGATAGGTCAATCCTAGCTACACAATTGCCCTAACTAGAATTATATTTCTGTGGTCGACTTACTTTGCCTACTGTGGATATAGCCTTAGTCACACTGCAGAGCAAACCCAAACTATATTTCCCAGTGCACAAATAGAAGCTTGCTCTTTCTGGCCCTTTCCACCACTGCCATACTGCTAGTATTTGTATGGCTGAAAAATTTTAAATAGGATAATGAAATGTAGGAAATGACAGGTTTGATGTTTTAATTTCCTTTTTTATCATCTAAAATATGTTTTTAATTTAATTTATATATAAAATATGTACACTAGAAATAATTAATCATTTCAGAAAATACTCTTGGGAGAGTAAGGAAATACCGGAGTATGGAAAATGCTGAGTTTATGTAAGTGAATTTAGTTCTGTGCTTGACAGGTGCTGAACTGAGGCAATATCTTTTATTAGACCTAACCTATTTTGCAGAGAGAGGGAGAGGGGGATGGAGGAGCTTTTGAAGTTGCACTGAACTCTTCGGCTCTGTCCACAGTAGCCCACCCCTGCCGCCCCTCGAAAGAGGGATGCTAATGAGACACTTCGGGATATGCTAATGTAGTGCTTAATGAATATGCAGCACCTCATTAGCATAAGTGTCTGCAGCACTTCGAAAGTGCTGTTGTTGATCGCGTGACTTGTCTACACAGGGTCCTTTTCAAAAGGACCCCACACATTTAGAAATCCCCTTATTCCTGTAACCACATAGGTTAAATAGAGCTTTTGATAAGGCTCCCAGTTCAGTCATCATTTAGCTCCAAATTTACAACTGGAAAAAGTCTGGGTTTAATTTTGATATAGGAGAACTGGGTGCATACATACAATTAGAAAATACCTCTTTTGTTTTTCTGTTGATTTCAGCACCTAAATCTATGCTTCTAAGCATCTTAGTGAGATATTTCACTTTTTTTATTTACAGTAACAATTAGCAAGTCTTAATCACAATATTTTGATTTTAATAGTTATTTTTCATAGAACAGTTAACCAAGGAAGGAAACACACATTGCAAGATTAGTAAATACATCTTGAAAACCTGCCAAAATTTTCTAAGTAGAAAATATGATTTACAAGTTTTACTTTGCACTTAGGAGACAAGCCACAGATTTAGAAGTCACAGTTTTTATCTTGTGTATAAATTGTGTACTAACATTTTAAATTGCATTCCCAAATGTATAGATTCTGATCAGCTTTTCTAACAACTCTTTCCTAGAGATTGGAGTTAAAACTCCTGAGGTTTAGATGCCTCCAAGCTTCCTCCCCAGCCCATAATGTTAATTTTAAATGCTGCTGCTAGGCTTAATTTCCTGGCTTGCTCTGACACAAGCTTCTTCTCTTCAAGTCCTTGTATCATTAACCCACCCTAGCTATAAATCTGATTTCTCATCACGAGACAGAATTCTTGGTTAGTTCTGCCAGTTACATCAGCCTTGACCTGCTTCTCTCACTGACATCTTTGTGCTTTCCGCCATGCCACCATGTCACCATAGAGGAAGAAATTGCTGCCCATAGGGAAGCAATTAGACAAAGGTGATCTGGTGGCTATAGGATATGTCCACACTTGGGAATAAATTCAAATTTATTGAAGTCGACTTTTTAACACTATGGCTACATCTACACTAGCCATAAACTTCGAAATGGCCATGCAAATGGCCATTTCAAAGTTTACTGATGAAGCACTGACATACATATTCAGCGCCTCATTAGCATGCAGGCGCCTGCAGCACTTCGAAATTGACGCGGCTCACCGCCGTGCAGCTAGTCCAGACGGGACTCCTTTTCGAAAGGACCCCGGCTACTTCAAAGTCCCCTTATTCCCATCTGCTCATAGGAATAAGGGGACTTCGAAGTAGGCGGGGTCCTTTTGAAAAGGAGTCCCGTCTGGATGAGCCACGCGCCGGTGATTCGCATCAATTTGGAAGTGCCATGGCCGCCCGCATGCTAATGAGGCGCTGAATACGTATTTCAGTGCTTCATTAGTAAACTTTGAAATGGCCATTTGCATGGCTATTTTGAAGTTTTTGGCTAGTGTAGACATAGCCGATGTGTTTTATAGAAATACAGCTTTCAACTGCAAAATGAAATTTTCAGAGTAATTGGTCACCAAAGTCTTATGCCTCTATTTATTTTGAGAAGAAAAATACTTTGCACAACAGCTGCTTTTAACTTCAAAATTAACCTGTTCAGTAACAGTACATCTCATTTGGGGTGAAGTTCTCCTCTGTGCAGAGGACTAGCAGAACACCTTTGCACCACTTAAATCTTCTGTTTTGATGGCTTATGGGTATATTTGCTTTCTGCTGCCCTTCCCTATGGGGTAGATACAAACCAGTGTTCTCAGGTAAATACATGTCTTTCTAAGGAATGAGACAGAGTGACAGTTTACGTAATCAGAAATACACCCAGACTTTTTGTAGGCTCCCCGTACAAGCAGCGCCTTTTAAAGCATTGGGACATTGCAGCACACAGGGAGTGGTTCTTAGTCAAGGGGGTAACTGTTCACTTATTTAATCTTATGCAAATCTCCAATTTCTCACCTGTAAAGAGGTGCTAATACTGTTGAGGACCTTACAATTCCTTTTTTAAGGCGTGTCTGCAAATTACATCAAATAAACCAATATCGACAAAGAAACTACTAACCTCCTGGAAATGAAATCTTCCCTGCTGAAGGTACTTCCTCCTGTTTGTGCTACAGTCAGCTCTCTGACAGCAGGGTAAGAACTGGAAAATGGCTGTTTTGTAGTGTACTTAGAATCATGTCACTTCTAGTCTGCCTCAGACTCAGGGTGTGGAACAAATATAGAATCTTAGGACTAGAAGGGACCTCGAGAGCTCATTTATTCCAGCTCCCTGCACTCATGGCAAGACTAAATATTCTTCTTAATGTCCTTTCCACGGTAAGTGGCATATGCTCATCAAATGTGTCAGTGCTGGAATTTTTTTCCTTCAGCAGTATCCAGTTGCTGCCCTGATCAGCTTCCTGTCTCCTGTGAGTCCTGGGAGTCAGAGCCTATCTGTGCAGCTCACAGGAGACAGAAAACTGTCCAGCACTGCTGCACTGGTCAGTTTCGTGGCTCCCAGAAGTAACGCAAAATTTAAGTTGCACAAGGTTGCGCAGGACTGCAAACTCTGCGTATGGTGGGGAGTCTCCTGTGTAAGACAGTTACTTGTTTCCATTACTGGTGTTTTTTGAGATGCGTATCTCATGTCCGTTCCAAATAAGGTGTGTGCACTACCCACATGCAGTAACAGAAGCTTTTCCCTCAGCAGTATCTATAGGGGAGTGGCTCTGGTGCCCTCTGGATTGGCTCCCACGTGGCGTGGTATAAGGGTGGCCATCCGTGGCCCTGTCCCTCAGTTCCTTCTTCCCAGAAACTCTAGCAATGGGAAGAAGGGCAGGTCACAGAGTGAATGTGAGCAATGCATCTTAATCAACACATTATGGAAACAGGTAACTGTCTTTTTCTTCTTCAAGTGATTGCTCATGTCCACTTCACGTTCAGTGACTCCAAGCAGAGACAGTTAGGACTTCATAGCTGCATAAACTGTAATAAAAACCCAGCGTTGTCTCAGACTACTGAGTTATGGCATAATGAGACATGAATATGTGGACAGAGGACCACATCTTAGCTCCATAGATGTCTTGGATTGGGATGTGTGCCAGGAAGGCTTCCAAAAGTGTCTGCTCCAGAAACAGAACCTGGCCATCAAAGAGGAAATCTTGAGTTGACTGCTGAGCCTTGGTGGACAGCCCAGAGAAGAGCAACCAGGAAGCTTGCCACATGGAGATGTCAGATCCTATGACATGAGCTGCAGTGACTGCCATATCTGATGCCACGTGGTGAGTCACTCTGGCAGCAGCCATACCCTCTTTGAAGAATTCTTTATGGGAACCCTCCAGGAAGGCGTTCTTGAGCTTTGCCATTATTTGCCACATATGAATATCACAGAGGCCAAGGAACATTTGAAGGTTGGCTACCTTCAACTGTAGGATGGATGAGTTTAAACTTTTCATCCAAACCAATTCCAGAATTTTAGTCTTTATTTTTGGAAGAAGCTCCAGGTCATCCTTGATATTTCCTGTAGTTAACTACCTCAACCAATAGGGAATTTGGGGCAAGGTGGGAATAGATATGTTTTCTCAGGAAAAAGGGCTTTCATTCTGCCCATTTGGAGATTGGAGGAAAGAAAGAGAGAATTTCCCAGAAGGTGACAGTTATTTTTTACACCTTTTGTGAAAGGGAAGAGCCACGCTAGGAAGAGAAGTGGAAGAGAAGATTTCAAATAGGGAGTCCACCTGCAGGCCAAGATTGGATACAAGCTTCTTCAGAAGTTCCTAGTATGCCCTTGCATCCTTCTGAGGAAAAGGGTGAGAGGCTCCAGTGACAGCCTTTCCAGCAACAAGGGTGAAGCCAGTACCGCAGCGTCTGTGGCACCTATTGGTGTACAACAGATTGACACTCTTCATCCACATGGGCTTAGAGTGTCTTTTCTCCTGAGGCTGCAAGCGCTTGAGGAGGTTGAGTCGTTGAGCTACCAGCCTGTCCAAACTCAGCAGGCCATCTGGGAGGGCTGAGTGAATCTCCAGGAAGTTCAAGGGTTTTCACAGAGGTGGCCACTAGGACTGAGCCACAGGGCAGATCTTGCTGCTTGTGGTGTAGAAGGCACCAAGAGTCTGGGAGGCGGAGGTGCCAGTATCGAGATCTGATCTGTATTGGAGCCATAGTCAGGGTGGAAGGTACCCAGCAACCAGGATCTACTTGAAGGGTGACTTCATGGCTGGAGGTGTCCATGGTGGCACCCAGAGGAGGAACAGTCTGACCAGGACATGCGCCTCTGTGGGGACTTCCATGACTAGCAGCCCTCAGTGGATCTGCAGTGGGAGACTGATGATCCATGCCTTACACTCTGAGACCAGTACCAGGATGAGGAGTGTGACTTAAGGTATTGCAGGCTGGCTGCCATGTGGATCTCCCTCAGCATAGAGACACCATCCTCAGGGACCAATGGCAGGACACGTGGCTCCTGTCAGCTGAACATTCTCAGGATCTCTAACAGTGACAGACTTAATGGGTCAGTCCTGATGCTCATCCTGGGTGGTTCTGTGCCAGGTAGGTCACAAGGTCCACCTCGACTCCTGCTGCCAGCGCCCAGGGTCTGGAGACTGAAGAAAGCTTCACTGAAACTGCCTCCTAAGATCCAGGACATGACAGCTTCAAGTGATTGATCAGTGCCAGGAAGTACACCACCATGAGGGGCAGTCACACTGGGGTGAAGGCAGATGAAAGGGTCCCAAGGTGGGCTTGCCCCAAGGTCTGGGCACTGCCAGAGTTGGTGTGAGCAGCACCGGGAACATCAGGATTTCCTGAGCAACCTAGAGAGCTTCAGGGGTCAACGGCATGTGAAGCTGATGGAGGCCCCCTTCTGTGTCGATGCTTCCAGGCCAGGAAAAGGATGGTCTGCACCGCTCAATGTGAGCTGAAAATTGACCATCCCATGTGGGGAGATAAGCTGTCTAACGTGGGTCTTCGCTTGTCTCAAGCCATCCTTTCCCTTGCAGGGAGTTGGCTTTTGAACTCTACTGGGCTTCTTTGGCTCATTTGCTGGCATGGCGGGGGAGGGATCAGTGCCATCTCACTGATGGCACCAGTGGGGCTTTGCGCACTGATGCAGTGGTGCTAGGTACTGAGTTGGACCTTTGCTCTGGGCTGGAGTCAGCCATCCATCTGGAGTGCTTTGAATCTGAGCTCACATTCTTTCTTAGTGCTGAGTTTAAAAGATGTACAGAAAACACTTGTTGCTTATGTACCCTTCACCAAGGCACCTGAAACAGCTGCTATGTGGATCGTTGATGGGCATAAGGCATTTACAGTGGTCACAGCAAGAAGGAACTGAGGGTGGTAATGGGCTGTTCCCTTTATTCTGTGACATGCTGATGCCACCACTGACCAGCAGCCCTGGTCCCTTTCCCCACTCCTGTGAGTGGTGGGGAGCTGACATCTAGCTCCCAGCAGCCCGCCACTTACAGGAGCTGGGAAACCGACCAGGGCTGCTGCACTGGTCAATTTCTCGGCTCTCCTGAGTGGTGGGCAGCCCGGAGCTAGGTGCCAGCTCCCCACCACTCAGTCGTGTTAACCTGAGATTCGTGCAATGTCAATGTGCATATCTTTGGGGTTCTACTGTATAGAGTCTACATAGTCTTTTACAGGTGTTTATCTTTTAATCTCCAGGGATGGAGATTGCACAACCTTCTCAGGCAATTTTTTCTAGTGCTTAACCACCCTGACACAAAGATTTTCTTAATGTCCAAGCTGAACTTCCCTTGCTGCAATTTAAACCCATTGCTTCTTCTCCTGTGTTTGTCCTCAGAGGATAAAGACCAATTCTTCCTCTTCCTTGTATCAGTCCTTTATGTACTTAAAAACTAATATCATGTCCTCCCTCAGTCTTTTCCAGATTAATACACCCATTATTTCAGTCTTCTCTCCTAGATCATATTTTTAGATCTTTAATCATTTTTGTTGTTGTTCTTTGGTATTTCTCCAGTTTGTTCACATCTTCCCTGAAATGTGGTGCCTTGATCTGGACACTGTATTACACTTGAGGCCGCCTCAGCGTGGATTAGAATGGAAGAATTACTTCTTCAATCTTGCTAGTAACACTCCAGCTACTGCATCCCAGAACATTTGCTTTATTTTTTTTTCAATAGTGTTATATTGCTGACTTTTAAGCCAGTATCACCCCCATATCCCTTTCTATAGTACTGCTTTCTGGGTATTCATTTCCCATTTGCGTGTGTACAACTGGTCATTCTTTCCTAAGTGGACTGCTTTGCTTTGGGAACACAGTCATAGGCCTATTTAAGAATTGTGTGAAATCCTGTCCTCAATGAAGTCATTGGGAATTTTAGAAGCAACTTCAAGTGGACAGGATTTCACCATTTGTCTTCTATTGTCTGTTGCCTACACAGTGCTCTAGGTGCTTGTGAGGGATCACACATCTCAAATCCAGGCCAGCAGGCAGTGTTCAAGAACCACCGCTACCCAGCTAGTCGCATGAGTAACCAGGGAATGGTTTGGCATAGGATAGCTTGCAGAGGTTGGAGGAAATATCCAGCTCCTCAGTTGACTAGGGGGCTCCTTCTATCACAGAAGGTAACAATAGCAACTCCTGTCAGGAGTGAAGAGGACTGGATTTGGTGACCTCCTGAGGTTCCTTTCAGTTCTAGTATTCTATGATTCTATCAAGAAGAAGTTGCCCTAGCAACTAGGGGAATTGGTAGCTGGCTGCTACTATGGACAATCCCACACTGCGGTCTACTCCTGGTTCCTGTCCTCATATTCCAGAATCCCATCTACTCCCAGTTTCTGCTATTCTTCCCTAATCCAGGTCTCTGCTCCTCTGCATTACTTTGATGTTGTTTCTGGCTCTGGCCTTCAGTTTGGTACCTGAAGTTGTCTCTAGCTCCTGACTACTAGCATGTCACCTGATGCTCTGTTTGGTTCTAACTTTTGGCTCTGACCACAAGCCCTGACTCCTGCCCTGACATCTGTGCCTGACCACTCACACCCTGGTCCTTACACAGGTTCGTCATTTGTTATTAACATATTGCTCTGTTTCCTGACACTCCTCTCTTAGCTTCTGATTTAGATGTTTTCTTTTATACAATGAGTTTTATCCACCTGCCGTTGTTGTTGAGGTGCACAGCTAATAACAAAAAAACAAGGAGACAGTTGATTCTGAGTTCTGTGTTCATGTATAATAGCCTATCACTCACAATTCTAAAAGTATTAGTCTGAAACCCTGTCTGCTTAGAGGCTTCTTCCTTCCTGATTAGCTGGAAGTGACTTGTAAAGAAGCTCTTGGCTTCTTTCTAAGCATCTGATTACAAAGCCTCCAGCCCTGTTTTATTATTCCATAATATACCCTATAAAATTTTAGAGTTGGAAGTAAGCAGCTGTTTCCCTGCTTGTTGTTAATGAGTGAGGGCCTCCGTTTCCTTTCACCACCTACACAACTCTGTTCTGTTCCATGTGTTAAGTATAATTGCATAGCTAATTGGAACCACTGTTAAAGGTTAATACAGCTTCTTCTATTTGCTGAATTTTAACATGAGTGATGGTATTTAGAGTTCTGTCTTGCCTATAACAAATAAGTTACTTTTATGAATCTCAGGTGTATGGGCAAGAAACATCTCTTTCTCTTATTTCTGACGTCTTTGTGAGAGCTCAGCTGACTTGTAATTCCAAAAGAACTCTACTCTCCATTTTCGTATTTAACAGGTTATTATGGATTGCAGATTCTCAGTCCCCAGGTTGGGTAGAGGGAATAGCACGGTAGTAATCTTGCTGGCTGAAAGAAAGCAGAGTGAATGAAATTCAAGGCAATGGATAATAAATGAATTTGGAATCAATGGAGAAAAGATTGAAGGAAACCTTAAAAGTGACTTTTCACTCAAAGCTGCTGTTTGGAATATGGGGAGCCAGTTGGTCAAGCAGAGGTGATAACATGGTTTATGGCTCCATGCTCAGATTAATCTGTACTGGGATTCCCTCTGAGAGCTTTTTGTCTTGTCTTATCCAGAGCACTTTGGCTGGTTTTGGTAGAATGCTTTATCGAATTCTCGGGTATCCAAAAGTTTGGTGTGAATCCGCACTTGTCACTGAGGTTCCTTTATTCATAAAGCTGCACTTCAGGTGATCAGACTCGAGTATATAGTGGTGGGTTAAGGTGCATCACGTCTCCCGATCATGTAATTATAGTTCAGATTAAATGCATTTTCTGAAATAGGCTAACACGTTCACATTACATTATGCTGCGTTTCACACACTTTGACTTGTCAATTTTGTGACCCAATCCCTGAATGTATCATAAACTATCAAAGCACTTCGAAGTGTGCGATTAAGCAAAGCTGTAGCTACAAGTTTATCAAATATTTCTCCTCTTGATCTTTATCTACTAGCCACATATTATTTGCAAGGCTGTTCGTGAATTCATGTTATATCCATTGTTAACTCTGTTTCCTTTCATTCTTCATGCAATACAAATATGCAAATGGTTCATTTAAAACATCTTGTGTCCTGAGTGTTGTTTTTTCTCCCCACAAACTCATGCACCAATCAGTGTAGCTATGCACAATGCATCTCGTCATACAACTTGGGAACCACACATTCCTCTCTGTTTAAAGGGCCAAAACGTAGAAATCTGTAAATTGGCAGGATAGCATCAGATAATGTGGTCTTACTGTCCCACCAGTAAGTTAGGACAACAGAGGATTTTACTGCATAGAACTTCTCTGATGGCTAGAATTAATGAAGCTTATGACATCTGCTCTAAGTAAAATATGTTGTGATATAAACAGAAACAAGTGGCTTTCTTTAATGAGCCCTTATCATTGACACAACTGAATCACACAGGCAGATGTGAGAGATATTTGGTGTCTGTGCGCCACATCCAACAGTGTTTCTGAAAAGATGTATCTCATTTTTGGAACCGAAGGCTGTAGCCAGCCCTCTTTGTACATCCACAATGAGTGTCAGTACAGTATTGCCTCTCATATACCCCATTAATACTCTAAAACCCTCGAGGGCCCATGTCATTCAGTAAGGTGGTAATTCAGCCTTCACTCTGATTCAGTTCTTGGCCTGTCAGATAACTTGATTGGTTACTTCGAAAGTGTGGTTGTGTTGTTCGATTCCCTGACCACTAAGCACTGGACTGAGCACCAGCTCCATTTAGATTGGCCACCAAAGAGCCTTGAGCAAGCAATGGCATTTGGCCATCTTGGGATTTCATGCCTGCTTTGGCACTCAAAGTACAAGCTTTTATTTGATATTATCCTGTTTTTTTTTCTCCTCTTGAACTTCTGTGATTAAAGAGGTAGGGCTTAGCCATGGTATAATCCTCTCATCATTAACACTTGCAGTGCTCTCTGTTCAGGATAGTTATGCCAAAGTACATCTTACAGACCATCATAATGTGCAGGCAATTTTTAATGCAAGTGTTACTCCTTTCATTCAGCACTCAACATGAAATACACAAGTTATCTCTTATTAGCTCCTGAGTATTGATACGTTGCTTTTCCAAGTACTGTGAGTGCTCTGATGCCACTGAAATGTTTGACTGCTATTGTGTCCATGTGTGGACTGCAGCAGTGGTCTATGTGTCAGTCTGAACAGTACTGAAAACAAGACTTTTGATCAATTGAGTCGGATGTTGCTGAAAAGTTAGACTCCTGTGGGATGAATAGACTTAAAGTTGTACAGCTCCCTCAGTCACTCATTTTTGAGTTTTTCCCTTATTTTTAAAAGTAGAAAACTATGAAATAGCACAGACACTGACAGCTTTAGTCACCTGTAGATGGATGCCTAACACCAAGTACCTTCCCTTAGTGGGGAATCCTTACCCATTAACTTAAAAGAAGCTGGGTGGCAGCTGAGCACTGGGTTTTAGAATGTGACGGGTGCCTAAATGGTGGCCTTAGGCTTTTAAAGAGGCAGGCACCTCAGTGCATGTATGAATCTAGCCCCTCCTCCTGAGCCTGTTGTCAAGCATGGGACTTCTCATGTTGTATCTGGTGATTTGACAGTTCTGAATAGTGAGCATTGAATTTTGCAAGAGCTGCCACAGACTGGACTTTTATGCTTCTCTGAAATGGGCTCATTCTGGTCTCCCGCCTGCAAGAAGTGGTGAAGAGTGAATGTGCTGTCGTGCAGTATTGTCAGTCAAAATGGCATAGAGAGTGATTATAAAATGCTTGTTTCTAGCTATAGAGTTGAAAATGAGATTATGTTAATATGAACAAAAAATGTATTTGTTTTTACTCGAAGGGTTTATATTTGACAAGTCTCTGGGTCTTGAGAGTGAGAATAAAATAAGTGGCATTTTAACAGACTTAATGACCATTTGTGGACTTTTTCTACACCTCAGAGGCTATAGAGGCATGGCCATGTCTCCTTAGCTGTGTCTCTAACTCCATGGTATAAACATACTATAGCAACAAGCTCCTTGAACAGTGGTAGGTTGGTCAGCAGAAGCACATCCCTGCTCAGCATAGCTGGTTCGCTTTGCATATTAAATAAAGAGTATGCCTTAGTGCATGTCGTCATTTCTTTGGAACAGTGTACCGGTAACTTTTCTCCCATGAAAACAGATGGACACATGAGAATGTTTATCTTCAAGGTTATTTGCCTTAAGTGATAGAATGCAAATGTAATCAGAAATGTTTTCTTTTAATTATAATCAAATACTGAATTCAAATCAGCCTTATCTTGCAGCTGGCTCTGGAGTCTACCCTTTTATGAAGCCTGCATATTTCTCACGGTCATGAGTTTTCTGATATACATAGGGAAAGCACTTAAAACTTTGCGGGATTCAATTTATTGATCAGCTTTAGGAATGCTTGTTAGTAAAAATGCGGCTATTTTTCATCTGCAGTGACGGAATGGTGGTATGAAGAAATCACCTGACATTTTTCTGTCTGAGAATGGAATGTCATCGCCTCACTATAAAATGCAGAACAGAAAAAAACAACCAGCATGTTCTGCGCTGTGCCGCAAGCCGTTCCATTAACTAATTTTATGATGTAAATTACAGCTTTCTTAATTGAACTGTCTTCAGGATAGGTTTGTATCTGTTGAACCAACAGTGGAAATAAGTAGCAGAATGTAATTTCTCAAAACTGTAAGGTGGCCGCATCACAAATTCCTAATGTAGGTTTTCTTCCCTAAAATGCATAGAACCTTTCATTGGTAGAAAAGATACTGGGTGATACCTTCTGTTTCTCCTGACATATGGCATGTCCAGTATTACAGCAGCATCTAAAATTATACTGTTGTTATTGTTTCAGGACTGAAGGAGCCCTGGTTCAGCAATGTAATAAATTGTATGGTAAACTTTAAGTACATGATTAATCTCATTAAACTATGTAAAGCTAGGCATATGGTTAAGTCTCTTGAGATACCAGAGCTACCACCAGCACAATTCAGTTGCCGCTACAGTTTCCATCAGCACTCCTGAGTTTTCCTTGGTGGCTTATCATCCACGGACTGATCACAGTATGTGCCCCTGCCACATTGGTTTGGGAGTACGGAACGGGTGTGTGGGGGGGGGAGGGGTGTGTGTGCACATAGTGTTCTTCATGGATATGTTCCACAAGCATTGAATTAATCAGGATCGAGTTGTGCTGGATGTTTTCTTCATTATTTGCATACTGTCATCAGAGCTGTAACTGGACGATGGACAAACACCCTCTCTGAAGCGCCACCTTACTGCAACAATATCCATGAATTTCATTCTACCTGTCCACATGGCTTCCTGAACAATAGCATGCAGGAAACACAAAACTAAAAAAGCAGTGCCAAAGTGTGTGTGATGTGCCTTACAGGTGGTGGTGTCTTATAGAACTTAGACAACTAATAACATTATTATTATAATTATTAGTGTAACTATAATTGCTAAATTTTTTTCTGCTTAAACCAGGTCCTTACTTTGATATGAGGAGCACTGTCATCCTTTACAACCAATGAACAGAATAAACCTTCTTAGAAGTAGTGTTCTATAGAGTTAAGAGGGATGTTGCTAAGCATCACATCAGAGAGTACTTGCACTATTATTCCCAGAGCAAAGCGGCTCAGGTTCAGCATGATTAACATCCTTCTGCTGCAAAGTAATTTTACAATGCAGAGAGACAAATCAATTTTGTTTCCAGAATAAAATCAGGTAATTGACTCTATGGATATGCTGTACTTACTGTGGGTTCGATGTGCCATGATCAATCTGCCAGAATTCAAATTGATCTCTCTGGGCTCGGCCATCAACCCTGGTACTCCACGATGCCACGTGGAGTTAGGGACATCGGCGTGAGCCAGAGTAGTCCTGATCTACACCAGAGAACAAAGTCGATCCTGGAACATCAAATCTAGCTATGCTAATGGCTTGGCTGGAATTGCATATTTGGGATCGACTTTGACCCCAATGGTAGACCAGGCCTAAATTTTACAAACATTTAATTTAAAATTTGCACTTTGGAAAAAAATCACATTTCTTTCATTATTGGCAGTTCCAGCACAGTGAACTTCTCAGTGTGCAGTGCCACAGTACCTTTAGAAACTCCTATTTTAAGTTTATAGGAATAAGGTAGGTTCCTGACTGTGTAATACCATGCTCAATATGATTCTGGTTTTTTATGAGTTTCTCTCCTGCACAATTGGGGTGGGAGGAGGATTTTATTTTATTTTATTTTTCTCACATTGCTGATGTAAGAATTTACAGCATGTCTGAATTCAGCCGTTGAAATTTTCAAAGCCATATGAGCCACACTCAATACCTACTAAAAATGAATAGAAATCCGTTGTTCTAATTCTGTACGTGGCTTTTGATGATGTTGGGGATTGTCTAAATAGGAAAGTTTTGCAAGTGTAGTTATACAGGTATGAATTTCTGCGTGGACACACTTAACCAGGTATTAGAGTAGCTTTTTTTGGTTTAGTTTAAACTCCTTCCCATGTGGCATAGCTAAAACTGAACAAAGGAACACCTATACTGGAATAAAAGTATACATATGGTGACTTATACTGATATAACTGTATTTATTTAAATTTACACCTTGGCATGCACCAATATAAATTTTTTAGGTAGTCAGCCCTTCAGCTAGTGTGTGTATATGCTGCACTGGATAATTCTAGTGGCTAAATATTGGACTGCGACTCATGTTAAGATAATGTAATCTTGGATACATGCTAAGTGTGGCAGCTGTATCACAAAACTCAGTGGGTAAATGAGGTACTGAAAAAACAACACTTGTAAATGCATTTTTTCTCTGTTTCTGTTCAAGATTCACTGCCCAGGTTTCAGCGTATCAGCCACAGTTCTGTTAATATGGAGTGCCAGGTTATAGGGGAGGCTCAGAGAAATGGGGTTCTACAGTATATGTGAAAAAATAAAAATAAAATGTAAAAACTAAATATTCTCTGTAAATGCAAATTCCTCATTTTTTCTTCATTTTTCCATGGCAAATGGATTGTAAGGGTAAGCAAGCACTGCAATAGAATGCCTGAAAAGGTTGTAGAATCCCTGTCACTGGAAGTTTTTAAAAACAAGTTTAGACAAACAACTCGTAGGGGTAGTCTAGATAAATATTTAATCCTGCCTGAAGTGCAATGAAGTGAAAGACTGTAATTTCTTTGTGTCTCAGTTCTCCCATTTCTGCTGATACTTCTTCCCTCCTCCCATCTCTGATCTGACTGGTGTGTTCAGGCAACTCCTGCCCCATAGTGTTTATAATCTCTCACTACGTTTTTACAAAAAGAAAGTCTGAATATAGTTGGGGCCTCTGGACACTAGTGTCATGTAAATATGTTGACGACTTGTTGTAGCACTTCTATTTTTATGCAAAGTAAAAGCAGTTTAATAGTGTAGCTGGAAAACAAGAATTAATTGCACGTTTCCCTTTGTAGGTTAAAGAAAAAGTCCCAGTCTGTAGATGTTACTGAACCAGGAAGCCATCCTCCGGCAGCAGAAGCACAAGAGGCTCCACAAGCCAGTAAACTGATACCTTTCATTAAGACAGTTGCTTCTGAAGAGGAGCAGAACAACGCCACAAATACGCAAAGGCGCAATCCCCGGAGGAGCGAGTTGAGGCGATACTACACCATTGGTGAGCTTACAGCCATCGGATTCAGTTTATATGTTTCATTAGTATGTGGAAGGCATCCTCACGTTGCTGGCCATTCAGTCAGGTATTTGATAAATGGATGGAGCAGCATTGCTGATTTGCTCACTGAGCACTGTAGTTTTATGGAGTGGTTCTTTTGCAGAATAATGCAGTGCTGTTAATGTGACTTTCCAAGGAACAAAAATATTCCACTTGTTCTTATTCATTGTATAAATTCTGGCTTCACTAGGCCTGTGTCTCAAGTTTTAAAAGTAATTTCAAGCAGGGGACTCCATAGTTATAGCTCACAGGCAGTATAAACTATCAGAAGTAAATACAACTTGTTTCCAAGCATACTTTCCTCCAGCATCTATTTCTGTTTTTACTGTTTCAAAACCTTACCCTTCAATTCTTCCAGGTTAAGCTTTTTCAAAACCTCACCCGCATTTGATTCTCACAGGTTGAGCTGTTTGACTTCAGCATCAATTCAGGTTGCAACACTTATCTCCTAAGAATCTGTAGTGGTCTGAAGTACTTCAGGTGAAATCTGAGTAAAGTGTTGTGTATACAAGTGAAGTGTGTGGTGGTTAATGAGTAAGGAAATCTCCACTCCCATCCTGGGGTTGGGATGCGAGACAGGCTTAGGAGCTGGCATCCTTTCACCATCAGTTTGCATGAGGTGGTGGAAATCATGGAGGGAGGTCTGTACATCCAGAATTATGTGGCTGTCTATCTGGTTCCAAAATGAGCATCAAATAGATATTGTCTGTTTTCTTCCTCAAATCTCTCAGCTGCTCTGCCTCCTGTCCTCAGACACATTCATCCCACGTTTCTCCTCAAACAAGAGAAATTCATCCTTGTATGGAAGGGCCGGGGGAGGAGATTTCACCAAAGGTGCAGAGTGGTGTCTGCGTGGAGTTCACACAGAGACTTCTGAGGGCTGGAGAATAGGGAGTTAGCCATGGAACTCCAATTGCTATGTTCCCACCTACACCGCTCTCTCCCACAGCCTCTTGATGATGTGACTTTCTCTTACTGCTTAAGAGAAGTGAAGAATCAAGTCTAAAAAATCAAGTCTCTGCCTGAGCAGAGTTGAGAGATACTTGGGGGCCTTCCCCCTCTGAACTTCAAGCCTCAGGAAGGCAGCCTGCATCTGCAGTATAATGGGTTCTGCAGAGGTGACAGGTCCTGCTTGTACCCCTGAAGCAGAGAGTCAGATTTTTGTTTAAAAACAGGTATATCTCCATAACTCTATCTCACAGAACTGGAAGGGACCCTCAGAGGTCATCGAGTCCAGTCCCCTGCACTCACAGCAGAGCCTACCAGGTTATTAAGAGGTGATTAAAAGGTGATTCACATACAAAGAAGAAGACTGTTGGGATGTTTCTTAAAGTTAAATAATCTGTTGTAAGCAAAAGCAGGAAAACAATAGAAAGTAGTTGTGGATTTATCACTTGGCTGTGTCAGAGGAGCAGAAAGATGTGGTAGGTCGATCAGAGGCTGAAGATGAACTGTAAGTGTGATGCAGCAATGTGACTAATTCTGTCCTGGGATGCATCAGGCAAGTGTTAGTGCCATTACATGCAGCCCACGTAAGGCCTCCTGTGGAATACTGTGTGCAGTTCTGGTCTCCCTTGTTTAAAAAACACTAATTCAGACTGGAACAGGTGCAGAGAGGGGCGAGTAGGATGATTTGAGGAGTGGGACACCTGTCTTATGAGGGGAGACTTGAGGAGCTTGGCTTGTTCAGCCTAACCAAGAGGAGGCAGAGAGGAGGTATGATTGCAACTTATAACTATCTCAGAGGGATAAATGCACGGGATGGGGAGAAGATATTTAAATAAAGCATCAGCATGGATCCCAGGAGAAATAGATATATGTTGGCCATCAACAAGTTGAGGCTTGAAATTAGACGATGATTTCTAACCTTCAGGGAAGCACAGTTCTGGGGAAGCCTCCCAAGGACAGCGGTAGAGGCAAAAAATCTAATTGGCTTCAAAGCTGAGCTAGATAAGTTTATGGAGGGGATGGTATGACAGGACCGCCTGTTGTGGCCTGTGGCCCATTGGTGAGTGCCTTTAGCAAAAGTCCCCAGCAGCTGGAGATGGGACACTAGATGGGAGGGCTCTGAGTTACTGCAGACAATTCTTTCCCGAGTATCTGCCTGGTGGGTCTTGCCCACAGGGCTCTCCTAGGGACGTGTGGGGCCCATTACAGTCCTCCATCTACACCTGGCCCCACCCCAACCCCACTTCTTCATGCCCCAACCCTTCCCCCTCTTCACTCCTCCCCACAAGCCCCCACCTTTTCTGCATCCCATCCCTGCCCCTACACTGTGCCCTCCTCTAAACCCCCTCCCATGAGTGACATAGCCTGAGAGATTGAGGAAGACCTGGTAGCAGCAGCAGTGGTCAGGCCTTTCTTCCCTCTCCCCAGCAGTGGGGAAAGTGGAGTGACCTGTTCCCAGCTTCCTTCATTCCCCTGTTGAGTATGGGGTTGCAGCTTCATCTTCCCCCAAACCCACTTCCCAGAGTAACGCAGCTGGAAGCAGGGGAGTAGAGCAGATTGGCTGGGTTGTTCCACAGCTGCTGGTGAGCATGGGCCTGACCCCTTGCTGCCAGTGCCAGGCCCCCTGCTAGCCTCCCAGGCCATCCTGGTCCCCCTCAAGCCTCCACAGTGAGGTGCTTGCCCTGAACTGTCAAATGGATGGGATATATTTGCTCAGGGTCTAACTCATCACCATACGTGTGGTTGGTCAGGAATTTTCCCCAGGTTCAGATTGGCAGAGGTTTTAGGGAGTTTTGCCTTCCTCTGCGAATTTCAGTATCTCAGCCAGTGGTCTATTACAGGAGAGAGTGGGTGAGGTTCTGTGGCCTGTGACGTGCTTCAGGTCAGACTAGATAATCATGATGGTCCTGTCTGATTTTAATAAGAGTATCTGAGTAGATCTTTAAGTGAGTTGCCACAAGATGTCAGAACATGTTAGTGTTAAACCTGAGTGGGTGTAATATTTATCTAATTTTCTTTCTTGCTATAGGAGTTAGGCACGGTGCTCCTATCCAGTAATTTTTAGTTACTATATGAAAAAAAAATCCTAAAGTTTTCAGTTACCTCAGTAGCATGTGGAATCAAGGTTAAAGTTAGCTCTTCCACCTACAAAAATCTGAAATGGCACCTCTGTCAGGGCATGCATGGAATTTGCCCCTCCATACCCACATGCACGCACCCTACTCTTTTGGCCTGACTGGAACTGCCCCTCCTCCCAAGATAGAAGTCAGATTACATCTGTGAAATTAGACCATGTGCTGTCAAAAACTTTTGCATGCACCTGTCTTCATACAGTGTGAGTAGTGCTGTTGAAGTCGGTGTTCGTGATTGTGATGCAGTACCTCCATATTTTTATGGAAATGTGCTTTTGAATTCAAAAATGCATACCTTGAATATGCTTTATGTACATTGGGGCATGTAACATGTCATTCCAGAGCCTGTAATCCCTCAAACATGTATATTCTATTTGTGTGTATGTTTATTAATCTGTGTCTTCTAGTGAAAGCCATTAGTGGCACTTAAGAACTTAATGGCCCAATGCTTGAGACAATAATCTGTAAATAGTCTTGTTTTTCCTGTATGTCTGGATTGTGATTGGTTCTATGAAGACAGGTGAACATGGAACGCATCAATTTATAGGCAAGGAACCAAATAATAGAGGAGTTGGCATTGGAAGACACCCCCTGCTAATCACCAAGGTGGCTGCTGAAAATATCTGAGACTGAACTGGGGGAAGGATTTTGCCTAAGCTAGGAGGCTGCCTTCCTTGTGAGAAAAGATAATTAAATCTATTGTTAGGGTGAGAAATTGCATGTAAAACAGTTTCTTAGAGTATTAATCTTAACTAGTGTGTTTTTATTGCAAGTTAGTAAAAGAGAATTAGCTGTGTTAGTCTATATTCAAACAAAACAGCAGTAATGTATCACTTTAAAGACTAACAAAATGATATATTCAGTGATGAGCTTTCATGTGACTGACCCACTTCATCAGATCAATAGTATTTCCAATACAGACTGACCTCTGTAAGTACAGAGGTCCAAAAAAAATTGCAATAAAAACTGACAAATCAAGTACATGGGACTGAAGGAGGGGGGTGAGAGGTGGGGGATATTAAGTGTGTTGCATGAAATAGCTCTGAGCATCAAAGGAAGGGAAGCAGACCTTGTAATGTGTGAGGTAATTGTTGTCTCTGTTCATGCCACATGTTAATGTGTTGAATTTGAATATAAACTCCAATTCACAACTTCCTCTATGTGGTCTGTTTTTAAAGTCTCTTTGTTTGTATTTTATGGACTGAGATTGCAAAACTGGCCAGTGATTTTTGGATGCCTTAGTTTTTATGATAAATTTGAGATACCTTAAAGGGGCCTTTCAAAACCACCATCTGAAAATAAGACCCCTTTTTAACGTTTTCCCGGTATTTCAACAACTTGGATCAAGTACTGTTCTCAGGAAAGTACTTCCCCAAAGATAAATGAAATGAGCAATTTGAACACCAGCTGAGACTCCTCGATTAACCTGCATATGGAGGAATAAGCCTCAGGAACTCAGCTCTGAAAAAGAAACTTCCTGAGGTGTGCATAATAGTAGAAATTAGACCCCAGTTTCTACACAGCATAATCAAAAGAAGCAAAGATAATTACCTTTCAGGGTTGGAAGTTAGTCTAACACTACGGTGCTCAATTAATCAAGAAAAGTTGTACTTTAAAATGACAAGGTGCTAATCCTGTATCAGCTTTTTGTAATGCAGTCATCCATATTTTTCAGAAGTACAGACAGAGGCTTGCAGAGATCTAGTCAAGGAAAACATTGAATCCGTACCTTTGTTTGAGAGTTCTACTGTACATTGATACATTTGAGAGAGAAGCATGATCTTGGGCTCCTATTCTACAAGCTGGATTTCTGTCCACACACAGTTCACCTATGTGAAGTAGGTTGCAGAAGTCAGGGTCTAAGATTGTAAAGCCAGATTTTAAGTTGGTATGAATCAGTGTAATTCCATGGAAGTCAGAAGAGATATGACACTTGACATCAGCTGAGGATATGCCTCAACAGCCGTTTGGGGAAAGGGTTGTCTTCCTGTGTGTTAAGACAGCTATTGGCACGTGGTGGGTACTGTGAGAAACCAAATTGCTCTAATGATTGTATAGCCTCTTTTATTCATAGTTAAGGTAGAACCAAGTTTTGTACTTGTTTGGCACTCATTAAATCAATTAGCTAGCCACTAACCTGCCTTCATTCTAGTATTGTGGTGGTGTTGACAGCTCACCTTACCATCGGTGGTCTCTTGCAACATGTGTTAACTTAAACAAACTGTTGCACTTTGTATTTAGCTGTCACACTCAGTGTATCTTTTCTAGGCCTGAATAAGAGTTCTGTATACATTCAAAAATTTGTGTCTTTCCCCAAAAGAAGTTTGTCCAATAAAAGACTGGGCCTCACCCATCTTGCTTCGCTTTTACTCCTTTATTATGTAGAATATAGTATATCCTCTTGCCCCTAAAATTACAGCATTTACTTGTGGAATACAGAATGAATTTTCTGAGAAGTCGTAAGTAAATCAATTTATTTCTGAGATAAAATTAACTTTAAATTTGTCCTTTAAGAATTTTAGAACAATGCTTTGGATCATATGTAGTCCAAAATGGTCTTTATAGTGGACGAATGCAAACTCTTCAGACTTCCTGGCTACGTCTACACTAGCCCAAATATTCTAAATGGCCATGCAAATGGCCATTTCGAAGATTACTAATGAGGTGCTGAAATGCATATTCAGTGCCTCATTAGCATGCCGCCACCTGCAGCTCTTTGAAATTGCCGCATTTTGCTGCCGTGTGGCTCGTCCAGACAGGGCTCCTTTTCGAAAAGACCCCAGGAACTTCGAAATCCCCTTATTCTTATCAGCAGATTGGAATAAGGGGATTTCGAACTTGGCGGGGTGCTTTCGAAAAGGACCCCTGTTTGGACGAGCTGTGCGGCACCGAAAAGTGGCAATTTTGAAGAGCCGCAGGTGGCGGCATGCTAATGAGGTGCTGAATGTGCGTTTCAGCGCCTCGTTAGTAATCTTGTAAATGGCCATTTGCATGGCCATTTTGAAGATTTGGGCTAGTGTAGACACGGCCCCGTATAGTAAAATTTGAGGGAAAAATCAAATGTGTCTATAATTCATTTAATCTGGGACTACAACCATTACATACTAAGCATAATCAACATCCCTATAATGTCCTTTATCCTAAATTACTGTAATGCATTCTTAACCTTAGGTTATGGCAGAATGTCACGTTATAAGTGATCTATCCTCCTGGGATCTACTCGCTCACGAGGTAGAAAGAGTTATGAAATACTGCTTGATGCTGTCTACAGGCTTCATAGGTGTAAATGAGCATGCAATTATGACTTTTCTCCATTAGCTCAATTTTAGAATCTTTTGTGGGGTGGGAGGCGTTAGTAATGATCAAGTGGTATGAGCACTGGACAAGTGAGGATCTAATCCCAGTGCCATAATCATAAATGCCATATGTACATTAGCTTTATATAAATGATGAGCCTCCTGGGACACATTCTGAAACTCTTGGGCAAGGGACCCGACTCTGTTTTTCAATCTGATGAATGTAATTGTGTGAGAATTTACATTGATGAAGTGCTAGGAATATAAATAAAGTTCTATAGCTCTGCATGTGAGGACCTCTGATCCACCTGCCCATCACATGTTGGATAAACCCTGTTTGCACTTATCTGTTGTTGGTGGAGTTGCACTGGTTCTGAATTACAGAATTTTCCTAGCCTAGACAAGACTGTAAGAGTTAAGTATTATTGTCTTTTGGTCTATTTTGTTTGGTTGCTCAATAGTATTTATCCTTTTTAAAAGTACATTCATGCTTTGCAGTTCTACAGCTTTCCTAGAGAATTTTAAGCTTTCCTTGTCCTCTGTGATGTCTCTTATTGGATAGAAAAGCTGTGTCTACACTAGACAATTCTTTCGAAAGAGTAGACCCTTTTTAAAGTATCATGTGGTGCAACTGAACACGCCACATGCTCTTTTGAAAATGAAATTGATGGTAGGTTCCACAGGAAATAGGAAGAGGCCCCTCCTTTCGACATCTGCAGCAGGGTTATGCCCAGGTTGGGGACTCGCCTGCTTCGTGCTCATATTACTGGGAGATCCAGAGCATCCTGGGCCCCTGGGACACCTCCTCTCTGCCTGCCACCCTGGACACCTCCGCAGAGGGGCCCCAGCCTCTCTGCAGGAGCTGGGACCATTGGCCAGTCCCATACCACCTGGGACAGAACCAGAGCCAGCCACAGCTGGGGACTGGTCCAGCGATGAGGGGTACCTTTGTCATCGAACTCCCCTCCTGCACCTCCAGCTGGGCATCAGTCAGGTGGGCATCCCCCGACCTCGGCGGTGGACCCTCAGGTACATGCCCAACAGGGCACACACCCCGGATCATAGGGCGGGGGCACCATACACAACCAGGGACCCCCACCCCCCAGACAGACCCTGGACCACTAGGGCCCAGCAGGACCACGGCCTTTGGGACAGTGGCATGGCCACCAGTGACCATCACCACCTGCTGCTGTGGACAGCACCCCAGGGCCATTGCACCCATGCATGGGGGCAGGGGATGGGGACCTGCCACCCACGGAGGGAATGGGCTGTGTGGGGCAGGGGTCGGTACCCATGGCCTGTTCCTCTGTTCCCTCCTGTTTCCGCAGCTGCACCATCCAAAGGCTGGTAAAGCCTCACCCTATTGGTGGTACTGGACAGCCCCCTGGAGGCAAGGGACAGTGAACAGCCGGAGCCACCCCCAGCACCAGGACATCCCCAGTTGTAGAAGGGCCAACAGCAGCTCGTGTAGGACTCCCACCTCGCTGCTTCCATCCACTGGCAGGGGGAGCTGGCCAAGCAGAGCCTCCGTTTTGAGGAGGGGGAGGCTGTCTAGCCCCAGGCAGCCTGGGGGCAGTTTTTGGGCACCTTCTGGGACGTGGTGGCCGCCTACCAGGAGCTGCTGGCCTAGATGCCCCTCCCAGCTGCCCCACCCGCTGCCCCTCCTGCCTTGGCTCCACCCGCCAGCCCTCTGGGAGAGGGCCCTGCTGGCCCAAACCACTGGGCCAAGGCTGATCCCCAGCCCTTCCTCCCCACCCCTTCCCAGTCCCGCTGGGGACGCTGGACAAGGAGGATGGGCACAGGTCCTGGGGCTGGAGCAGGTATTGGCCCTCCACCCCTGCCCTGGAGTGATTGCCCACCAGGCTGGCCACCTACGTCTCCCTTCTCCTGTAAATAGTTAGCCCCTCTTGTAGATAGTGTGACGTTATATTGTGCACTAGAAAAATGTGTGATTAATGCCTCCTATGAATAACATAACTGTTTGTTTTTCCAACAACCCTCTGTGCTATGTGGTCAGTGGGGCAGTTGGGGAGGGAGCAGTGTGCAGGAGGTGGGGAGCCATGTGTGGGAGACCCGCTGGGGGTGGCTTGGATGGTGCTCACTGGGACCGCTGGTTGAAGTATTGGCGCAGGGGCTCCCAGAAGCTGGTCCCGTCCTGATGGGCCTATCGACTAGGGGTGACGGCCGACTGGGGGTAGCCTATGCTGGCCTCAGCCGCCCACCCCTGTACAAAGGCCTCCCCCTTACTCTCCACAATATTGTGGAGTGTGCAGCAGGCTCCCACCACCTGGGGGACATTGAGGACGTCCACCTCCAAGAGGGCCAGGAGGCAAAGCTACTGCCCCTTCAAGTGGCTGAATGTTCGTTCAACCACTTGGCGGGCATGGTTGAGCTGTGTGTTAAGTCGCTCCTGGCTGAGGGTGGGGTGCTCCATGGAAGGACGCATGAGCCAGGGCTGGAGTGGGTATGCTGCATCGGCCACTGGGCAGAGGGGCGCTGTGGTGCCCCCCAGTGGGATCTCCCTCTGAGGGACATAGGTTCCCTCCTCCAGCCAGTGGCACAGGCCCGAATTATGGAAAACTTACGTGTTGTGGGTGCAGCCGAGCCAGCCCACATATACATCCTGGAACCAGCCCCAGCTATCCACCATGCCTTGAAGGAGCATGGCGTGGTAGCCTTTCCTGTTTATACGTTGTTATCTGCTGTGCTCTGGGCCATGTATGGGTATGGGGGTCCTGTCAAGGGCCCCAAAGCAATTTGGGAGCCCCAGTGCAGTGAAGGCCATGTCCAGGTCCCTGATGTGGACTACCCTCTGGAGGAGTGTGGCATTGAGGGTGTGTACCACCTGCAGGGGTGCGGAGATAGGCACCCATAAGGGTGTGCAGGGTGTCCTGGGCCCCCCACCCTCCGGTGGGTGTGTGGCCTAGGCCTCCTTACCTCCACCATGACAGCCCCAATTGTGGCCTTGCCCACGCCAAATTGGCGTCCCACAGAGTGGTAGCTGTCTGGAGTGGGCAGCTTCCAGACAGCTATCGTGATCCTCTTCTCCATGGAGCGGGCGCACCGCATCTGGGTGTTCTGGTGTCTCAGGGTGGGGGGCAGCCACTGGCAGAACTCCAGGAATGTCTGCCACCTCATCCGGAAATTCCAGAGCCACCGATAGTCATCCCACTCCCCCAGGACCAGGTGCTTCCACCACTCTGAGCTGGTGGGGTAGCTCTAGAGCTGGCAGAGCGCCTGGAAGGGGGCCCCAGAGGACCCCATGGTCTGGGGCATCCCCGTCTGTCCTTGAGGGGTGGTCCCCTTACAGGAGCTGCAGGGCAGCCACCCCTGTTGTTCCAGCAGGGCGACCACTCCACCGGCAGCAGCCAGCAGGATGTCGAGCCACTGCTCCCCTATGGTTCTCCCCGAGGGCACTGCATCTGTAGGGCTTGTGGCAGCTCCGCAGGATTCGTGCTGTGCAGGATGAGAGTGTTAGGGAGGGGCCCTTTAAAGGAGCAGCCTGCTGTGCACCAGGAAGGTCTCAGTCACCCTGCAACCCTGTCCGCAGTGTTTCCTGGCCCTTTCTTTTGAAAGAGGGTGTTGGTGAGTGTAGACGTTCTCTTGTGACAGCCTGTATCGGCCCGTTTCGATGGGGCAGGTGGCCCATTCGACAGCACTCATCGACGGCACCAGGCCCAGCCCATGTGTAGATGCTCCCCTTCAAAAGGGTGTCTTCCAATTACCCTCTTTTGAAAGGCGCCCTTTCGAAAGAGCACTCGAGTGTAGACATAGCTAAAGCCAACTACAGTACAGTCTGTTCTTGCTGTCTTTCAATACCCTTTTCTTTCTTACACAAAGATACTATCTGCCATTTACACCTGCAGTCATCAACAGATTTGATGAACCAAACACATCCTATGATCTGCTGTTGACCGCAAACAGTCTCTAGTTTCTGCAAAGGCTGTTGCTTCATAAGTGTTGAGCTTCCCAGAGGTGAAATGAGCTGAAGCTGTGAAATATTCTACAACTATTACTTTCTTTCAACTCCCCAGGGATATCTAATGTGGGCAAAAATAGTGAGGCTTTGTTTTGGCGCCACCAGAAATATGTAGAAAGTGAAGCTTTAAAAATCACTGCCTTATATACTCTGTGTCTCTGTGTGTGAAATACATTTTACTTAATAAAGAGGTTGCCCAAACAATAACCCCTCTTGCACGTAAAGAAGCTTCAGCAGATATTGTGACTTCTGACTTCCACTTATGAGCCTGTAGATAAGTGACAAGCCACCATGGTATGCTCACAGGTCTGCCGACGGTAGGGGAAAGGGCGCGGTTCCCCCGGGGCCTGGTGAGTCAAAGGGGCCCCTGGCTCCCAACTGTCGCTTCCCCAGCTCATGCTGCCATGGGGGTGGCCGGCATCCCTGGCCCTTTAAATTGGCACTGGAGCACGGCTCCACGTGGTTTTCTTGGTGAGGGTTCTAGCGCTGTGGTCCAGGCAGTGCTGAAAACTGGCTGTCCCTGTCCCTCCTCCCTGAGGTCTTTCCCCTTCCAGGGGCACCGAGTGGGGCCCATGAAGCTGTTAACTCACCCCGCACATCGAGTTAGAGTCCTCTATTTATGCTTCAGTTGTGCTGCAGAGCGCTCAGTGCCTAGCACAGTGGGGTCCTGGTTCTTGATCAGGGCTGTGAGATGCTAACATAATAAATACATAAATAATAAACCAACAGGCATATTGTCAGTGACTTCAATGGGAACAGTATTGGATCCCAGGAGGGGGACTTAAAGTTGCAGCTTGCCAAAGCAGCTGAGACAAGAGCAGAGTACTGACGCGGCAGCAGCAAGAGGCACAGGATGGCATCTTACAGCAGTGTGGCTGAAGGACAGCGCAGTCAGTGCAGATAATATCTCAGAAGTCTAACGTAGTGCAGGTCTCCCTTCACTGCTTGAATTATATCCACTTCTCAACGCCATGGCTCCAGCAGAGCAGAGCACCAACTATCTGGCATAGCTTCCTCTCAGCAGTAGTAACAGAAACATACATTGTTCTTACCGAGGTTAGAATGATAGAGTGACATGGTACTGCCGGCAGGGAATGAGATGTCAACACTCGTTAAAGTAAAAAATTGGCTTATTTGCAATAGATCTCCCATTCCATAGAGAGGCTCTACTCAGGAGAAATGAATGAGGTTCTCTTACACTTCAACATTTCTCTTCAGAACTGGGGTAAATGTGTTATTTCGTAAGGATAGATGCGCATCCAGGGAGATCTGAAAGAACAGCCTACTGAATTTATAGTAGGTATGGAGGTACTGAATTGCAAATTGAAACAAGGTTACATGATAACACTGCAGGTGATCTAAAGTAGCACAGGGTATCTGGAGCTGCTTAAAAGGGCAACATGTATTATGAAGAAGCTGCTGCTTCTCCATAGTTAAAATTGCAGCTAGTATCTGTTTTAAAAAACCTCATTCTTGTTTGCCTCTCCATAACTTTAGGTTGGAAATTTAGTTTGGCCTGGAGAGTCCCAGGTCCTCTTTAAAAAAAAAAATTAAAAAATAAAAAAAAAAATCTGCACAGTTAGCAGAAAATATTTCAGATGGTTATAGGTCATCACAGATTATCCTGATTAGAATTTTGTACCTCTGTGTAACCTTCCTTGGTTACCTTCTAATTTAAGAATGGTATAACTGCTGCATAGTTAATTCTCTCTGAAAATAAAAGCAACTAGTTATGAAGGATATGTCTACCCCCACTTGGGTTGCTGTCAAAACTCGTTGACAAAACAAAAATTGCCAGAGGGCGTTCACGTTTGCTCCCTCTATCTCCTGGTCGTGTCCCCATTGGGGGGCACCATCAGTGACAGTGTGAGCTATGCACTGTGGGTATGTATCCCACAGTGCAGTGTTGTGGGAAGGCAGAGCTGATCCCTGTGCATCTCGGGATTCCCTCTGAGTTCTCCCACAGCCTCCTCTGCTGCTGGGAGCGTTATCGTGAGTAGCTCTGTGAGATCTCCATGCTTAGGATTGTGCAAGCAGCACACCAGAAATTTGTTCTCTAAATGGAGCCGCTCACTCAGCTGTCAGACACTTCCCAGAGCTTTGAAAGGGGAAGAGTGCCTCTGATGCTTCCAGAGCAGCAGAGATGAAAACACTGAGCAGAACCATCAGGGCAGGAACTGTGGGGTACTGGCAGAGGCCAGGGAGAAAGCAAACAGCAGTGTTTGCACGGCTTCTCTGTTGACAATCAAAGGAGGGGAAAGGATAAAATCTGTCATAAAGGCGGAGATTTTTTCATTGAAAAAACTGGGTATTTCTCCTGACAGAAGTGGCATTGCAATGTTAATGCTTTCGCTGTTTTGTCACCAAAAGGAGATACGGGGGATGAAGCTTGGTAGGTGTAGATATACCTACCTAAGAAAAGTTGGAAGGTATAAGGTTTCCAAACTTGAAAAATTGTTGGGGTAAAGATAAGAGTTGACATTTCACAGACTTGGATCCGTTTGTAAAGATAGAAGAGACTAGGCTTTGCAAACTAGGGAAGTCCAAGGAAGGATTTCTACGCTGCCTAATGGAATAAAAGACTGATGCAAATCTGAAAAAAGAAGAGAGCTATAAAACTCATTCTTCCTTCTCAAAGCCATGGCTATTACTGTCACTTTCTGTAACTGCAAGAATTAACTAAAACGGCAGTAGAAATGAAAAAAAAAAATACACACATGCACAAAGTAAATCTCCATAAAGCTGAGACAGTCCATTTCAGAAGAAAAATGGCGAACAGTTTTACCAGAAAATTACTCTGTTTTGCAAAACCTTTCACATAAATCATCTCTTCTAGATTGCTATAGCTGGAGTTAACACTGAGCACTTGTTGTGACTTCCTGAAGATGAATTTAATGGCTTGGCAAGAGTGGACAGACAACCCGAGACAGTAGAACACCAGGGGATGTCTGCACTGCGCTATACACACATGGCTGTTCCCTGCCAGCTGACTGAGGCTCACCAGGATTGGGCTAAGGGATTATTTAATTGTAGCTTAGATGTTCCAGTTTTGCCTGCAGCCAGAGCTCTGGGACCCTCCCAACTTGGCGTGTCCAAGAGCATGAACTTCAGACCAAGCCCAAATGTATATGCTGCAATTAAACAGCCTCTTAGCCTGAGCCCGAGTCAACTGGCATGTGCCAGTCATGCATTTCAAATTGCAATACAGATGTTACCTAAGTATATCCTGAAATTTCAGTGTTGTGTTTGGCTAGGCTTACAGGTGGCTGGAAAGTAACTAAACCTTGCACATAATTTAATTAGGTCAGTGCCAGCCTCACATATACACTTTACCTTGTTTCGACCTTGTTTGTACAGTGTTCTCTGCCAGAAGCAATCAGGGCCTGAGATGGAGCAACATGGGCTAATTATTACCATGATAAATGGATTAAGAGATTGCATTATAGCAGCGTGTGATTGCTAATTGAGTATCTGCCAGATTTACTTCTGTTTTTTAATGCTTTATGTTAATCTTAATGTCAGTATTTATTTGATGTCTAGAAATTTAGTTTAAAAAAAAAGAAAAGAGATCATGCTGGGTAGACTGGAGAAAAACATAAAGTGGACATTTTTATATATTTTAGGTCCCAAATGTAAACAATTTAAATTGCTTGCTTTGGGAGTTGCTTTGTGTTGTGTCCAAGTAAAGAAGATCTCTTTGTTGTTTGTTTGTTTTTTTTAAAAGGAAACAAAGTGGTCACTGTTCATATATAAAGTTGGGCCAAATCCTGCAGTTTCTAATGCAGGCCAAGCTCCTGAAAGCCACTGCATAATGATGACTACAAATTTCATGCGTGTTGTGATTGTGCTGTGGAACCGCACAGCAGCAGAGGGAGCACAGTTAATTTAGAAGCCCTGTTTCTGATTTTCAAAAGTGTATTAATCTAACTCTGCTACTGTTCAACAGTGCTCAGCATTGGCCTGACCGTAACCCTTCCAGTCATTGAGAGAGCATGACAGAGGATAGGTAGTAACACCAATGCTACCATGAAAATGCAAAGCATTTGGTAACAGCTCTTGTTAGTATTTTTTTTTATGAAAAACCATTTGCATAGACAGTTACATTTAGTGAAAAACACTGATGAACAAAACGTACGTTTTAAAAGTTTTTTTTGCTCTTTGATGTAACCATTGTTGTGGTGTTCTTGGCTCTTTTATTAACAAACACAAAATCCATGTCATATGATATCAATCATTAACTGATTACTTCAGTAGTCACATTACAATCCTTCACATGGGAATTAATTGCAACATGGGTTCATGACTATAAATAATGTGTAAGTGTCAGGAATTTATGAACACCTAAGGATCAAAGAACCTTTTTAACAATAACTATAATAATCATGTCTCTCAAATTATTTCTTTGTACAGCTTTGTCAATATCCAAGCTAACATTTTCAAACTAGGGTGTCCAAATATAGGCACTGAAATCCGTATTTAGACACGTACAGAACTTACGTTTCTACATAAATTTGAATGCTTACGTTTTATAATACAAGTATATTAAATAATCATATTGTCTATTAAAAATATGAACAGCCTGCTTTATGAACTGCAGCGTATAATACTTATCACTTATATGGGACTTTTCAACTGCAGATCTCATTGTGCAAAAGAGGGGATCACCAATCAAAGTAAAGGGGTTGGGATGGAGGTTGGGTAAGTGCAGGAGGACGCTTTAGGGTAAGGGAGCAGGTGAGTGGGGTGCACGAGTTTGAGTTGTGACCTGAGGCACGGGACTAAGGTGCAGGAGTCTGGGTTATGACCTGGGGCAGGGGATTGGGGTGCAGGAGGAGATGCAGAGGGTTTGGGTTATTTGGGGTATGGGGCAAGAGTGAAAGGGGGAAAGTATTGGGAGGCGAGATGGGTTGGGGTCCCAGGGGCAGGCTCTGGTCGGGAAATTTACTTGGGTAACTCCTGGAGAGCAGCCCAGTAGGTTTCTTAGGGAGGGGTCATTTACTTTCTAACTAGACACAAGCCTTAGTGGTGGGGGAGGGGATGCTTTGTGGGCTGTCTGCGCTTCAAACAGGAAGCTCCCATTGGCCAGAAACCAGCCAACGGGATTGTCTGGTGTTGAGGAAGCATGTGAACCTTGTGCCCCCTCCTTCCAGGTTCACAACTGCTGTAAGACAGGGTCCCACAGTTGCTCTTCTGAGTGGTGTGTGGGGATGGGGCAGGCAGAGAACCTGCGTGAGGCTCCTTGCTGCATATTCTGCCTGGCCCTAATTAAAAGTAATTTTTAGTTTGGAAAGACCTTGGCGGCCAGGCGGAGAAATGCAAAGGGCCCACTCACCTCCAGGTGCCATGTCAAGACAAGTCATTGTGGTGAAACAAAAGCCAAGACCATATCTTTTGAACACAAGGGCTACATCTACACTTACCAAAACCTTAGAAATGGCCATGCTAATGATGCTCATAGGACTAAGGGGATTTTGATGTTGATGGGGTCCTTTCTAAAAGGACCCCCGTGTAGACGAGCTGCGTGGGAGCGAAACACAGCAATTTCAAAGTGCCGCAGCCGGTGGTATGCTAATGAGGTGCTGAATATGCATTTCAGTGCCTCATTAGTATTCTTTGATCTGACCATTAGCATGGCCATTTCAAAGTTTTGGTAAGTGTAGACACAGCCAAGGGCATATTTGCTCTTTTGGTTCCCAGTTTTTGTCCAATATGCCAGTAAAGGAAAAATTTGGATCGAAGAATCTTTCACACAACTTCTCTTTCCTTAGATGTGTATTCTAAGCATCTTACCTTTTCCCATTGAGGCAGGATGTGATGGACTAGACAGTCCACGATGGGTCTCTCTTTATCTACAGGGGATTTACTACGTGCTTCAACTTTGACTTTGCAAATGATCAAATTCAACTTCCTGTAGCCATGCAGTTCCATTGAAGACAGTGGTATTTGCGCCTAAGTAGCTGAGAGCAGAACTTGAAAATATGAAAGCCCCTTTGTTGTTTGACTCTGTGGAAGAGGAAAAAGGTGTGAGTGACTGGATCATCTCTTCAAGCTGTATGCTCTGGAATCTCTGTGATTCATGCTCTGTGCTGGTACCTTTCAACAGAGGAGGCAGTGCCATCACTACTGCCTGCATTTGGAGGACAAAATGTCAATTAAAATGATAGCTTTATTTCCTGACAAAGAACCAGCAGCTAGGCAATTTGTTCTGTAAATTTTGAATGACAAGTTGTTTTTTTCTAGTTAAAATAAGAGCAAGTTTTAAGGATCCTTTTTATGTTGTTTTTCCCAGTTAGTCTTCTGTATCCCAGTTACATTGCTCAGGATTTCTCATTTTTTCCTCTTCAGTGTAGCTCTACTTTTGCTGCCTCCTGTTGCAGGTCCTATACTATCACCCCAGGTCAGTCTCTCTCTTCAGCTTGTGCTATGGCCCCAGCATGTTATCAGAGTCTTTGTGCATAGTGTATTAGTTCCTTGGCCATATTTCATTCTGAAGCAATAAGTGCTACTTCTGCAAGCGCTGCAGTGAAGTGACACAAGATGTTGCCACTTCATCACTGCCCAAGAGTTCTGTCCTCTCACGTCTCCCAGCCTTGATTTAAGGAGTGTAAACTATGTACTGAATCACACACACAATAGAATACTCATTGTCAATAAATATTTAATCCCTTTGCAGTGGAATGAAAGGCTCAAATTAAATTTGCATCCTAAATTAAAATAAAAATAAACAAAATCCCCACTCTTCTCTTGGGAGCACCACCAGCTGAGTGCATGTGTCTGTATGCACACACTGTTTCTTTCTCTTCTGGGCTAGAGCAGTATCATAGACCTCCCTACTCAGACGTTGTCCTCACCGTCTTGCTAAAATTTCTAGCCAGGCCACGATGTGTCACTTCTCTCCTCTGGGGTGCCTCAGTGTCCAGGTCTCTTCCCCCAAGTGGTTAAACTGGAGTTGGAGGAGACCCAGGCAGACCCACTAGTCTGGATCGCAGCCCAGGGACCCTGTAGATAGCAACTATCTGCTACATACCTGCTATCCGCTGCCTACACCTGAAAGTCTGTGTTTTACAGAAGAGGAATTTTCACAGCAGTTTTGAAAGAGAGGCTTGGTGAACTCTCTTTTATATTCAAATTCAACACATTAACACGTGGTTTGAACCGGGATGGCAATTTTCTAGCTCATTATAGGGGCTCTTTTACAAACTTTGCTTTATCTAATTCTTGACTCCCCACCTCCCCCTTCTGCCCCTCTGCTCTCTGATTTGCTCACTTTGACAATATTTTTCTGATTTGTCAACCTTGATGACTATTTTTGGTTCTCTGTGCCTTAGATACTGAGACTGTTCTGGTATGGCTATGATCTGAAGAAGTGGGTCTGTCCCACAAAAGCTCACTTAATACATTATTTTGTTAGTCTTTAAAGTGCTACTGGACTGCTTTTTTGTTTTTATCTGCTACATAGGTGACAAGTAAGGGTGCTCATGGTGGACACATGCCCCCTCCAGCATCACCCCCACTACATTCACCATTAGCACCACACTGCTTCCAATGAGTGTGAGGGCAGTCCTGCCCCTCTCCCAGAGCAGCATGGCCCAAGAGTTGTGCAAACTTCCTAGCTCATGCTGTGCCACTCCAGAGTAGGACAGGGGACTGCCCCACATTCACCAGAAGCAGCACAGTACTTCTGAAGGAAGTGGCAGATGGGGCAGGGGTTGGGACAGGGCAGTGCATGGACAGAGCAGGGATAAGTATGAGGAGTATGGGCAGGAGGAGTATGGGCATGGAGGTGTGTGGGACATGGGCAGAGCAGGGACACATGGCTGGTGCTCCCTTGGAATCACCATGTGGGTCACCTGTAGTCTGCTGTGTCCTTTCATTCAAGTGCCACTATTATTCTGTTTCCCTGAGCCATTTTCCCACAGCCCTGCACCATCTTTGCCCTTACTTCGTGGCTTCATCCAAGATAGAGCCCCAGCACTGAGCTCAGGGCTCCTTCTCATTCTCTTTGGCTCTTCATAGCATTATTCTGTCCAGGATTCTGCAGCCCTGCCTGCCACACCATCCACACTCTCACAGCTCTACCTAGGAACTGGCTGGCTGTGCCCAGCAGTTCTCTGTATTACCTTGCTGGCTCCTGATTGGCTGCATCTCAGACTGCTGATCTACAGAGCTTGGGGAACTTCTCTACAGCTGTGTCCACACTTTGGAAAATCAATTATAAAATTTTAAGTAGAAAGGTCAAAAAAGGTATAAAAAGTAATAGGAATTTTTAGTACTTCAGAAGCAGGAAGCCTATGAAACAGTGTGGCCACTGGATGATCAAGCTGCAAAGGAATACTTGGAAGACAAGGTCATTTTGGAGATGCTAAATGAATTATTCACGTGTCTTCACTGCAGAAGGTTTGAAGGAAATTCTTAAACATGAGCTAATCTTGTTAGGTGACAAACTGAAGGAATTTTGCCAGATTGAATTGTCCATACAAGAGGTTTTGGAACAAATTGATAAATTGAATGGTAATAAATCACCAGAACCAGACGGTATCCATCTAAAAATTCGGAAGGAATTAAATTATAAGAATGCAGAACTTCTGTGATATGTAGCCTGTCGCTTAAATTAGCTTTTCGTCCATATGACTGGAGGATAGTAAATTGAATGCTCATTTTTTAAAAATAGCTCTAGAGGTGATCCTGGCAATCACATGCTGTTGAGCCTCACTTCAGTAAATGGAATTGATTGAAACTATGGTAAAAACTGAATTATCAGATACTTGGATGAGCATGCTATGTTGGGGATGAGTCAACATAGCTTTTGTAAGGGGAGATAATTAGAATTCTTTGTGGGAATTTACAAGCATATGAACATAGGCAATCCTGTTGATACAGTGTACTTGGACTTTCTGATTGCCTCTGAGTGCCAAGATCACTTACCAAAGGCTCCTACATAAAGTAAGCAATTATGGGAAGAGAAGGGAGTCCTCTCATGGATCATTTACTGGTTAAGTAGAGGGTGGGAATAAATGATCAGTTTTTACAACAGAAAGTAATACATAGCAAGATCCCGCAAGGATCTGTATTAGGAGCTATGCTGTTCAATATATTCACAAATGATCTAGAAAAGGGGATGAACAGCGAGGTGGCAACATTTGCTAATGATACAAAGTCCAAAGTTGACTGTGAAGACTTACGGGGGAAATCTCAGAAAACTGGGTGAGTGGACAACAAAATGGCAGATGTAATTCAGTGCTGATAAATGCAATGCACATTGGAAAACACCCAATCACAACTATACATAACCAAATGTGTAGCATTTCAATTAGCTGTTGCCATTCAAGAAAGAGATATTGGAGTCATAGGCTACGTCTACACGTGCACCCAACTTCGAAATAGCTTATTTCGATGTTGCGACATCGAAATAGGCTATTTCGATGAATAACGTCTACACGTCCTCCAGGGCTGGCAACGTCGATGTTCAACTTCGACGTTGCTCAGCCCAACATCGAAATAGGCACAGCGAGGGAACGTCTACACGCCAAAGTAGCACACATCGAAATAAGGGAGCCAGGCACAGCTGCAGACAAGGTCACGGGGCGGACTCAACAGCAAGTCGCTCCCTTAAAGGGCCCCTCCCAGACACACTTTCATTAAACAGTGCAAGATACACAGAGCCAACAACTAGTTGCAGACCCTGTATATGCAGCACGGACCCCCAGCTGCAGCAGCAGCAGCCAGAAGCCTTGGGCTAAGGGCTGCTGCCCACGGTGACCACAGAGCCCCGCAAGGGCTGGAGAGAGAGTATCTCTCAACCCCCCAGCTGATGGCCGCCATGGAGGACCCCGCTATTTCGATGTTGCGGGACGCGGATCGTCTACACGTCCCTACTTCGATGTTGAACGTCGAAGTAGGGCGCTATTCCCATCCCCTCATGGGGTTAGCGACTTCGACGTCTCGCCGCCTAACGTCGATTTCAACTTCGAAATAGCGCCCAACACGTGTAGACGTGACGGGCGCTATTTCGAAGTTACTGCCGCTACTTCGAAATAGCGTGCACGTGTAGACGCAGCGATAGTGGACAGTTCTCTGAAAGCATCTAATCAATGTCTGGTGGCAGTCAAAAAAGCTAGCAATGTTAGGAACCATTAGGAAAGGGATAAATAGTAAGAAAATATCACAATAGCACTATATAAATCCGCTGTATGTCCATGCTTGAATACTGCATACAGTTCTGTTTGCCCCACCTCAAAAGATATTTTACAATTGGAAAAGAATCAGAAAAGAATAAAAAAAAAAAAAAAGGAATGTGGACCAATTTCCATATGAGGAGGGATTAAAATGAAGAAAGAAGAGAAGAGCTATTTAAGGCAGGATATAATAGAGGTATATATACAATAATGACTGCTGTGGAGAAAGTGAATAGAAAAGGATTATTTACCTCCTCACAGGACACAGAAGACACAATTAAGTTAATAGGCACAGTTTAGGGGGGAAAAAAAAACCAGAAGGAAATACTACTTCACACAATGTCCAGTCAGCTTCTGGAACTTGTTGCCAGGGAATGTTGTGTCATTCAGAAAAAAAAAATTAGGCAACTTCATGGAGGATAGGTCCATCAATGGCTATTAGTTGAGATGTCCAGGAATGCAACCCCATATCCCTAAACTTCTGATTGCCAGAAGCAGAAATTGCATTATGGGATAGGTCACTCAATAACTGCCCTGTTATCTTCGTTCCCTCCTAAGCAGCTGACGTTGGCCGCTGTCGGAATACAGGGTACTGTGCTAGACGGAGCATTGGTCTGACCCTCTATGGATGTTCCTATGCTCTTTTTACAGATGAGGCACTAATTACAACAAACGCAGGGCTTTAAATCAACAGATTGAAACAAATAGCTTGCAAACAACTGTACTGACAAAGTATAATGACAACTTCTTTTGAAGTTGCTGTCATGAGAAATGAAATGCTCTGCCACTGATGTTACCTTATAATTTAATGTTGTCAAAATAATAACTGTCAAGAAGAATAAAAGGAAGTAGGATTGCTCTCTAAATGCCTCTTAGCAACTCCTTGTCTTCTAAAATCCAATGGTTGTATTATCTGTCTTAGGAGGAATTTAATGTGTGTGGAAAGGCGTCCATTTCAGTATTGAGTCAATGTTGATAAGGAATAATTCTGCTTCCTGTTCAGTCTATTAAAATGTGCCCATACCGTACACTGTTGTATAGTGTCAGATTCCAGCATGCCGGGTGTTGCCTGGTTTACCAAACTGCAGCAAAGCCTCCTGTTGAGTCCTCTTTGGGGAGAGAAGGTGAGATTTCACGGAAATTAAATTTTAAACCTCTACTGTCTGAACTGATACAACAAGTGCATTAGATTGGAGGCAGTAGCAGAGTCAGCAACCACTATACAAGGGTCATTTCCTTCAAAGGTGACATGCTGTGCTATGTCTGGGTTACTGTATGGCTCTTTCAAATATTGCACGTAGTCTAAACATCAGCCTCAATCTTCAGACCAAGCACGTATCTTACTAACTTAAAATGGGCCTCCCAGTCATCAGCACTGGATTTCTATTTAATCACGTCCCATTTTGTTAGCGTGCAAAAGGAGAACACTCTGATTTGCAGGAGTTTGGGAGGAAGCATGACAACTATAACATCTAAACAGTGTCTGAAGACTCAGTACATCTTGAGAACTCTCTACTAACTGAAATAAAAGACAAGAAGAGCAAGAGAACTGGGACAAATGTGGGGAAAGAGCTGTCATAGCACTAAAAGGGTGCCCACAAACATTTGTCTGTGGTTTTTTCCCATTTGTGGCGTTTGGTCATTTGGAGATGCATGAGTGTTGGGGAATAGTGTTCTTTTCCACTGTTAGGGCAGTTTCTTCCTTCCAGAACTGGAAACAGTTTCCTTGGATGTTTAACATTAATTTCTTCCATCATAAATGTCAAGTTTTAATTTTCTGCCCAGTTGTTAACTTTTCAGTTGGTAAGTTGTTTATTTCCTTGTCCTCTTTGGTGTTTAAATATCTTCCTGATTTAAGGTCTCTGTAAACCTAATGCTACTTCATGTGCCCAACTGCTTATGTGTGTGTACTTTGACACACATCTGCTTTGCATTGAAATCATTCCAGCTGAGCACGTGCTCCCAGATGCTGTGCATAAACCTGACCATTGTCTAACTAGTTGTGTTTCTCAGTCTTCACTTTAAAAAATCTTGATAATAAAGTGTTATAGTCTCCCCCTTGATGTGCTCCCAGCAGACCTAAAAAAGTTAAGCATATGAATTGTGGAGAACGTACCCCTTTAAATTGAAGAATTTTTATAGTTCATTATTTCGTCAGTACTGACGCCACTTTGGAGACTTCACGTCACTTTCAGTACAACACAAGGTAGATTTATTTTGTAGTTCATCTTTCCTAGAAACTATATTTCATAATGACTACGTCTACACTGGGATGCTCCATTGAAATAGCTTATTTCAACGTAGTGAAATCGAAATAAGGTATTTCGACGTGTAGCATCCACACATCCTCCAGGGCTGGAGCTGTTGACGCTCAACATCGACATAGGAAAGCACTAAATCAAAATAGGCCCCCGCAGGGGATGTTTACACACACAAGCAGCCCCAGTTGGAATAAGGGGGCCAGGAAAGGCTGCGGACAGGGTCACAGAGCGGACTAGCCCTTCCAGGGCAACAGCAAGCCACTCCATTAAAGAGCCCCTCCCAGGCAGACTTGGCCTGCACAGCACAGGTCTGCAGAGCCCACAACCACTTGCAGACCCCGTGTATGCAGCATGGACCCCAAGCAGCAGCATACAGAAGCCCACACAGCTGCCCCTGGAGCAGTGGCTGCCCTGCTCGGTGCCATGGAGGAGGCCGCCCAGCATCTCCTAGAAGAAGATCAGCTGTCCTCCTCAGGGGATGAAGAAGCCGTCCTAGAACATGTAGCCCTCCCGGCCTTCCCCTCGCCGGATGCGCTGCCAGCTATGAAGGTACCCCACCAGCACAGAGTGGTGGAAGCGGCTGGTGCTTGGGGAGTGCGACAACGACTGCTGGCTCCGGAATTTCCAGATGAGCTGGCAGACATTCCTCAAGCTCTGCCAGTGGCTCACCCCGTCCTGCGGCACCAGAACACCCCCATGCGATGTGCCCTCACTGTCGAGAAATGGGTCAGCATCACTGTCTGGAAGCTGGCCACTCCAGACAGCTACCGATCCATAGGACAGCAGTTTGGTGTGGGCAAGGCCATCGTTGGGGCTGTCGTGATGGAGGTAAGGGGACCCCAGGGGGAGGCATAGAGACCAGGGGGATGGGGGACCTGGGGGGGGAGCCCGGGGGGAGGGGGGACCTGGATGGGACTCCGGGGGAAGGGCCAGGCACACCCCTCACAGGTGCTCATGTCCTTCCCCTGCAGGTGGTGCATGCACTGAATGCCCTCCTGCTCCACAGGCTCGTGCGGCTTGGGGACCTGGATGCGGCCATCGTGGGGTTTGCCAGCATGGGGTTCCCTAATTGCTTCAGGGCACTGGGTGGGACACACATCCCCATCTGTGCCTTGGAGCACAGCTGAGGATGCTTCCTGAATAGGAAGGGCTACCATTCGGTGGTCCTCCAGGCCATGGTGGACAGCTGGGGCTGCTTCTTGGACATATATGTTGGCTGGCCTGGTCACACCCATGACGCCCGGGTGTTTAGGAACTCAAGCCTCTGCCACCAGCTGGAGGTGGGGACCTACATCCCCAAGTGGGAGATCCCTCTGATGGATACCACCGTGCCCCTCTGCCTCGTCGCAGGTGCGGCCTACCCCCTCTGGCCCTGGCTCATGCGCCCCTACACGGGCCACCTCAGTGCTAGCCAGGAGCGGTTCATCACCCGCTTGAACCATGCGCGCCAGGTGGTCGAGAGGACTTTTGGCCACCTCAAAGGCCGCTGGAGGTGCCTCCTCACCCAGCTGGACGCAGGGCTCCCCAGCATCCCCCAGGTTGTGGGCATATGCTGCTCACTCCACAACCTAGTGGAGAGCAAGGGGGAGGCATTTGTGCAGGGCTGGGCTGTGGAGGCTGGCACAGCCTACCCTCAGCCACCCGCCGCCTCGAGTCGCCAAGCCGACCATGAGGGGATCCGGGTCCAGGAGGCCCTGCGGGCCCACTTTGACCAGGCTGCAGGGTGAACCCCAGCAGGGCCAGCTGGTGCGCCACCTCCCCTCACCGCCCACACTATTACCTGCCCCCACGCCCGCAGCACTGAGCACCGAAGAGCACGCACCACGTTTGTTTTGTTTTAAGTAATCCCAACCTTCTTGAAACAAAACAATGAACTTTTACATTAATGGGGAACTGTGTATATTGGGGCTGGGGGGAACAGCTGCTAAAGGTGGGTGGGACAAGGCAACTATGTACAGCACCCGGCGTGGGGGGGCGTGACCCATGTCTGGGCCGGAGGCCCCGTCGAGGCTGGGTGGGGGCCAGGAGAACTGGCAGATGTGGCCGGGCTGGCTCCTGACCCTATGGTCCCCCTCCTCGACAGGCTCCAGGACAGGAGGAGGGCGCCTGAGAGGGATGGTGGCTGGAGCAGCGGGGGTGCCATCTGCTCGGCAATCCACTTGAAACTCCTCATGAAGGACCCCCAAGCCTCCTGGCGCCAGGCCAGCGCTCTCTCCTGCAAGTGGAGCCGGCAGTCTTCCACTTGCAGGCGGCACTCTGAAACCTCCACCTGATGCTGGAGGGTGGTGAGGAGCTGGGGGTCAGCAGTCGCCTGTTGCTGGCTCTGACGGTGGTGAGCTCATCCCAGGGCTGGTCCCTACTCTGCTGCTGGGCTGGCCCAATGTGATGGCCCCAGTAGGCTGTCCAGCACAACGGATGCAGCGCCTGTGTTGTCGAGGCCTTCAGATGGTTCGACTGCAGAATAGAGCAGGGAAGAGTGGAGACAGCCGTTAGTCTGGGCCCTGAGCTGTGGTCCACGTCCCCCTACCCCTCCGCTGCTGGTCCCCCATCCTCTGTCCCCCAGAGATGATGATGGGTGTGGTATCCCCCCCGGGGTGACCCCTTCTGGGGTTCTGCTCCCCCCTATCCCTAGGGATGGGGCATGGCGCCGTCCTGGGGGGCAGGTGCTGATGGGCTCTGAGGGACATGCCACTGCTGTCCTCGGGGCTGTGGTCAGCTGGGTGTGTGGAGGGCCCTGGTCGTGTCGCTTGTCTCCACCCCTTAACCCGGGGGGCGGTGCACCTGGGGTACATACCTCATGGTCCACTTCCATGGTTGGGGGAAACCTGTTGGGAGGACACCCTGCTGGAGCTGTGGGATGGGAGGTCGATGAGCCCCCCGTCGCTGGAGCCCTCCTTCTCCTCCTCTGCTGTCCCAGGGGTGGGATCCTCTGAGGGCCCCTAGGGTGCAGGGCTGGCATCCGGGTCGCATTCTGGCTCCAGGGCCTGCTGGGGCTCGTCGGCCTAGGTGTCAAGGCTGGCCGGGGGGAGGTGGTGAACCGGGGCCCAGGATCTCTCTCTGTAAAAGGGGCAAGTGGCGGGGGCGGCCCCAGACTGGCTGGCCGTGTCCTGGGCCTGGGCATAACCCTGCCACAGCTCTTTGACCTTACTCCTGACATGGTCAGGAGTGCGGACAGGGTGACCCCAGGCAGCCAGGCCCTCGGCCAGCCAGGCGAACGCATCTTCATTCTGCTGCTTGCTCCCCATTACCTGGAGCACCTCCTCCTCACCCCAAAGCCCCAGCAGGTCCCAGATCTCAGTGTCTGACCAGGAGGGGCCCTGCCATCTCTTTCTCCCCAGCTGGATGTCTGGGAGCCCTGGGTCCCCTTTGGGGGGTGCCCTGTGGGTGCTTTGGGGGCTGGCTGGCTGCCATGGGTGCTGGGTGGTGGATCGGGGCATCTGGAGAGCATGCAGGGTGTGCACATGTCTGTGCTGCTGCCTGCATGCTCTCAGCTTCCTGCCACAGGAAATAAGGGGACGGGGAGCTTTAAGGGGCTGCTGTACATGGCGACCATAGGGCTCAGGTGCTGGACAGAGCATCTCTGAACCCCTCATCTGATGGCTGTCATGAAGGACCCTGCTATTTCGACGTAGAGGGACATGGAGCATCCACACCTGCCCGACTTTGACGTTGGACGTCGAAGTAGGGTGCTATTCCCATCTTCTGATGGGGATAGAGATTTCGACCTCTCTCCGCCTTACGTCGATTTCAACTTCAAAATAGCACTCGGCACGTGTAGACCCGCCAGGCGCTATTTCAGTGTTGGCCCAGCTATTTCGAAATAGCCGGCTAGTGTAGACGCGGCTAATATGTTCCAGGACCAATGGATACACATTTTAGAGGGAAAATAGCGGAGAGAAAAAAGGAAGAACAAGGGAGAAAAACAATGTTTTCTGATGAGATGACAAGATGAAGCTGCAGTGAGGTGCAGGAAGCTGTTCTGTGTGGCAGACGGTAGACAAAAAGGGCTCTGGGACCATTAGTGATTACACCATGTAAAGATAGTAGTAGTAGGCATCCTTCAGTCTGCATAGACTATGGATCGCGCCCTTTATAGTTTCAATTGAGGACTTCATTTACAGCGTCTACTGTGACTATGAAGACCCATACGAGAGTGACAGTCCTTGCGGCATCTCTTGCAGATGTGGTGGGTGTCTGGCAAGTCCTTAGTGTGCTTTCTGTGCACTCGCTTCTTCTCTGCTAGCTGTCTGATCCTCATCTCGCCCTTCTGAAGGCCCTTGTGTAACCCCTGCCTCCATCTGCTGCGGTCGTGTGCTAACCCCATTGCTTTACTTTCTGCCCATCAGCATTCTGTATAATCAATTGTAACCTGTTGTTTGTTAGTGTTCACTGAGCCTAACAAGTGAAGTGACACTCCATCAGTGCTGTGTGTAAGAAACCCTCCTGCTTGCTTCATATACGGTGTCCAAACTTATTTCCAACACAACCTTTCAGATACTTTAAAGCTTTTATCATGTCCCCTCTCAGTCTTCTCTTTTCCAGACTAAACAAACCTAATGCTTTCAGTCATCCATCATAGGTCAAGTTTTCTAGACCTTTATTCACTTTTGTTGCTCTTCTGTGGACTTTTTCCAATTTGTGCGCATCTTTTGTAAAACATAGTGCCAAGTACTGGACACAATACATCAGCTGAGGCCCAATCAGTGAAGAGTAGTGCAGAAGAATTAATTCTCATGTCTTGCTTACAAGAGTCCTTTTAATACATCCCAGCATGATGTTTACTTTCTTTCAACAGTGTCACACTGTTAACTCATATTTAGCTTGCGGCCCACTATGACCCCAAGATCCCTTTCTGCAATACTCCCTCCTAAATTGTAATTTTCTATTTTGTATGTGTGCAACTGATTGTTCCTTCCTGAGTGATTTGCATTTGTCCTTACTGAATGTCATCCTTTTTACCTCTGATAATTTCTTCAGTTTACCTAGATCATTTTCAGTTATAATTGTGTCCTCCAAAGCACTTGCAACCCCTTCTGGGTTAGTGTTGGCCGCAAACTGTATCAGTATACTATCTGTGCCATTATCTAAATCATTGTTATTGTGGTGCCTTTTGCTACGTCTTATTAAAAAAAAATAAAATAAAAAAAATTAAAAGAGGACAGCACTGACAGTTATGAACTAGATGTAACAGAATACAGTGATAAATTACTTAAATATAAATAGATGATTTAAGATTCTTCAGTGAAAATAGTGAGACTGAGACCTGGCTTATCCTAAAATTTTTTGCTGTTCTAGTGATATCACTTATGGGTGTAATTTTACAGCCTTTTTATACTGGTTAAACTGCCAAAATGTATCTCCACGAGGAGGGTTTGCTGATACAAAGGTTTGGTAATGCAACTTTTGTAATATGTGTACACCCACCCACCTACCTCTTTCTTTCCAATGCGCGCGCTCTCTCTCTCTAACACACACACACACACACCTTTATTTCCAATGCTTACACACAAACACACACACCCCCCTTTATTTCCAATGCTCTTTCCTTTCTCTTTTTAATCTGCTCCAAAAAACTATTTCAGGAAATGTTGGAGACTAAGCTCCCATGAGCATTAAGCTCTGATGGCTTATTTTTCAAATTTACTTAATGCCCCATTTGTGAAAAATGGAAAGAAAGACAGATTTCTAACCCTTATTGCTCTTAGGTAAATGTGGGGGGGGGAATGTTATGTTAAAATACATATTTTGAGCTAATTTTCTTTAGTTTTAACCTTTTACATTGGTGCAAATCCAGAGTATGGATTTACTATCCACTGAAACAGTGGCATTACGTCAGTGAAAAACAATAGAGGAGAGTAATGGAATAATTGTGCCAAACAGCTATAAATAGATACTGATTAAGTGAATTAGGTTTTAAAATATAGCACAGTTAGTTACCACCACAGAGTTACATATCTCTAAGAAACAATTTCTGTCACCTACCCCTAAAAATTCTATTTGTTAAATACAAATTATGACAAAAATAGCATTTCACTAGAACGTCATTTCAATTTTAGCAGGCTAATTCAGAACATCTGGTTGGGATGATAAACTGCATCTTTCAGAGCACCTAAAAGGACCATATATGTATAACATTTTATTTATTATCACCACTATCATTAAGAAAACACTTCTAACAGACTATCAGAGAGGTAGCTGTGTTAGTCTGTAGTTTTGAGAACAATAAGAAGTCTTGTGGCACCTTATAGACTAACAGATATTTTGGAGCATAAGCTTTCATGGGGAAAGACCTGCTTCATCAGATGCATGAGTGGGGGGGCGGTTCAGAGGGGTATTTAAAGAGTGGGATCCCAGTAAAAGGGAGGGCCAGAGCTGACAAGGTCTATTCAGCAAGGTGGAAATGGCCCATTATCAATAGTATGTATCAAAAGAGATAAAAAGTCAGATCAGACAGGGGGATATGAGCCACTGTCAGAGTCTAATGGGGAGATATTAACAGCTTACAAAAACAGCTTCTCTGCCCTGGGTGTTAATGTCTCCCCATTAGACTCTGACAATGGCTCATATCCCCCTGTCTGATCTGACTTGTTTTTTCCTGTTTTGATAGGTGCTATTGATATGGGCCATTTCCACCTTGCTGAATAGACCTTGTCAGCTCTGGCCCTCCCTTTTTCTGGGACCCCATTCTTTAAATACCCCTCTGAAACCACCCCTCCCCCACACACACACTTATGCATCTGATGAAGCAGGTCTTTGCCCACGAAAGCTTACACTCCAAAATATCTGTTAGTTTATAAGGTGCCACAAGACTTCTTGTTGTTCTCGACTTCTGACAGAGAAGATCTTGTGGACCACAGTGAGATAATATGTTATAAAACGTGGGTTATTTGTTAGGGCCTACTCATGTCAGTAATCAAGGGTGCTAAATATAACTGAGAATATACAAAGCATTTACTCATAGATCTAACCTGTTTTTCACATGCAACGGATGTGATTTTGATCACGTACACTTTTTTGTAAATCTAGAATAATTTCACTGAAATGGGGGCAGTTATACTGACACAAAATATTGCAATATAGCTGATGAAATCAAATATTAGTTATGGCTGAATCAGTCCACATACTGCTTCTGTTTAATCTCCTGTAGGATTCTCATCTTTGAAAATTATTTGTTTGGCTTTTAAACAGAGCAAATAAGGTAATGTTGTCATTTCCTACAGTAAGGAAATCAGAACATTCTGTAACCCTGTGCTGGATTGCTGTCAGAACTAAAGCTAGGGCAACCACATTAAGATATTGTTTATTAGTCCTGCGTGGTTTTTATGCTTCCATGTTATTCGGAATTGTCATGCTAATGTTTATCATCCATGAACAAGTTCAGCAATGTCGAAGTACCAGTGTGTGTGATCCTTAGATTGTAAGTACGAGACCTTTTACTATTACCCAGACTATGACGTGGGCCTACTACGAGAATACATCAGTGTTTCAAAACTGAAAAAATATCGTATTCTTGCTAAATAGTGATATAAGAAATCAATTTCAAAATCTAATGGAATCCAGTCCCTTGGTTGTTATCAGCCACTAATAAATGAGAAGTATCAGAGAGGTAGCCGTGTTAGTCTGTAGCTTCGAGAACAACAAGAAGTCTTGTGGCACCTTATAGACTAACAGATATTTTGGAGTGTAAGCTATCGTGGGCAGAGACCTGGTTCATCAGATGTGGGTCTTTGCCCACGAAAGCTTATGCTCCAAAATATCTGTTAGTCTGTAAGGTGCCACAAGACTTCTTGTTGTTAATGAATGAGAAGTGATCTTGGCTGCTCTCCAGAAAATATGTATATTTCAGATGTTAGGCAGCACGTAATGAAGTTCTCTGTGTTCCAGGTTCTCTGCTGGCATCTGAATACGTTCTCCCTACTGTGGATTCTCCATTTCTGGATATCCTTAAATTCCATACCTCACTGAAAGGATTTGGATATAAAAATTAGTTGCTGTATTTATTGGTGAGGATTTCAGTGTCAGTAGTATTCTGTTCTCTCTCTAAGGGTGCCTCTTCTTAAGTTTTTCCTCATCATTTGGAAGTTAAAGATACGCGCTTCATTTGGAAGACTGACTAAAGTGTTTTGTTCATTATAGTCTCATACATTTGATTGTGAATTAACTTAACCTAACACACGTGCTAATGCTTTCTTTTTTCATTTATTACTCGATGTGTTGTACAGTGCTGCAAGCGGGTCATCAGTGAAAACGAGCATAGGAAAGTTACAGTTCAGTGTTAGGTTTTCTGCCCTTCTTAAAGTTCACACATACTCATGGATGCTCACTCACCTTCCATTTACTGCACTTCAACTTTCCCCACAAAAGCACGCACTGCTTTGTTTGTTGTTCGTTTTTTTTTTTAGTACAGTTTCAGAGGATCTAGCTGGGAGTAGGCTCTGTTTTCCAGGCACTTCATTACCTATGTGAGTGATAAGTAAAGTGAAGAAGATTTGTGCAACACATAGGTGGTAAGAAAAGTGGTTTCCATAGCAACAGTAGCTGTGCAAAATTCTCAGAACTGCTTCAGCTTTCGTGAGGATTTTTATTAGATACTCAGATCATAGTTAGTTAAGGTGAGCCCACCTCCATTCACATAGCTTTGCTTTAAAATGTAAAAGTTAGAATCGTTGGCAGGAAAACGTCCTTCATCTGGTTGTTCTCCTTATGTCCCTGATTGCTGAGATCCATAAGAAATGTGCTTTGTGGTTGATATATGTAGAAAACATCTGGGAACTGAAAGGTTTCATATCAGACGTGGGAACAGCATTCACTCATGTCCTTGATCTGAACACCTCCTGTTTCAGAACATCCTCATTTTGGTTTTTGCTGGTATTTTTAATGTGCATGGATTGGTGACCTGGCTCATGGGATCCTTCTCCCAGTTCCAGGCTCCCACTCCACCACCACCCCGTGGGAGCATCCCCAGGGGAGCAGCAGGACCCAGAATACCAGGTTACGACTGTTAAATTTAGCTGGGAGCTGATGTCACTCCAGCAGGTAAGGGGCTCCCCCATTATTCGATGCAGATCCAATTCTGGTTACTGCCTCCCCACTGGCAGAGCTGCACCCCTTTCTGCCCCTGGCATTGAGGTGGGAGGGTGCTGGGCACAACCTAGATTGGATAGGACTGCTGGGAACCAGTGGGATGGCGCTAGCTAGAGGTTGTGTGTGAGGGAGAGGTGATTGAGGCAATGAGTGGTAGTGCCAGCTATTTGTATGCTCAGTTCTGGGCTCTTCTTTGTCCCCATCAGAACAGCTCAGACTCCACTCCCCCAACACCCAGCTCCACTTACTTCCAGTTTCTCAGCTCCCAAACAACTTGGACGAGTTGCAGCCCTGTGTTGATTAGGAAACAGAGCTGAGTGGAACACAATGTAGCAGCAGCAGCAGCTTTACTGAAAGACTGCATCCCTCAGTGACCCAGCTCAATTTAACAAAATAATCGTAATAAGAATATCTGGGGCTGAATCTCCCTCACTTTAAGCAGTGGGCCTGGTGTTCAGATTTGCGTAAGCCAGGTTGTAAATTGGGTGGGCCAGAGCCCGCCCATATTTTGCCACTACTTTAGCCCCTCTTTATCCCTAAGAATATTTTCACCAACCAGCAGATGGTTATTATTGTTAATACATGGGCAGCAATATTGGTTTTTTACCTCCTGTAGATAATGAAGAAATTCTCTTCCAAGGAAATAAGCAATAGTGGGTTTTACTTATTTATTTTGTTTTCCTTGAAATATTAATGTAATGCTACCTGAAGCAACACAAGATCATGAGAACTAACCTCAGGTCATTCTGTGAAGACTCAGGGCACAAACCACAGATTGGCTGCGAATCCTATACTTAAATTTTACCAGTTATCAAGTGTAAACTCCGCAGGCACTATAATACCCTTGATATAGAGCCACAGCCAGTCCCCTTGAGTTTGCAGATCTAATTTTCCACCCAGAATAAGCATACAGTTGTGAGAGGTGTTCCCTTAAGTCACAGTAATATTCAGGTTACCAGCAGTCCCAAAAGGACTGATTATTTATTCCACATCAATTGCATCTTAGATCTTTTACTAAAGATAATGCTGATAGCCGGTTCTACAATAAAGTATCTAAATACTCATTCTGTAGAAAAGGAACCAGTAGAATTTTTATCGGGTTAAAGCAGGTAAAGATATAAACTCAAATGAGTTACAATAATAAGCAAACTCTGTATGTTTTCTGCAGCTAACCCAGGCTAAGCAGCAGATGTTTCTAGTATATGCCTAGCAAACCTTACCTACCAGAATCCAGTTCCTTCTTTTACGGGATTTTATCCCCCTACTCTGAACTGAGTTACAAATGCAACTGAAAGGCAGAATCAATTTGCATGATGCCTTTTCACAGAGGGGAGGGCAGAAAAAATATTTTGTTCTCATTAACATCCCACAACAGTTCAGTTGGAGTCAATGGAGCTTTCCTATTTGGCTGGACATACCAGCTTCTCCAGGAGATCAGCATTTCCCACTACTTAATGTCACTGTCCTCTCTGGTGATTTAAACAATCACAGAGCCTCACCTGTCTCTGATGGCCATGTACTCCAGGCAGCTAGGCTATACTGCAGCTTGTGCTGCTGAAAGTATATCCTGTTTTTCTTGCACTAGCTCAGTGACACCTATGGCCAGAGTGTATCCTTGTGCTGGGAATCACACCCCAGCTGGCAATGTAGATATACCTCTAATGTATGAAATACAGATAGGCCAAGCCAATGGTGCACATGAGCTGTTAGCTCCTGGAAGTGAATTGTCCAGGACCAGCAGACCGCTTTTCTCAACGAACTGTTTTCATTAATGTAAATTGATTTTCCTGCAGGCTAAATTTTGCAATATACAGGGTATGTTGTAAGGCTCAGATAAATACAAAACAGTTACTTTAGTAACCACACATCTGTGGCAAGGAAAAAATGTGATCATACTGAGCGACTCAGTTGGTAACCATTTGGTTGACTTTAAAATTAAATGTGCGGCCCCCAGAAGCCTTGATAACTGGTGCAGTTAGAGAGTGTAAATAAAATGGTGTAAAAAATTGGTGGTGTCTTTGAACATAGGATGTTTGGAGGCCTTTTTACTTGTTCATTATATCTCCCATTTTAAGCGATCAATTAATTTCAAAATTCTTTTCTACGCTTTTCACAGGACATGGATTAGGAGTACAGGATAAAGCTATTTCTTCTGTCTCGATTAATCATTTCTGGTTTTAAAATGGCTGTTGTAGTGTCTGTACTATCTGAGTAAGAGTAAAATATGCAAAAATTAGCAAAATGCGTCTAGTCTATTTGCCTGTTATAACACAAATGTGGTGTATCATCCACACAGCAATGTGCAAGGGTAAAAATACAGGGTTTGAAAAGGAATGTATCTCAAATAGCTGCAGGCAGAGGGAATCACTAAAACAGTTTGGAGTGTGGCTCGCATTGTGTAATTGAATCATAGAATAGAATCATAGAATACTAGGACTGGAAGACACCTCGAGAGATCATTGAGTCCAGCCTCCTGCCCTCATGGCAGGATCAAGTGCTGTCTAGATCATCCCTGATAGACATTTATTGAACCTGTTCTTAAATATCTCCAGAGATGGAGATTCCACAACCTCCCTTGGCAATTTATTCCAGTGTTCGACCACCCTGACAGTTAGGAACTTTTTCCTAATGGCCAGCCTAAACTTCCCTTGCTGCAGTTTAAGCCCATTGCTTCTTGTTCTATCCTCAAAGGCGAAGAACAAGTTTTCTCACTCCTCCTTGTGACACCCATTTAGATACCTGAAAACCGCTATCATATCCCCCCTCAATCTTCTCTTTTCCAAACTAAACAAGGCCAATTCTTTCAGCCTTGCTTCATAGCTCATGTTTTCTAGACCTTTCCTCTCCAATTTCTCCACATCTTTCTTGAAATGTGGTGCCCAGAACTGGATTACATGGATTAATTCAGATGACAGTGCCAACATACCTCATTCCTTACCAGATAGCATTTACATACAGCCCCCGGTGTTGTGGGTATTGCAGAAGAAAAGTAGGACTGGCCAAGTGCCAGTGCATTGTCACCTGCCACCACGCACCAGAGTGAATGCTTGTGGCTGTTGTGTGAAGCTCAGCATTGCCTGTGGGTGCAGTGTTCTCATCAGCACCGAACCAGACTTGAAAAGTACAAATCTAGTTTACTGCCATCTTCATACATTGCAAGCTGCAAAACAACCTTCCCTGAGAAGCAGGCTCTTTGTTTCTTGCTTTGCTGTGCTTCATGGTTTGCCATCATATTGTGGCAATCCATAAGGAACTGTTTTGATGAGGTCATCTGGAGATGAAAGAAAAACCTTATGGCACTTTGGGATGAAACCATCTTATTTATCAGGCATTCACTTTGCCTTTCTGTCTCCCCTTGCAGGGTTCTGTAGGAATGCAGAGGATTGTTGCCAACTCTTGGGTTTGTTTCTGTTTATTTATTTATTTATGGATTTGTATATTTTATTTATTTATTTATTTATTTATTTGGTCCTAGGGCATGAGAGAGTTGAATTTCCATGTAGAAATATTATAACATTTAGCAGTCCCTGTTGACTTTGGTGCATTACTATGCACCTCGGTGTATATAAAGACTTTACAAACATAAAACATTCAACATTTCTGAATGAAGCTGTTTTGTAAATTTAGATACTAATTGGCAAATGACAAACTATCTAGCAACAGCAGTACACCAGGAGTCCAGTTAATCTAGTTGGTATGCCTGAGAGATTCTCTTATTTTTAATTAGCATAAGATAAAATGCTCATCTTTTTTCTGACGACAAGAAAAATGTGAGCAAGAATGATCTATTATAAGGTGTCATGGCTGCATTAGCAATGTGTTTGCCTATAGAGTATGAATATATGTGAGTGCTTGGGTGTGTAATTAAAAGCTTTTGTGATATACTAACATTTTAAATAGTTTTTTTTCCTTTTTACTTAAACAATATGGAGACTGGTGGTTCATATACTGGTAAGCAAACCATGTGAGAGTTAGAAACAGTTTGGCCTTTTTGTGGCATATGACTTTTTTGTTTAAGGGTCGTCAATGAGAGTGGCAAGCTTCCAGATGGATTAAGTGCTAAGATTAAGGCTACATCTACGCTAACCACAGAAGTTCAATGGCTCAGGTTCACTCTTCCGGGGCGCGGTTTTGTGCATGCACAAAACAGCATGTTCCAGGGTCAATGTCGACTCCGGAAGACTTGCGAGCCTCGAGGATTAAGGAAAGTCAACGGGACAAGCCCTCCCATCAATCCTGTGCTGTGAAGGCAGGCATGGAAGCCAACAGCTGAAAAGTCGATTTTAGATAAGCAATTGGCATACCTAAAATTGCATATCAGCCATCGACCTTCTGGGTGAGTATTGAGACAGCCTGAGGTAGACACCATGAGAAAGAAAGAAAAGGACAGATTTGTACCTGTAATGGGATATAGGGAGAGGAGTAGAATAGGAGGGCTGGTGTTGCAGAGAGTTTCCCATTAGAAAAAATACTTTGAGAGTCATCTTTCATGAGGGGAATATGTCTTGCTTTGGTTCCCAAATGCATAAGAAACCTGTGGTATTACTCTCACAGATGGTAGGTGTCCTCTCCAGAACTAATTAGAGAAGCTCTTTTCTCAATAATTTTTTAAAAAAGTGCTTTTGGTTTCTTTCAGTGCCACAAGACAAAAGGCACTCTCTTTGTAGCCGCAAGATAGAAGCATCGGAGAAATATATTACTGCAAAGTGTGACTTTTGCTGTGATTTTGCATAAGTTTTTCATTATTCTCCTATGGGCTCAGTTAGGCCGTGGCCACACTGGGCACTAATTTCTAAAGCATTTTCCAGAGAAGGGGCAATTTCGAAACGAGCAGCAGAGCAACTACACACACATTGCTCGTTTCAAAATCAACTTTGAAATAAAAAGACGGTCATTTCGAAAGCGTTGTTCCCCTCCCATCTCAGGAACAACGCCTCAATTCAACGCTGCTTTTGAAGTGAAATGTGTGTAGCTGCTCTCCTGGCTGCCATTTCAAAATCACAAGTCCTCCATAGTGCCAGCCCCTCCCCAGAGCACAGAGACGCCCTGGCCAGCACTCAGGGCTTTATGGCTCTCAGCTCTGGCTGCCTTAAAGCTGCAGGAATAGAGAAACCCTGCGCAGGAAGCTGAGTGTGTTATGGCAACCATAGGAGCACATGCTTCCTGCAGAACACTCAAACACCTTCCAGAATGCCAGAAAAGCAGACGACCGGATCCATAGCCAGCAGAAAAGACCCCTGGGAGCCCCAGGAATCCCAAGGCACTGGAAGGCAGGGTTCCCAGGACCCTGGGTAGCTGCCAGTGAGGAGGGGTGCCCTGTGGCTGGAGGCTGAGGTCCAGGACCTCATGGCCATCTGAGGGGAAGAGGACATCCTGCCGAGGAAGGAGGGACGGAAGCAGAATGCATCTGCTTTTGCCCAGCTGGCTGACACCCTGGCTGCAAGGGGCCACCACCCACCAGACCCCTGACCAGGTTTGCTCACGGGTAAAAGAGCTGCGCCAGGGGTATGCAAACGCCAAGGACTCAGCCAGGCGGTTGGGGCAGCGCCTACCACCTGCCCGTAGTTTCAGGAACTGGACCAGCTCCTCTGCCCCAGGGAGGTCGGACCACCAGAATGGGTCCTGGACATGGCCAAGCTGGAGAGGAAGTGCAAGGAGCCACAGCTGGGACCCTCCACAGCGCCACTGACCCCATACCTGGAGCTGCTGGATGACAACAGGGACAGTGATAGAGAGGGCAGGAGCAAGGGGACACTGTACATTATGCCATCGGAGGGCACAAGCTGAGCCACCTCCGCCAGGGCCTCCACTGAGCCCCCAGAGGCACCCTCAGGTAGGACTGGGTGTGGGGCACCCCAGGCCTGCAGGGGGGGCGGTCTCTGCCGCTGGCGGCCCAGGCCCAGGCACATGGCCAGCAGTCAGGGGCCTTGGGGATGGCCGTGGTCGCTGTCATGGAGGGGCCCGCACAGGGGGGTCCCCACATGGGGCCATGGACAGCCATGCTGAGCATGTGGCTGGAGAGGGCCCGGAGGGGGGGAGGGGCGGAGCGAGTGAACCAGCCCTGCAAACAGCCCAGCGTGGATGGACTGCACAGCGGCTGGGACGCCCTACCCCCCACCCCCCCCCACACACACAGGCAGGGAGGGATGGGGACATGGCCACTGGCCCACAGTGCCTGGTTGCATGGCTGATAGGGTACTGCCCTGTCCCCTTCTGTCTTCACAGCCTTGATGTCCGCAGGCCATCCCAGCCCCCTCGACGTGCCAGGGAGCCCTGCAGTGGCCGGCAAGGGGGAAGGAGCGACGCCCCCAGGACTAGGTGCCATGCCGGGGGGGCCTGCTGCTGCAGCCGGGCAGACAACCTAGCGTCAGTCCACACAGCCGCATGGCGGGAACAGAACTGCCTGTTGCGGGAATGGCTCTCCATGGAGCGGGCGGCCTGGGACCAGGTCTTGGGGTACCCGGACACCCTGACCCAGGCCATCACCACCGACCTAGCACGGCCACCCGCTCCATGGATGGCCCTTCCGACCGCCCCCACTACCCTGCCACCCCTTCTGCTACCCCCGTCTCTGCCTCTGCCCCTCCCGATGCCCCCCCAACACCCTCATCCCGTCCCCCCCACTGCTCCCACCCTTGCCACCATGCTCCCACCCCACATGACCGCAGCTGAGAGAGAGGAGCTGGTGCAGTGACTGCAGACAGGTGTGCCTGTCCCAGCCATGGCTCCACTGGCTCCCCACTCCCGGCGAGTCTGAAGCCACTGCACCCCCAGTGCACTCATACCTACTGGTGCTCCCTGCACTGTCCCAGCCCCACAGGGGGCCCTGGACCTGGGGCGGTCTTGGCTCCAGGGGCTGCTGTGGTCCCTGTCTCCCTACCTCTACAGACAACTGAGCCCCACCCCCGCCTCCCCTTGTAAATAGTTGGAGGCTTGCCTGGTTGTGAACAGCTAATGGTAAATTTTTATTGAACGGAGCCGGTGTTGTGCATCAGATGGAGATGGCGAGGGACGTGCATGTGGGTGAGGGTGCTGGTGGGGCAGAGGCAAGGGATGTGTGTGCTGGTGGGGGTGATGGTGGGGCGGAGGTAGGGGGTGGGCATAGGGCGGGGTTGCGCAGGGCAGGCTGGGTCATGGGGGCCCCCAAGCAAAGGCCTCCTGGAGGGTCTTCCGCACGTGCACCCCATCCCGGTGTGCCTGGTGGCACAGGACCACACGTAGCTGCTTGTAGTGTGGCACAGCCTCGGCCACCCAGTACGCCACGAAGAGCTCATGTTTACTCTCCACAACTGCAGGCACACTGGGGAGGCCCACCTCCAGGCGCATCAGCCAGCACCTGAAGCGCGCCTTCAGATGCCTGAACATCCACTCCGCCATGTTCCTGGCCTGGTTGAGCCAGGTGTTTTAGCAGTCCTGGCTCTCACTGGTGTGGCCCATGTAGGGTCACATTAGTCAGGCCTGTAGAGTGGGTCTCATCAGTGGCTGTGCACAGGGACACAGTCATGTCCCACACCAGGAACTCCCATTGAGGGATGTAGGTGCCCTCGGCCATCCAGCACCTGAGACACGAGTTCCGCAGCATGCGGGTATCATGGGCCCTGCCCAGCTAGCTCTCTCAAATGTCTGTAAAACATCCGCTGGCATCCACAAGGGCCTGGAGGGCAACCAAATGGTAGCCCTTCCAATTAATGTGCTGTCTGTGGCTGTATGGTGGGGCCCAGATGGTGACATGGGTGCTGTTCAAGGCACCGAAACAGTTGGGGAATCCCAGCTGCTGGATCCCAGCCATGGTGACGTCCACTTCCTCCAAGCCAGCGCAGGAGGATCCAGTTGATGGCGTCGATGACCTGCACAGGGTGGAGGGCACAGGCGCCCGTGAGCGTGTGGCGACATGCATGGGAGCCCCCTCCCCAGCCACTGTCCCTGGGCCCCCCTCCCCGGGCCCCATTGTGGGTGCATGACCCTGACCAACTTACTTCAAAAGGTCGACCTTGATGGTGGCCTTCCCTATCCTGAATTGGTGGCTGACTGAGCAGTTGCTGTCCAGGGTGGCCAGCTTCCACATAGTGATGGCCACCCTTTTCTCCAGGGGGAGTACAGGCTGCATGCGGGTGTCCAGGTGGCGTAGTGCTAGTGCCAGCCACTGGCACAGCTCCATGAAGGTGGCCCAGGTCATCCTAAAATTGCAGAGCCACAACTTGTCGTCCCACTTCTCCAGGATGATGCAGTCCCACCATTCCCCACTGGGGAGGTACTGCCAGAGGTGATGAGGGGCCCGGGGAAGGGGGTGCTCTAGGGTGCACCATGTCAGGGGCCTGTAAGCATCCAGGCACCTGACAGGCAGCACAGAGTCTAAGGTGGACTGCTGCCAGGACGGCCATCAGACTGGCCATGATGTCCAGGACATCCTCGCTCTGGAGGTCCTGCAGTTCCATGGCCGGCTGCTGTGTTGGAGCTGAGCAAAGCTCTGCCGGTGGTGAGCTGGAGGTTGCATGCTGCAGGCAGCCTGACCCTTCAACATGTGCATGGGGGTGGTGTTTGTGAGGGGCCCTTTAAGGGGGCATCTGGCGTGTATTCCAGGAAGAGCTTGTCGGTCATTTGACCCTTCCCGCACCATTTTCTGCCCTGTTATTTCGAAAGGAGGCTGTGCTATGTAGCCACTCCCTTTCAGAAGGATGGGGGGTCTCTTCGAAGTTGCAGATTGCAACATTGATCTGCATTTTGTGTGTAGTCACTTCATATCAAAACTGCTCTCTTCAAAGTAACAGATCGGGATTACCCCTTTTGACGTCCCTTGATAGTGTGGCCACAGCGTTAGGTTAGGCAGAAGTTTTCTGTTAGAAGAGGGTTTTTAAATCTAGCAGACAAAGGCCTAACAGGATTCAATGGATGTAAGATGAAGCAAGACAAATTCAGATTCGAAATAAGGAGCAGATAGGGTCAACCAGGATTTTTGTGGATTCTCCATTTCTTGAAATTTTTAAATGATTATTGACTGGATGGCTGTCTAAAAGATATGCTCTGGTTCATCCAGATGTCATAGTCATCATTCAGGAATCACTTGGAGGAACTTCTGACGTGAGTTGGTCAGATAACATACAGGTCATCTGTTCCTTCATGAATCTCAGCCAGACAGTGCCCAGGAAAACTGTTCTGCTTCAAGAATTGACTCTGATCACAGTCTAAAGCAGAAAACAAATACATAGTTCTCTCTATCCCAAAGCTGCCTTTGTACAAAACCCTTGCATAATCTAAACTAACGACACAACGGGCTTGTCTACACTACCTCCCTACTTCGAAGGGAGGATGGTAAGTAGGGTGTTGGGATTTATTAATGAAGTGCTGTGGTGCATATGCAGCACTTCATTAAGCAAATTTCTCCCCCCCCCATGGCAACTTTGAAGTTTTAAACTTTAAAATTTTGAGGAGTAAAGGGACTTGGAAGTACCCCAGGCACTTCGAAGTACTGGCGGGTGAGCTGCAGCTAGACACAAGCCAGTACTTCAGAGTTGCCATGGGAGGGGGGAGGAATTTGCTTAATGAAGTGCTGCATATGCATGGCAGTACTTCATTAATAAACTCCCAACACCCTACTTACCATCCTCCCTTCGAAGTAGGGAGGTAGTGTAGACACAGCCAACATGTCTTCCCAAGACTCAAACTTGCTCATACACTAAGAAAAATACCTTATTAGTCTATGGACTTGTCTGCAAAAATGTTTAGTCCATGGCAAGCTGGGGTTTGAATCTCTCCTGCACTGAACTAAGCAACTAACTGTCCATTTGGACCTCTCTGGTGCATCTGAATAGTTGGTTAACGTGCGCTGATGTAGTCCTCTTCGAAATGGGGCTAATGAATGTACATTAACCAACTGTTATGTGCACCAGAAAAATCCACAAAGAATTAGCTTCTTGCAGCTAATATGGGTAGACTCACACCCCAGCTTGGTGAAAAGCAGTGTGTACAGATAAGCCCTATTTGTAACAATGTGAACTGGTGATGCTCACCATAATATTTCTAAATGTAGTACCTGTTGCAGTGAGTAACCCCACTGACTTCCATGAACAGTTGATTGTGGTATTGATTACTTTCTAGTCTAAATATAAGACTTAATTCTCCTCTAAGTTTAGCTAGCATAAAACAGTGTAATTTCATTGACCTCAGTCAGGTGGAGCTGGGGTGTGCTTGCTTAGATAACCAAGCTTGAGGGTGGAAGCAAGAAACAGGCATATCATGTTTATTGGGGTCCCCTAGTTCCTGGAGCTCCTGAAGTCATATTTAGAGTATGACAGCACAAAGGGACATTGGTTTTATCCTACTGAGGTCAATAAAATTACTCCAGATTTTAATGTATAGGAGAAGCTAAATCAGCTGTACTTTATTTATAGGATTCCCAGAGGTATAATGGTTCATGTATTTAATTTAGAGTTGTGATGACTATGTAAGATTTTTAGATTTTTTGAGCGCAAAATAATCGGAGAGCGTCATTTTAAAGTATTGTTGACTTGTGACATCAACAGTGACCCATCTGAAATGACTTGTGCAAAGAGATTGTAGGAACAGTTTTAATATTAATAAAATAGGACATATGTAACTAAACAATTCTGCTAACAGTGAAGACATATTTGCATAATTAGAAAGTCACTTCATTATGCATTTTCCAATACATCAAGAGAAAATTAAACAAACATCAACCCATCACAGCACGAGGTATTCAGGAAGAACTGATAAAGGTAATGCGAAATGAATTAGGTTTTTAGATAACTCTTCTTTTCACTACGTTCTTGTTTGTTAATAAATATTGAGTCTGAATTAAAATGTAAATGGGATTCATTGCTTGAAGTAATGTGCCACAAACACACATCATGCTCGAATAGAGGATACAAGGAACTGTATAATAAAGGTGGGGGAAATTATTGGTTATTATTATTGAATTATTAGATTTTCCCAATGTTGCTCAGGTCAGCGATGTCCCCACATGAATTGGGGGAAGGGAGGAGCTGAGGTGCCTGAGGGGTGGGCAGCTCAGGTGGGACTGGGGATGAGGGGTTCAGTATGCAGGCTATCCCAGAGAGAGGGGGAAAAACCCAGCCCTTTCCCACTGCAGTAGCTTGGGGCCAGGTGAGAAGCACCTCTACATGGCTGCTGCAGCTCCAGTGGGCACAACTGGGTGAGACGTGCATGTCCCCTAGCTGGGACTGTTCCAAGCTCATCTGCCCCCTGTGCTCTCTAGCCAGAGTGAAGGACCCGGGAAACTGTACACTTTCCCCTGGCTCCCTGATGGAGGACAACAGACAGCAGTGCCCTTGTACGAATTGCGGGAGGGGATCCACCGCCCCCCACCTCTGCTGGCCCTAAAGAATGCCTGGGAGGTGGGAGGCCCAGGGCGCAGGCAGTTGCTGATGTGGGAGCAGGCACACTCCCAACCAGCCCCTTTCACCTGCCTGGGGACTGTTTCATTCCAGGCACATCCCACTTTCCTGGCACAACCAAACCCTTACCTCGGTTTAAGTTATGACACAAGGAGGTTGCATACCAAATTTGGTGCTCAGTTCTTGTTTAAGAGGAGTTCTTGAACAGACAGACAGTTGGGCGGGCACAGACTCATGCATAGATGCACAGACAAACTCTCAAACATATGTATGAATATTTGGCTTCTTTTATGAGAGATCTTACACTCTAAAAAAAATGAGCAGAAAAAAAAAGCGCTCAGAACACAGCCTCTGATTCTGATTGAGAGGTCAGTAACCTGATGATAATTTCCACAAATAGGCTACATCTACACTTAGAAAAAACTTTGAAATGGCCATGCTCATGGCCAAATCGAAGAATACTAATTAGGCACTGAAATGAATATTCAGTGTCTCATTAGCATGCCGCTGCAGTGCTGCATTTTGCTTGCACACAGCTCATCCGCCTGGGGTCCTTTTCGAAAGGATCCTGCAAACATTGAAATCCCCTTATTCCTATCAGCTGATAAGTGGGATAAGGGGATAGGAGTAAGGGGATTTTGACATTTGCTGGGTCCTTTCGAAAAGGACCCCAGTGTGGACGAGCCGTGCTCGATCGAAACACAGCACTTCTGAAGTGCCGTGGCCGGCAGCATGCTAATGAGGCACTGAATATTCATTTCAGCACCTCATTAGTATTCTTTGATTTGGCTATTAGCATGGCCATTTCAAAGTTTTTTCTAAGTGTAGACACGGCCATAAAGTAAATGTTCAGTTTTACATGACAGTCTCTTTACCCCACTTTAAAAAAAAAAGGGCATTTTACTGAATTTTGTACAGCCTTGCACAATATGAATTGGTGTAATTTCTGCTTCCTGAACCCATGAGCGTTATCTTTTAAAGGGCTTGATCCAAAGCTAATGGAAGTTGAAGGCATCTTTCCATGAACTTCAGTAATTTTTGGATTAGGCTCATAATCACTAGGTTGCTTCAAGAACGTATGGCATTCTAGCCTAATATGCACAATTAAGGCATTTTAGAAAATGTAAAATCTTTCTTTTCCTAGCAAACAGGAGTAGCCTGAAGCATAATTTCTATGAAAATTAGACTACAGTTAGACATTGATTGGATGCCTTCATACAAAATAATCACATGTATGATCCAACTTGCAAGGTGTGGTAAGGTCATTGTCAGAGTCTTTGTGGGTCATTTAGGCCCCTAACCCATAACTATTTATGCACACGACATAGCTATACTGATACTATATAAGCATATTTGGATTACAGTTAGTACAATAAATACTTGCAGAGATTTTAAAATTCAGGGTGTTTTAAAAGGTTTGCAAATGACAAATCAGATGTTGGCAACATCTCTCGTATGGCTTAATACAAATCTGTAGTTAATAGGCGTCTCCATTGACTTCAGTGGGCTTCACTCAGGCACCTAGGCTTCTATCCAGCAAAGTACTGAAGCATGTGCTTAACTTTAAGCATCAGATGAGACACAAGGCCTTTAACAGGACTACTGATGTGCTTAAAGGCATGTGTCATTCTGCTGGGCTGGAGCAATGGTAAAGGAAGAAAAGTGCAGAGTTACAGTAGATTAGCAGAAATGGGTTTTTGCTGCAGTTCCTTCATCCCAGTCAGGGAAATATGGCAAAGAGTCTCTTCTGACTTTATAAAGATTCATGTGAGTGTACAAGCACTGGAATCTCCAAAATAGCTGGAAAAACTCCTGTAGTCAGTTCTTATGAAGGCCATTAGATCATAAAAAATATATTAAAAGGAAGTGTGTATTGTTAAAGAAAAAAGAATGAATACGATTACATTTTAAGCGGGGAAGAGAGAGTAGGTCACTGTGGAAGAATTTGAAATTCTCTCACAGCCCATGGGTTAAAGTGAAGAGTTAGCCTTTTGCCATTCTTTTATCTCAAATAATCCCCTTTGCTGTCATTATCGCCACTTTGCTATCAGATAAATTTGTTGTGTTACAAAGCAATGCTTAGCAGCTTATGCACTACCCTGTATTACAACATTTCGCTGCTTCCAGTCCATGCTTCAGTTTTACTGTGATGTCTAGTACTAGAGATAAATATGTCAGTTCAGGTTCTCCAAGTCACAGAAACAAAGTGCCTTAGTAAAAGGCACCAACACTAACTTACATGAATTACTAGAAGTCCTGCAGCAAATTCTTGACCTTTGTGAGAAATTCCATCCAGTGCAGACGGTCCAAATAGTCTCTTATGGTGCTTAAAACCCATTTATGCTATACACTGAGGGCTTAAGTACTAATTAATATATAATATCTACCAATCTTAGCAGCTGTTCATGTTGTATTGAGGTTTTCAGATGCACCAAATTTAGATCACTGGTCTTTCAAATTAAAAATTCTTGCTGTGCCAGTGGTGAAGGGAGTGACTGGTGCAGTTCTGTGTCTCAGAAAAAAAAAAAAGCCCTCTACCTCAAAAAGTCAACATTTAGAAATGCCATTTCTAACTTAGACTAACACTCTTCTGTTTCTTCCTTTTCTTCTTGAGTGCAGGGGACTGGACTTGATGACCTCTCAAGGTTCCTTCCAGTGCTATGATTCTATGCTTCTTTGCTTAGTTTGAGAGAAATTAGCTTGCATTCAGGAGAACATAGACTTCATAAAATCGGGGGACCATTGCATCTAGAAACATGTATTGGGCTCTATGAATACAAATAACTTGTACGATGTACAAAACACGGCCCATTCTGATCTGTTAAACGGGTAAATCCAGAGAAACTTCAGGAAGATCAATTAATTTTTGCTGAATTTACACCCGTATAACTGAGGCCAGAGTCTAACCCATAAACTCTAAAAGATGCTATTCTAAATGTTAAGGGTGAAATTCATCATCAGAGAAGTCCAGGGTTTATAAAGGTCTAGTGCCAGAGGGGACAGGATGATAAAATCCTCCCTGCCAATCTGGGACCATGATTCCCACCTATAGGCTAGATGAACATCTATCCCTGCAACTTGTACACAGCACTAAGGTCACGGGATCCATGCAGTCCCCTGGCCATACCTGGCTGCCCATCAATATTTCCGTTCACCAGCTACGAGACCTGCGTGGAAACCACACCGCAGCAAGTTTTAAGGATGCAAGAAGGGCCGTGCTTCTTTCCTCCCCATTGGGTTGCATTTATACTAACAGACTAATGATAAATGTAGCTCCTTTTAGTACCCCGGTGCATGGTTCCTCTTAAAACCTAAACCTGAGTATTCAGGAAACAATTCAACTGGAATAATTTTGCAGTAGTGGCTCTAAGTCCTCATGAGTAATTTTGTGTTCTTTGCAAAGCTAAAATTGATTCGCTGTGAATCCTTGAGACTTCTTTACAAATAAATACACATGATGTACTGCTGGTGCATCACTTGAGAATCAGAATTTCTAATGACTTTGTGAAACAGGATCTGATCACTAAAGTAAAGCTTCCTGGGTCCTATATTGCAGTGGAAACTAGATTCTGGCTACTGAACAAAGCCGCCACCAGCAAAGGTAATAAACCCCTTAGCTTCAGGTCTTTCTTGCAGCATATGGTGTAACATCCTAAAATTATTATAGTTACTCAATAAGTGACCCAAAGCTCACTGTCTTGATGGTATTTCTGTGTGTAATCATATCAAGGGGAGGTTCTTAGCTTTTGCATAATGTTTAATCTCTGACCGGGATAATATTAGCATGAAAACAGAAATAAATTGTGTGTCTGCCTCCACAATTCATGCAAGAGAATTAATGCTTATATGAGAGCATAATTTATGGCACGCTAGTTGACTCTGCATAGTTTAGCACAGCTTCTTCAGCATTAGTGGGTATGAGCATAATATTGTAATTTTATCTGGAAACTAATGTGGGTGTGAAAAAACAGTCCCTTGAAAAGTAAAGCTTTCATTCCCAGAATTATGATATTATTTTATGCTCTTGAGTTATTTCTTAAGGTTTCATCTTCCCCTTCTGTGTAACAGTTTTGCACAAGAGGAATAATCATGTAAGGCACTGATATATCACCTGTCTGCTTATGTCGGTGAAAGGGAGGCGTATGGGGTTCCATGCACTTCTCCCACCCCAAACGCTAGTTGTGCAATTCCATTGGCTGGAAAGCAGCCAATGAGAGCTGGGTGGTGGTGCCTGTGCTTGAGAACAGCACATAGCACTTCATAACACCTTCCCCGCTTTCTAGGAACCAGATCTGCTGGCCACTTACAGGCTGCAATGCAGAGCCAGGACAGGCAGAAAACCTGCTTAGCCTTACAGCATCAGTGATCAGGAGCTCACTGAGGTAAATCCACATCCCGTGCCCCATCCAAACTCAGAGCCCCGTCTAGCATCTCAAACTCCTCCTTCCTAGCCCCACCCCAAAGCCCTCACCTCCCTGCACCTCAGCCCTCTGCTCCAGCCCTTCCTGCGCCAAACCCCTCAACCCAGAGCCTGCATCCTCTGTTAGAGCCCTGACCCCCTCTTGCACCCCAATCCCCTGCCTCAGCCCAGTGAAAGTGAGTGAGGTTGGAGGAGAGCGAGCCACAGAGGAAGGGGGAATGTTGGTAGAGGGACCTCAGGAAGGTTTGGGAAAGGGCTATGAAGGGGTGTGGCCTCAAAGAAAGGGCAGGGCGAAAGTGTTCTGTTGTGCTATGAGAAGGTTGACAGTCCTAGAGGTGTCAGGGGCTGGTAGGTGCTTCACAAACCCTTTGGATTTTTGCTGAGGGTGAATAGTGCCTTTGTCTGTGCCTTCTGATACTCTCCTTCCCTACGCTAGGCAACATCATTGACTCATTTCTCATTCGTTAGATTGCAGAAGGGGAGCTCAAGTGAAGCTCTGAAGAAGGACATTTGGAAAAGTAATAGTAATGGAAAGGAAAACTCTATTACAGTGTGGTATGTAACATTCATTACTTAAGCTGAGAACAGCCTTAGCTAGCATTGCATCAAAGAGTCTTAAACAATACTCATCTATCTTTCTGGGGTGGTAGTGCTGTAACTTTCCATATCTGGTTCATTATAGTAATTGCCTCTATATTAAAATTTAGAAAAATATCCAAGTTGTTAATACCTAGAAAACAGGTGTTCTAATCTACATTATCTATGTCCAGCATCGGACCCAAATGCCAGTTGGGGATTGCTGGATGTCCATGCTGGGATAGGAGCCAGCTGCTAGTAGTTCAACATCTGGTGGAGAAATTTCTACATCAGTGGACTCCAGAGATGGAGATATTGCCTCCAAATGGTAGAATAGGATCTGATTGTAACAGAGAATTTAGACTATTAACGTACAATATGGTAATTAACTGTAATATATCCTAAATGTGTACATACATGAAAGAGAGAAAGACATTGTCATACACTGGCTGTTCACAGGCAAGAATGAAGGACTCATTACACGTGCTGGCTAGAGAAGATATTCCTTAGCTCCAGTAGGGGAAGGGGGACATTTTTTTGTGGTTTTGTGTTTTTTGTTTTGACTTTTATTTACTTATATATTTATTTGCTGCTGAAGTTCAAGCATTCAGCTCCTGCTTGCCAATGTGTATGAGTTTTCCTAGAAATTGTGTCTGTTGCTGGCACCACATAGAACTCATACCGAACATCTGAAGTGTCTCATATGTTCTAGAAAGCCAGGCTCATTATAAAATTGCTCATTTCTCTTACAGTAGTGTTAAGTTTCATTGATTGACAGGATTTTCCTAACAATGTCACTAGATGGCGAGCAAGTAATCCATTAATTACTTTCCTGTGCGTAAAATTTGTTTTTAAATATTAACTTGGACACTAATTTAGTTTCATTTGACAGTGAAGACAAGTTGACATTGTTAAAGTTAATGCTCTACTTCTTTCTGAGACCAAACACACGGACACTCAGATTGATTATTTGGATAGCTTTATTGCATTTTGTGAATTGCATTGAATGCATTTTCACACTATGTCTTATGGATGCTTCCAGGCAATTAGTTTTTCATTTAGCACTTTGTAATTTCTTTTAGGATCTGACTTTTTTGTATGTTATTGAATTACACTTGTTTGTTTTAAAGGAGAATAAAGTAAAAACAAGAGTAAAGTTTGCCAATTACTGTTCTCTTTTGATGTATAAAGACAGCTTCAAGCAACAGTTCTGTCTTTCAGACCTTGGAAATATCTGAAATAACTGGTCCTCACTTTCGTCTTTGTTAGAGGACCTTAGTGAGATCTCTGGGGAGCCTAAATAGCACTACAATATATGCTGCAGCTTTTCTCCCTTTCTGGCAATTCACTTGGACTGATTTTCGATTGCCTTTCGTCATGTACAGACATTTGTATCTGTGTACAGTGGGTGTAAATTTCTGACTAAGTAGGGTGTTATGTCCACTTTGCACTTACGTTGCATACAAGGTTCAAAGCAGTGGAGAACTGATCGTTAAACCCTTCAGTTCTGCATCTTGTATTCCACATTGAGAAGATGGTTCATTTTACTGCCTTGTTTGTTAACACTGTAAAATTTCTTTAGCAAAAGTGATAATCAAAGTCCTGAAGTTCTAATTCTTCTTCACCTAGCGTCCCTGTGGGCACTGCATTATAGCGATGGTAGTATGCCTGTGCCTGCATTTGGAGGTCTTTGATAACAGTGCCCATTGGACTGTATATGTTCTTGTCCCAGTCTCACACTGTGAGCTATGTTTCTGTATAGTATTGTGTGATCCAGACTTCCTCAGTTCCTTCTCAGGTGCCCATGGACTGGGATGGAACCATCAGCAGAGCCCTGCATAAGTCTTTAGTGCCTTAAGTGGTAGTATTAGGCCAGTCACACATGTTTATTCATTGGACGGCCCATTGCTGCAGTCAATTTCCACATATTTTGAACTGTAACAAGCATGATGTGAGTGAAAATCTAGCAATCTGCAAACACATCTTAGTAGAACCATCCCAGAATTTCCTTGCTTACGCAGTTTTTGTGTGACTCAAAGACTTCTTGATAAAAGTTTTTTAGTGTGTTTCTGCTCATTGCTAAGGTCCATGCCTTCTATGTTAAGGTCATTGTCATGAGCATATGGAAGTCAAGCAGAGGTTTCAATTGCAGCTATAAATCAAGATGACAACTCAGATGGTAACAGATTCCACTTAGAATAGAATTTCAGAATGCATGTTGTGTTCAGTAAGTGCATATTGCTTGTACGTTTGTGTTACGTGATTTTTTTCTCAGAAACAGATCATAGATCATGAGTTTTTTTATATCACTGTGTCCCTAGCTAGCATTTGTGTCATATATGCATAAATCGTTGTACAGATTCTGCTTATAGGAGCTGCTAATAAATTCACCAATGAATTATTACAAATTAATCAAGATTTTCTGACTGTATTAGACAATGTAGTCATGCTCTGTTATGACTTTTCATGATTAAAGGGAGTGGTCCTGAAAGCCACATTTGCTAAAGCATGAAGAATAATGCGCAGAAGAGTGACTACATTCACATGTAGCATTGGAACATTCCAGTAAAATAGATCTCTGATAGAATAACAATCACTTTCTCACTGATCCTTCATTTGCACACAACTTGGCGAACACCCAAAGAATGGTGAGTGTTGGCTGTGATTGGATAGGGGCCAGGGGTGTTCTACAGGGGAAAAAGAGCACTGTGCAAGGGGCACAGAGGAACAGAGTAGAATAAAAATTCTAAAATTCTCCTGGCACTTTTTCCCCAGGCTGGAGACAGAGAAGGGTGTCAGTGTAGCAGACATCTCACTGCTGAGGGTAAGCAGCAAATTGAGTGTACATCTACTGCACACTTGTGGCTTTTGCGCTGGTCCCTATGCTGCTCGCCTGTGTGCTGCTTTGGTCCCAGCACAAGTGATTGTCGAGATGCTTGGGAAAGTTTCCTAAAATGGAGAAAAGAAAGCAGCTCTGCCAAGTACCCCAGAAAACTCTCCTAGAGATCTCTCTGGAGGAGTTCCATGAGATATCAGCATACGGCACTACCCTGTTCCATCATAATAATTAGATTCATGGGCAAACGTCCATACATAGAAACACAGGCCACTCTGTACACTTCTATACCCTGAATCCACCTCCACATTACACAAACCACAGCCACTAACCAGGCATCTCCTCTCTTGCTGCTTGCTCACCAGAAAGCAACTTCGCACACTGGTTAAACAACCATGTACTGCTGAACAGTTAGTAGCTGCCTGCTCCACCAAGTGTCCTCATCAAGGGGGTCCACATCATGTCTCATTCCACTTCTTCTTCAATGACTTTGTCTTCCTGATTAAGTCCAGTGTGAGCCATTTCCCAGGCCTCCAAATTATCCGTGGGGCTCTTGGAAGTTGAGGTAGGGTAGCTGCTGAGGACAGTGTCCATCTCCTGAGGTATAGCGCCAGAGCGACCATTTGCCTCCCTCACATTATGGTAGACATACTTCTGCTCCTTTATCTTTGCTCTGCACTGCAGCGTGTCCAGATCCTAGCCCTTTTTACACAAGCCTCATGAGATCTGCCTGTAGGTATCAAAATTGCTATGGTTGAAGCACAGTGGGGACTGCACATCCTCCTTTTCCCATGTACTGAGCTGATCTAGCACCTTGCAGTGGTTCAGGTGGGACAGTATTTGCTGCAATAGCAATCCAGGGTCACATGTAAAGATGTGATAAGACCTCTCCACGCTGAGCCAACAGAAAATGGAATTTAAAAAAGTCCAAGCCAAGGCTCTCTGGGCTTCTAAGAGCCTTGTTGTATGAAGCGGGAAGATGGGGAATACTTCTGATTTTTGAGGTCAGCATTGCCAGTTTTTATTCCAAAATAGACTGAAAGCTTTTTTTGGACTTGGCGGAAATCTCAGCAGACCAGAAACTCTGAGTTTCAACCAACTCTAGCCCCGATGAAAATGAGATCAGGACTTGGCTGCTAATCTGCATAGTCATTGTAAAAATGATGACTATGTCATGTCCAAGGATTATGACTTCAGGTGGAGATGACACAAGATCAGACATATTTTAAAGAAATAATGAGATATGTCTGCGTAAGTAAGCTTGGTATCAAAGAATGAGAAGAGTCCACCTACTCCTAAAAAATCTGCCACATACAGATAGATTTATTTCCATGCAGTATGTTTTTATGAGGTGTCAGCTGTTTATTACAGATTAATTAGAAGGATTTTCACTTTTATGGAAATATAATTTTTCTTTCTTTATTGATATGGCAAACATGCTTTGGCCTCATTTTATAATTGTTTCGTAAGTCATTCGTTAAAAATTTCTGCAGTTAGTATTTGTTTAAACTTTTGGAGTGGAGATTCTTCTTTCCATCAGGGCCTGACTAGGTCAAACATGTAAGCACAAGAAATTTTGAATGTGTAACAGTCTCGCTGAAATAAGTCACCACATGTATATTAGGAGACAGTTGATCATATTGTCAGGTTGTGGAACAATGCTTACAACATTACTTGGGTCAGATCCTTAGCTGGTGTAAATCAGTTTCTTTGAAGATACATAGATTTAAGCTTGTGAAAATCTGGCCCAATGAGCAGGTATTCTCCCAAATTGAGACCTTAGTCATTACATTTCCAGTGAACAATTCTTTACCAGTCACGTACAAAAATAACAGCCCTTCTCCAATGTGTTGGTGAATCATGAGTTTTACTGTGTTCCATTGCTTTGAAACATATTGGGTGATCCAAATTATGTTTGTATTCAGTATGAGATCCTAAGATATATTGCATTACTACATTACAGATCACAAATTAATTTGCAAAAGCTTGGAAACTAACTTCATTATTATTAGAGCCCTTGACATGTCTTGCTTGCAGTTTTCCCACTTCAGTTGCACTGCACCATATGTATTTTTAAAACATAGGTTCCTATCACAAGAAATGAATGACCTACCTTTTACAAAAGGTAGGGAGTTAAATTTGGATCTGACGTAAGTGGGGGCAACTCTATTGATGTCAATGGACGTAGTTGCATTTGCTTACAACATACCTGAATTTGGCATAGGTGTGGTTAAGGATGGGTTTAAAAAAAATGCATAGAAAAAAGATTCCTGGCCCCATTATTAAAAATGTTTGCTTAGAATTTTATAAAGGTTCTGAAATATTTAGTCTGCTTATCTTCCACAATTACTTTTGGTTTCTATTCAGAACGGGTAAGCTTTGGTGTGAGATTTCCAATTTAACACACTTCAAAGGGGTTCTGTTAAGCATCCAAACTGTGAACATCTTGAAATTTCACCATAATTGGCAGCAAGTGTGTACCCTGGACAGCCCAAACCTTACCTAGAGCATTATGGCTCCAGTGTTCTTTATTTGTTATGTTAAAATGTATTTTTAATTGAGAAGAGATGTTTGTTATCAGAATGCAGAGATTTTCCTGCTGCATTCATTATTTGGAGGACTCCTTTTTAGGAGCCTGTCTTCAGTTTTCACTTTGAAAAGGTTAAATTTATTTTGCCAGCACAAGTAAATGTTTGGCATTAGATTGAAATGCGCCTGGCTCAGTGATAAGGCACAGTAAAGAAGAATGTTCAGCGCTGATCTCTATCCCATACTTAGCATACTGCTGCCCCCTCCTGCCTTCTAGTGGTCTGAATCTCTTACTTTATGTTGTCAATTTACATGACGTTGCTCAAATAATTGTCTCTTTGTAGATGTACGTTCATTTGAAACTATTATACTTGATTATCTTCAATCTTTTTTTTCAAAGAAAAACATAGAAACCAGATTGCAATTATTGCCAAGGAATGAAAGAATATGTATTCTTACTTGCTTGTTACAAGAACAATGTTGCCCTTTAATATATATATATATTTTATTTTTTTCAATGTTTGTAATAAAAATAAACCCTTAGGTTTTTTTGTTCTTTTTGTTTTTCCTCCTGTTTGGCAAATGTTTATTGGTTTTTATTGGTTTAGAATGAACTGAAATTATCATCAGTCAGGCTGTAAGAATTTTACTAATAGGGCATAATAACATAATCCCACAAGTGGCCCCATTGATATGTGGTGTGTGATACTACTGCAATGGTTCTCTACCGGGGGTATGAATACCCCTGGCGATAGGCTGAGGTCTTCCAAGGGGTACATTAGCTCATTTTTATATTGGCCTACTTTTACAACAGACTCAATAAAGAGCACTAGCAAACTCAGTACAAACTAAAATTTCATACAGACGATGACTTGTTTATACTTCTCCACATGCTACATAATGAAATGTATGTGCAGTATTTATATTCCAGTTGATTTCTAATTATAGGGTGAAAACAAGAAAGGAAGCAACTTCTGAGCAATAGTGTGCTGAGAGACTTGTATTTTTTATGTCTGACTTTGTAAGCAAGTAGTTTTTAAGTGAGGTAAAAGTTGAAGCACGCATACTCCTGAAAGGAGTACACTACTTTGGAAAGCTTGAGAGCCATTGTACTGTTTGGTATGAGTAAGAGTATCATGATCTGACTCAGTGATTCCTGTTTGCGTAAGAGGGTTAAATTCTGTAGAGTCTCAGTGTGCCAAAATATTTCTGATTGTGATCTCTTGCTTCAGGAGACTAGTAAGTGAACAGCTGCAGCTGCACCCCCCTGAGAGAAGACAAAAACATTGTGGGGCTTTTTTTCAAGATTCTATAAAGATACTTCCTGTTTTTGCAAAGACTTCTGCGTACAGTCCTGTTTAGTCCCGGTGGCATCCGTGGGAAGTCTTTGTAGTGTGTGCTACAAAAAGCAACACGTTTGCAAGATCAGGCCCATAGTGGCTAATTTTGCAGGTGGGAGGCGAGGAGGGAATAGGAGGAGTAGGAATTGAGTGGTGGCTTTTACAGAAAATCTAGATCATTTGAATGCAGAGTGTTTGTCAACAGCAGATTGATTGGATCTAACCTTGAAGCACCCAGGCAGATTAAACTTCACACGTTCGGTCCTGTCATCAGAGGAAGCAAAGCTATTGATGTGCAAATTTCCTAAAGGATTCAATGGAGGATGTCTGAAATGATAGCCAAGGCTTATCCTTAATATTTCTGGTTATGAGGATGGCATATAGGCAAAAGTGAGCAGGCCTGTCAGAGAGGACTGTTCCCCTGAGAAAAGTTTAGGAAAATTAGTATTTGGTTTTGGTTTCTTGTTTTTGTTTGCTTGTTTGTTTTGGAGGCTTTTTTATTGTAAACCACCTAATAATTGTTAAATCTCTAAGCAAAAACCATAATGGAGGAACCCTCTTATAAAATATACGGGCAGCTGCTAAACCCCTCAGTTTATTAATTTTTCCTTTCCCTGTTCTCTTTCTCAGCTCCGTAATCCTCTGGCCCTTGATAGGCCTTTTCTTCTGTCTTTGCTGCCCCTGTTTGCCTCACACTATTTATTTATTTATTTATTTATTTGCCCCTTCACAAATTGACACACATTAAAGATCATTAGGTAAATCCTAGACACACCAAGGCTCTGCATTTTCATTGTGAGCAAAAGTTGAGGTAAGCTGCAGGCAGGAAGCACAATGCTGGAATCACCAAGCTACATCCCTGCAGCCAGTGCAGGTGCTGTGTAACCACTAGGAGGTTAGAGTAGGGAACTGTCAGAGTACCTGGCACGGGTTATCTTGCTATATAAAAACCTAAGGTGAAAGTAAGTTGGTGTGCCACAGTGTGGTGCCCTGGTAAGAGGCTGGCCCGCTGGGGGAGGGGCTCTGGATGCTGCCAGCACCCTGGATGGTGTGGTCACAGCACATCCAGGCTCCAGTCCTGGTCCTTGGGCCTCCAGGAAGTGTGGCCCCACTGTCCCCTGGGTATCTGGTAGACAGGCAGAGCGGTGGCTGCACTCTCAGTCCGGAGCTTCCCCCATCCCAATCCTCTGCCTGCTCTTAGGCCCCCCACAACTCTTTGCCCTGGCTTCTGCATCCCCCACCCCTGCAGCCTCCACTCCCACCCTGACAGAGCTCACACACCTCCCTGTCCATTGCCTTGAACTCCTCCAACCCCACCCCCCTGCAAGATCCCTGCTCTGAGCTCTCCCTGTGCCTCCCAAACCACTTCCCTGAATCCCCCTATCTCAGTCTTCTGCCTGCCCTTAGCCCCCCCACCCACAACTCTTTGTCCTGGCTTCTGCAGCCCCCCTGCCCTGACTCCTGCCTCCTCTACCCAACCCTGTCTGAGCTCCCCACTACAGCCCCTGCCCTGAAACCCTCACATCCCTTAGTCCCTTGCCTGATGCCCCTGAATGCCAAATGTAAATTTCAAACCCCCTCACAGAGCCCCACCCCAAGGGGAGTTGTGATAGGACAGTAAGCGTAATATATTTGTTTTTCACCCCTGAAAACCCCACCTTTTTGGCAGTGAAGAGAAAACGATAGTAGCTAATATATACAGCCTTTTAGTCTCCCAGATACTCCAGGTGCACTGCCAGCTTCCATTCCCTTTCCCTTACCCTCTTCAGAACTTCTGTTTCAATGTTTGCGGCAAAGTGCTGTGTCAGATTCCTAGGTAGTGCCCAGAGCAAGTTCTAAGGATGGCTAAACTGGGAAGTTGATGATTTCAGGGAGCGCTGTGCCATTTAATTGGGTCTTTGTTTTGTTTGGGTATGACATGGCCTCCTGCCCTGCCCCACCCCTCTTCCAAGGGGTCCCACCCTGTAGCATCTCTCCTGTGTTAGTAGTCCTATGCGGCTTAGTGACAACCTCAGTCAGGCCTGGCGGCCTCGTCCTTTAAGTTCAAGCCCAGGACCCCAGTCATTCAGGCCTCAGTGGCCTAGTTATTCCTTTTATTGCCTGACTCCCTGGGCCACTTCTCTGTGACCCCATGCATCTTCTGGGCCTCTAACTCGGGGCCTGCAGTTCGGCAGGAGTCAAGCTGGAAAATTCCCCAAGGTCCCCTTATCCTGCCTGGCACTGCCCTATCTAAGGGTATGTTGACACTTGGGAATGAAATGAAATTTGTTAAAATCACCTTTTTAACACTAGATTTTATGAAGTTGAGGTTGAGTGTCATGACCTACTCAGAAGGTTGATTTAGTGCCCCCCCCGCCCAAGGTTGCCTAAGTCTGACTGTGGAAGCAGTGCATTCTGGGCACCTATTCCACAGTTACTGTAACACTGTTGCGTTGAGGGATTTTGTGCTGGTGTCTTGTGGGGAAAAAAAGTTGTGGCAAGCTGTTCTAGGTTTCTGATGTCATCATCCCAGAATGCATTTCCCTTACTTCCCCCTTTCCAGATGAAAAATAAATGGCATTTTCACACAGTTTTCATATTGACTGCCAGCCTCCATTACAGGCACTAACATGGATCCCGATACACTTCAAAGTTTGTTGCAGTGTTTTGTGCTCAGTTCCCATGCTGTGAGGTAGTAACTTCTGAACATACTACCCATGCAATATGAGCTCATTGCTGCTAGGGGCACTGACAGACATGAAAATCTGGAGAGAAGAAGCATGGAGTTTCTGGCATCACTGGAAGAACTGTACAGCATGGAGCATGGGTTTTGGAGTCACAAAACCAGCATAGACCAGTGGGATCACATCATTTTGTGGCCATGGGACTATCAACAGTGGCTGTGGAACTTACGGATGCGTAAGGCAACTTTCAAGGAACTTTGTGAACTTCTGACTCCTGCCCTGAAGCCCAGCGATACCAGAATGAGATGTGCTTTGACAGTTGAGAAGCACATGGCAATTTGTTTTTGGAAGTTTGAAACACCAGACAACTACCGGTCAGTGGGAAATCAATTTGGAGTGGGGTTGTTGTCATCTAGGTAGCCATGGTGATCATTTAATGAAGATGGTGACCCTGGGGAATGTGCAGGAGATAGTGGTTGGATTTGCTGCCATGGGGTTCCCTAACTGCAGTGGGGCCATAGATGGAATGCACATCTCCATCCTGGCACTGGACCACCACGCCTCAGAATACATTAAACACAAGGAGTACTTCTCTATTGTGTTGCAGGCATTGGTGGATCACAAAGGTCATTTCATTAACATCAATGTGGGGTGGTCAGGAAAGGTGCATGATGCTTGAATCTTCAGGAGTTCAGGTCTGTTTACAAGGCTCCAGAGTGGAACTTTCTTCCCAGAAAACATTGAGACCTTGGAAATGCCCATAGTGATTTTGAGTGACCCTGCTTTACCCCTTGTTCCCTTTGCTCATGAAGCCATACACAGGCTCCATGGAATCCAGTAAGGAGCTCTTTAAGTACAGGCCGAGCAAGTGCAGAATGGTGATAGAATGTGCCTTTGGTCATTCGAACGCAGGTTCAGATTCCTACTTACCTGCTTAGACCTCAGTGAAGAAAATACTACCCTGGTCATTGGGGCCAGGTGTATTCTTCATAACCTTTGCAAGTCGAGGAGGTAAAATTCCTTACCTGCGTTGGGGGCTGAGGCAGAGATCCTGGCAAGAAATTATCAGCAACGGGCCTCAAGGAAAAACAGGAAAGCCCAGAAAGAGGCACTGAAAATCAGGGATGCCTTGAAAACCAAGTTTGTGAATGAGCGTGAAGGAAGTTAAGTGCCCCGCCCCCACACACACCCCTCACCCTTGCTGTTTCCTCGCTCTTTGTAAAACCCACCTCCAGCTGGGAGACAACCATTGCCACCGACCCAACCCCAAAGCATGTTAACCAATAAACAAAACTCTTTTTCCAAAATCTAATGTTTTTAATAGAGGGCACTTGTGGAAGAGTCGGGGTATAGGGAAAAATGGATAATAAGGTCATGGTTAATCATCAAAGGTTGGCCTTCTGGTGGGTGTTGATTTTGTGGAGCTATGAAGCAGAGCTCTCCATGGCCTTTCCTCCCTGCCCATTCTGGGTCCCTGACAAGAGGAGGGGGCTGCATGTGTGAAGAGAGGAGGCATGGTGGGGGGGCATCGATTGGACTGGGGATGCAGATCCAGGAACAGGGGATTGGACTGGCCAGGTTGAAGTATGTCTAAAATGATGGTGCCTGGAATGGCTGGGGGATGCAGAGCCAGGAGCTGGGGAGTGGACTGACTGGGCTGACGGATGTCTAAATTGATGGTGCCTGGAGTGGCTGGGGGATGTAGTGCCCCATCCAGAGAAGGAGAATGAGTGGGGTAAGGGTGGCATATATCAGTGGTTCCTGGGGTGGCCTGGGGAGTCTGTGCCTCTAAAAGGGGACAGTAATGTGTATAGATAAGGAGGCATGCAATGGCATGTGTGTTGGGGGAGTGAGGTGCATGGTTTCCTGACTTTTTCTCAAGCACGGCTTCAATTAAGGCAGAGGTCACTGATTGTGATTCCTCAATCAGAGACTTAATCACTTCTGTCTGTCCATAAAGGACATGAATGATATGTGCATTCGTGCTTGACAATCCATCGTCTTTTTTCTCCAGTCACAGAGCACTGTTTTTTCTTTTGTCACTACATCAAAATAACATTTCATTCCGGGACTACTTCTCCCTCCACGTTTGGGGCAACCTCTTAGCGGCTGGACTTAGGCCTCTTTGTCTTCTACCAAGGTCATTTCTTGATAAAATAAATGTAGAAATATTAATGACATTGGCAATAGCAACATTTTTATCTTTACTTGGACCAAAATGACCATACTGCCAGAATGGCCGTCTGTCTCTGTGGAAGAACATATTGCAACTGCAAGGTCACTCTGGTGACTTTTAAGACTAAAGAATGCATTGATTCCAAGCAGATCTATTTCAGCTCTTCTGCAGCTGAGATTTACCTTCAGCACTGTGGTAAGCTATCCTTGGTTCACAGAGGAAAAAAAATCTTAAAGCAATGCTGTGGGGTGCGGGCAGTGAGCCACATGCCCAGTGGACGCTGGCCCGTGGGGAAGTGGGTGGCTGCATTGTGGCACTCTAAAAGCCCGCTGGCCCAGGAGGGAATGGGGGTTGCCTGGAGTGCATGCTGCTTAAAGCAGTACTTTGACTTTAAAGAGGCTGCTCCAGGAGTTAAAAAATTGTTAAAAGTCACTGCAGGCATGCACGTGAGCCAGGGGTGGGTCTGATCAGGGGTGGGTCTGATTTCCAAAGAGAAATTTCTGAGCTACAATTCATCTGCAAATTCGATGCCCTCAGCTCAGGCTTAAACAAGACTGTGAATGGCTGGCTAAATACAGAAGCAGCTTCCCCTCCCTTGGTGTTCACACCTTCAGATCAACTGCTGGTAGTAAGTCTCACCCTTGCTGACTGAGCTAACCTTGTTATCCCCACCCTTACTCTGGCTTATTTATACTTGGCCCTGCAGATTTCCAAGACCAGCATCTGATGAAGTGAGTCTGTGCTCATGGAAGCTCATGCTCAGAATTTTTCTGTTAGTCTATAAGGTGCCACAGGACCCTTCGTTGCTGTTACAGGATTTTAAAGTGGCTGGTCCAGGAGATGCATATGTTTTGCTCTGCACTGGGTAGGTCACAGACAAAAAACCATTAGTGACTCATGAAACTTCCCATGTGTTCTAGGTTGCCAAATGAGACACCAGCCTCATCAGAATAAGAAAAATGCGATAAGAAAAGATTGCTTGTTCTGTCCAGGTACAATGTTGGAAAATTTGCAAGAATGCTCTCTGTGGGGCCATGCTTCCAGATCATTTACTGGTTGCTTGGCAGGATAACGTGTCTTCCTGTGGAAAGAGGAACAAATCGGTTCTCCCCAAAGACCTCATGGGGAGAATCCAAGAGTGCCTGTCTATGACCTTCAGCTTTTTGCACAAACAGGATCAGAGCTCCATTCCCACATCCATTAACAAGCTGTTCTAAGGGAAAGGGGCACAGACCCTCTACACAATGATTGCACCATACTATTATCGGTAGGAAAAAAAGCATACTTACCAGAAGTGCCTTCTCTAGGATCCGGGTTTGCCTCTGAAGCCACCTCCTGAGTGAAGGGGCTGGGCTCCAAGGGCTCCAAACAGCTCTTGGCTTTCAGGATCTACTTCTACGCTCAACTGGACCTTGCTGTTGTCCACCTCTTCCACATCAGGACAGGCTTCATCATCATCCCAAGGAACAATCTGCACAGAGGTGTCTAGATGTCTTCTGGGGGAATAGGTTGCATCTGTCCCTGGAGTAGCATGAAGTTCATCATAGTATGAGGATTTATGGAGAGATGCCTGACTCTGACCATTGGCTTGCTTGCACTTCTGGTAGCTCTGCCTCAGCTCCTTGATCGTCATGCAGTGCTGCTGAGCGTCTCTGCTGTACACCTTCTCAGTCATGCCTTGCAATATTTTAGCATCAATGTCATCATTCCTTTTGCTGGCTTTGAGATGGAGTAAAATAGCTTCTTCCTCCCACAGTGAAATGAGGTCCAAGATCTCCTGATGGCTCCATGCTGATGCCCTTTTGTGAGTATGGCTACGAGCTGTGCTGGGTGTGCTGCAAAGATGTGATGCACACATCTGCTTGCCATGTTGGCCAGAGAAGAAAGGACATCTGATCAAAATTTCCTGTTACCTACTTCCGGCTCACCTGAAGAGCAGCAGAGGTAGAAAAATGACCAGAAAGGACACCTCAAGGGGCATTGTGGAACAGTTTTGGACGCTGATAAAATTTATTTTAATAATGCTTCCATCTCCACTTTGTATAGTTTGACTTTGCAAGCTTGGCTTTCTCGAGTTACTCCTAGGGAAAGTCAGGAGCGTGAAAGTTGGCGTTACACCCCCTTAAAAATCAACCTATTAAGCCTGGGGTGTAGACAGTTTATAAATCGACCGTAGATCCTTAAATTTGACTTACTCTCCTAGTGTATACCAGGCCAAAGGCTCTAGCTCTCTGTGAGAGCTGGCCCTGTACCTTCCCTGTCTGGGACCCAACTCACCCAGCTCTGCTGGAGCTGCTTCTTAAATGGAAGGCTGCTCCAGCAAGCTGCCCCTCTGAGGAGTTCCCCCCCAAAGAGTCCTTCAATGGGCTGGTGGAGCTGCACAGGCTCCCCCAAACAGTCTTTCACTTATGGGCTGGTGGAGCTGTGCAGGCTCCCTGCAGCCTGCCTTACCCTTTCCTTGGAGTAGGGTTTTGTTTTTTTTTTTGGCTCCTACAACCTTCATTTCTCTGTGTGTTTGCTGGTTTGTTTTTTAGTTGTCCTATGGGGTGAGGGAGGCACCAAAAACATCTCCCACCATTCTGAGTAAAATGCCTATGCCCATTTCTTATAGTTCCCATTCTGACCATAGATCCCACCATGAGACTGGTAACACCTTTCCCTCTCTTGATATTTATGATGCTTTGATAATTTCTCTCCCCTCCTCTTTGTCTTCCACTTCCCGTTCTAGCTGAATCTCTCTTGTCTTGCACAGTAGGAGGTCTCTGTACCATTTGCTTTTAGATGTGATTTAGCCTCTTAGATTTTCCTGCTGCTTCATCTCTCATTGGGCATCTTCTACATGAGAAATTAAAACAGTACCAAGCTGTCTTTTATTCTCATCCTTGAGGCTGTTACAAAACCAGCATTTAAAGCATTGCAGCTTTCTTTCCCACAGCAGGATGACCTAGTCACAGTTTTTGCATGTGTGGCTTACAGAATCTTGTTATCATTCCTCCCTTCGGAATCAGATGTCAAATGGGCTCAGACTTCTGCCTGCATCCTTCTGTCTTGGACAGACTACTTTGAAATCTTTCTCTCCCACTCCTTCTTTGTTCACCATTTGAATTTTGTAGTGTTGAAGTTGGGTTATGTTTGTTTATCTTGAGGCTCTCACCTTGGATTATTGGCCACATGGTTCAAAATGTAAAATGATGTTAGTGACCACCATTGAGTTAGAAACATGTCAATAATGTCTGCATTTACCCAGTGAAGCATTTTGAATATCGCCGTTCTCCTTGCCCATCAATTATTTAGACTATTTGTTCTGCACACTCAGCGATTTTTTTTCTTTTTTTCATGTCCTGTTAATGCTTTGACTGCTGATCCCTGATCTCTGACACTGCCTTCTGGTTTGTATGATGATTCCTAACTTGCAACTCTGGTGTATTTCTTTGGAGTGTTCATGATTTTGCTATTGGTTTCTGTTGCTGCTGTTATTTAACATCAAAATTTTACTCATTTTCTTTTAAAACTATAAACAGTATAAATAGAGGAACAAATGAGAAATTCTCGGTGTTTGAGAGAATGTGAAATTCATGCACTTTAACCAATAAAATAAGTTGAAGTCCTTAAATAAGTTATTGTGCATTACCACTTTGTTGTTGCATGAATGTTATTGCTCTTTAGTGGGTTATGGAAGTGATTTCCTCCATTCTCTCTTTTCCTCTTCTCTGTCATTCTAGCACAAGTTAGGAAAAGGACATCCCTTGCTGTGTGTTTCTTCCTGTAGATTTTCTTGTTTGTGATATTCACAGTCCTTTAATTTTCACCTGGCTCAGTGTGCAGGTGGCTAGACACCGTGAGACATACACTATACAGTCAGTAATGGCCAGACAGGGAGATTAGTACATTGGAACCTCTTTAATCTCACAACTCCGATAGTATTTTCATCTTAAGTGATGCTGACCGAAGGACAAATAATAGGGGAACATAAGGACGCTCCCTCTTCCAGCACTCATCATCAGCCGCATACTGCTTTCAGCAAGTTTAGGGCAATCCCCTGGAGTGGTGTAGCCCAAGAGGACTGCGAGCTGCCAAACTCATGTTACTCTCAGGCTGCACCACTACAGGGGAGAGTGGGGAACTGCCAAGCACTCACAGGAAGAGGTGGGTGGGAGTGGAGGAGGGGCAGGAGGCGGAGGGGCATGGGTGGAGACAGGCAGGTCATGGACAGAGCAGGGGAGGGGTAGGGTAGGGTACATGCCATTACCTTCCCCCACCCCCAAATCCATGCCTCTGGGAATGGGGGTTAACAATGCACTGTTGTGCTTCAGCTATTCAAAGGTGGATGGCTCCTTGGGTGGTCATTCCCCGCTAGTGTATTTTAGAGCAGCCCCATGCTATTCATACAGACCCATAGAAAGACTTACAGGACAATTTACAGTACTCAAAATGCTTTTATTACAATACTTTAACCTGTCACGATCAGGATGAGGACTATGACACAGATTCATTCGTGTGTAGTTGTGCAGGTGTGTAGGTGTGAACAATAATCTCAGTAACAGAATATCCAGTAGAACCCCATTTATCTGATCTAACTAGGAAAAGGGCCAGATTGGATAAATAAAAAAAATCAGAGCTGGAGAATGTGCAAAAAGCTTCAGCCCCAGGAGGTGAGGCTATCGTATCCACAGGGCAGCTTGGGCTACAGCTGAAGCATGTCTCAGAATTAAATCTGATCCAGCTGCTGGCCCACAGCACAATTCCATCAAGCCCCAAAACAAGCATCTACAAGTGGTGTCCTGTGCACGATGTGACCTCACATGCACTATACCTGCAGTAGAATGTCACATGGAAGGTCACTAAAAATGTATGCAAGTTTAGAACTGAACACACAAGATTTTAATGGGAACTTTCCATTACTTATGTGAGGAAGAGACTGTCTCTCTTTGCACAACTCAACAGTTACTGAGATCTCATGCCTCCATACATTTCTGGCAGAGGATTAGATTTAGTGCACTGTAGATGGTTAACAAATCTCATTGATGTTTGCATTCTGATACCATGTATTTACTAAAGCTTCACATATGCACATAAAATCAATTAGACTATAGCGATATAAAGTTCATGAGGTGAGTTAATCTAGAGTATTTATACATGGAGAAATAAAAATGTCATGCAACTGTAGAATTGAATTCACAAGGCAATCAAGTGAAGAAATGAATTGAGTATGATAGACCTTTGTGTTTGTGTGATTGATGGGAGAGCTACTACCCTTTTCTGGACAGCCCAGCCATTCACTTAACTGAACTATCTGCAAACAGTTAAACTCAGATACAGTGGAGCCCTGAAAATCTCCAGGATGTGTTGGGAGGCAGCCAGGTGAGTCAATTGGGAGAGAGAATGAGATTTCATAGAATCATAGAAGAGTAGGACTGGAAGGGACCTCGAGAGGCCATCGAGTCCAGCCCCCTGCCCTCATGGCAGGACCAAACACTTTCTAGACCATCCCTGAAAGCCATCTATCTAACCTCTTCTTAAATATCTCCAGTGCTGGAGATTCTACCACATCCCTTGGCAACTCGTTCCAGTGTTTGATCACCCTGACAGTTAGGAACTTTTTCCTAATGTCCAACCTGAACCTCCCCTGCTGCAATTTCAGTCCACTGCTTCTTGTTCTATCCTCAGAGGCAAGGAAGAACAAGTTCCCTCCCTCTGCCTTATGACACCCTTTTAGATACCTGAAAACTGCTATCATGTCCCCCCTCAATCTTCTCTTTTCCAAATTAAACAAGCCCAATTCTTTCAGCCTTTCTTCATAAGTCATGTTCTCTAGATCTTTGATCATTCTCGTTGCTCTCCTCTGGACCCTCTCCAATTTCTCCACATCCTTCCTGAACTGCGGTGCCCAGAACTGGACACAATACTCCAGCTGAGGCCTAACCAGCGCAGAGTACAGCGGGAGAATGACTTCTCGTGTCTTGTTCACAACACACCTGTTAATGCATCCTAGAATCATGTTTGCTTTTTTCGCAACAGCATCACACTGTTGACTCATATTTAGCTTGTGGTCCACTATAACCCCTAGATCCCTTTCTGCTGTACTCATTCCTAGGCAGTCCTTTCCCATTCTGTATGTGAGACACTGATTGTTCCTTCCGAAGTGGAGCACTTTGCATTTGTCCTTATTAAGCTTCATCCTGTTTGCCTCAGCCCATTTATCCAGTTTATCCAGATCCTTTTGAATTATGACCCTATCTGCCAAAGAAGTTGCAACCCCTCCTAGCTTGGTATCATCTGCAAACTTAATAATTGTACTTTCTATGTCAATATCTAAATTGTTAATGAAGATATTGAACAGAACCGGTCCTAAAACAGACCTCTGTGGAACCCCATTAGTTATACTTTTCCAGCAGGATTGAAAACCATTAATAACTACTCTCTGGGTACGGTTATCCAGCCAGTTGTTCACCCACCTTATAGTAGCCCCATCTAAGATGTATTTGCGTAGTTTATTGATAGGTATATTATGTGAGACCGTGTCAGATGCTTTACTGAAGTCTAGGTATACCACATCCACCGCTTCTCCCTTATCCACAAGACTCGTTACTCTATCAAAGAAAGCTATTAGATTGGTTTGACATGATCTGTTTTTAACAAAGCCATGCTGGCTGTTCCCTAGCACCTTACCACCTTCCAAATGCTTGCAGATGATTTCTTTAATTACCTGCTCCATTATCTTTCCTGGCACAGAAGTTAAGCTGACTGGCCTGTAGTTTCCTGGGTTATTCTTGTTCCCCTTTTTGTAAATGGGTACTATATTTGCCCTTTTCCAGTCTTCTGGAATCTCTCCCGTCTCCCACGATTTTCCAAAAATGATTGCTAAAGACTCAGATACCTCTTCTATCAGCTCCTTGAGGATTCTAGGATGCATTTCATGAGGCCCTGGTGATTTGCAGACATCTAATTTTTCTAAGTAAATTTTAATTTGTTCTTTTCTTATTTCAACTTCTAAACCTACCCCTTTTTCACTAGCATTCTCTACGTCAGGCATTCCTTCATATTTCTCAGTGAAGACCGAAACAAAGAAATCGTTAAACATCTCTGCCATTTCCAAATTCCCTGTTACTGTTTCTCCCTCCTCACTGACCAATGGCCCTACCCTCTCCTTGGTCTTCCTTTTGTTACCAATGTATTTGTAAAAAGCCTTCTTGTTTCCCTTTATGCTTGTAGCTAGTTTGAGCTCATTAGCCTTTCTAATCTTGCTCCTGCATGCTCGCGTTGTTTGATTAAACCAGGACAAATTACAAAGGACAAATATAGGCAATCAGCCTGGAGTTCTTTTGTGTGGCCAGAGGAGAGATACCAAGATGAAAAGAGCTAGGAACCAAGTATGCAATTTTTGCTAATATCCATCTTGTAACAATTGATATGTGTGTAGGAAAGGGATATTTAGTCAGACCAATAAGGACATTATTTTTTAATTTTGGGTTTGATTTGTGAGACTTCTTTGGTTGATTTACATAACCCTCTGTACACTGTGACTGTTAAACTGACTGTCAGGGAAGCCATCTTCTGTACCTTAATCTGCCTTTTTTCATGTGTTCTGTAACACCTAGTAACCACGTATACTTACCACGTATGTCATCTTTCTTTCGTTAATAAAATCACCTTTTTAAGACTATGATCTGATCCTGTGTCCTAGAAGGCAGAGTATTGTGTGTGCACATTCCTGAGACTGAAATGTCAGCTAGCAAGGAACTCTAGCTGCTTTCAAGCTCTCTCCCAGGGGAGGGTTAAGAGCTTGGGGGTACCCCCAGGGATACACCCTAAATGTGTCTTCCTAGGTTCTCAAAAGGGGTTTTGCACTCAAGGGGCAGCAACATATCATCCAGGTTCAGGGAATCTGACATTGGGGAGTTTTTTTAAGTGGAAGCCTTTAGTGGCAGGGTACTTAAAAGTTCTTACGAGCCCCCCACCTTCTGCATTCGAAGTGCCAAAGTAGGGATCAGCTTTGACAGTCTGTCCTCTAAAAAGCTGTTGCACACCTTACAAAAATGTTACCAGATCCCTGCTATTGAGCAAAACACGTGACCTTTACTTAGTCCTTAGTCAGACAACACCCCCTATTAAGATCTCGAAGCAGCACTGTGGGGGTTAGAAGCTACAGCTGCACTCCTGATGAGCTGGGAGCTGTAATGTCCAACCCACCCCCCAGAAATAAGAACTGGAGCCATTGCAATCTGCCAGTGGGAATTTTCATTAAGTCAGGATTGAGTAAAAACAGAAGGAAGAGCCCAGGAATTGGCCACCTTTTATTATATTTTACACAATTTACACGGAAGATAAGCTAAACTGCCAGATGACTCTGAGGTCTGACAGTGCTTTCCAGATGCTATCCTTAGCACTACCTTTCTAGGCAGCACCAAGTCATTCAGGTATTTCTTAATATGCTGAGTGACATCAGTTCCTCAGCTGCAGCACAGCCATACTGCTCTTAGCTTCTCTGCCTTTCCTTGCCAAGAAGAGTAAGGCTACCGAAATGAAGGACATTAAAGGAACTGTTGCACATAAAGAAAGCATGAGAATTCATCTCTGCTGGTTTCAAACCTTAACCACGCCCATAAAACTCTAGAACTTGTAATCTCCTGTAAGAATTAGCCTTTCTTCAAGATACTGTGAATTACACACTCATTACAATGCTCCTTCATGATGAGATTTTTCTTCTGTGAATTATCTTCTCTACATTACTTGTTTTTTTTCTCTGTATTCATATTTTGTCCCCTTGTTTCTCTTCTCTTACTCTTTCCATCCAACTACTCTTTCTCTGTAAGATTCTGTCCCTCTCTTTGTGTCTGTTTCCTTCTCCCTCTATTCAATGAGTAAAAGACTTCTATCCAAAGGCTAAAGGTTGCATTTTCTTCCATAGCTGATTACTCCTCCCCTGCATTGCACAGGGCCTGTCAACATCTGTCGCCAGCCCTTTCAGTATGTGAAAAACCTCTGGGTAAGGCTGTTCCCAGGAAAAGGGAGCTAGCACTCAGACACCACAAAAATGTGTATGGAATAAGCACCATGGCTAGACAGGAGTCAGAACTTATCTATAGGGCCCTACCAAATGGTCCATTTTGGTCAATTTCACAGTTGTGATTTTAAAAATGATAAATATAACTAGGTAATAATCTCAGCTATTTAAATCTGAAATGTCATCCTGTTGTGATTGTAGGCATACTGACCCAAGAAGGGGTCACAAGGTTGTTGTATGGGGGTTTCAGTATTGCTAACCTTACTTCAATGCAACTGCTAGCAGCAGCACTGCCTTGAGAGCTGGGCATTTGGAAAGCACTGGCAGCTGGCTAAGAATCAAGCTCTGAAGGCAGAACTACAGCCAGAAGCAGTGCAGAAGTAAGGATGACATGGTATGGTATTGCCACCCTTCTGTGCTGTTGCCTGCAGAACTCAGTCCTTAATCAGCAGCCGCCACTCTCTGGTCACCCAATTCTGAAAGCAGAAGTAAGCATAGCAATATTGTGACCCCTCCTAAAATAACCTTGTGATTCCCCCGCAACTTCCTTCTGGGTCAGGACCCTCAGTTTGGGAAGCAATGGTCTCCCCCATGAAATCTGTATATTACAGGGTGAGAGCTCACAAAAGGCCAGATTTCACTGTCGGTGACAAGTTTTTCATGGCTGTGAATTTGGTAGAGTCCTACTCATCAAATAGGCAGATGTCCCAATATTATTATTATTTACTTCTATTACATTAGAGCTGAAAGGTGCAAAATGAGGTCAAGGTCCCATTATGTTAGCGCTGTCTAAACTCATTGTAAAGACAATGTCTGATGTGAAGAACTTAACCACCTCATTAAACAAGTTAGACAAAAGACAGGAGAAAATTTTATCTCCCTTTAAACAGATGGGCAACTGAGGCACAGAGAAATTAAATTTGGCCATGGCCCAACAAAAAGTCTATAGCAGTATCGGATGTTGAATCTAGAGAACAGAACAACAGCCATATTGGCTCAGAACAAAGGCCCAGCTAGCCCATTTTCCTGTCTTCTGACATTAGCCTAGGCCAGGCTCTTCAGGATTTAACAGAATAAGGCATTTATCAATTGACCCATCCGTTGCCACCCAGTCTCAGCTTCTAACAATCAGAATATGAGGGAAAGCCAGACCATAGGGTTGTGTTTCTGACTATCTTGGCTAGAGCCATTGAAGGACCTATCTTGCATGCACTTCTCTTACTTTTTTTGTGCTCAGTGATACCTTTGGCCTTCACAACTTCCCCTGGCAATGAGTTCCACAGGTTAACTGTGCATTGTGTGAAAAAATGCTTCCTTCTTCTCTGAACGTTATAAAAAAAAAAAAAAAAAAAAAAAAAAGAGGAAAGAAACTGATAACCAGGAGAGCCACTGATATGGGAGCTACAAGGATTGGGCACTGAGTAGGGGTGGCACCTGAAGTCTCTCCCCTCCCAGGGGCACATGGTGCAGAGAGGTACATGGCTCCAGCAACCAGTCACTTTGAGAAGCCTGAGGGCGTGGCAGGCAGGGATCCTGCCTCAGGGTCCTGCCGGGCTGCTGGCCGGGAGTCATCTAAAGCACCCCCAGCCACAGCCGGCATCTGGTACCTCACCCACTCCCACACCCCAACTCCCTGCCTCAGGTCACCCCCCAAATCCTCTGCATCCCTCCTGACCTAGGTTCCTTCCAGACCCTGGACCCCCTTCTATCCTCCTCTCACAGGCCACAGTCCTACCCTGCACCTCTTTCTGTATCCCAATCCTCTGTCCCAGGTCATAGCCCAAACTCTCTGCACCCACTATACACCCCTTCCCCAGGCCAGAATACTCTCCTGCTCCCATAACCACACCCAGCCCCTGCCTCCCATGCCCCTGCCCCGATTACAACCCCCTCCATCTAAACTCCCTCTCAGTCACGCCAGTCCCCTATTCTGAGCTCTTTTCTGTACCCCACCTCCATTCCAGACCCCAGACCTACTGCAGGGAAAAGTGCAACCCTTGACCACTTACCAAAGTCTTGGTGTATCCCCACATTAAAAATTATTGCCAACCCCTGGTTTTGACCATACCTTGCCATGGAAAACCACAGCAGAAATGCTTCATTCAACTGTGTAGTTTGTCTAAAGGAGTTTTACAATGTACACCATTTAGGCACCTGGCTGTGAATTTGCTGAATGCCAAGGACAGGAGATCCTGCCATGTGGATCCTTTTTCAAAGGGAGCACAATAGGGCTGTGGAATTCATTGAGCTCCACAGGTGCTTTGTGGCCTGATAGACAGGAGGACTAAAGGGCTTTTATATCCTCTGCCCATAAGCTATCCAGCAAAACGGTCAAATATTGGGTTTTGTGCAAAGGGGGATTTAGGACTATGAGCATATGTACCCATTGATTTTAACGGCTGTTTGCTTCATATTGAAGCCTGTACTTCACTGTTGTATCATTGTACACACAGAATGTTAAATAGTGTGGTGAACTGTGGTATAGAGGAAGCTTAAATACATGGCATACTTTATAGGTGATGACAGAGCAGTTTCTGTTACAGTTGTCTGCTCTTGACATGATAGTGTCAAAAATCAAAAACTTATCAAACTTATCAAAAACTGTCTTCTAAACTGTTCTCTTGTCCTGTGGGGAGCTGCCAAACTCTACTAATGAACCAGCAGAATATGACATAAATTCAGGGACCTTTCAAAAAAAATTTTTGGTACCAAAGTTAACGTGCCTTCTATAAATGTCTTGAAGATACATTTCCAGGCACTATATCTGTATTGATGATATACATTGTATAAAATAAACCATCTCTCATCTGTAATATTTATTGAGAAACAATGCTAGAAAAAGTAGCAGACTACTGGGGAATGGCAGTTACTTAAGTGCAACAGAAGTTGTGTAATAATTTGTTGGAAGTAATCAAATGCCTCACATGACTAGTCAGTTACAGAACTTCCAAATTAATGTAGAAAGGAGAATTACTGTACTTACTAGCAATGGTGTTTGCTGAAGCTATGTTGTCAAAACTCCGGGATTATTCTGGAATCTCCAGGAATAAAAGATTAATCTTTTATTAAAGACTATTGTGTGATTAAATCTCCAGGAGTACGTGCAACCAAAACTGGCTACCCTACTTGGACTCTTTCCCCATCCTACCATCTACAACCATGAACCGAGGTAAAAACCAGGATCCCAAGAAAGTGTGCATATGTTGATGGGGGTAAGAGGGAACTATCTGAATATGCTGTGAGTGGTAAAGATGATGGAGTTGCCCTTTAAAGATGCAGCTTTACAGTTTCACCTGTCCTGTAATTGATTTCCTTTCCTAACATAAGGTTCCTGTAAACAAAACACTTTCAAAATATCAGAGGTCAGGCAGAATTGCAAGATCCTAATACTGTAACAAGCCAGTGTTTCAGCCTTCTCTGCACACGTGGTAGAAAAACACTTCTTGTGCAATGACCTTGACTAGCAGTGGAGCTGGCTGCTTGCGTGATTACTACAGTTACTGTGCCAGAACTTCTGCTGGATTGTTCTGTCAATAAGATATACAGAACAGTGTGCTCCATGAATAACCTTACCTGTAGCAGAGGATCTGAGGCAATGGAGAAATGTAATCGGAGCTGTTAGGTGGTTAATATGGATCTCTCAATTAAGAAAGAGAAAAGGTGGGGTTGGCAGTGGGGAGGAGAGGCCTGCTTTGGAATACATTGTAGCTTTGTAATGGCTGTCTTGTATTTCTCCCCCTTACAAGACTTTCATCCTAAAAAGGAGGGCGACTGCCTGTGCAACAGCCATGGTAGATTACAAAAGAGAGTGAGAATGTCCTCTGTGCAAGACACCAGCTGCAGCAAGCCCTGTAAGAGGTTAATTGCTTCAGTGCCTAGTTCTTATTCTTTAGGGCAGTGGTCCTGACACTTGTAATTGGCATCATGGCACCCAAATGAAGGAGGAAATATTTAAACAGTCAAAAGGCAGACCAGATATCACCATGTGTATGCACTTTCCAGCACAGAACATCAGGTGGGCTGACTCCTGACTGTTATTTTGGAGAGATGCCATCACCCTGAAACAGATTAATTTACCAAGAGTAAAGAAAGCTTCCATGGCTATGTTTGCGGATTATTTTGGTTATAATAGGTCAGCGCTAGGGCCAGGCAGCTGTGGTGAATGGAAATCTTTTATACTCTATATGTTCCACTCAAGGTCTGCTCTCTTCTGCTCCTTCTGGGATCGAAAACGCTCCTCAGTCTCTCCGCCAAAATGCACATCAAGAGCTCAGCAGAGTTCAAAGACCTGTTCTGCCGGTTCTGTGTGCTTGCATATGGAAGGGGTGTGGAATGTTTAGTGGAACATACAGCTCCAGTAGCCTGGGAAAGTAAATGCTATTAACTAATTGTGCTCCCTGATTATCAGCATTAATTATGAGCCCTATTATCCGCATTGTGACCAAGTTAAATGCCTTGGACAACTCTTTTATATGTGCTGTTCTGTAAGCTGTCATTGAGGTGACCCCAACAACAAGTTTTAATAGGAGTAAAGGGCACTTTTTCTGGCCTTGGTATGTGTCTGCTTTCAACATGCTGGTTTCAGACTGTAAAGGTATAACATCCATCTTCATAGCCATTAAGAACTGTGGGTTAAGTACAAAGGGCAACACTGTGTACAGTGTAAGATTTACTGTGTATCATGTGCAGACAAATCCCACATTGCTTCATAAAGGATAGTAAACTAGAGACTGCTGTGAGAACCACAGATTGAAGTATAGAATTTAATTCCAATAAAGGTGTCGAGCTTAATGTCCATAGTGAGAGAATGCTGAAGACAAGGGGTATAATAAAAGCCTGCAAATGACAGCTTATTGAGGATTATTGACAGCTTATTGAGATGTAAGTGAAACATCTATTAGTTTAGGGCTTCTTGTTAATTTAGACTCTCAAAATGTACTTATTACTGAAAATAGTGATCGTGCAAATAGTAAAGAGTATTGCAGATCCTTGGCCTTTCAGTATTTTAGAGTATTGCAGATCCAAGGGCTTTCAGTATTTTAGAGTTCTGTGCTAACAAGGCAAAAGCAGTTTCATTTAAACATATAAACAAGAGGTCAAACTGTCAAAAGAGGGAACCAGTGTGAAATGCAATTGTCATGCAGTATGTGCTCTGCATCAGAATAGGGACCTGAGAGTTACTGGGAGATGGGGAAGGAAATTCTTGGAACTTTGAAGTTTGCATTTAAGGTCAGGGAGAGCCTAAAGCTGCCTGGGCAGGGGGACAGACTATGAATTTAAAATGTGTGAAAGTTCTGACAGGAGATAAAGCATCTATCTGCTAGACCCCCAGCTGCTCTGCTGGATCACTTTTCACCTGGCAAACAAGACAGAGATAATTTCACTGAAGAGGATTTCAGCTTAGGTGAGCCAAGTGATCTCAGGTCTTAAGAATCTGCTTAGATTGTAAACTTTCCAGGCCAAGGATTGCTATTTTGTTTGTGCATTTATGGTGCTGAGCGCATTGGTAATGCTAAGCTATAGAGAACAATATAAATCTAATATATTTTTGGAAATTTAAAAGAGGCCGGAGAAGTTGAAAGAAAACAGAAGTCTTGACAATTTGTCATGAAGACTGGTGTTATTTACCACTATGCCTTGGCCATCCTGGGGGTTTCAAAAATGATCTATGTTGTTACCTCCCATAGTCACAGAAACCAGGATGGGAATGGCCAGACATAATGGTTGGATCTGTATGAGTCAGGCCTAGTGATTTGAGCCAGGGTCAGGATCAGAATCAGGAGTGCAGAGCAGGGTGAAGAACAGGATGAGAGTGAGAGCCGGACTGGAGCAGATCTACTCTGGTAAGAGAGTGTTGCCACTATCAAACAGAAGAGAGTTCAAAGCCCTGAGGTGACCTTGAGCAAACTGAGCTGCTTTTCTTCCTGTGAGGCTTATGGACCTAACCTGGGAGTCACCAGATCTGTTCCAGGTTTATAGACTGGCTGTATCCTAGCACTGGAATGACTCATCAATATACACATAGGACCTGAAGTCAGGGATGACCTTTGGAAAAGCAGCACCTTGAACAAACTTTATTTTGACACCTCTGGTCTGCACAGCCTCCACAGCTCTCCATGCTTCCCCCCATCGCTCTGGCTCCTGCACCTTCTCCCCATCCATTCCTCTATTGCTCCTGGCCCTTACTACCTCCACGCATATCCATCATCCTGCACCCCAGTCCCCACTTCCTCTGCAGAATCTCCACCCATTCCTCTATTGCCTTGCTGCTGCTGTCACTCCATCCATCCCACTATTGCTTCAGTCTTTGCTGCCTTCTTACCCATCTCCCCATTCTGCTTGGCCTGCACTGCTTCTCTAGGCTCTCTCCATCACTCCTGGCCCCACTGCCTGCTCTCCCAGTGCCCCAGGCTTCTATTTGCAGCTTCTGAGCCCATGCCTTCTTTGTTCCTTGCCTCTTGAGCATGGTATCCCCACTCCCTGGCAACATCACCCTGGCAGTTGTCTACCCATAAGACTGGCCATGCCTGAAGGGCTTAGTCATGAGCCATGACTCCAGCTGCTGAGGCATCACAATGCAACCACAAAGCTGTCTGAAAAGAAGAGCCAACATACTTCTGTCATATGTCTTCCTTGTGAACCCATGCTCACCATCTTCATCATCACAGGGGAGTGTCCAGAAAATGGTGAGTGGCAAGACTGGGAGGGGAAAAGCTCATCTTCCTCATCCCTGTAAAGATGGAGCCATGACTTTTAAAGACACTGTTACTCCTTAGAGTTGCCACCAGTCCAGGTTTTCCCAGGATCATCCTATTTTTGAGGTACCAATCCTGGTTAATTTGTGAAGGTGCTGTGGTCACGCAGCTAGCTGTCCAGTTTTCTGGGCTCAGGATCTTCTCAGATTTCCCATCGTTTTTACTTCAGTGATAACAACCATAAAAATCTGAAGAAGCACAATGTGGGGTCCAGTAGAAATGCAGCTTACTACCAGTTCATCTGAGGTTAGGGAAGAGAGAGACCAGGGGCATGGGAGGGTGATGTCACAGAGTGAAAGGCACTTAACTGGTGGTGAAAGCATGGGTCCAATCCCTCTCTCTCTTTTATAAAACAGTATTACAGTAATCATCTGAACACTGCAGTATCAATATTGCAAGCAGGAAACCCTGATTCATCCTTATTCTGTGGCTTCTATAAACATTTACAGTAATGCAAAGTGTGTGTAAAATGCTACCATCCAGATCTCAGTGGTATAAATGAACACAAGGTTCAGTGCAACAGCAAACCAGATTGCTACTATTTTGAACCCTTGCATTAGATTTCTGTAAGGGTTACTAACAAAAATTTGATAAATGGACCTTGAATACAGTTTTATAGTTGCAGTAATCCTGATTTTTTTCTTTGTCTGTACAGCACTGGACACAATAGATTCCTGGCCCATTAGTGAGACTATTAGGCATGATGATAATATGAATATGAATAAACAAGAGAGACTCACAGAATAACAGAGCAAGATTGTTTTGCCACAGGACGCTACTGAAATATGTGGCATTAGTGTATGGGAATTCTGATTATTTTTGTATTATAATTTCATGATGTTGTTGGATTGAGAGAGCTTCTCTGGCTTCTCTTTCTCTGCTTTCCTCAGAAAAGAGGACCAAAGCCTATTCACACCACTCCTCATCTTTTTCTCGTTGGGGCTGAGCATATTCCTTTCACATGCTCCAAATTCTTGCTGACAATATGTCTAAGGTACCAACTCAGAATCCCAGCAGGGATTTTTGGTTGCCAGAACAGATGTTTCTGCCACCTAAACTGGCCTTTGTTTCCATGGCTTTTGATAATTTTGCATAACGATTGGTAGTTTTCTTTTCAAATTATTCTTACAAATTTATGCCCTTTTGTTCTCAAAAAAGCATTAGTCCCATTTTCGAAAATAACTGTTTCGGAGCGTTTGAAAGTTTCAACCTTAGCTACCTTTTAAAACCTGCAATAATTTTCCAGTCTCAAGGGAAAAAAAAAAGATTGACTCACGTAGATGCCAGTTCTCCCTTTTGAGATGCCTTTAGAATGCCTAAAATGGCATGTCACTGAAGAACCTTTTTTGAAACTCAGATTCCCTCACTTCCCTTGCCTGTTCATCATATACCAGGTACGTAAAGATGAGTGTCATCATCCCTGCTGATGCATCCCACGCAGTGTTTCTCAGATCCCCATGTTCTTAGATAATGCAGTGAACGTGGTACATTTTAACTGAAGGTGGAAAAAATGCTCTCATCGTTCAGAATAATGAGGTTTGGATTTTATCAGCTGCTCATATCACAAGGTGAGAGAAGACAGTAGCAGATGGTGCTCCCAAGAGCACAGCTCAGATTAAGTTTTTTTTTTTCTTTCTGTTATCTTTTTATCCAGCCAGGGACTACGTACCAAAAGTATTACCATTTAAGAGAGCCTGGAAAAGGGCAGACAAAGATTTTGCACACATTCTCTCCAATCTTAGTCCTTCCAAGTGATTCCATGTCTTTCTCCAGTCAGGTGTTTTCATCTTTCTATGGTTGTCATTTGGTAAAATAAAAGAAAATATTTCCTTTAAGTAACAGAAACAACAAAATTCTAGTGAACGATTTAACTGTTCATCTTACCTGGACACTTTCCAGAGATGCTTTTCAAAATGACCTTCACAATTTTAAACACTCAGCTGACTCTGAATAGCACAAAGGGCATTTGTAGTATTTACCACTTTTGTCCAACACAGAGTTTTAGAAGTCCTCTAATCACAATGTCCTTTAATTTATAATCACAGAAGCCTTCAGTTGGTTTGAAGTCTTTCAGAGTCATACGTCCTGACAATGTGCACAGTTTCTTTTCATTCCCAGAATAGAAATTGTTGCACCTGGCTTTTCTCTCAAGTTAATTTCTCGATTCAGTACAACACAGACAAGGGACCACTGGCTTGTCTTATGTGCTCACAATGAATTCAGGGCTAAATTTTCAAACTTGGGGGCCTTAGCTATACCAGCAAGCTATATCTAGACGTGCAGCCCTGGGCAGTTGCTTCATTAACATATGCATTTGCCCTCACAAAATTAACATTTATATGCACAAAATGGATATGTGCATATTTGGGCATGTGTTTGCTCAAGCACTTACTTGCCTATGTAAGTACATCTGACATTCATGAGGTGTTGATTTTGGTGCCTAAATTTTCCCTATTGATGTATATCTGTTTTTTTACAGCCAAACCCTGTGCCTGTAAAAGAGCACATTCAGGCTATTTCTAGATTACACGGATTTGTCGACAAAAGTTTGTGGGAAGATATCTTCTGACAAAACTTCTGTCAACAAATTGCAGCCACACCGCCAGGCAGACCGCAAGAGCGATGCGCTCTCTTGACAAAATGGAGAACTGGAAGCACAGCAGAGAGGGATATCTGTCGACAGAGGGGCCCCCCCGGGACATCCAGACTGGCTTTGTGTTGACAGAGATGTTATGCCTCAGAAGGAACAGATAAGACTCAAAAAAAGTGCTGCATTCTGCCAATTTACTATCAACAGAATGCCTTGGGAATGTGGACCCAGAACCCTCCAATGTAGACGTAGTCTCCTAGACTAAGAACAACTAGACAAGTGCTTCTGTTTAAGAGTAGCAGCTACAGAAAACCAATCCGGGGAAAGCATATTTTAACATAAATATTGAGTGACATTTTATAAATATGTCTTATGAAAATTAACAAGAAGTGCTGTAACACCTTAAAGACTAACAATTTTATTTATTAGGTAATGAGTTTTCGTGGGTAAGACCCATGAAAGCTCATTACCTAATACGTAAACTGCTAGTCTTTAAGGGGTTACATGACTGCTTGGGTTTTGGTTTTGGTTTTGGTTTTGTTCTTTTGTTTGTTTGTTTTGTGAAGCTACAGACTAACATGGACAAAAGACAAAACTGTTTTGTCCTGAGACAAAATAAATTAGTGTTCCTTTTTTTCGAAAAGCAATTAACTTTATTATGAACACGCTAAACTACTCTGATTATTTTCAAATAATATCTGTGCTTCAGTGAGTTCAAATATATAGTAATCAGGAGTGATTAAGAAGGCTTAAGAGCATATTTAAAATATAAAATCAGCTTAGAAATCTATGATGAGAAAAAATAAAAAGGGGCTGCACCATGTGCTCCGTTAATATTTAATGTTGTACTCAGCAGGACAATTTACTTGCCTTTTACACAAAGTTTTTGCAAATAAATCTGACAGATTTCATAGTATATGAAAAATACCTGTAACTGACATTCTTTTATTACCAAATTTAGTGCTTTTAATTCAGTACCATCTCCATGTCCAGACTTCACATGAAGTGGAAAATATGCTCCATTTTCTTTAGAAAGAAATTTTAAAAGACCTTTTTTTCCCAAATGTCATTTGCTACATTTGGGTTCAGGAATTTGGCTGGAATGGGTGAGCAGAGGGAAGAGGGACAGAGTGGGGCTGGGGAGGGGCCAGGGGAGAGAAGGGATGCATTCAGGTGGGTAGAAGTTTGGGCTGAGGCCAGAGCCAGGGTTCTGAAACTCAGCAAGTGGGAGGTCTTGGATCCTCAGCTTCAGACCAAGCAGGAATATTTACATGGTTATTTTTGGCTCCAGTGCCTGAGACTTGTGAGCCCAAGTCAATCTGGGCACCAAAGCCACAGGCCACTTTTTAAAATTTTGGCCCAACTGATTTGTCTAAGGACACACAAGGAAATTATATCTAAGCCAGGAATAGAAACTCACATGGTCTGACTCACCCTGTCCAGTTTTCCATAAGGCCATCCTTCCTGCTTGGGGGTTTCTTCCTTAAAAGCCATTTCAATGGAACTATTTACATTTTGCTGCTAAAACTTGTAGGTCATGTTAGAACTATGTCAGACTGAGTCCTTTGTTACTTCTTTGCAAGCAAATCTTGGGCATATTTGCTCTAGTTGCCAGTGGACTTAGTGTTGTATTTGCTGTAAAAAAGTACTTTGTAAAGAATATGAGACTGTCTTACCTGACTACAGGATTGTCTTTCAACATTTATTTTTAAAAAGAGGAAGAGAAAAAGAAAACAACCCCTCCCGCAAATCTTTGTACTTAATGTCCTGTATTTGAGGTTCTTCTCACGAATACTCTCCTGATTAAACTGCCCTCAGTTTTACAGCTATCTGCGTAACACGTTGCCTTGAATTATCAGAAAGTTCAAAGTGTCCATTTCAGAAGAGCAATAAACTCTAAAACCTGCTTTAATTGTTAGAGCCAATGAATGACCTATACTGTGCATTTACCAAAAGGAGCAATGAGCCATAACTCCCTTGTGCCAGCTACCTGTATTGCAGGGTGGAAAGCAGGCTCTTCAGAGCCACTGGTTCCCCTTCTACAAAAGGAATGAGTAGGCTCTGCCACCCTGTCATGCACAGGGCACTGCAGTAATGCCAACACCCTAAGGGACATAGGCTGTGTCAGTGTAAGGCTGGTACACTCTCTGGTATATTCTCTGTGCACCCTCCCCACCACACACACCTTTTCAGAGTCAGTCTGTCTCTAGGGCATAAACATACACGGGGTATATCATAAAATCCCAGTGAAGCCCTTTAGTGTCCTTGCACTGTATGTTTGCCACATGACATATGCAGAGAACAATTTTAGTTCCATTAATATCTGGAGATAGTGTAAAAGTTCTTCCTGTTGATGAATGCATTTCGGAGAATTCCTTTTCCATATACATCCCTGACTTCCCTACTTATCTTTGAGGAGATGTTTTGTGTTTTCTGTGCTTGACCTGAACATGTGTTTTGTCAGAGAGTGATATTTTCTGGGGGTTGTGCAAAAGGAAACTGAGGTGGAGAGAAGGCCTAATATATTTGGACTTTGGGAGGTGGGAGGAGCAGGTCAGCAGATAGTAAAATAGAATGAGCTGTTAAACTCCCAATATAGCACAGAGATTGTAATATTTCAGTCAGCTCTCCCCCTTTACTACTCCGTCTTGGGTTAGCTATTCTTCTGAGCTCCCTCCCTCTGTGCTTGAGGGTTACCACTCCTACCCGCCAAGTGGTAACAGGGAAACTTGGGAAAGAAACAGCAATCTCTTAGTATCAGTGCAAAAGTCTGCCAAGAGTACAAAATATGTGTCCATGCAACTGCTGCAATCTCTGCAAGGGAAACAAAGACTTTAACAAGAGAAATTACACTTATTAACCCTTCTGTTCCTATTTCCCTCATTCAACAGTTGCTCCTACCCCAGCTTTCCATTTAGTTTTGAGACGGGGCATACTCCCATTCCTCCTGACCAGATGCTGTGTGGGAGAGGCACAGCTATTCAGCCCACTCCAGACTTCTTAAATGTGTTGCTGTTTGAAGCAGTTGCAGAGTTATTGGGGCCAAGGGACCAGTGGATGCCCCTTCTAGGCTGGGTGCTCTAATCACTGGTCTACAGAATCATCATCTTCAGACCCTCCCACTCACTGGCCCCATGCTTTACGTATTTATCCACAGTGGTCATTGGACCAAAGAGAGACAATGAGTGGCAGTGACTCTGTAGTTCAGGCACCCACCAATGAGGTGTGAGACACTGGGCCACACCTCCCATATTCCAGTCTCATTTATTCATAGTAAAACCCTTCAGCAGAAGTCACTGAAGGTCCCAAGTCAAACTGTCCAATTGCTCAGTAAATAGAACACTCACATGAGACAAATGGGAAGACCACTCTTGCCTGAAACACGTGAGCCCAAGTCAATTTGGGCACCAAAGTCACAGGCCACTTTTGAGGTTTTTTCTCCAACTCCAAGACAGGGAATTTAAACTGGGTCTCCACTATCCTAGGTTAGTGCTCTAACCACTGGATTACGAGTTATAGGTGGGCACCACCACTTCTACTTCCAGCCGTTGCGTGTGGAGCAAGACAGGTAGATCACTTGCACTAAAAGCATCTTAGGTGACTAAGCTGCCTGACTCCAGGCAGGCAATGAGTTCCCGTTCTGGATTGCAAGCAGAGCTAGTTGCCTTCATGCAGGCTGGATTTACACAACTATTTCCATGAGAGGAATAGAGTGTAGCACAGACTGCTCAGGTTGATGTCTCCCATTAGCTAGCTTAGCTGGCTTCTCACCTAGCATACTGGCTTTTATGGATCACACCCTAAGGTGCCAATCCCTCCCTGATCAATCTGTAGGATCCTAGACACTTAACTCAGCTTTATGGATCACAGTGTTGTTCCTGTAATTTTTCTAGGCCCTCTAAAAGTTAGGTGCTGTCGTGCTCTTCATTGCAACTCCTGAGGCCTTTTGTGCATCCTCCCCTGACTTGCAAATAAAAAATAATGAGGAAAAGACTTACCATTCAGAATGGAATTTATCATAGGATAAAGGGCACTTGTAAGACTCTATGCATCACTTAAGCATTTTGCAAGGTGCTTAAGTGTAGCATACAAGGCTAGTAATTGAACATGAGCTTATCTTTTAGGGAACACACTGAAAGTCACCTTTTGCAAAGCCTTGCAGCAGTAATCAAAGACAAGGCCTTACAATGATAGAGAGAGTAATTTAAAGCTGCTAACTCACAGAAGAGCAACTCTATGCAAACTCTACATTCTTAATTCAGTGCTCATACTATGCTGAGTGGCTTTAAAATATATATATAGCTAGGTAGACATAATCCATTTTGATATTTCAGGGGAAATTCTAGTAACTGTCCTAAAAGGTTTGAGTGAGTAATTAGCCATAGGTTTCCTCCATGCTAACATAGAAGTCAGTGAATCACATGAATTCACACGGTTTGGTGCCTGTTTGGGAGGGGCAAGAGCAGGAGAGCACATGTTCCCTAAAAAGGAAGTTTTATCAGGAGAAAAAGCAGAACTTCCTGCTAATAAAATCAGCATATTTCTTGATGGTTTTCATTTAAAAGAGGACTTCAGGAATGTCGTGCGCTGATTTAGACAGCTCAGAAAAAGGTATGTGTTACTATGGTTTCAGCCACTGAATCAAGGTTACTTAAAAATAAATCATGTGCTTCTCAGCTAGTCAAGAAAGATACATAGTTTACTGCTGAACTAGGCATTGACTCTAGAAAGCATTGCCTATATAGAGGTAAACATTGGTGAGATGGTCATTAGTAAAGCATTGCGAGAGCCATTAAAAGAAGCAATGGAGGACCAGGTCCCTGCTGCCTTTTTGCCCCATGCTGCTTGTGGTTTGTGTTTGTGCACTCCATAAACCAGGTCAGAAGAGGGTCACTCTAGTGGTGGAGGGATAGGGGACATTGCCAGACGAAAGGGGATGTGTTCAGTGCATCCCAGCACTGTGCTGCACCCTGACCGTAGTTCTGAATACTTCCCTTTAGTATCTGAAATAAGCTGACTGTTGACAGGGCTGCTTATGCTTTCTGCTCTTCGTTCTGTATGAACAGCATAAGTTTGACCCTACTGATAATATATTTTAACCTGGAACTGGAACTAATCTCCAGTGAACTGTTCTTCCCTTCCAGAGACAGATCACAAGCTCACTGAAGACAGTGGGAGGATTTGACATACATTTCATTGTGTCCTCAAAGAAACAATTACAGAGACGTAGCCCTGTTAGCCTGTATTCTAATAAAACAAACAAGCAGTCATGTAGTCCCTTCAAGATTACCAAAATAATTTATTAGGTGATGAGCTTTTGTGGGGCAGATGCATTTCTTCAGATCTGGAAATATGCAGTATAACACTGGTGGTTTTATAACACAGAGATTAAAAAAATGGAAATAACTGACATCAGATACATAGGACTGAAGTGGGAGTGGGGGGAGATGCGAAGAGTGGGGAGGAGTGGAGCGAAATACTAAGTGTCCTGCCTGAGATCCCTCATGAATATTAAAGAGCGGGAAGCTGGTCTCTGTTGTGTGTGAGGTAATTTCTATCTCTGTTAAGTCCAAGTCTCCATGTATGGAATTTGAGCATAAATCACACTTCAGACATTTCCCTTTGTAATCTGCTGTTAGTGTCTCTTTGCTGTAAAATGCATATTCTCAGGTCTTTAACAGTATGGCCCATTCCACTGAAATGTTCACTGACAGATTTATGTGTAGTCAGATTCTTAATGTCTACTTTGTGTCCATTCATTCTTTGGCAAAGTGATTTTCCAGTTTGTCCGATATGCATTGCAGAGGGGCATTGCTGGCACATGATAGTTTAGGTGCAGGAAAATGAGCCTCTAATCCTGTAATTAATATAGTTCAGTCCAGTGATGGTATCTCCGGAATACATATGCAGACAAAGTCAGCAAAGGGGTTTGTTGCACGGAAAAGTTCCAGGATTAGTATTACTGTGATATGGCCTGTGGTTGCTAGTGAGAATTTTCCTTTAATATTTTTTCCTGAGGCAGGGCCCTGATTGTTCTAAGACTGGGGGATCATGTTGTTGATATTCAGAAAAGTGGTAGTCATAAGGCTTAGGAATGAATTTGTGGTTATTGATGAGGCATTCTTTTAATTCAAACTTTTCTAACACACTAGAGATACAGCATAGTCCACATGGTCAGAGGCTGGATTGGGGCTAGGAAATCATGCGTTGTAAACTCTGGTCTACTGTTGATTAGCTGTATAGCTTTGACCATATTCTTTTTTGTGCCTTGAAGGAGTTAGAAGAGTGGGTTCAAGGATGAAAGTCAAACTATATGAAGTTTGTACCAATAATGTATTTGTTTACTTTAAAATTCAGCACACTAGATACTGTTGAAAATTTGGGCTGCCAAACTATGCTTTTTTAATGTTGGTGCATGAGGGAAGAAAGACAACAGGGCTGAAGCCAGAGGTTAATAAAGAGATTTCTGTATATATTTAAAAAGACTAAGCTCTATACAGGTTGAACCTCTCTAGTCCAGCATCCTCGGCACCAGACTGATGCCAAACCAGAGAATTTGCTGAACTGCAGGGGAGGTCAATATCATCTAGTGCATTACCAACATTTGCACTGCTTAATGTGCTCTTAGAAGACATTTAGGGGTACAGCTAAATAACAGCTCAGAACACCAAGAACCAGGAATGGTGACTGTAAACAAACTGTATGGGACCATATGAGACTTGGCCACATCCAGGATAAATCAACATCTGGCTAACTAACAGAATGCTGGACCAGAGACCTTCAGCCTGTACTTGTAATGTATCTTATATGGGAGAGTGCTTGAGGACGGTTGTAATCAGACACTGGACTTTCATAAATGGAAGGATCCTTGCACCAGCATTTGTTATGCTACAGGGCCTATTTCTTATTTGTACTAAGGTCCCTTTAACTCACTCAGGCAGTTTAAAGAGGACTAAGTGTAAATGAAAGTTAGGCTCTATTGTCCCTTAATAAGAGTGTTAAGAAGCTCATTATAAAGACGCTATGTTAAAAAGAAGATGATGAACATTTCATAATTATAATTATCAGAGAAAGGAGAGTTTCAGTTAGACTATACTGCAGGTGCAAAAAAATGAAAGTTAAGGCACACGTTGTATCTTAAGAGTCAAATGTCTCATCTGTAATCACTTCTCAATTTCTCATTCTGGAAGCAAAATGTAGTTGTATTGCTTATCCTTACACAAAGATGGAAGTGATTACCTCACAAGTGCAGTGAATCCATCAACGCTACTTCAGTCTTTTTCTAAATTCAGTTGAAAAATGCATGATGAAAAATATTCAGAAAAGTGTCACTAGGAATAAGGGACAGGCAGAGAGAGCCATATGTACCTCCTGAAAAATCAACTTTGTTCTCCAAGTAGATTTCATTAAAAGAGCACATGTACATACCCAAACATAAAATCCCATTAAGATCAAGGTCTTAAAAAGAAAAAAAAAAACTTTCCTTTTCTAATAAACTGATCTTGGCCAGTTAAATACAAAGTCCTGAAAGATATTTCCATAAACGATAATCTTTCCATTTGTGTGTATAGTTGATGCAAATAAGAAAAGCAGTGTGATTGAACTTTTTTTTTTAAGTTAGTGCATATCATGGACATTCTGTCATTTAATTTGGGAAATGACTTTCATCATAAGAGAGGAAGATATAAACACAGAGCCTAATCTTGAGAGTTTCTTAGCAGTTGAAGTCAACAGAGACTGTTGGTGTTCTGGACCTATTGAAATCAGGCCTCAGGCAACCAAATATAGAGGTCCCAAAAAAGGAAAACAAAAAAAAAAAAAAAGAGAGACAACCAAAACTGGAACCTGCTTTTGAAATCTCTGGTTTCATTCCATTCCTGTACTGTTGTGCTGAAAGAGACTGTAAAAGACAGTTGGTCTTTAAATTAATCTTAGATTTAACCTTTCCATTGTACTGTGCCGAGCATTTCTCTGAATCAGGTCATATCTCCTGACTGGACTGAAGTGATGTCTCATGTTTGTATGTTTTGTATGCAATACAATACAAAGTTTGCTCTGAATAAGTTCATATCTCTTGATTGTATGGTAGTAATATCTCATGCTTCACTGATTGATTATATTTTTTATTTTCCTTCCATCCTCACAACCTAATTTTAAATTATGACATTCCTGTTTTTGAAATCCTTGCATAGATGCAAGAATAAACATTAGGCAGGTTTTTTCTTTAGAATTTTACAGGTTCCTATAAAAGAGGAAAGGACCTGTTGGGTAAACCAGCTCAAATCCGTGTAGTTTGACCCTGGATAAACACTGAATGTGAAAACTAAAAACAATTCTTATGTAACTAACAACGTGTACATCAGAGTAGACAGAGCCCGTACAGGCCAGAGGAACTAACAACTAAACTCAGATATCTTTATAATAACATCTGATAAGCACGACTTGTCAGTATGGAACTTGTTCGATTCAAAAAAAAGGAAACAAAGTCTTGTTGACTCTCAGAACTTCAGAGAATGTTACAATAAATAAATATGACAAACATTGAGTCTAAGGCCTCAATGTGGGTACTGAGGGAAACAAATGCAAGATCAGTGTCTAGATGAGAGAGCTTAATAGACAAGTAGGAATCATACCTCAAATACAAACTCTAGTGATTTTCTTCCCTAACTTCTTTTTTTGAAGGTGTGCTTATCAATGACATTTGTAAATATACTTTAAGTTGGGGCACCCAATTCCATATCTGAGTGCTCAGCTATATATATGACCCTCTAAGCAGGAATTTGAGTTACAAATTGTGAATTGAGTGCTGTTTAGGCACTCGCTTTTGAAAATAAGCCCACAATGTTTATTTCCTAAAGCAAAAGTAATTTGCACCAATGATTAAAATTAAATTGCCATATATAGAGAGAGTTGATAAAGTAATTAACATTGATTTTTAGTGAACACCAAATTATTGGGATTAGTTCTAGATTGTCATTTCAGTGGCCTCTTTCAGATCATAATTCATCAGAGAAAATAAGGCAGATATTTACATTTCAGTCATTGTTCATATTTGTCTGCAGCTCAGTAGCATTGGGAAATTTGGCAAGTATGGCATGAAAGAGGCTCATTTCTTGTATAACAGGCATTAGTGTTGGCAGAATCCTGAGGAAGCCTGAACAGCATTTGCTGGCATTTTGCCTGGTATTAGCTGATGCAATTAACGCTTATTTTCACAGGCACTGAAATTTGTCCACAAGTAATTCTAGGTCACTACCACATGCTGTTGTGCAATTTTATCCTTTTCTCCCTTAAATCCCCTATTAGTTGCAATATCCTTTTCACCCTTGAAAATATTTCCCTACTAATTTGGTCCATTTTTACTTAGCCAAGATTAATTTCTCCTCATTCTTCCTTCCTCACCTCTTTCTAGACTGGATGCCAAAATGCACAGAGAGGTATAATTCTGAATTTGAGCTGAAGCTGGGAAGTAGCCAATGAGTTCCTAGAGATAGAAAAAAATCCTATAATGGGACTAAAATGTGTTTCTGTGGTTGCATCTACACTTGCATTCCTCTTTCGAAAGAGGTATGCAAATGAGGTAAATCAAAAATGCAAATTGAGTATAAATTTGCATATTTGGGACCTCATTTGCATATTTTAATTTCGAAAGAGCTTCTTTTGAAAGAAGAAAGCCGGTGTAGATGCTGCTCTTTTGAAGGTAAACCCCACTTTGAAAGAATCCTTCTTCCCATTCAATAAAGGGAAGAAGAAGGGCTTTTGAAAACTCGGGGGTTCCTTTCGGAAGGGCCCGTCTCCATGGGCGGCGTGCGATTCGGAAAAACCGCACTTTCGAATTGCCGTGGCTGCCATTATGCTAATGAGGCATTACATATTCATTGCAGCACCTTATTAGCATCTTTCAAACCTGCTCATTAACATGCCCCTTTCGAAAGGAAGGGGCTCGTGTAGACACAGGGTTTGAGTTTTATAAGGTGCTGAAAGTGATTGAGCTCCACTCAGATTAGCACTTACACCTTTGCTAACACCAGCATCACTAATGTTACATACTAGAAAAAAACTCTGAGAAATACCTGTGCCCTTACAGCACCAGTTTAGTGGCTATTATTTATATAACAGTGCTGAACAAAGTAATGTGGAAATAACAGTAAAGTTTTCTCAGCAAAACACTCATTGCTGTGTATCTGGATGCTGAGGGTTACAAAACAAGTTTAATCAGGGAGTGTTGTTCTGCGAGCTTCAGATTTTTTCTAATAATAAACCAACCTAATATGAAAAATGTGTGTGAAATAAAACTGCAGAAAATAAGCTTTTTAACATAAGATATAATTTTGGATCACCACTGTGTAAGCTCTCATAAGCGAGCCAGGGTCAAACCTGGTCAATATTCAGAATCAAGACTTTAAAAAACAAATCTAGCTGCCAGGCTATAGGATGTGGTTTGGATAATGATAATTTAAGAAGCAGCTGAGTGTGTGCCATGGTCAGCTATGGACTTCCAGCCTGACCTGTGTAGGTGCAGCATCTCTCCATCATTGAGAGGGGATACATACTGCAGGAAGCGAGACAAGGCTGAGCATTCCTCCAGGAGAGTGCTCTCGAGCAGGAATCTGTCCCACAGTAGCAGCGAAGGGTATGGCCTGCTGCCCACTCATGTTTGGCCCTGCCATTCATCCACAATGAGAGCAGTGGGGGGGCCAAACCTGAGTGAGTGATATTGTGTCCCTGGTGCCTGAAGGTTGCAGTGCTGCCCCAGAGACAAACCTGAGCAGTTCTGAAAACCACGTGCAACTGGTTGCAACATTCCTCACTCAGTTTTGGCCCTGCAGCCTCTCCATCATGACATAGGGGCTATGATGCCAAGTCTGAATAGGCCGTGGGGCAGCCAGCACTTTTCTTGCCACTGCCAGTGATACACTCCATGTGTAATGTGCATATGGCCACGAGCACTACTGCCTGCTCTGGTCAAATTGCACGAGCAGGGCCTAAATGGGTACTGAATCATTGCTTGGGTAAAGTATATGGGGACACTAAGTAGATAGTGGTGGAACCAGTTTTAGTTATTAGTATTTTCTGCAAGAGATGACCTGAATCTTGCTGTCATGACCAAAATTCAGTTTAGGTAGGAATATCCCGTCTTCCTAAAATTCCCTCTGTAGTTTCAATGTATATTAAAATATTATTAAATACTATTCTTCATTTCTCCTTCCAAATAGAAATATTGTTGCATCAAAATACTTTGAATTCTTTATCAAAATGTTAATTAAATTCTAATAATAAATGTGGGGTGCAATGTAGCAGTTGTTTAACAATACATATAATGTAAGACTGGAATTCAAGAAAAAAAATCCATTTAAAACTACAGGGAAATGTAGGTAGACAGGATATAACTGCACAGACTGATATACACCCAGAACAAAGGTGAGCCTGCCAGCCCAAATTAGCCAAAAAGCTCAGCAACTAGATATCATCGTTAAGGGTGCACCGGCCATACTTAAAGACAGATTAAATAAATCGACCATATATTGATTTCCTAGATGCACAAAATATATCAAAAGGCAACACCCTGATGTAATTTTGTCATAGAAGACAGGATTCTACTTGAAGTAAATTTAACAGTAAGTACAGTTTTTTGAACAGATTAAACCTTGCAAGTTTCTCTGGCTCTTAATTCACAGACTGATTAACATCCTGTGGTACATACTAACTATGTATTTCCTGATTTAGACTTATCAGTTCTGGAATGGACTGTCACGTACTCTACAGATCATTTGTTGTTTTAACTGACAGCTTGAAAAATATTATTTCCTGTTTCAAGTTTTGTCAGTGAAAAAATCTTTTTTTTTTTTTTTTTCAAATATGGGCTTGGCTTGGCCCTCTCTTCTAAATGGGCATGTGTTTTAAAAAAAGAAACCATTGAGCGGTACGTATGGTTTAGATGAACAGCCCAGCAATTTAAGGAACAATCCTGCCAGGTGCTGAATGCAATCAGCTGCCACTGAGTTAATGCATCCTCTACAAGATACTGACAACTTCAAATCCTATTTAGCGGTGTGGCCCCTTCAATGAGCACCCAATGGGAGTTGAGGGAGCTCAGCACTTCGCAGAATTGGTTCTTGAAGCACACTATTCCAGATTTAAGCAGTACATTCCAGCTCGATTCTTTGAATTTATTTTAAAGCACCTTCCAAATTAAGACAATTAAGGTGCTATTCAAGCTCATATTTCAAACAAGGTACTTCCACTAAAAGGTAACACAAAGTCTTGATTAGGAAAATATTTTGCTACAGTCAGAACAAAAACATCCACTCAAAGTGATAAGAAGTTCAAATGAAATTGCATGCTCTCAGCGGCTTGCAGGATTATGTCCTTAAAGAGATATATAGTCCTACGCCCATAGCATTTTTCTGTTCGTTTTGTTTTCATGTTAGTATGGAAAACCATTTTCTTCTGTAAAACGTGTGGATTGTTTAAAAAAAGAGAAGGATTTGTTTCTATTTCAGTATGATCTTTTATTAAAACGGTGCTTTTCATTTGCAGCTAGATGTGGCACATTATTGCACCACATTGTGATTAGAAAAAGGCAAAGTAGTTTGGAAAAAATATAAACTGGCATAAGCCTTATTACAAATTAGTGCGCTCCTAACAAGAGAAAGTGGATGAAATTCTGTGGCATAGGAAATCAGGCTAGATGAGCTAAGGGTCCCTCTGGTCTTAAAATCTAAGAGTCACAAATTTTGAAACAAAGTAGAATTTGATGTTTAGGTTCAACAACTCACTCTAGATACCACAGATGTCTGTTCTAACGCCTTGGGCCATATTTTAACTTGGAATTTATGGTAGGGTTGGTGATGTGTTCAGGCTTTGCAAGTTTCAGGCCTTCCATGGGACAGAAGCAAGGTCATAGATTCTGGGATATATAACTCAAGAATGCACAACAGCACTACAGATGGAAAAGTCACCAATAAGAAACAACAAGAAGTCCTGTGGCACCTTATAGACTATCTATTAGATAGTCTATAAGGTGCCATAGGACTTTTTGTTGTTTTTGAAGATACAGACTAACTCGGCAACCTCTCTGATACTTGTTACCAATGAGAGACAGAAAAATTGCCTTATGTCGTTAACCATGGCTGTGTCTACACCACAACAATAACTTTGAAGTTGAGCATCTACACACACCATACTTCAAAGTTAAACTCAAGAATGGACTAAGGACTCTGAAGTTGGGCTCCCTACTTTGAAGTTAACTTCGAAGTAAGGTAAAATGCGTGTAGACTGTCTGCTGGCTACTTTGAAGTAGTGCCTAACTTCGAAGTTAAGTTTGAAGTTAGTTCCTAGTGTAGACACACCCCATATGTTCACGACAAAGGAGTGGGGACCAAAGATGCCTAATTCCCAGTACTAGGTACCACTACAGTGCCCCTCTTCCCCACCCCTACCCCCCTTACACACACTTGGCTCCTGCCTAGCTCTGGAGGTACTTCAACTCACACAGGCTGTGTCTACACGGGCACATATCTTCGAAATAGCCATTAGCATTAGGACGCTTCCGGCCGCGGCACTTCAAAAGCGCCGCTTTCGAAATCATGCGGCTCGACACGGCTACACTGGGGTCCTTTTTGAAAGGACCCCGCACCTTGCGAAATCCCCTTAGGTATATGGTATATTCTGAAGAAGAGCTCTGTGTAAGCTCAAAAGTTTGTCTCTCTCACCACCAGAAGTTGGTCCAATAAAGGATATTATTTACCCACCCACTGAGTCTCTCTAATACCCTGGGACCAACACAGTACAATATTTACATATCTTAGGCATTCACCATATTAAAATACAAGGTGGGTTGTATGCAACGTTTCTATGGGGAAAACATTGTTAATTTAAACTGTAGGAAGCATTATGTATTTTAAAGGATTCCTTTAAACACTGGTCTGACTATGTTCTGAAGAAGTGGGTCTGTCCCACGAAAGCTCACCTAATAAACTATTTTGCTAGTCTTTAAAGTGCTACTTGACTGCTTTTTGCTTTAAACACTGGGCGAGACAAGAAAAAAAACATTTGGGATAAACTAAGTTGACTGGATTTCTGAGGAAATACTTAGGAGGAGGGGAATGTAATTTTACACGTTCAAATCCAACCTTTTAAAGCAAAGTCCTGAAGAGAAAACCACTGTCTACAAATTACATTTTCCGAGAACAAAGAGCCAGACAGTAGGAGGGAGTGACTCAGATTCATTGTGATTCTTATTTTAAGAAAAAGGCAAGTATATTAGCAAGCATTTACTGTTTTATTGTTTTCTCTCTAATGCTTTCCTTTTAAGAATAAATCTGCTGCTTAGGAAGAGCTGTGTGGCTCTTTATAGCTGTGGGCAATTATGCATTTATGGACTCTGAGGAGAGCAAAAAGAAAGGCCTGCTTAGGCAGTCTGACTAGCTGGCCAATTCACCATAGGCGGGGAACTGTGCAGTCAGGAAAAAACACACTCAGACATGAGAGAGATGGAAGTCTCTGCTCAAAATACGTGACAGCTCAGGAGCTGGAATCCTAAAAGTGGGTGACCTTGCTGGTTTGTGAGTGGCAATAAAACTGAGCTTCCTATTAGGTTAATAAGTTTTTCTGGTATTTCACAGCTTCTAGCATTATTTCACAGGATTACTGAATAGTTTTGTAAAGTTGATGAAGATAGGGTTTAGCCAAGCATTACCTTTTACAATGATCTGTCAGGGTGTGTCTCCACTCACAATGAGTCACCTGATACAACATATGTGGCCCAAAAGGGTAAATAGGATGAGAGCCAGTGGTCTTAGTAGTTGTCAATCATATTGCGTGTTGATTTCCATGTGAACTTGCAAACAAATCCTTTTGTCCTGGAAGAGACTGCTTCCTATCTTTAAGGTGTTGGGACACAAAAATTGAAGAGCTTCTTTCCATTATTTTTTGGAGGCCTTGTGGTGATGTGCCCCTGACTCCTCCCCAAGCAGTAGAGTTGTTGCTCACTTCTGCATGAAAGTTGCCTGCCATCAACTTGATGTCATGGTTAGGTGTGTCATCTACTACTGACTGCACCTGCCTGTACAGTGTATTGTTTTCACTGTCACCTGCTGCATTTGTTGGTGCATATGGTTGGATTATCTTACGTTTGACGTATCTTATTTGCAGCCTGACTGCTCTTATTCTGTCATTCACTGGCTCCTAAACCAACAGGGTCTTCAATTTGATGTTATCCAGAATAATTTCAACAGCTATTTCATATATTCGTCCTCTTGACTATAAAATTGTCACATCATTAGACAATGTATTGCCCCTTCCTGCCTTTATCATCTCACTGAAGCCAAGTATGTATAAATGATATTTTTCATGTTTCTTGTAACTTGTATCAACTTTCCCACATTATATAAAGTATGTACAGTAAACCCTCAATATAGCAAACCGTGATTCTATGGTGCTACAGGATGGTTTGTTTTCCATGGGAAGGGTAGGATTTAGAATGATTCAGTGTCATTGGACTCTCCTGACTAACTTAGACAGCTCCCAGCTTTTCTGGCTCCCATTCTTAGGCACTTATCTCTCCCCCGTCCTTGTATGGGGAACCTTGGTGGCTAATTTGGTGGATTCCATTGTTATTCTGGTGATTTTCTACACACCTAAAAACTAGCTGTTGCATTGCTGAGCTTTGTGAGCCACACCAGGCTAACCAAAGCCAAATCTTTGAAGATTTGACCAGCAAAAGTCAGAATATAATTCAGTGAGTTGTGAGGCACCAAGACCAAGGTGAAAGAGCTACAAACAACAAACACCCCCACATTTATAATTTAACTTTAATGGTAGAACATCCCAGTAGTCACCCAGGTCAGAGGATGTAATATCAGTTCCAGGGATTGTGTTGGTTTCCCACAACAAAGGGAGGGAAACTTGCCCCCCTTGAAATTAATGGATAACCTAAACCTTCTTGGAACATCATGAAAAAATGATCAGCTGACACACATATTTTGCGCCATTGAACTTAACACCCCCCACCTAAAGTTAGTTTATTGAAATGTTACAATAGTAGGGTTTCTATGTGAGAGCAAACTAAAATAAACTAACTTGTGCATATGCCCTGGCTGCAAACCTCTGTTAGAGAGAGAGAGAGAGAGAACAGGTTGAAACTCTCTAATCCAGAGCTCTCTCGCCTGGCAACATCCATAATCCAGCATGATTTTAGTTAGTTGGATGACCACTTATCATGGGTGTGCCCAAGTTTCCTGTGGTACCATAAAATTTGTTTACAGCCACCAGTCTTGGCTCTGAGTGTTGTGTGCTGTTATTTAGCTGTACTTTGTCCCTAAATAGCTACGTCTACACAGGGATGCTACATCGAAATAGCTTATTTCGATGTAGCGAAATCGAAATAAGCTATTTTGATGAATAGCGTCTACATGTCCTCCAGGGCTGGTGCTGTCGACGTTCCACATCGACGCTGGGCAGCACTACATCAAAGTAGGTGCTGCAGGGGAGCGTCTACACGCCAAAGCGGCCCACATCGAAATAAGGGTGCCAGGAACAGCTACAGACAGGGTCACAGGGCAGACTAGCACTTCCGGGGCAACAGCTAGCCGCTCCCTTAAAGGGCCCCTCCCAGACACACTCAGCCTGCACAGCACGCAGTCTGCAGAGCCACAGGCACGCACACCCCGCCGAAGCAGTATGGACCCCCAGCAGCAGCCAGAGGTCCTCACACCTGCCCCTGCAGGAGCAGTGCTTGCCCTGCTCAGTGCTATGCAGGAGGCAGCTGACCACCTTTTATTTGTGGAAGAGGAGCTGTCCCCAGGGGAGGAGGAAGCAGCCCCAGACCTTGCTGCCCTCCGACCCTCCGCCCCCGCCGCACACGCCACCAGCTGTGGAGCTACCCCACGAGCACAGACTGGTGGGAGTGGCTGGTGCTCAGCGAGTGGGATGAGCGCTGGCTCCAGAATTTCCACATGAGCCGGCAGACATTCCTGAAGCTCTGCCAGTGGCTCACCCCTGCCTTACGGCACCAGGACACCTCCATGCAACGTGCCCTCATGGTCGAGAAACGGGTTGGCATTGCTGTCCGGAAGCTGGCCACTCCAGACAGCTACCAATCCGTAGGGCAGCAGTTCGGCATGGACAAGGCCACTGTCGGGGCTGTCCTCATGGAGGTAAGAGGACCTGGTGGGGGGGAGCCCTTGGGGGGGAGCCCTGGGGGAGCAGCCCTGGGGGGGGGAGGGCCAGACACACCCTGCACACCCCTCACTGGTGCTCTCTCATGTCCTTTCCCTGCAGGTCGTCCGCGCAATCAATGCCCTGCTCCTCTACAGGCTTGTGCGACTTGGGGACCCGGATGCTGCCATCGCGGGGTTTGCCAGCCTGGGCTTCCCAAATTGCTTTGGGGCTCTGGATGGGACCCATATCCCCATCCGTGCCCCGGAGCACAACGGAGGACGCTTCCTCAACAGGAAGGGCTACCATTCGGTGGTCCTCCAGGCCTTGGTGGATAGCCGGGCCGCTTCCTGGACATTTATGTTGGCTGGGCTGGCAGCACCCACGACGGCCGGGTGTTCAGAAATTCGGGCCTGTGCCACCAGCTGGAGGCGGGGACCTACATCCCCCAGCGGGAGATCCCTGTGGGGGACACCACCATGCCCCTCTGCATCGTCGCAGACACGGCGTACCCCCTCCGGCCCTGGCTCATGCACCCTTACACAGGCCATCTCACAGCCAGCCAGAAGCAGTTCAACACGCGGTTGAACCATGCACGCCAGGTGGTCGAGCGCACTTTTGGCCGCCTCAAAGGGCGCTGGAGGTGTCTCCTCACCCACATGGATGCAGGCCCCACCAACATCCCCCAGGTTGTGGGCGCGTGCAGCGCACTCCACAACCTGGTGGAGAGCAAGGGAGAGGCCTTCTTCCAGGGCTGGGCTGTGGAGGCTGGCAGGGCCGACGTGCAGCCACCCGCTGCCCCCAGTCGCCAGGTTGACCCCGAGGGGATCCAAGTCCGGGAGGCCCTGCGGGCCCATTTTGACCAGGCTGCGGGGTGAACGCTGGCAGGCCACCCACTGCACCCCCCCCCATCCTCCACAACACTCCCTGCCCCCGTGCTCACACCACAGAGCACCCAAGAGCACCCCCCCCACACTTTTCTTGCAAATAAATGGACCTGTTGTTTGAAACCAAACAGTGCAATCTCTTATTCATAATAAAATATATATATATATATATATACACACACATATATATATATATAGAAAAAAAGGGGGGAACTATTTACATGGGGGGCAGGTACCAGAAAAGAACAGGGGTCCAACACAAACTATATACAAATAATGGGGGATATGTACAAAGGGCGGGGCATGTCCTCGGCCCCGCCCCCCTACTGTCCGGCGCCCAGGGTTGGAGGGTGCCACCCTCGCCTCGGCCGGAGCCCTGGCCGAGGCTGGGTGGGGGCCGGGCGAACCAGCTGGTACGGCCAGCCGGTGTCGGCAGGCCCCAGGGTGGCGGATGATGGAGGGACGGCGGTCAGAGTGGCGGGCGGCGCGGCATGGGGGGCCAGGTGTTCCGCGATGCGCTCGAAGGTCTGCATGAAGGCCCCCCAATCCTCTTGGCGCTAGGCCATCGCTCGCTCTTGTAGCTCCAGCCACCGCTCCTCCACCCGCAGGCACCGCTCCGACACCTCCAGCTGACGCCGGAGGCGTCGCGAACAGCTGGGGGTCCGTGGCCATCCTCTGCTGGTGGCTCTGCCGTTGGCCTTGTCCTGGGGCTGGTCGGTGCTCCGCCGAGGGGCTGGCCTGCTGGGATGGCCCCGGTGGGCTCTCCGGGACCACTGACACCTCGCTGGCGCTCTCCAGGCCCTCCGATGGTGCAGCTGCGGAACACAGGGGGGAAAAAGAGTGGAGACAGCCGTTAGTGTGGGCCCTGGTCCAGCCCTTGTCCCCCCACCCCTCTGCTTCTGATTCCCCATCCCCGTCCCTGAGAGATGCTGGTGCTGCTGATGGGTGTGTCCCCCCCCCCCCCCCCCCGGGGGGGACCCTAGGTTCCGCTCCCTCCATCCCCAGGGATGGGGCATGGCGCTGTCCTGCTGGGGGCACGGGGTGATGCACTCTTCTGAGGGACATGCCACTGCTGTCCTTGGGGCCATGGTCATCTGGGCATGTGGAGGGCCCTGGTCATGTCTCTTGTCCCCGCCCCTTAACCTTGGGGGTGTGCACCGGGGGGGTACATACCTGACGGTCCGCTCCCACGGTCGGGGGACACCCACTGGGCGGATGCCCTGCTGGAGCTCCGGGACGGGATGGCGATCCGGAGCCCCCCGTCGCTGGAGGAGTCCCCTTCCTCCTCTTCCTCCGGCAACCCAGGGGGTGGGCTCCTGGGGGGGCCCCTGGGGTGCAGGGCTTGCCTCCGGGGCGGACTCCGTCTCCAGGGCCTGCTGGGGCTCGTCGGCCGAGGTGTCGAGAGTGACCAGGGGGGAGGGGGTGTACCGGGGGCCCAGGATGGCCCTGAGCTCCCTGTAAAAGGGGCAAGTGGCGGGGGCGGCCCCAGATTTGCTGGCTGCGTCCCGGGTCTGGGCGTAACCCTGCTGCAGCTCCTTCACCTTACTCCTGACATGGTCAGGAGTACGGGCAGGGTGACCCCGGGCAGCCAGGCCCTCGGCCAGCCGAGCGAACACATCCGCGTTCTGCCTCTTGCTCCCCATTACCTGGAGCACCTCCTCCTTGCCCCAGAGCCCCAGCAGGTCCTGGATCTCGGCCTCTGTCCAGGAGGGGCCCCGCTGCCTCTTCCCGGGCTGGCTGCCAGGCTGGGAGCCCTGGCTCCCCTTGGGGGGGGTGCCCTGTGGGCGCTTGGTGGGCTGCCCAGTGGCCATCAGTGCAGGGTGGTGGGTTGGGGCTGCTGCGAGGTGTGCAGGCTCGCCGCGTGGCAATGCTGCTGCCTGCACGCGCTCTCAGCTTCCTGCACAGGAAGGCAGGGGGCAGGGAGCTTTAAGGGGCTGCTGCACGCGGTGACCATAGAGCTCAGAGGATGGAGAGAGCGTCTCTCAACCCCTCAGCTGATGGCCGCCATGGCGGACCCCGCTATTTTGATGTTGCGGGACACGCATCGTCTACACGTCCCCTACTTCAACGTTCAACATCGAAGTAGGGCGCTATTCCCATCTCCTGATGGGGATAGTGACTTCAACGTCTTGCCGCCTTACGTCGATTTCAACTTCGAAATAGCGCTCGCCACGTGTAGACGTGGCGGGCGCTATTTCGAAGTTGGCGGGGCTACTTGGAAGTAGCTGGCTCGCATAGACGCGGCTAATATCTTCTCAGACCCCAACAATCTGCAAAAGTGCTGGCAGTGTGTTAGACAATGTTGATCTCCTGTAGTCTGGCAAATTCTCCCATTCAGCACCAGTCAGGTCCCGAGGATGCCTGACAAGAGAGGTTCAGCCTGTACAAAAGCCTATGATAATGACGGTGCATAAACACAATTGCATATGACAGTTGTCACAGCATTCAGAGGTTGGCATTTCTGCAGAATATTGCCCAGAAAGCAGTTAACAAGTTGGGTGTTTTGCTTCACAGAAAAAGAGGCAGAGTTTGCAAATCTCCTTAGTGTATTCAGTCCCCTACTCCTCTTTCACCTCTCAAAGGTGGAAATAATGGCCCTCAAGAAACAACAGCCCCCAGAAAGAAGATAGTTATTTAATTTTATGAAATGGAAATTGCCAAACTATATGCTTTAATGGTCCTCTATCCATAATGTTGGGGGACATATACATGGACACCCCCACCTTATCCCCCATCCATCCCTACAGCACACTCACCCCTGCCAGAGGGGCAGCATTTTGCCAGGCTCACCAGCTGCACCCTTGGGACATAGACAAACCTCTCCGCAGCACACAAGATGCTTGACGCAGCCATGATATGCCACCCCCGACGCCACATATCCTAACAGCCACAGCCACCATCCCTCACACACGACACATGACACCACCCCAGCCCCCAACGCTCTCCCACCTAGGGGGACCAAACTCCATGGGGACATTCTGGATGGTTTGGCAGAGCGCTGCCTATTGCTCCCCCGAGTTTCACTCTGGCTGGTCCCCCAACACCCACGCACGACCCCCAATGCCTCTCCCAAATAGCCTTAGCACCCCCACGCACGTGCGCACCCCCCGCCCGTACACACCTCCCGCTCCCCAGAGAGCGGGATCCCTCCCCTCAGACAAGGCCGCCGAACGCCCCCAGCACCTCGTAGGGCCGGTGTGTGGCGGTTGGGGGCGGGGAGGGGGTAGATTCTGCCCGTAGCGTAGGCCGGGCCATGCGGTTTCAACCCGCCGCCACTCCTCCCACCCCCGTGAGGGGACGCGGCCCCTTTAAGCGCGGGGCGGGGTGGGGCGGGGCGGCGCTCGTTGTAAACTTTGTGGAAGTTGGTGACGGGGGCTCGGCGCGGTCGGACTCCGCGGCCGTCCCCATGGATTACCTCACCACCTTCACCGGGAAGGGCGGCCGCCTGCTCCGCGGCACCGCCAACCGCCTGTGGGGGACAGCGCCGGGGGGGCCCCGCCAGGTCCGCTTCCTCGACTCCCTGCAGGAGCGGGGCCCGCGCCCCGTGTCAGGTGCTGGCTCCGCGGCGGGCCAGGAGGCGCTGTAGCGGCGGAGGCACGGTCCTGAGGGGGAGGGCGGCCGGTGGCAGTAACGTGGGGGCGCTGTCTGCTGGGGGGGCAGTAACGGGGTGCTGTCCCGTTGGGGGCTGGGCGGGGGCAGGAACCGGGGGGGGGTGCTGTCCCGTTGGGGGCTGGGCGGGGGCAGGAACGGGGGGGGTGCTGTCCCGTTGGGGGGCAGTAACGGAGGGGTGCTGTCCCGTTGGGGGCTGGGCGGGGGCAGGAACGGGGGGGTGCTGTCCCGTTGGGGGCTGGGCGGGGGCAGGAACCGGGGGGGGGTGCTGTCCCGTTGGGGGGCAGTAACGGAGGGGTGCTGTCCCGTTGGGGGCTGGGCGGGGGCAGGAACCGGGGGGGGTGCTGTCCCGTTGGGGGGCAGGAACGGGGGGTGCTGTCCCGTTGGGGGACAATAAAGAGAGGGAGTGTTGGCCAGTAAGGGGGACAGTGCAAGTAAAGAGGAGGGGGCGTTGAGTGTATTGGGAAGGGGCAGGGCTGAGGAAGTTGATGTTAACATGAAGATGGGAGTTAGGAAGTGCATGAGTGAAGGAAGAGGCCCTTAATGCTGTGTCAGGGTAGATGAGTTAGACCAGGGAATGAGCTCCAGTCGGTTTGTGGGCATCCTCTCCCCTCCCTGCGTAGGGTGGGGGCAAGACACACATTGCAGCACCCAGCTGGTCTGTGTGTAATTGTTGGTAAATATTTTTGAAAAAGTAGGTACAGAGTTTAGGGTGTCTGGTGATAGCACAAATTGAGTTCAGCAAAAGACAAATTTCTGAAAAACCAGGAAGTACAGAAGTAAATTATACCCCTTCATACAGTCTTAACTGTGAGTCCTCCCAACCCCAGGCCTGTCCACAGGGAGCTGGCAGAAGCCACTGGGAATCATGTTCATGTACTGGTTACTGTTTTGTTAGGTGTAGCTGTATTGAATAGGAGAGATCTAGAGATGAAACACTTTGGAAGAGTATTCATTACTCTATGAAAAGGTCTGGGATCAAGTTCCCACACTCCCATGAGTGTTGTCAAAGAAAAGTAGAAAAGGAGTACATATGTTTCTGGACATTCTGATCTGTGTCATTTCAATTAAGAATAGTGTAGGTTGTAGTAGGGCACTAGTGTTGTTTTGGCAGGTGATTGTCAGTAGTGAGATTGGCTATGAAACCAGTCTGTGGTTGTACTTTTGCGTGTGTAAGTGAAGGATTTATAAAAGGGTATGAAGTGATACATTTTCTTCATCAAGTCTGATATTCTGTTGAGGGGAGTAGAGTCCAATTTAAGCATAGAGCAAGTGCTTGTAGTGATTGCTCATTACAGTGTAAAGGCAGAAATGGGTGTCTGTGTATTAAGGGACGTATAGGGCATGGCTCGAATGAAGCAGAGTTAAGCTTATGTGGACATTTACTTTGATGTGGCTTTCAGAAGTTTTTGTTTTAAACAAGGTGATGAACAAGATGTTAACTAAATCCTATCCACAATAAACATTACATAATAATCCTGCTCCTTTCAGGAGCTTGGTTTTGGGTGCATATTTGCCTCAGTTTGTTGAGAATTAAAGGAACTTTGCAAGCTCTCTTGTTTAGAGGATGGGTATAAAGGCACAAAAGGCCTCTTGTATTTCCTCACTTGAGGTTTTTCAGGCATGTAAAATCAACACTTTGTGGTCAACAGTAAAAAAGGCTGCAGCCAAAGGTAACAAAACCGTCATTGTTTTTCTTGTCTATTTTCAGGATTAGGTAGCTATATGGTTCCTTATCAAACTCATGCTCAGAGGTAGACTGATAGGTATTGAAGATATTGATGATGATATAGCTGAAGCTGTAGCTGGTACAGTATCACTTTCTAACTGCCTCTCCCTCCAAAAGGAATGCTTGAGATGAACAGGTTAATGTTAGTTACTACCCAAAGATCTCTTGTTCTGATATTTTCATAATAATCTATTGGAAGTCTGTTGGCATTTTACCGTTACAGAAGAATATTAATTTATTCACATAACGTGCCCCATACCTTTCTTATTGAACATCTGCAAGGAGAGGAATCTTACAGTTGTGGTGCTGTAAGGTCTATACGGTAGATGTTCAAAGGCAATGGGGGAGAGCTCTTCTGTCAGTTTAACTATTACAACCTCTGCAGGTTATCAGCTGATATAGTACTGCCCATACCAGTGCTTATGTCAATGTAACTTATGTCACTCAGTGGGGTGATCTGTTCGTACCTCTAAGGGACATAGATTAGGCCAATATAAACTGTAGTGTAGTGCACAGTAACCTTATTGTGCGAAACCAGTGTGGAGGAGAGCTCACCAAGTGAATCAAAGCCATTGCAGTGAGGTGGGGCCGAAGGTGGCATGCTGACAGTAGGATGGGGCCCAAAGTGGCATACTGACGATGGACCCTGGTAGTGAATGCTGAAGTTAAACGGAGTATTGTTCTCAAAGCAGTTGCCTTGTTCGCCTTGCCCTAATGCCATGCTGGCAGTTAATCTTAAATATTTTATAATTTTCTGCTCTAGTAATACCTCTGACACTTGAGCAAAATCAGTCTGAATCATATTGATCATTTTTTCCACGTTAAATAGTGTGCAAGGCTACAGCGGTTTCTACTGGAAATTCTTTGCTCTGTAACAGTTAAGGCTACATTTAATGAAAGGTGGCTTGAGGCAGTAGTGCTGCTGTGAGCAGTGGGAGTATGATGGATGGCTCTTAACAGAGGGAACAATTTCACCATGCTCCCTTGGTAGGACAGCATTCCCTAAAATAGGCACAATGTGTATCAGGGGTTGCTCTGTTCTAATATTTATCCAATGGAATATTCTAAACAAAAGGTCAATGTATTGTGAGCAGAAATAGGTCCTCTGCTAGCAGGTTTTAACAGTCTTAGATCATACTATGTTGTTTCACAGAAGGTGTAGTATTAACTATACCAGTTAAAATTGAATACCAACTTCCATTCTAGTTGGATCTGTCCACTGAGTTGCAAAGGTAGGGTCTGCTATTGAAGCTGAAGGCCCAGCCTTAAAGCTGCTTAGCTGTTGCTGTGCTTAGTGTTGCAGTGCCTAACTGACTGAGGAGTGTGAATGTCTTTTTCAAAAAGGATTGACTGTCAAAGGAATTTTGACTCCTGAATCCCCTTTGAATATGAGATTTATGTTCTTAAATCAGTGAGATGTTACAATGCTGAGCATAGCAATATTTAAATTCCCTTACAAATCTGGGCCCAGCTGCTCCAAAAAAGAACTAGATAAATACATGGAGCACAGGTCCATCACTGACTGTTAGCCAAGATGGGTAAGAGTGATGTTCCTAGACTCCATTTGTCAGAAGCAGTGAATGGGCAATGGCATGGATTGCTATGCTATTCATTCGCCCTGGAGCATCAGTCATTGTCTACTATCAAAAGACAGGGTACTGGGCTAGATGCACCTTTGATCTGATGCAGTATAGCTGTCCATATATTCAAATTTCAATTGTGTGTATCTAAGGTCTTGGTTCAGGCCAATATCTCATCTGCCTTTCGTTCTCCTCAGTTCGTTTATAACTATGTGAGATTCCTTTAGGGCTTCCATTTCACATTTGGTCTCAGTCCAAATGTAGAGTGAGTGTGCGCATGTGTGTGTTGTGTGAGTGAGTGTGTGTGTTTTAATCATGTTCAAATGTATGAATAAAATATTTTTTCTATACTTAACGTTATTCTGCTTAGAAATTCAGAAGCACTGATCTCAGAACTCAGTAGAAACTTGTGGATTTTAAATAAAATCATTTGATATCTTAAAGTTATAAGCAGAGAAGATTGGTGACTTCATGCCTCCATGTTGGTATTTTTCTGTTGATTTCCTGAGATTAACTTTTTGTGTGTATGTTTTCTGGTTCAAGAAGGCAGGCAGAAAAAAAATTAAAATTTTGTATCTTAATTATTTGGGTATATTACTATTAGAAGAGCCTCAGGTTTGACAGTAAAAAAATATTGTATTTTTGCTTCCGCACATGTATATCTGCTGAGCAGTTTATTGTAGTTAAATGTGGAGAACAGTTAGGTTGCTGAATTCCCTGCAAGTCAGGAAGCACACCAGTTTAAGCAGTCTGTCTTGTTTGTTGTCAGTAATCAGCTCAGTGAAATGCAGGAAAAAAAAAACCTATCAGGCTAACAAGTTTGGAGGATAAAAGTTCTGCAGTACTGGAGACAGTGAGATGGCAACACAGTTTTTCCAGGGTTGCTAATTATCTCGACATACCAGGTTTACTGCCGACTTTCTGTGTTTTAGAGCCCTGTTGGTTTTTCATATCTTATTGCCTTCAATTCTTACTATTAAACAAAAGATGTTGCCGTTTTAGGAAAACTGAGAAACATTCCAAATAAAAGCAAGTTTTCTCATTCCCAGAAGATTTACCCAGTTCAAAATGCTATCCTCAGTAATCAAGCAGGGGTTCAGTGCATGGATATGGGGTCATTTAATTTGCATTGGTTTCTGATTTCTTTACAGGTTCTGGGTAATGTTTAGTTACTGGTTACCTTGAGGCTTGTCTTCTGCAGAATGAATGCAGTACAACTTTGACCATGCAAACAAACCCTTAACTTTATTTCACTTGTCTGTCAGGGATTATAAATTAAACTCAATTTATCACAGTTAGTCAGCTGCTGACATTAATGCTCAAGATATGCAGAATGGTATTTCAGAGCGAGACCACCCTCATTTGAGGTAGGTTAACTTGAGTGTCGTTGATTCTGTGTTGAAGACCTACCCTTAGGAAAAAGTATAGAGAAAGAGGCTATCGGCTTAGGTCCTGGCATTCAGGCTAGTCTTAGCTCCTAGTTTAGCTTCAGTTAAAGACATAAGAAGGTCAGTCCGAAGAATGGCCACAATATAAATCCAAAACTAAACACGAAAAATGGATATGAGTGTGTTTAGTGTTTCATGCAGTGTAGCGGTAGCCAAATCAGTCTGGAAATATTAACAACGCTGTGGGACCTCACCAGTCTTGTTCAGTGTTTTGTCTTTCTCAGTAAAGTCATTAGTTTGCAAAAAGGATCAGAAATAGGACTTAAGAAATTGATCAGATGTCACTAGAGGAGAGTAAAATATGGAGAAACAAGTGTGGGATCTCACCTGCAAGACATTAGTATTTTATAGTCAACATTTTAAACTCAAGGTGGAAACTAGCAGATAGCTAATGCAACTCGTGGCACTGATGTAATTGCTTACAGTGAGATTTTGTACATAACAAACAACCAGCTGCATTCTGCATTAGCATCCATTTCTGAACAGGCCTCATAAAATTACTGCAGTAGTCTAATATTGTGCTGATGTGGTACAGATCTGGGGGGAAAAAAGGGTGCCATGGGAAAGGTGAAGCTGTCTTGGAGTGTGTATCTGGAGGGGAGATGGTGATGCTTTAAAAATCCTGTTAGATAATACAATTAAAGCACCTCTTCACACCTCATGTAGAATCTGTTTAAAATCATGTGGTCTAATTTGTAGGAAATAGTCAAGTTTAAAGGAATATTAAGTTTAACGTTAAAAGTCTTTTGTTGTAAAGACAGCCAAACGGTAGTGGTGACCAAGACATTATCTAGTATGGTGTTTCTTAAACTGTGTTCCATCAGCAAATCGCAGGTGTGTCATGAGCATCTGACTCTTTTTGGTATCATACACTGATGTTAAAACTAGATACAATGTTACTACTTCTTTGCTATGATACCTGATTTAATTACTTCACTTTGGGTATGTTGTATATACAGTAACCCTTGAGACACATGCGGTCAAGTTGTGTGTGTCTTGGGTTAACGTGATTGCCACCCCTGACAGGAGCAGTTTCTGTCAGGGGCAGCAGCCACAAGTCAGACTGCCGTCCTTGACAGGAGCAGCACCGCTCCTCTGAGGCTGCTGTCCTTGACAGACAGCTCCTTGTGGCACCGTTTCTCCCAGCTGGGAGAACCAGCGCTGCAAGCAGCTGTCTGTGCACTGAGCTCCCCAGTTGGGGAGCCTGGCAGACACACAGTTGCTTGCTGCATGGTTTCTCAGAACTTGCGGCACAAGCAGCTGTGTGCACCCCAGCTGAGAGAAGCCAGGGGCCGCATGGCTCCCCACTGCTCCTGGCTTCCCCAGCCTCCCCCAATTTACAGGAAATTCTATTTACGTGGATGTTGCCCAGGACGCATCCACCATGTAAATCGAGGGATTAATGTATTGCTGTTTGCTTGTGTAGTTTGGTCTGGCAGTGTTTTTTTTAAGAAAACTTTCATGGGTGTTCTGCATAAAAAATATTATTTGGTGTTCTGTGGTTTCAAAAAGTTTAAGAAATACTGATCCCATACAAGCTGGCAGAAGACCAAAAATCAGATTTGTGAACTGAGGTTTCAACTGATGAGCATAAGCCTTCAATCCAAGGGGCAAGTATAGTCTCCAAATTGTCTTCAGCCTATCATTACTTCTGTTTTCTCTGGGTTGAATTTTAACCATTTTTGTCTTTTATGCACACCATCTTGATCAGGTCACAGGGAGATACAGTGTTAAGATATTATGTTCCCCTCCGTGGGGCAGGAGTTATGACAGCTCATCCAGAAACTAAAAATAGGGAGATGGATGGGTAAGGTGCATTGATGAGATTTTAAAGCAACCCTGAGGTAGTTTGTATATACTGGTTCAAACTGGGTTTTCCTGAGACAGGACTCAAAATAGGCCCCATGAATTTAAATGTACTTCCTTTTGATTCAGAAAACTGGCAGCGCAGTTGGTCCTAAGAAGATCCCAATATTTGCCGAAGGATCAACAAGACTTCGACTGATAATGTTTTCTGGTACATTTACTAAGCATATAGATGCGTTGATTTATGTTGTCTGTGATGCTTTTATGTTTGCTGCAGAGAAAAAATCCTGTGGTAATTTGTCTGAGGGGGTACCCATGTTAGTCTGTAGCTTCACAAATAACAAGCCCTCTAACACCTTAAAGGCTAACAAATTTATTAGGTCATGAGCTTTTATGGGTAAAATCCACTTCTTCAGACAAATGTGGTAACTTATAACTGTGCACATATATTGATCATAGTCCTTGGAGAGAAAGCAAAGCACAGATGCTTCTTGTTAGCCAAACTCCGTTGCTAGGGATAGTAAAAGGCATGGTGGGTCTGGGTAGGCTTAAAAATCCATATTCATAAGGGAGTGGGACACCTCTCCCTTCTCAGAGATAAGTGATGGCTGGAGATCTGACTGAGCACTCCTGCAGTTGACCACAAAGGGATCATATAGGTATAGTTACCATGAAACTTACAGCTGTACATGCATGTTAATCAAAAAAGAGGAAGTGGCAGAGGGAAACCTGTGTTAGAGAGCCAATGGACACAGAAGACATTCCCCAAAATACCTTCCAGAAAGTTTTTTCTAATAATTCTTCTTGAAACCCTTGTACTCCGGATCGAGCATAGGTAGTACAGACAAACTGGACAATCATTTCTGTATCTGTTCCTGTCTACTTATAGAGGTCCAAGCAAATGCTCTTGTTAGACTTACTAATCTGCAGGTATATCCAGTCATTTTCTGATAGTTCAGTATGTGGTTGGATTGTCAGCATCAACATTGTTAAATAAAGAATTCACTTTTGCTTCATTCAAACCAATGTACTGTCTCCTCCCCTTTCAAGAAGACACTGACTGTCTCTGCCAGCAAGGG